>NC_059429.1:100561688-101212521 GCF_021028975.2 Sphaerodactylus townsendi
CCTTTGCTAACACAGTTAGCAGTTAAGTCTTTAGTCACGGGAATTCACTTGAACACACAATGAACTTACATTCCTACATGGAACAATTGGGGAATGCTTATTGGTTTTGATTTTACCCCAGCTTTCAGTTGTAAGTTAGCTCCCAAAGGAGTACACTGGTATAAAAATATGACACAAATAACAATTATAGCCCATTATAAAATGATTCTTGTGGAGAGAATGCTCAATGGTGACAGATCAAGGCATGGTCAAGGGGTGCACGGTGGCCTTAGCAAAGGCACTCGGGCTGAAGGAAGGGGGACACCATCTTCAGAATGGGCTAGCGATCTCTTGGCACATATTTTTTCCTCAGCTGATTATTAAACTAGGTGGCAAAATAAATGAGAAGTCCAGTGTCACCTTAATGAGTAACAAAATTTATTTCAGCATAAAGTTTCATTAGTCAGAGCTCACTTTGGATCCAAGACCCCTCCTCCTCTGCACTTTTTGAGTTACCTGTGGGAGGGGTCGAGAAGGTGGTGGTGAGTATTCTGGTTGCTGAGGGATTCCTGATGTAGTTTTGAGTGTTCCTGGGCTGGCAGAAATGTTGGGGGGTGGGGACCAGGAAATCCAACTGGCTGGCCTTCAAGCTAGCCACTGGTAAAATAGCGGTTTCTTATATATATTATACGACATTTCTTGCTGTCATTAGAGATGGGAGGAGGTGGGTGATTGGAGCCATTATGCTCCATCCAAGCCTCATGAGAAGTGGTTCTCTTCTTGAGTAAGCAGACAGCCTGACTAGGCTGATGCACACTTGGAACATCTAGCTGAGGATGGCCTGACACTACCTGCCTGGATGGGGGACACAGAGCAGGCAGACCCAAGTGGCATAGCGCCAAGGGGGTGGGGGTATGTGACACACCGGGGACGTGCTGGTGCGGGGGCATGATGGGGCATTCCAGGGCATGGCAGGAGCATTCTGGGACATGCAGGGGCATGACAGGGAGGCCGGGTACACGTGTGTCCCGGGCGCCGTTCCCCCTCGCTCCCGCCCTGGCAGACCCTGTTGGGAAGATGTGGTCATGCTGCAGCAAGCCAGCCAATAGATGACACAGAGCCTGGGCAGCATGGAGGAAGAGGCAGAAACCTTGACCCATTGTAATGACTCCACAGTGCCTCCCTTCCTGAGACTGCAGCCCACAGGTGGGGAATCACTGCCTTAGAGCTAGTCGTTGCAAGAACCTGTTCCTCACATCCCAACTAACTTCAGGTATTGGTTTCCCTTAAATTTGGCTAGCTCCTGGTATTGTCTGTCAAAAAGCGGGTGCAAAACTATTGGCTAAGATGCTTCTATTGTCGTGTTTGCAATAGTGGGGTCCCCAAATTCTCAACTGAACATTCATTGGCTGAGAAAAAAACCTTGGAAGTGATGTATAAAGGCAAGGGATTTACCAGGGAAGTCCTGCAACAGCAACCTTTCAGCAAATGCTGAACCTCAAACTGAAGCCAATCCCCAACTCTGTACAGGACAATAAACCAAGGGTCTCAAAACTTTTTGAACCTGCAGACATATTTGGAATTTTGATACAGAATGGTGGATACAGTAACAAAATGGCTGCCACAAAATGTCTTCCACAGGAGGCAGGGCCGGCCACAAAATGACTGCCACAGCATAACTTCCGTGACACAGTGCATATCCTTCTGCGGTGGTGGCAGATGTTGCCTAAGCACAGCCAAACTCCAATGGTCAATCAGAAGCCTTACAGGGCAAAAGTCCTACCTGGTCCTGTCCACTTCCTAAAAACACTTGGCAGACACCAGAAAAGTGCTGCCAGGTGCCATGAAGACAATGAGCACTACATTTGGGATTCCTGCTATACAGTATATTGGAAAGTGTGCTCACCTTCTGGATTTCTTCTGAGTGCACAATGTTGCTCTTTTCATTCAGCACCGGTTCATGGAAGTCTTCTGTGCATAAGGCTGGAGCATCTGTAGCTGCACAGGGTGGGTTCTCTTGCTCAGCATCTTCTTTAGTTTCCAGAGGGAAAGTTTCATCCAGTAGGCTGGGCTAGTGAAAGATCAAGTATAGTTAAAGGTAAGCAGAAAAACATGAGCACTGGTTTGGAGGGATTGTTTTTGTTTTCTTGCTTGGCCTGCAAAATATTTCCCACTGGGAGAAAATATGGAGCTCTAGCTTGTTGGAGAGACACCTAGAAGCTGGCGTATAGACATTAATCTTAACTTGCTTTGTTTTGGTGGAATTTTTAATTTCGGGAGCATTTACTCAATGTATCAACATGTAACTTCACCATTTTGACTGTTACTCAAGGTATGTTCACCTGAAATGTAAGTTATTAACCAGTCACCTTGCTAGGAAAACTATTTCCCTTATGACTTCAAACCATGCAAGTGTGCTTCACCTTATATTCTCAAAACATAATTTTGTTCATAAGGATTCTAACAGCTCAATTTGGGGGAGGGGGGGAAACCTACCTGTGGGGTCAGTGAAAGGGGCAAATGCGCTGGTGGAGGGCTGATATGCAGGCAGCTGGGCACCCCTCAGCCCTGCTGCCACAAAAGCCAGAAGTTCTGGCTGCGGTGGGGCTTCACTAGTGTCTGAAATGGACACTGGTATGGGAGGTGGTGTGGGGCGTTTCCAGAGGCAGAGCTGACAGTACTTGACTCCCACCCAGGGTACGCGGCTATTTGGACCACTGGACTTACTCAACTCTTTTGGGCGGCATAAGTCCATTGGCCACAATGGAGGGGTGTGTGGCTGCAGCATCACGGTCAGGCACCTGCCTTGTGAATGGGGCTCCCCAACTAATATGGTTTGTTGAGTGATGTCTGTAGTCCCAAAAAATAACCAGGAGGAAAAAAACACAAAATACAACAAAAAGTCTTCCAGTCAGACCTCATGGGACTGTTAATGAAAGATGTATGACGAATACAGCTCCATGTGCTAAATGTTTAGGGTGAAAGGTGATAAGTAAAATTCAAATCTAATAATGAGAAATATAGAGACCATACAGTTGCTTTAGCAAAATTTATCAATACTTCTAATGTTCTTTCAAATCATGCACAGAATACACACATCCATCCCTTTTGCTTAACTATGCTTATTGGCCACTAGTGGCATTAACTTGCCTGTGGCTTACAGCATTAGGTACTATCAGCAAAAACTGGAGTCCCTGTGGTAAGATCAATTACTTGCCATGATACAGACACTCACTATAAAACCTGCGGTGAGGCTAATGCTGAAGTTTGAAAGCTTGGTTCTTTCCCCCACATCCTTGGAACAAAGGTTCCCTTCACCTGCTTGTGTAACTGAGGGTGGGGGTGGGCATGTCTCACCATCTATAGACTGAAATGTGAACAGTCAGCTCAGTTTAACATACAGCAGCTTGTTATGTGCCAAGCCACAAATCACTACACAGCTAGGAATCTACGCAGTAACCCTAATTAATTCACTGTGATTCTAGTTTGGAACAAGGCCAGATATTATCCCTGCTTCTGCTTTAGACTGTGCAGATCTTGTTTTCCTCACATTTTGAGACTGACTTGATTCAAGGTTATCACTTGAGTGCCACCATTAAGAAAATACCATTCAAACCCTGGTACACAGTGTCAATAATTCCCAGCAGGATGCCAGATGGTTTCAGCAAGACGGAAATTATAGAAAGGAGGAGATAATTTGCTGTCATTTTCAGTACCTACCATTCACTTCCTCATTCGCCCTCCCCGCCCCCCGACACACACCCTAGAACTTACCAGGAGTGTGTAGCGGCAGGACGGTGTTTTCATCCTGTCTGTGGTTGTCCAAGGTAGGAACAGAGAAAGGCTTTCTTTCCTGGGAGGGAGACAGAGAGGGGAATTGAGAGCAGGTGTCTGTCAATGGCCTGCTGAGAACAACACACTTCCCTATAAACATGCTGTACTTTACTCCAATAAACCTGTTGTACTTTATACTTCCGTAAAGTTCTTGCTATACAGCTGCTGTTACTTGAAACCTCCCATTCTCATATGCTTTTATATACCTGTACTTTCAGAGACACAAGTCTCACAGTCACAGGGGAAGAAGAGAAACTGTGCAAATCCAGCTCTTGAGACAGTAGTAATGGGCAACAAAAGCTTTTTACGGTAAAACCAGGTTTGCGGTAGGGAGGTTTTTTCTTGTTGGGGAAAGGAAGAATCAATGAGCAAGCGCTGGGAGTTTGCAGAATATCCAGCAGCAAACCCATGTTGTGCCCCTATATATGCTGAAGGAGGTAAGCTGTAGGGGACTTGAAGGGAAAAATGCGTCTGGATAAGGACTGTCCACCCTCCCAAACCACAAGATTGTTTCTGAGGCTGTTTCTTGGTCACAGACTGCCCCCTAACTTTAACAGACTTTTCACCCACAACAGTGCCCTAAGACCAGGGCCTGCAACAAACCAAGATGCCATCTTATGCTCTTATGATTGAAGTCTATAAAATTATGCATGCGGTAGACAATGTTGACAGAGAGAAATTTTTCTCTCTTTCTCACAATATGACAACACAGCCACCAGACCCGAAGACACCAGTCATGCCATCTCAGACTCATTCATTTGTTCAGCTTCCAGTGTTATATATGCCACCAAATGTCAGCAATGCCCTTCCACTCCCTAATCAGACCAACAGATCTGTCCCTATGCAAACAAATAAATGGATCTCAATCTGAAATTAAAACTCACAACACTAAAAAACCAGTGGAAGAACACTTTAATCTTCCAGGCCATTCCATTGCTGCCCCAAGAGTGGAAACCCTCTAACAGACAAGCAGCAAGGAGAGATCACAGTGTGACACTGCTGAATTTTATTTCATTCATAACTTCAGAACAATGGATCCCCCAAGGCTGAATAGGAACACAGGATTTTTGTCTCATTACAGATGGTAATTATCTGCCCCCAAGCTGTGCTCTAATCCAGGGGGTGACAATGTGCATTCTAAGTTCCTTCTTTGTAACACCCCTCTCATCTTCTGACTGTAATATAAGGACTCAGGGATCCCATTCCAACCTGCATCTGACAAAGGCCGATTCCCCACTTCAAAAGTGAAAGTAGAGGCAAATCAATCTCGTAAGAATTGGGTGCTTTTGAGCACGCATTCATCCTCCCCACTGCAGCTTGTCTGTTGGTTTGCAAAAAGGTTCACTTCCGACCAGAATCCTAAATGATGTGCGCTGAGGGGTGGGAGGAGTGGCAGAATCAGGGTGACTGCGTTGTCGCTACTGGTGCAGTGGGGAGTGCTGCAGGACCCCCGGATATTTGTCGTGAGGAGCCCTCATCAAATGGTGAGTGGGGAATCGACCAAAGGAAGCTTTGATTTTCAAAAGCTCCTACCCTGAAAATCTTGTTGATTTCTAAGGGGCAGAGGCATATTGGGGAGGGGGGGATGGTGCGTGGGGACAACACCTTCTCCGGGCACTCCCTGCCCCCCGCATTTGGGGATGGGACTTGGCAGGGGGGCAGCTTAGATGGGCACTGCAGTGGCAGGCTGGCTCCTGGGCTTCATGCCACTGAGCCCCACCCTCCAGCCTCCCTGCAGGCAGGCTCCTGCTGCCCCTAGGGTTTGGGGAGGGCAAAAGCCGGCCTGCACAGAGACTGGTGGCGGGGCTCAGGAGCAGGGCTCAGGGGCAGGGCTGCCTGCTGCTGACACCCCCCCCACCTCCCTGCAGGCTGGCTCCTGCCATCCCCAGGGTCTGGGGAGGGCCTTTCCACCCATAGCTTAAAAAAAGGAGCAGGAGGAACACCTAGTGGCGGCAGGAATTCTTTCAAGGGGGTGAGTGTGGACTAACATCACAATAACGACGGGGGGGGGGGGGTTGGAAACGTTTTACGAATGCTTGAAGTGATTAGTGTGGAAAGGGTTTCTGTGTGGCACATAGGAGTGGGGGGCAGTTTGAAGTGGTTGAACAGTTTAAGGAAACAATGATTAAGCACCGTCTCTCCCCTTGCAATTTTCTGCTTAAAATCCATCCTTTAAATGTTTTTTAAAAAATTTCACATAAGTAACACATGGCTCAATGCCATATACTTATGTGTAATGTATCCTTAGTCCCTTAAGTGAATGGTACCCAATCCTGGGCTAAGTGATCTGCCACTTGCCGGAAGGAATAAACTAGACACTGCATATTCCAGCACTGCAGAGCTAGTTTTTCCAAAGGAGGTTTTTGCAGTCTGGGTGCCTTGCCACAGTGATTTCTTACCTTACAACATAACAATCCATTTGTTGTTTTTATGTAGTTTCCTTATTTGTCCATGCTTTTTAAAAGCACCTTTGCTCCAATTTTAAGAAAGCAGAGATGAACAATGAGGAAGAAAGTGGACAGCCACATCCTGAGGAAGCCTGGAGAAAGTCTGCTGCAGTTCGCCAGCCAAACTGTATGAAAAGTACCATCTGAAGGATCCCAGTGACACCTAGGTGAGAGAGAAGACAAAGTTCTAGACTGAATTTTAAAATGAAAATATTATGCAATTGCAGTATCTGCTATGGAACAGGGCAGATATGAAACAAATGAACATTCATTTATGCTGTTTTTACTCCCACTTTATTGTATTCTTTATTTTTTAAAAAAATGCATCCAAGGCTATAGGGTGTACTTTTGTCTGAAAGAACGCATACATCATCTATTTTCATCTTTAAATGGGGACAATGTCTACAAAGTTCTTTGTGTCCACATTGGGGTCAACATTCTAAAGCATCAGGCTGTAAGAGAATGGCTTTTGTGTGAATGGCCAGAGAGTGGGGTAAAGAAAGAGGCTCTTGCTAACTAGTGATGTGAGAAAAATACAGCTGCCTTGGTCCTTTGTGAAACCATGCATGCACTAAACAGCATACATGTACAAATGCCAATATGTACGCAGCTGCCCAGCAAACTCCAACAAATGGCTCGATGACCCCTTGATCTGATTATTGCTCAGTTGGGGGAATAATAATCGTTACTGGTGACTGTGATTAAATCCTATCCTGCAGGAGTCTGGGCATCTCCAGTGGTAACATGCACATGACTTTATGAATCACAGGCAGCGTTTGCACTTCATTCATCAACACCCAGTACTCACACTTTGTGGACAGAAGCAGTGGCTCAGTAGCACAGCATATGCTTTGCAGGTTGAATTCCTGGCACCTCCAGTTAAAGAATCTCTTAAAAGGTGCTGTTTGGAAGCTGTTGGGCTGCTACTGTCAGACAGAATAAACACCATGAAACTACTAGACAGATCAGTGGTCCCAGTCAGCTTAAGGCAGCTTAGGAGTTCTGTGCTAAAGCTCCATAAAGGGGTTCAACAAAGCCTCTGATCATAAAACGTGGTCTAGTCTGCATTGATAGGAAAGCTGGGTCAACCCTCCCTCCCATTACAATCTCACAACTGACATTCATTTTTTGTACATTCCAGTAGTACATTCCATATGCCCCCCAAGAGCCTGTGTAACCCCTATGATCAGAATGGGTTGACCCAGAAAGGGGTGGAGACTCTAAGCCGGAGAAGGCTGCAAAAACTGGTGAAGTTGGAGGAAGCAAGGCTACCAGGCTGGGACCTTGATTTAATCCGTTATAAGCTCTTAACACCTTGTTTAAGGTAATTGCAAAGTTGTTGGGAACTAGTGGGAAGGGAGTTGGTTATTTTTGCTATAATTGTAAATGTTAGAATTTATTGTTTCAGGGCTTGCTATGTATGTAATTGATGGGAGTTCGTTTGGGGACCTTCATCATCTTGGATCCCATTCACCAAGCCTCTGAAGTCTTCATATAAGCTTCAACCAACCAGCAGTGAAGAAGAATTGGATCTTGCATTTATACAGTAGTTTTTTCAAGATAAGGACTCTGAAATGCAAACTTAGAAGGACTGTAAACTGTTAATGTTGAATGTAAATATTAACAGTTTTATTTGTTAAGTAAAACTAAAATTTGCTGTAAAATTTAGTTCTTGCAACTCCTTCCCAAGTTCTGCCCCACAGAACCCACAGTTAGAGAGCCATAAATTGGCTTCAACCAGCGTGGGCTTGAAGTGAGATTGCAAATTGCTTGCAATGAAGTTTGCAAACAAGTTCTGGTTTGATCCCCATAAAACTGTTCTTGTTAAGTGTGACATAAGTTCAAGAGATGTAAATTATGATTATTCAAAGCATGCTGTGGAAACTTATGGTGCAATTGCTAAAATGTACAGGTGATAAAGGGTGAGGGAAAGAGATGTTACTGTGTGAATTTGAAACACATAATCTCTGTTTGGTAAGATAGTCAACCAGTGTATAAACTGTAAAGTTGCAAGGGAAATGGGATGTAATCTCCTATTGGATGCAGAGAGTTTGGTAAACAGTCAGTTGGGAAGAAGCAAAACCCTCTGCACAGGGAGAGATAAAGGAACACTCGTTTGAGCAGTTAAGCATGAAGGAAGGATTCCAGTTGGTAAACCTCTACCCCTTGTGCAAACTCTGAATTGGGTAACAGCTTCTGGAAAGAGTTTTGCAAACTGCTAGTATAGCCAAGTTTCCAGCAAGTGATCTAAGGTTGCAATTAAAAAAACATTTTCTGGTATTTCACCTAAACCAGCTGGGAAATAGAATACTCAGTGCTGGCGAAGTTCACATGCAAGAGAATTAATTGCATTTGACAGTGTTCCCTTGAAAATATTAAAAGAAGGAAAATTATAGAGAGCTTACGTGCCTCCTGCATTGCTCCATAGCTTTGGGGAGCAGTGGAAGGATGCCCTGCAAAACAATGTTTTGGTTATTTTGGAAATTGCATATGGCAATATTGTTCCAGTTTCTGAATTGAAAGCTAAATTTTATGAGACCTATCAGCACATTAATGAACCCGCGATCAGTATATTTAAATCGGGTTGCATTGCTCTTGGCTATGGAAATATCAGAAGAAGGAGGGGATTGAAGCTGATGAAGAGTTTAAGTCTCCATGTTCAGGAACAATTCTTTAGGGGATGCTGGCATGAAGCATTATTATCAGCCCTTTAAAAATAAGGAAATCATAGGGTGCAGTAGTGATCAATAAAAAAAAGAAGTTTCATATGCTGCTCTCCTTCATGCAGTGAGGTCTCTTTAGAGAAAGAAATTTCTTTGTAAAACAGGAAAGGAAACTTCGAAGCAAGAGATGCATGAAAAGGAAAAGCCTTCAATAAAATTGTGGGAACAATTCGATAAAAGTACAGTGACTGACAAGAGTGGTACTAACAAAGAGATTGACTGGAAACCCAAATACTTTTAGGAATCTGAGGAGGGAGGTGGCTAAATCCAAAGCTTCAGCAAGCAAGGGACTGTAGCAATTCAAAGCCTCGCCAGTTCTCCAGGGTCTGAGAGAGAAAGGAGAATGGTAGCTCTAAAGACCCCAAAGCAGTGGTGTTTTAACTGTGGATTAAAGGGTCATTTTAAACGCGATTGTGTCAATCAGCCAAACGTAGTAGCTGGTTCATCAAAAATTACTAAATATAGCTGGTAAACCAAGAAGAAACTTGTTTAGATGGCTCATCTAAGAGCAGTATAGCAAGCCAATGGGCATCTGGAAAGGTGGACTGTACAGATGCAGGTGCGAAAGCGAACCTTCATTGCAAGGCTTTGATAGGACCTTGCATGCAATGATTGTGTATATTTGGATGGGGTGAAATGCAGCTGTTTATCAGGATACAGGTTCACAAAGTGACTTTGGCATTTGTGAGAGACCTTTATAAAGCCCATTTATCTCATCGAGAGCTGAAACCTATTAGGGGATTTTATTGGAAATAGAAGTAGCAGGAGGTCAGACAGAATCCTATTTGGGATTTATAATTCTAGACTTGCATATTTCAAATAATACCAAAGATATAAGAGAGAATATGAAATTTTAGCTCTATGCCCAGACCAACGCATGAATCAACAAGTTTCAGCCATTATTGGTACCTGCTAACGTGTTAAGCGATGTGTGACTCAGGGCCAATATTAATCCAGATGGGATCAGTTTTGCAGCTTGCAACACTCTGTCAGATCGGTTGGAAAGAAGCTTGCAGCTACTATTTAGAAAGTCAAAGGAAGAAGGCTGGAAGTGGAAGAGGGAAGTGAAGTGCTGCTACATGCTGGAAGGCCTGTTCATATCCCAGCAGGGAAGATCATGCACAGTGACAGGTAAAGGTAAACTTCACCATGAGAAAATAGGAACAACAGTCCCTTTTAGAAGACCCAGAAGTGAAGGCAGCCGGACCAGGAGGGTTGTCCATCTTCCACAAATAGTAAAACCTACAGTGTGTTAAATATGAGAATAGGGTCTGTGTCAAGAATTTGACAATAAAAGGATATTGTATTGGAAGCCTCATACTTGTAGTTGCTAAAGCTTATGAAGTAGAATGGGCAAGAGCTTCTAGCCCCTGTCAGGTTTGGACCTCACAAATGGAAATGAATTCCAAGTTTTAAATTTTGAAGCTGCCAGTTACATTAAGTAAGCTAGAACAGGAAAGAATTTCAAAACGTGATAGCAACAGAAACACTAAGGGTCTCTTTGCAATGCATGATTTAGACATTGGGAGAGTTTCTGGTGTCACCCACAAAATTCATTTAAAAAGTGATGTGCCCCTTTTAGAGAGAGAACAAATCCAGGGCTTAAAGTCTCACCCCTACAGATTTTGAAGCACTCCACGCCAACATCTAAGGGAGTTGGCTACTTTAGGCATAATTGAAGAAACCCAACAGTCCTATATGCATCACCAGTAGTATTGGTAAGGGAAGAAAAATGGAGCCCCTTAGGATGGTAGGGTGGACTATAGGAAATTAAATACTTTAACAGGAAAAGGATGCTTATCCTCTGCCTAGAATAGAAGAAATGTTTGCATTACTCGCAGGATCACGAGTGGTTCTCTGTCTTAGATTTAAAAAGTGGATATTATCAGGTGCCAATGGACTCCAGCAGATTGCCAAAAGACAGCATTTACCAATCCCCATTTGGTAATTGGTAAAGCAGTTTAAGATGATGCCCCAAGGGGTTAACAAATGCCCCTCAACCTTCTTCAACCTAATGATGGAAAAATGTGATGCAAGGCTTGAACCTTACTGAAAACTATTGCCTTTTTTGGATGATTTGATCATATTCTTCTTACAACTAAAGAGGAGGCATGAAGAACGTCTCCTCCCTCGGTTTTGCAGTGTGACTTCAGAAATATGGATTAAAGCTATCTCCCCCTTCTAAAATGTAAATTATTTTCAAATCATCTAGTGAAATATTTAGGGTCATATCATATCAGCCTCCTTGGAATAGAGCTTTTCAGACAAAGGAAAAAGACCAGATGCACCATTACCACCTGAACAGTGCCTACAAACCTCAGTGAACTTCTTCAGGAGATTTTCTTAAATTTGCTGGATATTATAGGAGGGTTTGTGTCAGGGGATATTCAATCATTGCTAAGCCATTAAATTCATTGCTAGCAGGTAGTTCTAGGGGAAGTAAAACTAAAGGGAGTCCAGTCTCTACTCAAAGACATAAATGGGATGGTAGGCTGCCAAGAGTGCTCTTGAGACTTTAAGAAGTTAAAGTTAACCATACAGCACCAGTATTGGGATTTGCAGATCTGGAAGTTGCCATATATATTGCATACAGATGCTAGTCTCACAGGATTAGGTGCCGCCCTGTACCAAATGCAAAATAACTGTCTCCTCGCGGTCATCGCTATGCCAGTAGAGGTTTAAAGCCAGTATGAACGAATTATCCAGTGCACAAATTGGAGTTTTTACGCTAAAATGTACCGTGTGTGTGACAAGTTCCACGATTTTTTTTGTATGGGTCAGAGTTTCTAACGTAATGACTGGATAACAACCCAATGGACTTATGTTCTAACCTCTGCCAAATTAGATGCTGCAGGGGCAGAGGTGTGAGTGTCAGCATTTATCTTTATATAATTTTGAAATAGTCTACAGATCTGGAAAAAGCTAATATAGATGCTGACTCACTTTCTAGAAGGCATGAAGAGCTCAATGAGGATGAGGAAGGGAATAAAACAACCTAGAAAGAATTTCCTAAAATGCTCCTAAAAGATTCAACATGATCCCAATGCACTAAAGTCGTGGTGGGATGCTGGAAGTCTGTAAGGCAGTTATCCTAAGTTCATAGTGTACTTCCAAACATCCAGTAGTGCCAAGATTTTAAATGAAGGGACCACAGTTATATTGAGGACTCCTACTCTGCCTCTGAGGACAGTATTCCAGAAGAATTTGCAAATGAAGGATGCCATATTAAATCCCCTTCTGATCAAAAAAAATGATGAGTTTCCTGATTGGAAGAAGGTAAAAGAAAGGACATGATATATAGCTGTCAGAATAATACACTTTTGGAGAGAAGGCATAGAAAACCCACCTGGGATGAAGAAAGAAAAGAAAGAGTATGAAACTATAGACTGTACTCTTGAGAGAGTGCACCACGACTTTTCTGTTGGAATGGAGTTCTATATCTAATAAGTTCAACGAAAAGGAGAAGATGTAGAGCAACTTGTGATCCCTTACACATCATCGGAGGAGAGCCCTAGAAGGCACCCATATGATGAAATGGGTCATTTTGGAATTGAAAGAACTTTGGAATTGGCTGAGGGATAGATTCTTCTGGCCTAAAATGGCACAATGCTATAGAACAGAAGTGCCGTGAACTGTGAACGCTTGTGTAAAGAGGAAAAGCTGCAGAGTAGAAAGAGCAGGAATGAATTAGTGAATATAAAAAACATATGCTCCCTTTAGAGTTAGTCTGCATAGATTTTTTAACCTCTTTGGAACCCCTGATGAAAATGGCACCAAAAAATATTTTTTAGTGAGTTACTGATCATTTTACCAAATATGCACAAAGCATACCCCACTCGAGATCAGACTGCAAGAACAGTAGCTACAACTCTTGGGAAAATTTTATATGCCATTATGGATTCTCTAGAAGATTCCTACAGTGATCAAGGAGCAGCCCTTTGAGTCAGAAACCTGGTTACAGAACTGAGTAAAATTGCAGGAACTAAATCCCATACAACACCATTATCACCCAAGAGGAAACCTCCTGTTGAGAGGTTCAATCGCATGCCCTTTTAGACATTGTTGGGCACATTAGAAGTAAATAAGAAATCTAATTGGAGAAAGTACATAAAACCATTAGTTCATGCTTATAATTGCACTAAAAATGAGTACTACTGGAGAATCTCCTCTTATTTTTTAATGTTTGGAAGACAACCACTACTACCAATTGATTTGTGTGTTTTGGGATAAAGTCGAAGGGGCAGACAGAGGTAGCTCATCAAGAATAAGGTAATGAGACTTAAAACGCCAGGCTTCTGTTATGCATATGATTTGGGCCACTCAGGAAAGTGAAAGAAAGCATCAGCAAGCCAACAAAGCGAAGATGGGATATGAAAGTCATCAAATCAAACATTTCAACAGTGGAGACAGAAGTACTGGTAACGTGAACTTAAGTCCCCGTGGAATGCAGGAAATTAGCTGACCGATGGGGAACCTTGTTGTTGCATATAGTAATCTAGGAGCAAATCCGGATGAAAACCTTCCTGTATCACAAAGTGCAATCGGAAGAGATGGTGAAGGCGCGAGTTCAACTCTGCACCTGGGATATAAGTGCGCACTCATGTGGATTTATTTCTCCCTCAGAGAACATAAGTGATTTTGGACAGTCCAGACAGTCCTATTAGTGGTAGGACAAGTACAAAAGCTAGCTGATGTCAACTCAGTAGGAGAGCGATATTTTGTGCATCCACACATCTAACTCCCTTTCAGACCCTTCAATCCTATGGCAAGAGAATTTACTCCAAGCTCTCCCCTTCTGAGTGAGGTTATTGCAGTTGGAAATCCTCTTCAGTCAAGACAAAAGAAAAGACAAAGTTGTTGCTGTCAGATTCACTCAAATGTGGTTCCACCTAGTACAGGGATCTCTGAGGAAATCAGTAACCCACCCTCTAGGACCCTCAAAGAGTTAGGAACTCAACCTTACTAAGTTAGCTGGATTATGTCTCTAAACTTTTTTCAGTGGGGTTAACTGGAGTCAACACTCCCATGGTAATGTGTCATTGTTTAATGATTTCCAGGGGTTAAGTTATAAATAGCCTCGGTCGGGAATGACATTAAGAATTTTTTAGTGGGGAGAAATGTAACCCCTATGAGTCAGAATGTGGGTTGACTCCAGAAAGGGGTGGGAGACTCCTCTAAGCTGGAGAAGGCTGCAAAACTGGTGAAGTTGGAGGAAGCAAGGCTACCAGGCTGGGACCTTTGATTTAATCCATCGCTATAAGCTCTTAACACCTTGTTTGCTGTAATTGCAAAGTTGTTGGGAACTAGTGGGAAGGGAGTTGGTTATTTTTGCTATAATTGTAAATGTTAGAATTTATTGTTTCAGGGCTTGCTATGTATGTAATTGATGGGAGTTCGTTTGGGGACCTTCATCATCTTGGATCCCATTCACCAAGCCTCTGAAGTCTTCATAAGCCAACCACCAGCAGGAAGAATTGGACTTTGCATTTATCAGTAGTTTTTCAAGATAAGGACTTGAAATGCAACTTAGAAGGACTGTAAATTGTTAATGTTAAATGTAAATGTTAAAAGTTTTATTTGTTAAGTAAACTAAATTTTGTTTTAAAATTTAGTTCTTTGCAACTCCTTCCAAGTTCTGCCCCACAGAACCCACAGTTAGAGGTTACACCTGCAGCCAGTGCAGAATGTAATTCTTCACCTCTTCCCAGAGTAAGTTACTGAGACCTCTTCTGTTCCCCAAGCAAACTAAAATCCTTGTGCTCGGCCAGAACAGAGTGTAAGACCCACAGATGAATGAGTAACAGTTCAAAAACGGTTTAATAATATTGAAAGTTTAGGACTCTGACTCCTCCCATAAAGTCTAACTAATAAAGAATACTTGCGATGCTGGAAACGATTGGAGATTATCTGAAGACCTTGCAGGTTCCAGTCCTTCCTTAACTGCTTCTAAGTAAGTCTGTTCTGCTTGCTTCTTCTTCTGAGTTCTCCCAGTGTCCTCTAACTGGACTCTGTTTTTCCTGCAATCCTGCTGAAACTTGACTACTCTGAGTTCTATGGATCTCTCTAACACCTTAAACATCTGAGATATTGCTGTCCCCAGCCTTCCCCAGACACCTGAAAAAATCTAACAGACCATAAAACAGAAACTGCTAACTAATAAGAATGCTATAATGCTTTGCCTCTTCTTAAAGGGACAGGGTCTAACTAAGGTTCCCTCCCACAGAATACTGTATAAAAGGCAACTAAACCCGTTCTAACTAAGGGTACAACTGAGGCTTAATGAAGGAAAATGGTGAGG
Source organism: Sphaerodactylus townsendi (assembly GCF_021028975.2). Lineage (NCBI taxonomy): Eukaryota > Metazoa > Chordata > Lepidosauria > Squamata > Sphaerodactylidae > Sphaerodactylus > Sphaerodactylus townsendi. The sequence continues at coordinate 100,576,970 of NC_059429.1, forward strand.
GTGTCTCTGGAGGCATGGCAGAGACCACAACTTACCCTTCACTGCTGTGGCAGCTCTCTTCAACCCAAGCCTTCCAGATAAAAGTCAAGTTCTTGACATTGGGCGTTTTCGCAAACACTTTTTGTTCCAGAATAAAAGCGAACCGCATTGATTCCTTGCCTTTTTAATGTAGTTTCGTCGCTCGATGGCATTCGCACATGGCCCTGTAGTCACGCATCTTCCGCTTGTTTCGCGAACTCCTGTTTTGCATCCCTCCAGGAAATGCGGTGCAAACGACGAATCTGATAGGGCTTGCTTGGCCAAGCAGTCCTGGGGCAAGGTCCGGGGGTGGGCCTAAACGTTCTCATACGTCACCCGCGGGAGGCGTTGCCTTGTTGTCAATCGCGTGAGAACGTGGAGGTGGGCGAGGTGAAAGCCCTGATTGGCCAGCCGCTAGCTTCGGGATACATCTCGCGTTGATTGAGACGTGCGATCTTCGTCTCCATTTTATATCGTAGCCTCCAGTTCTCAAGCGTAAGTACCAAGGAACGGCGAGGTATTGCTACCTGGAGTTAGGAGGTTTCCCACTCACCAGTTGTGCCCCGGCTTTGGCTACAGAACTGCTTTTGCATGGGCATAATATCAGATGGAAAGCCATCAGGTCGCCATGCCTCCTGACACAGAGGAGACAGAGCATGCTTCTTCTCGGTTGTGTTTTCTGGCCCGAAGACTTCACCCCGGACGGGTCAACCATCAGGAGATCTCTGGAGCCGTCCCCCCCCCCCCCCGCATCCCTTACCTTCTCTGGCGGGGAGAAGGGAGGGGCACGAGATTCACATTCTTACTTTAACGCCATGCGCATCTTTTGGCTTGGGTAGAATAAAGGTTGCTCCGTGGCATATGTCATCCCTCCAACTCTCCTACCCCTCCCCCGGTAAAAAAACCAAAGTTAGCAAAATGTCAGGCATGGCAAGATTGATTCAGCCAAGATGCAATTATCATTTAAAAAGTGCTTGATTGAGGTGCCTGATTTTGGGTGATTTATTCTGCATACCTTATACATAATTAAAGTCGGGGAGTGGAGTAATTTATCAATCTCGTTTAGCCTGCAGAGGGGCAAGGGGAAGAGGAGCGCCGCCGCCGCCGCCGCCTCTTCCCTGCTCTGCTGCTCCGAGCTGGGCTCTCTGTTTGTTTTATTAAAACGCTTTCGGGATGTGATCCCCCCCCCCTTTTTGCAGAGTGAAACTGATCATTTCTCCAGCTCGGCAGGAGAGAGTCATTCGTTTGGGATTGTGGGAGGGAGAGAGAGAGAAAGAGAAAAGAAGAAGGAGAGGAGGAGGAGGACAAGAAGGAAGAGCAGCTTCGCCGGGCATGGAGTTTTGAAGCCTCCTCTCCCTGCCTCTCTTCCCCTCCCTGCCTCCGATGCAATGGCGATGTTTACAAAGCCTTGTGAGCTGTTCTCTTTCCCCTTCGCCTCCTGTCACTTCCTTCCTGGTCATTGCAGGACGAGTCCGGGCCTTCAAGCTTACTTTTATCTTCTGACCAGGAAAACGCTACTTCTGCCCGCTTCTTCCGACGACACCCCTCATTGGATTGATTGTCAAGGAGTTGTGCTTGTGTGCGTGGTTCCTGGAGGCTGCATGTTGAGCCAGGTGGTGAACATCTTACAAGGCTGGAAGAACTTAAAGGCTCTCCACACCCCCCCCTCGTCCCACTTAACCCTCCTTTCACTGCTCAAGTGGTGTCTCTTTCTCTCTCTCTTGTTGGAGTCGAGCTGCAAGGCTTTACACCGACCCGAACGGAGACGCAGGGGGAAGTCGAGAGTGAGATGCAAAGGAACAAAGGAATGTGCGCTACAGCAGCCAGAACGCCCCGCCGCACTACCATTGGATGGGATCAAAATCCTTTCGTCACATCGGTGGGCGTAAAACGTGGCTCTAAGCTGCCAGCCTGATCCACTTTCGGGCTTCCACTCTTTGTTTCAAGCAACTAGGCACCAAATTGTGGGGAAACTGCGTTTTCCAAGAAAGTTGCACAAGTATCGAGCGACAGGAAAAATGTGGAACAACGGCTGGAATGTGGCACACAAAAGGGGGTCGGGACACATTTCGGCTTAAGTGTGTGCAAACAGATGTGTGATACGGCGACGACCTCACATGCCAGATCTGCAACAAACAGTGTGTGCAAAAACGCCCATTGTCTCTGATACACCCCAGACACTTTCCTTTTGGGAAGCATTTGGGGGTGAGTTGACTGACAGTACAGTCCTCTGCAGAGTTTCTAAAGATTAGTGTTGCTCTGTCAATAAACTAAATTTAATATATAAATCTTCTGGAGCAGTTTCTTTTGTCAGCTCCTCTTGATCACCTTTTCAATAAACAAAAGTGTAGCAATTCATCTTTGGGAGCATCTGCACTAACTTTCAGAGGACAAGGGGGGAAATGGAAGAGAGAATCACAATAAATCCTCTTGGGAACATTCAAGCTAATAGCTCCTAGGAGACAATAGTTTATGAAGCTGTGATTCCTTCTGTGCTAGCTGTGATTCCTTCATGGAAATTTACCAAAACGCTGATGGTGTCTTTGGTCCACTGTTACCTTAAAAGGGAAGTTATTTGTATATAGTATCCCTTTCCATTTGAGAGGTCGCCAACTGTTTATTATGTCCCCTTCAGCTTAAATGGTCAAGAAATCACGTCACGTGACCAAGTTTCTGCTGTCAAACTCAACATGTGGCTTTAGTCTAGATCTGCTCAGCAATTTCACCAGGAATGATTATCTGTTTGTACCTTCACTTTATTAGAATCCCCCCCCCCGGGGGATTAGAGGCCCAATGTATTGCAATTATAAGTGTATTGGTACAACCCACAACACCTGAAGCAAAATGGTTACAAGATACTCATGTTCACCTGAACAGGGATCTTGGAGAGGCTTGCTCCTTTGTGCACCTGGGCAAATTTAGCTACAGAACAGCAATCGGTTTATTTTGATTGTTTAATGAATCCCCCACAAGTTTCTCACTATCAGATTTCATTACTATTGAAAAAAAACCCATTACTGGATGGTTACAAAAATGTCACGTGTTCTAGCTAGTTTGAGTTGGTCTATCTTGTCAGTCCTGGATCTATAAAGGTGATGCCAGGATAGCCAGGCAGTCTCTCAGCTGAAATCTGCCCCATGGTATATATTGTAATGAAAAGAGATCACTCCAGAGCGTTATATCTGGAAAACATTTCAATAAAAAAACCCTAAGAATAATATTTACCTCATTACGATTTTAAGCAATGACGTCGACTATGCTTAGTGAGTGACACTCTCAAACACCGCTGCCCTGATACCTTTGAAAACTCTGTCTTGGAGGATCTTCCTCATTATGTCCTGACCTGTCCTTGTATTCAAATCCTAGGGAAAAATTTATCGATAAGATCATTCCCAGGACACACCCCTTTTCTGATCATGACAAACTAGCTTTCTTGTTATCTGACAGTGACCCCTGTGTCTCCTATGAAATGGTGCTTCTTGCCCTGGTAGCCAGGAAAAACTGATCTTTTAAAGAGAGTCACCAATCCAACCTGTTGATTTGATGTTTTACACTAGTGTTGTATACTGTTTTAATCTGTGTGTAACTAACATATTGTTGCTCAGCACTTGTGTTGTGAAGGCCTATGATTGCATACAACAAACTTTTATCTATCTATCCTGTCATCCCACTCATCTGTACCAGTTATCTGGTAGTCACTCCGTGAGTACAATAAATGCATCTGGAATGTAGGATGTTATTTTGTGATCAACAGACTGGTTATTATAACTGTTGTCATTTATAACAATGATGTTGCAATATATGTATTGCCAATAAACTTTCTGCTGGGATAAGGTCAAAGGCTGACACCATTTCTCCTCTTCTTTCCCTTCCCTTGGCTGCAGTCAGTTGTCAACTGAGTTGGGCAGCAAACTTTTATTTACATATGAAAGTCTTCATGTAATCACAATTACATCTCACTCCAAACTACAGCACCTTGCAAAAATCTCTGGGCTTCAGGTACTCAACTGAATGGCATGAGCAACAGTATGCCTTTTTCTCCAAAACAACTGTACCTATTAATTAACTAGAGAGCTTTACTGAAAAGGGCAAACTTTTGAAAAAATGGAAAAACAGCCAGTGGGGGAGTCTTAGGCACCTCCTTAAGTAGGGCTTCCCATGGTTGAGAGAGAATGGGGTGGGCCTGTGCAGTAGCCTGTTAAATGACTCAGAGGGCAGGTACCTCCAGGAGGAGGTCCTGTGAGGATCTGTATGGCAAACAGGGATGCTCTTTCAAGTAAAGGAGCAGCGGTGGCATAGTGGTTAAGAGCAGGTGTACTCTAATCTGGAGGAACCAGGTTTGATTCCCCACTCCGCTTCTTGAGCTGTGGAAGCTTATCTGGGGAATTCAGATTAGCCTGTGCACTCCAACACACGCCAGCTGGGTGACCTTGGGCTAGAGTCACAGTTCTTCTGAGCTCTCTCAGCCCCACCTACCACACAAGGTGTTTGCTGTGAGGGGGGAAGGGTAAGGAGTTAGTAAGCTCCTTTGAGTCTCCTACAGGAAATATTTCCAACTCCTTCTTCTGAAGGACATTAATATTCTCATATCTCCTCCAAACGGTGGTAACTTCCAGGGCAGGAGTACCAAATTTAGTTTCCTTTGGGTTAGACTACAGTAGAGACTCATGGTGTTTTTGCATTTAGTTTGCTTACAAGTACATAAATATGGTACACAGATGATGGCAGTGAGCACTCCTACAAGCCAGCAGAGCTGCTACTCACATTAGGTCTCCAGAGAGAAAGAGGGAGGGAGAGACTGCATCCCTAGTTGCTTTACTTTCCAGCTGTTAGTTTGCTTTCTCTTCCCTCTCTCTTCCAAACACCTAATTTGGGCTAAGATTGCCTTGGTTCTGTACAGATGCCTTGAGGGTTGCTGTTGTCTGCCTGCTGCTGGCCACAGAGGGCGGCATTTCCTGTGCATTACTGCTGACTCTTTCTGGGATGCAGGTGTGTAGAGAGTACAACTGGGAGAAGAGGCAGTCTCTATAGAGACAGTGGCTGTTTGTGCAAAGTGAAGTTGTGTGCTCTAGGTCAAGAGGTCACAAGCAAATGTCCGTCACATCCTTGGATACCAGTGTCAATTATACATGTACTAATGCCAAAACAAAACAAACAAACAAATGAAACAAGCAAACCAAAATGGAACATTCTTTGTCAAGAAACATTTAATCATTTAACTTTTAAAGTGCACAGATCAAGCAAATTAACCCATGTAGGTTTCTGTGGTATAAATTACTTTGAGTCTGTTGGCCACAGACAAGAGGTACCCATGAAAACTACTGTGATTTTTTGAAGGCTGTTATTGTGCAGCCATCCTCGTGCTCATTAAGGTTTTTTAAATAATAAAAAGACAATTGTCTACACATGAAACTGCCTTTTAGACATGGGAGAGTACCTCTACAAATATATGGAGAGTCTTTGTAAAGATTTTATTTCTATGGAGGATTACCCAAGCTCCTGACACTAAAAAATTTTTAACCAGGGTGGGTGGAAATTATTGCGAGGGTAACATGAAAACATAGCAGGAAGGTGGTTTCAATGTACAACAGGTGTGAAAGGGAAATCACAGCTAACAGGGGAGAGAAAACAGAGTAGTCTCTGTTGTCTAGAATCCCCATTGCAAGGGTGATTTAACATGCTGGGTGCATAGTCCTTATTCTCCAAACACATGAACTAGGCCTATATCTAAAATAGTCACTAGATGGCAGAGTAGGCAGTTACATGACTGCATTTTGTTTTCTGTTTTGCAGCCAAGTGACAGCTGACTTGAGGACCCTTAGGGTTTACAAGGCAAGAGATCTTCAGAAGTGGCTTGCCATAGCCTATCTCTGTGTTATGGCCCTGGCAAGTCAAGTTGTTTATAGCCATTCTAGTGTGAAGAGAATAACGATTTTTTTTGTATATTGCTATGGCCAGAGAGACTCCATTTTGATTGTTGGAAAAGCTTACTGAAAATCTTGTTTTCTGTAGATCTTTGACCAGTCATTCCCTGTAAGCCTGACCTACCTCACAGAGTGATTGTTGTGGGAGTAAAATGAGAGCAAATGAGGGAGAGCTGCTCCTGAAGTCCTTGGAGGAAGGGCAGGACAGAAACGTAAGAGTGAAGATAAGAGGTACATGGCTTGACAGCTATTCAGGGGTACCTTATGTAGGAACTACCTGGAAAACTTCAAAAATGTGTCCATACTGTTTCCTATACATTGCCTCCTCCCCCTCCTCTCACCCCCTCACTGGCCCAAATTTTTGGAAAAAGCAATCCTATCCTAAAGTTATGGAGAAATGCAATTTATTGTTTTTTTAAAAAAAATAAATAAAAACAGATGTCATATGTCATATGTTCCAGAATATAGTTTGACCCAGAACCTCCATGACCTTCAATTATGCCTGGAATGCAAGCATGCAATCCCAGACAGTTTGAAAAAGGGAAAGGGAACAGGATGTCACAGCCCTTCTGGACTGGCATTGAAATGAGGCCTGTCCAGCTGTTTGACAGCACTTTCTCTTTACTGTTAGGAAGCAGAAGGTTTCTGAGCGAGGCAAAACAGTGATTAGCATCTCCCCCTGGCTTATCTGAGTAGCTGCGCACCAAGCCAAGGGAAGGGTGTGTGCCACGCTCTGTGCAATTTACTGGGAGCGCTCAACCTTTGCAATAGCCTTGTTGTTTGGAATGTTCAAGGCACTAACTTCCCAGGAGAATATTGCTACGTTGCTTTGGAAGACCAGCACTTCACACTCTACAGAGAGAACTGTGACTGATAAAGAATTTAACCCAAACAGCTAATGTGATGATCCCAAGAGTTCTGTTACCATTCTGTCTTGTTGCATTTTCACAAAAGCCTATTTGAAAGCAGGTAATTTTAAATATAAGAAATTGGAGAGAATAGAATATCCAACCAGCCCCATTGTTTTGAATTCTTGCTTGGCAACCCCCAAAACTGTGTATGTAGCTATGAATTAATAAAGTAATTGTCATCCTGTATAACAATATAAGAAGGAGGAATTCATGCTTAAAAATAGATACCCCAGTGTTCAATCTACCCCTCCCTTGAAGCCTCAAATGTATGAGGACATCAAAACAGCACTCCAATATACTAAAGCTAAGGTAATGGTAGTCCCGTGTGCTGACCCATGGGGTGACATCACATCACATGGTTTACTAGATAGACTATGTTTACAAGGTGGTTTGCCATTGGTTTCCCCAGCCATTTACATTTTTCCCCCAGTAATCTGGGTGCTCATTTACTGACTTTGGAAGGATAGGAGACTGAATCAACTTTAAACAGGTTACCAGAAATCAACTTTCATTGGGATCAAACTTGGGTCATGTGCAGAGCTCTGACATTGCAGTACATGCAACTTACAACTCTGACCCACTATCTTGCAAGTAAGCCAACTTTTTGATTTTTTTTTTAAAGGGCACAGAAATGGCCTTAACATACCATGCTTTTCATTTTATGTGCCTAATTTTGGTCCTTTCTACCTTCCCTATTAAATAGGATTCTCTTTTGTATTGTCGAAGGCTTTCACAGCCGGATTCAACTGGTTGGTTCTGGTGGGTTTTCTGGGCTGCGTGGCCGTGGTCTGGTGGATCTTGTTCCTAACATTTCGCCTGCATCTGTGGCTGGCATCTTCAGAGGTGTATCACAGAGGGAAGTCTGCTACACACTGTGTAATCTGGATGTGGCAACTCTACCCCATCCCCTGCTGGTGGCCATGGGGGACTTGGCAACTCCCCTGTAGGCCTGCATAAGAAACATGTTGGCTCAGTTCGATCACTTTCTGGATCTGTGACAAATGTATTTACGACAAATTAGGAACTAAATAACATAATTACCATTGCTTATGCAGCCTTATGTCTGCTGCCATTTGTATAGGGTAATGACAGCATCTATCATTACATATTCATTTTATCTGCACCTCCACATGACGAGAGGCATCAGTGTTCTGCAAAGGATCTTTCTAATCATCAAAGTATTCATTTAGATCCAGCAGAAAAGAAGCCTCACCAAATACCCTTGGAATGCTGTGAGCAAGCCCAAGACAGTTTCATGTGTGTGGCAAGGCCAAAGTGGTGCCATACTACTCTGCATGGGTGCTGGTGCATTGGGCAAAGTTGACAGAGCAGTTAGGAAGACATTGAGACTTTTAGAGGTCCTAAACTGTGAAAAGATTATGATTCCCCGCATATGTAACTCAAAATAAAATACTAAACAATACTTAAATGTAAAATAAAATTTTATTTTTCAAAATGTCACAAAACTTATATGTATACTAAAATTAAAATAGTTTTCTTCCCTAGATTTTCTGAATGCACAATTCTGACTCAGTTCATGTAAGCTGACTCAGCAAAACATGTCCACTCCCCTACACAGAAGAGAACGTCTGTTCACATTATAGTTCTCAGTGAGTTTTTATTATTTTCAGGTGAGAAAAAGAACGTTCAGCAGAGCAGTTAGTAATAATCAGTGTTAGAAAAACAAGTAGTGGGAGCTCTACGTTTGAAAATACAAATTGTGTTCCATTTTTCACTAGTGTAATGAAGATTCAGTGGACTGAATCTCCTATTTCTTATTTCATTACACTTTGTGCACATATTACAGTGGAACTGATGTAGTTCTCCAAAGATGTTCAGGTCAACAGGATGTGAGTCAACTAGCTTTGGGAATCTTATGAATATTTTCATCAAATAAGTCTGTATCATTTAGAAAAGAAAATCTATTTGATATTCTTTGTATACTTCACCTGTCCTCTTTGTATCAACCAAGGCATAGTAAGTAGGTACACAAAATTTGTCTCTGACATTCAATGATGTTTCTGGCGCACTGCCATCATTTGCTTGTTTTCTTGATTTGATTGTGGAGCAGGCCTTTGTAGTTAGTATCAGGCAAGATATATTTTGACATGTTTTCGAATTGTTTAAAATCATTCCTCAAAGTGTATAAGTGGTCTGCTAATGATTTATGAGGTTAATACATGAAAGGATCAAATTTCCTCACATTATTTCAGTCTGTTAGTACAACATCCCCTTGGTTTAGGTGGGGAGTAAATAAAAAAAAAAGAGAGAAGGAAAGAGTGAGCATAAAAATGGGGCAAGAGTGTATAGTAGTGTGTACGGAAGTTCACCAAAGTACTGATTTTCCTCATGGTGACTTGTATCCTTTTAATTAAAATTTATTAATTAATTAATTTAATTAAAAGGATATATATATAAAATATCTTTTTCTTTCAGAGCTCCTACTTTGCTGGTGCACTGAGCATGCACCTATTGGGTAATCCAGCTGTGATATTGGCAAGTCCCAGGTTTGCCTCTTGTTTCAGCCATGAATCTTGCAATTATTCTGACTTAATGTACAGGGTTGTTTCATCAGGATTACTGATAGAGCAAATTGAAAGTGTTATGAAATATTCTATAAAGGCCAATTTTTATCATTGTCTCCACTCATGCTGCAGTGAGAGAAGACTGAACTATGTGCTGTGCCAAAGTGTACTATGCCCATTTGGTATGACATATTTACGATACACTAATCAACAAGACTATGCTAGAACTTGTTGCTATGACTGTAGTTTATTGCTACAATCTGCAAGTCTCCCTTGCCACTTGCATTCCCAGCATATGGGTGGTTAGTGAGTGCTCAGTGGACTTTGAAGTTGACATGGGGCAAGTCCACACTGCGGCATTCAGAGCTACCCAAATGTTGAGTGCTAATAGTGCAAGGAATCTCCTTCAGTCATGGCAGTGCCTAGCAGAGGCTGCCAGTAGCCCCATGAAGTGATATGACATCCTTCGCCATTTAGTTGCTTCTTTTTTCCCCTCCCTTTCCAATATCGTGGGACAGTGCAGCCCATGTCCCCACTGAGAGCCATTACTTCACATTAAGGCAGTACACACAGTAAAACTGGAACAATACAGAGAAGATTATCATGTCCCCAGGGCAAAGGATGACATGCAAATTTGTGAAATGACCCATATTTTAGGCTGCAGACTTTATTTATTTACTTCATTTCTCATCTGCTTTTCTCATGGAGACTCAGTGTGGTATACACAGTTTAAAAAGTGTAATAAGAATAGCATAAAACCTTTAATAAAACTTAGCTACAAATCAGAGAACAATGCACCGAAAGCAATGAAAATTGCGCTAAAATAGTGCAACAGAAGCAAGTTTCAAAACTGCAGAATAATGCAGTAAAACAGTATAATCTATACAAGGAAAAAAGCAATGAAAACTGCCTAAAATTTCTGAGATTTTGACAACAATGTTAATCCCCATCATAAAAATACCCTCTTGAACAATCCCACTTTACACATTACTGTACATTTTTAATTTGAGGTTGTAAGCCTCCTTGAACTAGGGGGAAAGGCAAGATATAAATATTTTACTGAATAGGCAATGTTTCTGTTTCTTCGAAGGTTTTAAGGAAAAGGTAACCAACATGGCAGGTGAAAAAATTGCTGATACTGAACTATGGAATGTGATACGTTAGCGTCACCAGAAAGGTCCAGAATTCCACAACATCAGATTGCCTCAGAAACATATTATTTACTAGAAGAGAAATGAGGAGCCTTGTTGCTAGGCACAGCTGTTGCCATGATAGAGAGATGTGTGAGTGTGTGTGCAGAATGTATAGTAACACATGCATGCCTGTTGCTAGGCATAAATGTTGCTATGGTAAGAGAAAAGGAAGCACAGAGTAACTGTAGTATCTAATATTCATCTAAGCTAGCCAAGTGACCCAAATGTTCTAAAACATTTTAAAAGACAGATGATAGCTGTCTGAGAGAGGTATCTTGCACTGGCAGCTCTCTCTAGCCTATTCTCATTCTCTTCTTATGTCAATAGGACAATGAATTTAGACTTTCCCTTTAAAGAAAGGGCAGATAGTGAGGGGAGAATATGTGTTAGAAGGCACACTTTTGTCTGAGCCTGTCTTCCCACTATGAACATGCAATTTTGGGGGGAATAAAATGGGGAAGGAAAGGAATACCTCCCCCTCTCCAATTCCTTGTAAGCTCTATCTTGTCATTTGTAATTTTCAAGATTGCAAAATGTCACTGGCAGCCAGCAGTGAGATTTGTCCTTCAGAAATCCATGCTTCACTTTTAAAAAACTGTAGTTCATTGTGGTGTAGCAGTTAAGAGCAGGTAGAGTCTAATCTGGAGAACCGGGTTTGATTCTCCACTCTTATGGTGAACCAGATCCCCCCCCCTCCCGTTACTACATATGAAGCCCGCTGGGTGACCTTGGGTGGCAGTGGCTGCTGCTGCTGCTGCTTCTTTTTTCTAGGCCACAGCAGGTTTGGACACCTTGAGGCATATGTTCTGAACTCCCAAATCAAGTGTTATTGTATCATCTGAAAAGACAAAATCGTTAGTCCTAATGCAGTGCCTCTTTATTTTTCAATCTATTTTACTTCATTTATACCCTACCTTTCTTCCCAGTGGAAACAAAAAACATATCACATTGTTCTCCTTCCTTCTGTTTTATAATCACAACAACCCTGTGAAGTAGGTTCTGCTGAGTGTGACTGGCTCAAGGTCACCCAGCAAGTTTCTATGAGAGAGTGGGGATTTGAACCTGGATCTCTCAGGTTGCAGTCTAATACTAAGCACCGCACCATCCTGGCTGTTCTTGTAGAGAGTCATTCTAACCTATATAGCGCAATATGATAGGTTGGGTTCATTGCAGGCTTTCTATGGGTGCAAGGACCCATGGTACATGACTTTCTTGGGCCCCCGTTCCAGCAAGGAATGTCCCTGAAAATTCTGTTCCTGGGAATGGGGTGATCCTCAGAAACAGGATTTTAGGGAGCATTTTGGAATGGCCAAGGACGGTGGAACCAAGAACATTGTGCTCTATGGCTGGAAGTCCTAGTGCCTGCAGAAATACTGTGCAGGATCCAACTGAATAAAAAGCGTGAGAGTAAAAGTTAGCTAAATTCTTTCTCTGACACATGATTTCAATCATCATCATCATCATCATCATCATCATCATCATCATCATCATCATCCCCTCATGGGCACCCCTTGTCGTGGGGAAGGGGCTTGCATGCTTCAATGATGTTGAGAGCTATGCTGAAGGTAGGGTATTCTACCAGAAGGGGCTCCCATGCCAGACAGGTCTCAACTGAGAAACCAGACTAAGAGTGTCCACCAACCCATACAACATGGTGATACAAACGTTGCGCAGGTTAACAAGGGCCGTGTCGCATGTTGGGGTCCCTGGGCATGCGTCGACAAGTGGGCTACAAGTGGACCAACCACCCAAAAGAAAGAAGTATAGTACGCAAGAAAATCGTGCCATCATGGCTTGTTACTACAACTCAGAGCCGGAAAAAAGAGGAAAATCGAACTTCAGCGTCTATGGCACAAGCCAGCTGAGGTCGTCCCAGTGGTAATCAGCACGCTGGGCGCCATCCCAAAAACACTAGGGCAGCACTTGAAACATCTTTGAATTGACAAAATTAACATCTGTCAAATTCAGAAGGCAGCCCTGCTGGGATCCGCACGAATACTATGCCGATACATTCCGACTTCCTGGGCCTCTGGGTGAGGCTCGAATTGTAATGAAGGCCAGCAACCAGCTAAAGATCTGGCAGCTGTGAAATCTACAATCATCATCATCATCATCATCATCATGGGTAGTGCCTGTGGTCCCCAAACTCAGACTGTTTAAAGGCTCTATCAGGTGACCTACTGGTTCTTATTTACCCTCTTCCAACTCTGCCATCATTACTTCACCAATGCTATAAGATAGGTAGAGGTACAAAGGCATACTGAGAGAAGAAAACCCTTTCCATCACCTCTTCTACTGAAACTGCTGCCTCCTGTACCATTTCCAGGATAAAGATGACAGGTGATTTGTGATTTGTGAATTGTGATCCACTATTTCTTGGACTATCTTTGTCCTAGAATGCGCCAGTTGGGTCCTATCTAGTTCTGTCCCCATGGCTCTAGGATCCAAGTGTAGAATTTAAGACAATGATGGTCCAGGAAATGGTGAATGAGTTCACAAATCTTTTGTCATCTCTATCCTGAAAAGGGTATACCAGAGGAGGAGGGTTTTGAAACCAGGGTCAACACTGGCCATAGAAGCCAATTGTCAAACCATCAGATATTAATAAAGCACATGGCCTGAACATGGTGGAACAGGATGTGTGCCCAGGTTGTGAAGGAAGGGTCCACTAAGGTGGAGCATGGTAAGACCCAACCATTTTTGTCTCAGCACAGTGGGGGCCACTTGGGTGAGGGCTAAGTGCCAGTGTGGTGTACTGGTTAAGATCAGGTGAATTCTAATCTGGAGAACCAGGTTTGATTCCCAACTCCTTTACATGAAGAGACTGGGAGATGTTGGGCTAGTCACAATTCTCTCAGAACTCTCTCAGCTCCACCTATCTCACAAGATGTCTATTTTAGGAAGATGAAGGGAAGGAATTTGTAAGCCACTTTGAGACTTCTTAGAGTTGAAAAAACCAGGGTATAAATACAAACTCTTCTTCTTCAAATGGACCAAAGAAAGTAGCTTTCTTGGTTTGCTAGAGGTCTGTTCCTGATGGTTCAAGATCATAGCAACACTTGCAGGGTGGGATTCAAATAATTTAACAACTGGTTGTTTACAAGCACCATTTTAACAACTTGTTCTGCTGAAGTGGTGCGAACCTGTTGAATCCCACCATTGAACACCTGCCATATTCCTGTTACGCAATTGCTTTTCTTCCTGCTGCTCCTCAATTAATCCCACACCAAATTTCTTGCTGGCAAGGCATGGCTATAGGTATCACAGTTGTGCATTATCTCAAGGTTCACTGGCAGCAGAAATCAGATGTGATCTGTTTGATAGGGCAGAGTGGGAATGTGAAAAAAAAATCTTAGTGTGTGTACATCTTCCCAAAAGACCTGGGCCTCTGGAGTCCTCCTCAATTTGTTATGCTCGGATTGCTTTTTTAACCCAAATTTAAAAGCCAGACTTCTGACTGCTTTTTTTTGCTGACAAATTGGTTCTACAATGAAGGGTATCATTTAGGGGTGAGGAAGTCTTGTGCGTCAGATCACATGTGATTATTTCCCAGGAGTACCTCAGGAGGTCTGGTCCACTGGATCTATTCATAAAGTAGCTGTGATGAACTATTAAATGGCTTTATGGGCTTAGAGAAAGGGGGAGATATATGTTTGAGCTTTGCTGATTCATTACTTTGTGAGGTATTGAAAAAAGTAACAAATTATCCTTAAATTCATGCCTTTTAAGCAATGAAATTTCATCCTTATACAGGAGTGGATCTCACTGTGAATCTTTTGTTGAAACTTATCATGTCCTCTTGAAGCTGGAAAGAGGACTTCTCCTGTCCTCTTGAAGCTGGAAATCACCCAAATGATACCCTTCTGCCAATAAGACATCCTCTCAAATTATCTATCCCTAGCAGATAATTCAAAGTGAACATTTCATCCCACTACTGAGATGGGCAGTATTTCCAAAATGACTTGCAACATTATTCTTTCTTCTTTCACTTGATCCTCACAACAACCACCTTGTGAAGTGTTAAGGTTATCTGATAAGCTCCCACAGTGCAGTGGGAATTCAAATCTGGGGCTCCCAAACCCTAGTCCAGCACATTGAATACTATACCATTGTGCTTTTCTTAAAGGATAGTACTACTCAACAGGGCAAAATCTCCCACCTAGACATTGAGTAGATCCTGGCCTTCTTGACTTCAGCAAGATTATTATACCAAGTTCATTCCAACCATATCCTGGGACAATTTCTTGGGCAAACGTGACATGATGAGATCTGCTATAGAGGCAAATTGAGGGCAGTTACACTTTTTCTTTTTTAGTGTAGTATTAGAGTTATACCCTTCCCCCTGCAGGCTGACATGATGTCATCAAATTGCTGTGGTCAGCAAGAGCGGGCTCAGCTCTTATCTGTCCCCCATTTTGCACTTGCTTGTTTTTGCTCACTTCATGTTCGCCCACAGCAGGAGCTAATCTGGCAATCTATAATCCCATTTACTGGATAGAGCCATTGGATTACAAGTTTCCTATGGTCTCAGAGATTTGAAGGGCTGGACCAAAGGGATTTTCTATAATCTGTGTGATTGCCCACTTTACCCACACTTGAGGCTTTGCTTCTTGTTTTCTTTTTTCCCCACTTCTAAACAATGGGAAAATGTTAATCTACATCTGTGTTCTTTATCTTGGTATTTTGTTGTCTTCCTTATTACAGGCATCCCAGTATGGACTCCCCACTAAACTAGCTGTGCAATATAAGAAGGTGAATAGTAGGTTTCAACAATGTTGTGCATCCCCCATAGGACCTCAAATTCATGTGGAATGCTAGAACTTAAATGCCTGCAGACACCATACCCTATGCACAGCTGGGCATGGCTCATAGTTGCTTGCTCCCCCCTAGGGATGAGACAAGACTCCTTTCCCCATCTGTGGTAGGGAAAGGGAGAGAGATTTCAGTGATATTAAACCTCCCTCCCAAGCAGCCCCCAAATGTGTACCAAGCCCTGGAGCCTGTCAAAAGTAGCAAAGAATAGCAGAAACGTGGGTTTATGAAATTGTTCAGTGGAAATATGAAAAGCAGACTTGCAAATGATGGTGGCAGTTCCTTGTTAAATGTGGAACTACCTCCACCATGTAGAAAATGGAAGTGGAGGGGGTCTAATTTTCACTGCTCAAGGGATCTCAGTCTCACTAAGGAGTGTAGAACTGTTCCCCTACCCCCCCCCCCAGCTTATCTCCTGGCAGCTTCTACTCCGCCCCCTCCAAACACTCAGTTGAGCTTTGATAGGGGTAGTGACCCGTGCTGGATGAAAAGTGCTCAGGGAGAGGGGCTGCAGGGATATGAATGGCAGGCATGGCAACAGAGGCTGAAATCTAAGTGGGAGATGGATATGCTTGGGCTTCCTAGAGTGCCAATCTTTAGCTGGGGTCTGGAGACCTTCTGAAAATACAAGTGATCTCCAGTCGGCAGAGATCAGTTCCTGTGGATAAAATGCCTGCTTATAGAGTCAACCCTCCAAAACATTATACCCTGCAGAAGTTCCTCCCCTCCTCAAAACCTGCCCTCCTGAGGGTCTGCCTCAAAATCTTTAGGAATTTCACAATTTGGAGTCTCTTAACCCTTTCCCTCTTGCTCTTGTTCACTGAAAAATCAATCCCTTCCCCAATCCCTCCCCCAATCTACTGAGGAAAGATGCAAGTTTGTGCAGAAAGACCCTTTCAAAATGTGCTGTTCTTATTTTGTGCATATCTGTTTTGTCCCCAGTTAGGAAGGGAAATTTCTGTTTTGGCTCATTTTCTGTGTGGTACTGTGGTTCCTAACCTGGGGTACATGTACCCCCAGGGTACATGCCAGAATGTTTGGGGGTAAGTGAAAAAATACATAATGAGTTTACTAATATGGGGGTACAATTTTAGGGAGATGGATTGCCAAGGGGTATGCAAGTGAAAATGGTTGTGAACCACTGGTTTAGAAGAACTGGGGAGGTTGTCTTCACTGTCAGGTGAATAGCATAAAACTGCTGTCCACTTGCTTGTCAGAAACTATTGCAAGGAAAGACAAGGGGTTTCCTAAAATTCTGAATACTCCCCAGATGTTTAAATTGCATTCTGGGGAGCTATATGGCTTTTGTAAGAGTCATTGCACTAGGGAGCATAAGTTGCTTATTGAACATATAACATGCAATGCTTTCAGTGCCAAGGAAGAAATATGTAAATTAATTAATACTTTGCTTTGGAAAGCATGAATTCATGGGAACTCACCCTGTAGCTGTTCATAGTGCACAGATTTGCATGGGTCAGGCAGGTAGAACAAAGGCTTCTGATAAGCAAAAGCTTATCTTTCATATGCAGATGCTAGAAGCCTTGTGGACATAACCAATACCTAAACTCTTTGTTAGACAGGAGAAATATAGACTGATAAATATAAGGTAATCCTGTATATGTTTTGAGGCTATTATAATATAACTCTGGACTCAGACATTCCTTTCAAGGGCCAGGAAAATGAAATTGCCATGGAACATGGATGGTCTGTAGGAACATGATCAGAGATTAGTAAAAACAGGAAAGGATAAGGTGTTGGATCCTACCATTCCATTCTGATAAGTTTCAGTGGATAGCCATGTTGGTCTGCAGTAGAACAGTAAGATTCAAGTCCAGTAGAATCCAGTAGAGACCAACAACATTTTCAGGGAATGAACTTTTCAGTGTCAAAGCTCTCTACTGTCAGATGAAAACGGCTGCAACTTTCAAAAGTGTATTCCATCAAAATCTTGTAGCCTCAAGGTGATACTGGTGTTAGTTCTGCTAAGTTGCATTCTATGACTCCTGACAGTCTCAATGGTGCTGCTAGACTTTCCTGGTATTGACAGTGAGTGACCTGTGTTGAGAAGGGCTGATCCATATATACAGGTTGCAGGGAAAACCCCCATGTAGATACTGCATAGGATCACTAAATCATGTCATCACCCAGGAAGTCTTAAAAGGAAGAATGCAAGTGGGCCTATACAGGATCTAGGGTGAGTCTTTAAACTGCCTTCATATATAGAACATTCTCGTCCCACTTCTACACAGTATAATAGTTAAATCATTCATTGCCTCAGTCAGACACTCTTGAGCCTCTGGTGGTTTCCATGGCAATGGCTCTTATGTGAAGAAGCAGGCCAGCCTAGTAATAAGCATCCTGTGTAGGAGAAAAGGGATTTAGTGTACTCTGGCTAGAGTTATTGTGTCACTGTAGAGCAATAATAGGATTGGAGGATGGAGCTTCCAATTCTGCTCTCAACTAGTCATAATAAACAAACGTGTAAGGGGAGAGGGGTGGAAAACAGAAGCTTATTCTGAACATATAATATCCTGCTGACTAACGTGAAGGATTGTTTTGGTTGTTTACAAATTCAGTAAAATATGCCCATACATGTATTTAAGGACAAAATTGAAACATGAATAAAAAACTCAGAGAATTATAGACTCTTTCTATGTGTGTGTGCGCATGCACACGCACATCTGTGTTCTCAAGTCACAGCAATCTTATGACAATCCTGTAGGATTTTCAAGGCAAGAGACATTTGGAGATGGTTTGCCATTGCCTGCCTCCGTGTGGACTGAGAGAGTTCTAAGAAAATTTTGACAGGCTCAGGTCACCCAGCAAGCTTTATCAGGAGGAACTGAATCTGCTTCTCCGGATTAAAGTCTGCTGCTCTTAAACACAACCTTGCACTGGCTTGGCAGTCAGTAAAAAGTATCTAAAATTCTGTAGGCTGTAGGCTGTAGGCCTCCTCAATTTTTTTTTTAAAAACCCATCTGAATGATAAAAGCTCCATAAATATGAGAGCACCTTAGTACAGGTGTCATCACTAAGAAATCCCAAGTGACTAATCTCTGGCCATGTTTCAGGTGGCTGAGGCACTCAAAAATGGTTTCCCTAAATAACCAAGGCATGGGGAAAATATGTGGGAGGATGCACATCTTCAAATGTTTGAGACCCAAATCATTTAACACTTCAATGTTCAAATCCAGAACTTTGAACTAGAGCAGGAAACTAACCAATAAACACTGTAGTAGTGTAGAGATTTATGTTGCATTTAGCTACAAGAGGCCCTAATTTGAAAAAAATAGCTGCTCTATTCTGGACTCACTGTGATTTTGAAACACTCTCAAAAATGGTCCCACAAAGACAGCATTAGTGTAATCCAGTCTTGAAGTTACTGTGGAGGATCACCCAGTAACCAACGTCTCATGAGTGTAGCAATGACCACAGCAAGAGTTGTCAATCTCCAGGTGGGGCCTTGAGGTCTCCCAGTATTACAATTGATCTTCAGCAGACAGTGATTAGTTCCCTCGGGGAAAACGGCTGCTTTGGAGGGCGGACTGTATGGGATTATACCCTGCTGAGGTCCCTCCAGTCTCCAATCGCTGCCTTCCTCAGACTCCACCCCTAAAATCTTCAGATATTTCCCAACCCAAAGCTGGCAACCCTAGCCACAGCTAGGATATTAAGCGAAGATGGAAAAAACGCTGTCCTACCCACCAATGTCACCTAAGAATCAAGTATTTTAGCGTGCAGTCCAAGAGGTCTCTCAAGCTACCGTCTCCTCTAGCTTATACTAGTTTACTTCTGGTACTGAAGTTAGACTGTCAGCAATAAAACAAAGTAAGGCGGAACAAAGACAGCGTTTAGCTCCACTCACTAGCTGGGTAACTTTACTATCTGTAGGAATGTATGCTTTTAAATATGAATTAACAGAAACATGAATAAAATACATGCAGATTCCTCCATCTTGTCTTGTCTTGGTCCTAAAGGTATGTTGGCAATTCTGCATTTTGTATTTATCCAGCATTCACATCAAATGAGAGTGCAGGGAAGCTAAGGATCCAACTACATGTGATGCCAGAGTTCTGTAACTGGAACTCCCATTGTATAATTTGACCCCAAGGAAACTGCTGTAAAGGAGGCCGTGTTGCTAGGGAAAGGGAGAGTCTGAGTTCTGTTTGTGCCATTTTCCCAATTCAAAATGCCCCTCCCCAGTTGCTTTATGCCTGGTAGAGGAAAAGGTATTCTATAAGATCCTGCTTTGTCCCTCTTTTTTCCCAGTGGGATATTTTAAAACAAGGAAACAGTATGTGCATGTGCGCATACATGCATATTCAGGAGAAAGTTAACTCCCCTTCCATGCCAACCCCCCTCTGCTTTTTAGGGTCAGGTTACACGTCAAGGGCGCTATTTATGGCGTTCCAGCACCATGTATATTTGGTTCTTAAAAAAAGGAATGTTTTAGTGCATTATAAGCAAACACTACATTTAGATTCTGCAATAAACCAAAGTTTAATTACAGTTCATTGCACAAATGCTAGTTGGTCTACCAAATATGCATAACAGATGAACGTTTGGCTCCTTTCCTTTTTCCAAGAAGGGTAGTCACACCAGGGTTTGTGCAGCACACTGTGGTTTAAACAAACTACATCTCAATTCAGCCCAGGAACTTTGTCAAGTTACTATCCTGGTGGAGGCTGATTGAATGAAAGATGGTTAATACTGGACTTTTCTAGCAAAGAAGCTATTGAGTGGTGCCTTTGTCTCTGCTGAGAGTAGTTCCAGCAGCTGTTGGCAAACCTAAGCAATTCTACCAAGACCTTGGGCATCTTCCAAACCTCAGTGGTTTTCATCAGACTCGCCAAAAGCTACTCACATGTGTTTAATTCACATTTACTGAACTACACATGGATCAACTAGCTCACTAGAATCAAAGAAATAGGTTCGGTGTGGTGGAGTGGAGTGGAGTGGAGTGTAGGACTTGGCTTGGGTGACCCAGCTACAAATCCCAGCTTACTGTGAAGATGACTAGGTGAACCTGGAGTGTTTTCTGTCAGCCTAACCCAGAGATGTTCAACTCTGGCACTTCAGATGTTCATGGACTACAATTCCCATCAGCCCCAAGTTGCCATGCCAGCAGGGGCTGATGAGAATTGTAGTCCATTGACATCTGAAGCACCAGAGTTGGACACCTCTGGCCTAACCTAACTCGCTTCCAACCATGTGTGCTGTGCTTAACTCCTTGGAAGAAGGACAACATTTTAAAATGTACTTAAACAAATGCTTCTTGCTGCAAGGCCCTCCTTTTCTGGGCTCCTCTTTGCTTGGTTGACTCTGTCCTCTTGCAGTGGTCATAACAACTGAAAGGAGGAGGAGCACCAACAGTCCCCAGTTTTATTTCCCCTCTCAGTTTAGGGAGACTTCAAGCTTGTCTAATCAGTGCTGAATGGGATTTTCTCTAGGATAGGTGTACATTTTTATGTCTGCTAAATGGTCTGTGCCAGTCCGTTCCTCTTCTTTCTTTCACCTGGATGCTGACTTTCTCCCTTAGCTGCTCAAGCATATATAAATCTTACCATCAGCACCATCCCATCACTGGCACTTCCTAGCAGAGGTCCCTACAGATGTTTAAATGAGATTCAAAGAGACAATTATTGCCTGTCAAGAGAGGTTTTCTGAGTGGCGGGGATATGCCAGCCATATGGAACCAAAAATGAGCCTCTCTTTTTCAGAGCTCCCCGATACATTCATTGTTAATGCCAAACTCTTGTGTGTTCAAGGACTGGAAACAACGCAAATAGAAATCTTCTGACTGGCTTAATAAATTATTGTCGGATATTGTGTTGAATAATGCCTTGATACAAGTTTGTTGTGTACATGAATCCGTTACCAAACATAACCTTAGATTTTGGGAACCCATGACATATCATTTCCAAAGACAGAAGAGTAGCTTTACATGAATAGGTCAGAAATATGCTGTGCCCAGCAAAATGCTTATTTTTAGATTTCAGCTTTAAATAGTGAGGTCTGTTTCCCTGGTAATCAGGAACCGATTTGCAAGTACAAAATTTATGTACGCTACATCAATGAAGGGTGCTCATCTAAACAAATTGCACATTGTTCCATCAAAAGAATGTAAGCAGCAACCCAGTCAATTTTCTGTGAGTCACCATATGCATATATTTTGAGTGGGAAAAATGCAATTTAAGCAAATCCTTTGAAACTACATATGTGTATTTTGCATTCAGGAAGTTGTGGAGTCTAGTCATTTCAATATCAGGGAGATTTATGAGAAGCAAAAGATAGAAATAGGGATTTGATGGTAGGAATCATATTTGTTACAATGGAAATGTTCTAAGCTTTCTAGGAAGATAGCCAGCATGGTTGAATTACTACTCTTTCCTTTTTGGCAATGTTTTTGCAAAGGCTCTTAATTTCTCACTAGAATTGACCACTGGATTACCTGTAAACTAAGGATATATTTGCAAGAAGGCTTCTTCAGGGATTGTTTATGTGTCTTTGATTCTGCACTTCACATCTGCATGGCAGAGAAATGGACTAGTAAGAGATATACAGATTTGTTGTAAGTCTCACCATACCTTCTATTTCTAGAGACGCAGAACTGAAAGAGTAGAAGAAAAATACCCTTCCAGGCAGATGTGCCATAAGGAAAATTCATGAGAAACTTTAGAGGAAAATGCTGAATACATCCAATTTCTGTAGGGATAAGGATTAACCGCAACTTCCACCTTCCACAGCTAAAAGATCAAGATAGGACAGGCATAGGCAAATGTTCTTGCTCCCTGCCAGTGCATAGAAAACACTGTCTGTTGCTGGCTGTTCTTTACACAAAACAGAAAAGTGGGTTCAATAGAGGCTGAATTGTCTTTTTCAGAGTGGCTGAAGAAAACTTTAATAACAGGGCTATATTATCAGCCGTCTCCCCTCTTCGGCTGGCTTGTAGCTGATTAACCCTGACAGAAGGCTGTGATGAGCGGCAGACAGCTGCACTCTCCCTGAGCTCTGGAGCCACAATGACCTCTGCTGAAGGCGGCACGTTTTTATTATTATTTTTGCCTAACCTCCCTGTCTTTGAAGTGAATTCCCATCTGTGGACACTGAAAGAAAATAATGTTCAAGGCATGGGCTGCTTCTATTGATCTGCGAGCTATGCAAAGGCTCTTCTGCTGCTTAGGTCAGATTGAAGCGTAAATCCTTTCTATCTCTCAAAGTTTTCCAAATGTCTTGGAATTAAGAATAAAATGGAGGCACGAGCCACTGGGACCAGACCAAAGGCTATGTAATCGTGTATTAGGTGGTTTAGTTTCTGTCAGGGTTGTCTCAACTCTTTAAACATGGTTTAAGTGACTCCTTGCTCACTGGTGGTTGAAAGAGGAAAGAGTTTAGATTCATACCACCCTTTCTGTCCTGTAAGGAAACTCAAAGGGGCTTACAAACTCCTTTCTCTTCCTCTCCCCACAACAGACATCTTGTGAGGTAGGTTGAGCTGAGAGAGTTCTGAATGAATTGTGACTAGCCCAAAGTCACTCAGCAGGAATGGAGGAGTGGGGAAACAAATTTGGTTCACCAGACACAGGAGTGGAGAATCAAACCCAGTTCTCCAGATTAGAGTCCACCTGCTCTTAACCACTACACCATGCTGTATGTACTACATTTACAGAACTGCTGATGCAGAGGTGCCATCTTCTGATGGACAATTTGTGTGTTTTTCATTCTTGGCTGCATCTGGACTATAAATGGAAATGAGTATAAAATTACTCCTAATGTCACACAACCACTAACCATAGACTGCAAGCCACTGTTAATAGAAAATTGTGCCCCAGATGTGTCAGACTCTCTCTTACCTGGATCTATAACTTTGACGTGAATACAGAGTCTGTATTCTGTGGGTTTTGGTTTGCATTTGTTTGCAATGAGAAGGAAAGACTTATCAGTTAAGTTAGTGCCATCGGATTGTCTGAAGCATGGAGAGTCTTCAGTATATCACTATATTATATTATGTCATAATGGAGGAGTGAACCCTGCCTTGGATGGTCCAGTCTAGCCTGATTTCATCAGATCTCAGAAGCTAAGCAGGGCTGGACCTGATTAGAACTTGGACGAGAGATCTCCAAGGAATACTAGGAATGCTACACAGAGGCAATGGAAAACTAGCTCGGCTCGTCTGTTGCCACGAAACCTCATGAGGTTGCAATAAGTCAGCTGCAACTTGATGACACTTTCCACCACCACCATCATGGAAAGAGAACAATGTTGTCTTTGGGGAAAGAAACATTTCATGAGTAAGAGGAATAGAAGAGGGGCGCAATAAGTTGGCAGTCTGTGGGTCAGTTTAAAAGCACTTGGATGATGATCTTTTAATGGAGGTGGTTAAATCAAGAGCACCAAGATTCCACTCAGCAGCACCCCTGCAGCCACCCATGTGAGGTGGTGCCGAGTATGCTGGGCATGTGTAAAGTATTATGCTGACTTTGAGAAGCACTTCGGAGCACCTGCTAGTTTGTGAGGTGCTGACTGGCTGCTATGCTGCTGAAGTTGAAGAATGAGGACACACAAGATTTTAAGACCAGCCACAGCAGGTTCTTCCCTTACAGAGAGAGCCTGGCATTGAGAGTTATATTGAAGAATTTACATTTCCGCAAGTTGAATTCTGGATCAGCTGTCCACTGGGCTTCTCCACTCTCTCCCCTCCCCTTTATGCAGCACATGGACATTCCTTCATGTGTCTTTTGATTTGCTCCCCAAAGGGCCCATTCAAAACAAATGCAGTACCAAACAAGGGAAATGCCCAAGCCTGCTTGGTTACATCATAGTATCAAGGTCAAACTTTTCTCCAGTTAAAATGACTCTTGAGAGAAAAGCATAGAACTGAGTTTTCACATATCGCCAACTTGTTTACTTTAAATGTGACTGAGAGCACTTTCAAGCCAGCTCCACTGTTTTAAAAATGCTATTGTTGTTATGAGGGGGATCCTCATCACTGAGACTCAGTAGCCCCTTCCGCACACACAAAATAATGCATTTTCAAACCACTTTCACAACTGTTTGCAAGTGGATTTTGCCATTCCGCACAGCCTCAAAGAGCACTGAAAGCAGTTTGAAAGTGCATTATTCTGCATGTGTGGAATGAGCCAGTGCTTGAATGGCAAAGGAGAGCAATGTAATGTACCAAACAAGGGAAATGCCCAACCTACAGCCAAAGGTGGCTGAAGACGGCCCTGCTCCCGCACCACTGTGCTTCCTCCAGAGGGTCTTTAGGCAGTATAAGGAGGTAGCAAAATGAAAAAAGATCCTGGCTGCTTGGAAGATCTCTGTAGACTTAACCTTTTGAGTGGTATAAGTTGAAGGCCCTGGCCATGACGTTCCAGGCTCTGAAGCCCAAGTGGAAGCCAACTAAAGTTGACTGAACCCTGGAAATGCCCTGGCTCACCTTTCCCTGTGCTGGCAGCAGGCTGGAGTCCAGTGTTGCTTCACAATGCACCCACTTCTGGGTTTCACTGTTGTGGAGCTGTGGGGTATCAAGCTGCTGGAGTCTTTGCCCTCTCCACTGGCAGGGGTGGCCCTTACACTGGTGGAGGGGACAAATACATCAGCATGGCCAGGCACCTCTCTCACAGCCCATTGAGCCCCTCCCCTCTCTGGATTGTGCTGCCCAAAACATCTTTCCCTCCCAAAAGGCAGGCTTCCTTCCATGACAGCTGATAAATGCCCTAATTTTGCCAGGACAATTCAACTTAAAGAAACTTCTCTTTCAGGACAAGCAGATGATTATAAAATATATACAGATTATTAAATATTCGGCCTCTTCAAAACTGAAAGAATTTCAGCTTTTCTAATGGAAGACAACACACCCTCTTTGTATGTGTGGTTCAAAGCCATATTTCTGACACAGATGCTAACAGGTTTGACCCTAAAAAGAGCAGCCAGCAGCCATTAAGTTCCTTTGACAGATGAGATTCTGTCTCTCTGGCCCACGAAACCTGTTCTCTACTGTAAATATCAGCAATCAATGCCAAGCATCAGCCTGAATTTTTAAGTAATCTTGACAGCTTCTCTCTAAGATTGTCACACATGCCTAGCTTGGCTCCTGAAACGTTCATTTTTCAATTTCATGGTTTATATTAGTTCCAGGATACTAGAATCTGGAGCACTTCCTGTCCAGGTTTTACTCATGTTTCTGGATAAGCTACCTAGAGGAATGGTATGAAGGACTCTGACTGGCCTTGTGTTCCCATATTCCTTTTTTCCTGAAAAGGTTACTATATGTTTAGTAAAGTGACCATCAGCATGTTCCTGCATGATTGCAGCATCTTACAGCTCCCACGTGGCAGAGCTACAGGCTTGCCCTGGCCACCGGTGAGGGATAGCGGAATAGCTCCATGGCAGAACTGCTGAAGAAAAAAGATGGCAACCCTAGGGTCGACTGGAGAGCTTCCCTCACGGCCATCAGTGGATGATGGGGGATGGGGGGAGGGCTGTCAGATCCAGGTTGGAAAATTCCTTCAGATCTGGGAATAGAGCCTAGGGAGGACAGACACCTCAGTGGAGTAAAATGCCATAGAGTACACCTGCAAAGCAACCAGATGAGCTGTAATTATTATTATTATTTACCAGTATTATATTTAATAGACCGCTCATGGCAGTGTACAATAAAACCAACAACAGACAATATAACCTAGTATAACAAAAAATCAAAAGTGCATTAAAATCCATTAAAACAGTAGCAACATCATAACATGCAAAAACCCATATTTTAAAAGAGGCGTTCGAATCTCAAAACTCCCTACTCCATACCGTCTTGGGAGGGGATTGGCAGATTACCGCAGATGGTATGTCCAGATGGTACATGGGGCATCAGGAGGGGGCGGACAATCCGCGGCTAGCCTCTCCGAAGGCTCTGTGGAACAGCTCAGTTTTACAGGCCCTGTGGAACTCACCAAGGTCCTGCAGGGCCTGAACAGCTGGAAGAAGAGCATTCCACCAGGCGGGGGCCAGGGCCAAAAAAACCCTGGCCTGGATAGAGGCAAGCCGCATCATTGCGGGGCCGGGGACCACCAGTAAATTTTCCTCTGCAGATCACAGAGGCCAAGTTGGGACATATTGGGTAACACGGTCTCGAAGGTATGAGGGCCCCAGGCCTTAAAGGTCAGCACCAGGGGATCCCCAGGTCTCACCTGGAGGCTGGCATTCTTATCCCTTCCCTGGTCCCGGCATTCTGTTTTGCCTAATTCCTTGAGATCTGTGTATCTAAAATGTTGATCAAGTGGTTCTAAATTTTGTCAGTTGCAAGTTTTATACATGCTTTTTTGCAGCTTCCAGCTGTCACTCAGAATTTCCAAATAAAAAAAGAGACCGATAACACATGACTGCAGAGCTGCATTGTTGTAAGGCAAAGATGGACATCATGGTCTATGAGGGCTTACTGTTTCTGGAATACTGGATAGTCCGTGCAGTACAGAGACATCTGGCAACCCTGTTTTCCCTACTGAGCTTTCAGACCTCTCTGTGAGTCAAGCTCCCTTCTGCCAGTTTACAGCCTGGCAGAGAGAAGGCCCTTACAAATGGCCAAGTACTGGCCTCCCTGCACACTGTTCTCCTTCTGCTTCACTTGCTGCATTCGGAGACAAAATTAATTGTGGCATTAATTGGTAGCTCAAATTCACTGAACAGACACCTAATTGTGCTGGAGGACTGATGATGAAACCATTTGGGAGGCTAGTAGCTTCTTTTCCTTTTCCTAATTTCTTCATGTTTGAATGAAGAGAGGCAATGTATGATGGGCAAATTGCAGAATGAATGCAGAGGCAATAAAGATTTTTTTACCCACTTGCTGGTTCAGTGGCAAACACTACAACATGGAGCCTTTAACAGTCCAAGACTTTTCCTCTCCAGGTTCTATTTTGAGTTCTCTGTGTTACCTCTGTTATTGCAGTTCGGTTTTCAGTTTGCTATTCATGTCTTATGATGCAGCATGTTAGATTCAGCATGTTAGATGCAGCATGATAGCATTCAAAAACGTCTGCACATGCATGAACCCATAAATGGTTCTGCTGATTGTCAGCTCATCCTGCTAATTGAGATGGAGGGCACTGAGGTCCTGTCCTGACTGTCAACCTCCCAACCCGCCAAATAGTATTGCAGACACTCTGGAAAAGAGATTATGCCCAGTGGCGGAACTGTATCCTTCCATAGTATCTGGCCCACCAGTTAAGATCTGCCTCTCAAGTGCTTTACTGTGTGCCCAGTAGCATATCTAAGAGGGCAAGGGGGGATCAAGAGCCTCAGGCATCATTTCTGGGGGGATCAACAGCCTCAGGCATCACATTTTGCAACCCTGCCCTGCCCTCCAACCCCATTGGGAGTGCAGTTGAAGGCCATGCTCACGATCTTCACATGGAGATGGCAAACAGGGCCAGCAGCACTGGCCCTGCCTGCACCTCCATGTGGAGGTTGAGTTTGCCACATCCAATCTCCACATGGTGATGGGAATAGCAAGGACCCATTTGAGCCCAGCTAAGGCTAGCTTGGACCAACGGTAAGCTGCAGCTTAGAGCTAGATCCAAGCCTGGTCTCAGCTGAGCTCAGACAGAAGCTGGCTGCTCTCAAGCCCTCTTGCTTTATACTGTTGGATCCACCCCCAAACTCTGCTTGACTGGAGGTGGAGGTGGGGGTGGGGGGCAGAGCCAGCAGTATAAAGCTAGAGGCTCCAGAGCAGCTGGTTTCAGTCTGAGTGTGGCTGAGTCCAGGTGTGGATCCAGCTTTAAGCCTGCAAGGAACCAACCAGCAGAACAGGTCTCCAAATAGATAAAGTAGAAAGCTGGCTGAGGCACAAAAATGTAAACTGGCTATGACTTCAGAGAGTTGTTAGAATCCCCTTTTCTGTGATCCTTCCAACATCTCATCCCCCTTCTCGAAGGTGATTGGATGCTAGAGAAGCACTCCTATGGGCTCATCTGAGTGGCCGATTTTCCCTTCAGAGGCAGGACAGCCTCCTGTCCATCACAGTGGATGGATCATAATTCATATAAGACTTAAACAATGATTTTGAGCCAGTTTGCAACCATATTGAGAGACAACTGCCTTGCTGCCAGGTCTTCTGATGCACTCACAATTGAAGAGTAGAAGCTTCATTGATTGCCTTTGTATGCACTGCCTGCAGCTGCTGTATGAAAGTCACATGACTTCCTGAGATGCACTTAATGCTAGCTCTGATTTACACCCTGATATTGTAACATTTATGAGATACTGAAATACAGATCTACAGACTTGGGGAAGACTGAATAGAACACATTAAAAACAAAACAAACCACAGCAGATTTTCCCCACCCCCTAATACATATTCAAATTAATTCTCAGAGTAATATACAGTATTCTGAATTTGTGTCTACATTGCATCCCTCTGGTGTCCAGAGCTGAATCTCATGGAAACTGTTACCAAAAGAGAGAGAGAATATGCAAACAGAACTAGCAGTTTTATCCGGACCAGGTTCAGAGACATGAAACTCTGTTGAAATAGATTATCAAGCCACAAATATGTATTTGTATCAACAATCCTATGCACATGGTTGTATATACAAGTACACTTCCTATTTCTGATCCCGCATGTTCAAAGGTAACTTAAGACAAGCCTGCCAATTTTGGAGCTCCGTAAGCATGATTGAATGTGTCCTTTAAAAGAAACACCATCCAAACCCACAACAGTCATTGGAAAGGCAGGTGAAAGTACATTTATATTTGATGTACACCGCCCTGAGCCCTTCGGGGGAGGGCGGTCTAAAAGTGTGAATGAATGAATGAATGAATGAATGAATGAATGAATGAATGAATGAATGAATGAATGAATGAAGGAAGGAAGGAAGGAAGGAAGGAAGGAAGGAAGGAAGGAAGGAAGGAAGGAAGGAAGGAAGGAAGGAAGGAAGGAAGGAAGGAAGGAAGGAAGGAAGGAAGGAAGGAAGGAAGGAAGGAATAAGATGCTGCTTAGTGCGTGTGTGATGTGCAGGCTTCCCAGAGTGTTCAGAGAGGGGCTTTAGCTCACGATATCACATGTTTTGTGTATAGTAAGTTTCAGCATCTGGTATCTCCAGTTAATTTTTCTCAAGCTTTTTGAACTTTTGCTTCCCTTCTAAATTGTCTATTCTACAGGTGAATGTGCAGATATCTTTGAATAGAGCGGTCTGTGTATAGATTACAGCTGTGGATCAAAGGTAGTAATCTCACAGAATAAAACAAAATATTTCTGAATCCTCCTAAAGCCACACATAGGGAAATGTAAGAACAAAGGTCTTTTTGGATTCCCTTCTTCAGAAATCATATAGGATTGGTGGGGCTGGAAGGGTTCAGTCATCACCAGCATGCATCAATGAATGTCCACTGATGTGGGTCACTTACAGTAGCATTCTGAGAAGACATAGCTACACCTAAGTCCATTGGCTTATAAGGGTATAAATGTCTGCTTCAAATTCCACTGTTCATCTACCTAGGTCTTGACTTGTGGTGGAGGAAGAAGGCATTATGTACTTCCAATTTTATTCCTCTTCTTGAACTTCACATTTGCTATCCAGGCACATCAAGGCTATGTGCTCCAGTCTACAGTTTGAAAACCAGACAGGTGAAGGTAACAGGATCTTAGTACATTGCTGCTGGCTCAGAGTAGACAATACAAGGCTTTAGAGGCTAAAGTTCTTATTCAGTGTAAGAGTGTTTCATATATTTGTAAGTTTTCTAGTCATCATATGAAATAGTTTAATACGGCCAAAGGCCACTAAAAACAAAAACAACAAACAAACAAACAACAACAACACGCATCCATAACAGCAGATTGCAACAATTATTAAACAACTAATAAATATTTGACTTTCAGCTCATTCCCTGGCTAAGTAGGACCTCGTGTTTTTATAAGCTAATGTACAAAACTTTACTACCTGCTGAGAGACGGTTACATCCTTGTCTTCTAACAACATTTTCCTAATCTCTTGATCAGAATCCTTTGCAATTATCAAGCTGTGCTGAACAAGTAGAGGTAAAATGAAGAGTTCTCTTTCTTATGCAGCATGCAGTGCAGAAAAATATAAGTTTTCTCGTATATACTTATGTTTTCCTGCTGCTGAAAAAGCCTACTAGGTTACTGTAGTGCAACTGGGAAGAAGGAAGCCTACAGCACCTGGGATGGGGGAAAGCTCAGCCTTTAAAGCTTGAATAACAAAATAAAAAGGCCAAAACCAGTCCTATTCTTTCCGATTCTGTGCAGGTGTGATTAAAAGAACCTATCCTAAATTTATGTTTAAAGTTTGGTGACCTAAATTTTTTAAGTTCGGTGAACTAAATTGCTGAGCACACACAATGGATCTTCCCTTTTTCAATGGGGAGAATGGAAAAATTGCACTTAAAGAGGCTTTGGAAGCCTGAGGGATTCTCTGATCTGCCTTGCAGTGAGTTTTGGAGGAGGGGGGATGTGTGTGCCCGTAAGAATCTGCCCTGAAGGATATGTATGCTTACTACAGGGCAAACCACAAGTGCATAATAGGCTCAAGCCTCTTCCTCCTTGTCAACAATGCATCTACTGTGAAATGTGTGTATATGCTCAATTTCCAGTAAGGTATGTATTTCAGAACATGTAGCAAAGGGATGAACTTACCTCTACCTTCTTATATGGTTTCAGTGCCTTGTTTGCATTCTGTTCTGATTGCCTTGCTGGACAGTTTATTTTATTGGGTAAAAGGGTCTGCTGCCAGTTATGAACATCTATTTTTTTCCCATGGGAGGACTGAAAGAAATGTTGGTTCTGTTGTCCAATAAGCTCTTATATTCTAACAGATGATATTTGCTAAGCATGGGGTGAACTTCCTGCTGTGATTCCTTACATCTGAGATAGTGACAAAAAACTGCTGATTCTATGGTATCCTCTCAG
This sequence comes from Sphaerodactylus townsendi, assembly GCF_021028975.2. Lineage (NCBI taxonomy): Eukaryota > Metazoa > Chordata > Lepidosauria > Squamata > Sphaerodactylidae > Sphaerodactylus > Sphaerodactylus townsendi. The sequence goes on from NC_059429.1 coordinate 100,608,269, forward strand.
TCTGTTTGAATAATCCTACAGAAGTAAATCTGCAGAAGTAAATCTATGGGTATGTTGACTAAAGTAAATTCATTAGCTCATGCGGTACATATTTGTTCATTTTTAAATCTCATCTTGCAAAAAGACCCAACAAATATATTTTTCTCCATCATATTCAGGGATGACTAAATAGACTCTTGTCTATAAAAGTACGTGCTGCAATACATATTTTAGTATTTAAGGTGCCACAGAATTTCTGCTTCTTTTCACTCACTCTCAATACTTCCAGCAAAAAATCAATTACAATTCTTGCTCAGAACTCCTTGAACTCCTGGGTAAAAAACATTTCTTCCTTCCCACACTACGAAGCTGGCCAACTTTACCTTATGCTGTCAGAAACAAAGGTTAACTTAAACTAAAACGAACCATCCTTTAACCTGTGACCAACTACAAAATGTTATTACACCAATATATCTATATTTATTTATATTTAGAACATTTATATGCCATCTCTCCAGAGGGATGCTTACACCATAAAATACAAAAAAATCACAAACCCAGCATTTTATTCTTATTACACGATAATGATATCTATTCTCATTTAAATCTCTATTATACCTTTTCTATATGAAGAATGCTAAACAAATTTAAACGATGTCTTGTCTTCTTCCTTGCTTGCTCTGAACATATTCAGTGATTTTTCTCACCTCTGCTATCTTCTACTCACATTTAGATGTCATGACAAGCTGTCATTAAACTGCAGTTGGACACAAACACATTTTCTGGCCATGCTCACATGTTGTTCTTCCTTTGCCCACCCAGGTGTGGCTCAAGGTGCTTTGCCATTTCAAGCAGGAGACATCAAACAAGCCCTGTGCTGCTAGCAGTGCTGCAGGGTCTCCTGTTGAGACAGGGCTGATGGCGTGGTGGCAAAAGGCCAGCCGTTGACAGTAATGTAATCAAGACCAGTAAACTTACACCGCTTAACAAGTAAAATAGAACCAGAGATGGGATTCAGGGGGTTCCGAAGGTCCTGTAGAACCTGTTGTTAAATTTTTCTTTTTCACTTTTTTAATACTTACAATATTTTTATTAAGTATTAATATTTTAATACTTAAAATTAAAAAGTGATATTAAAATATTTTAAAATACTTTTTAACAGTCACTATTTGAATCCCGCCACCATCGGAACCTGTTGTTAAAATATTTGAATCCCACCACTGATTTAGAACTATATTGAGAAAATTAAAAAGTTGTTTAAAACCAAACAGAATTATAGCTTGGAAATAACAGGTAAACAGGAAAAAACAAAGCTAGCTCCCTAAATATTCACTGAAGTTCTGGACAGCATTGTAGTTCTACAGGTTTGATGTTACAAAGCATAAGCAAACTTCTATCTGAGAGCAGCAAAGATGGAACAGTAAAAAGGAATGCCTGTTACATTGAAAACTCTTTATGGAAAACACTGGCCATAATCTGCTGACCTCTTTCAGCCAATCCTGGGGCTCCCTTTACTGTACCTTCCAGGCAGTGGTGGGATTCAAATAATTTAACAGCTGGTTGTTTACAAGCACCATTTTAACAACCGGTTCTGCCGAAGTGGTGCGAACCTGCTGAATCCCACCACTGCTTCCAGGCCACAAGCAAAGGGCCCCCTCCTAACTAGAATGAGCAGTTCACCCCTCCCAACTGCATCAAATGTTCTAAGTAGAACTACCCTGGGAAACCCTCCTTGGAGATAAGCAGTAACCCCCCCCCCCCCCCCGCAAAAAAACGCTCTGCACATGGTTGGGCTTGCAGCTAGCTAAAACTAGCAGATTCTCTTCAGAGGGATACTTTCTTGGAAGCTGGTATGGGCTTGGGAAATGTGCCTCCTCCCTCACCACTGGATGATGGGAGCAGAACAGGCTCCAACGGTGGCAGTGCCTCTGGAGCATTCTTCCGGCTGCCGACAGAACAACGGTACAAGGGAAGAGAAGATGGGATGAAGCCACCAGATTACTACTCTCTAAATAGACAATTATTCTTCTCGGCTATCCCTGTCTCTGTAACTCCCCGCATTCAGTCTGAAGGAGGAAGAGGAAATGGGAACCATGAAGCATGGAGTGACAGCAAAACATATCTATTTAGAAAGTGGTCTGTTCCAGCTCAGTCATTCCCAGAGATTTAGATCTCATCCGGAATGGACAAACAGGGATGAGGAAGGTTTTCAGGATAAAAAGGTTTTGTTGGGTTGTCCCTGTTCAGCTTCTCCTTCAGAAACTGTCATGCAGGGAAGATTGCTAAATGGAAAGCCTTTCAGTCAACAGCAAAACTCTCCTCCTTATTAAACTATCCCAAAGCAATAGATTAAAATTTTTTTGAATAGAAGACCAGGCCCTGCTCTCACCTCCTTCCTCCTCTCCTGGGTGGAACTTGATTGAAAACCTGATCAAGTTCTCATTTGCCAAATGTGAATATAGGCACTTTGGCAAACTACTGTTTGTTTACCCCCACATTTTTGCCCTGGGATTTACTCAAAAGATAACCTCACTGTGTGGGTGGAAATAAACTCCATTTACTGAGATGCCTGCACTTGGATGGCATGGCAATTTGGAGCTTCATTGAACCAGGAAATTGGCACACAAGTTCTGCATATGAGGAAGATGGAAGAGAAAAGGGAGCACGTGTCCGTGGCTGACTGTGGCTGAACGACAGGTTGTTGTGAATGTGATAGCTCAATAAAGCCTCTGTGTAGCCATTCTTCAATAGACAGTGAGCCTGGAGAATGTCATTTGGAGGAGATTAACGTTTTTGGTGTGGTTAGAACTGCATAGGTCAGTTTATGCTATTCTTTTCTTACTGAATGATCCATAAAGCCACAGTGTGGGGCAGTGGTTAAAGTTTAGGACCAGGATCTGGGAGAACAAGTTTCAAGTCCCTACTCTGCAGGCTTTTCTGCATGCTTGACTTCTGACATTCTTTGCAGGGCTATGGTGATGGGAGAACTCTTCCCATCTTCACAAGCACCCTGCTGGCTTCCCTTACCTTGCAAAGCCAAGATTCAGCGTTGCAAATGTGGGAGGGAGGGGGGTATGGAGATGAGAGAACTCTCCCCGTCTTCACGGGCACTTTGCTGTCCCCTGCTTTGCAAACCTGGAATGTTTTTTGGGGGTGCAATTTCAGTGTGTTCCCCGGGTGCCTGTAAATATGCTCCTGACCACCACTCAGCCCACTGAATTCAAAGGACATAGAAGAGTATAACTGTACTGAACTGTAAATTTAGGATAGTTTCACCATATATATAGAAAGTCTGAGCATTTCTCACAGTGCCAGCTTGCATCATGTCCATGACTGTACATTTTACTCAGTTTAGAAAGGTTAAGGTACCAGTAATTGATGCTCATTATTTGCCCCACTGAGCTGAGTGGTCCTGCTGCACTGGTCTTTAGCCTGCTCAGTGTGGCCTGTTCCAGGGCCATTTTCACTTTCCACTCTATTCTTGCTATTATATCACGACATCTTCTCGTGTATGCATGAACATCAACATGATCACAAGGTAGAAAGGAAAGAAGGAAGATATATTGATGAATGAAATATCCAGATTCAAAAAAATCAGGTTTGAAAAGGGAAGAAGGCAGCAGGCCAGGGAAAGAATAATATTCAGATTCACTGATTTGAGAAAGAAGGTAAAGAGTGAAACTTGGTAGGAAAAAATGATGCTGCTGGAAAGGAATCAAAAGGCTGTTATAAACAAAGCTGAAGGAAAGTACCTTTGACAAATAACTGAAACAATCTTGCTCTATAAATAGTGTTCTATTAAATAAACTCTGACAGAACTGAGCTAATTGCTGATAAACAGAAACAGCTGATCTCCCAGAGAGTAGCCCTGTAGCTGAGAAAAAGAGTTCAGCTTGAACAATGCCCCATAATGGAGATAATTCAAGGTAAAAGCTATCAAGAAGGAGGATTTGGTATCAGTGTTAAAATTATGGTTTACAATAAAACAGAGTCAGAGTTTTCTTCATGAAAAATAATATTTAATCTGATACAGGAGTCATGACTGGTTTATTAGTCATTGAAATGCCACTGGACTCTTGCTTTGGTGCAAAAGACTAACACAGCTGTCTGGAAATTATTATCACAGGTGGCATATAATATGTGCACCAACAGTGGATTACTTTCTAGATTTGTGCCTTGTAGGGGTTTTGAAAACAAATGAATTTATAGGTTGGAGGTCCCTTGTTCAGTCATTAACTCACCGGGTGGCCGTAGGAAATCCATTATCTCTGCAACTCAGTCCCTCCACATGTATTATAATTGGGGGGATAATCATAATGACCTACTTTACAGGGACAGTGCATGGATTACCAAGATGTTTCGAATATTGCTCTGCAAAGAAAGGTCAGTTGGAACTTGAGAGGAAGAAAGCTCCAAGGAGCTCACAAGTGCCTGCTGCGAAAGCCATGCTTGGTTGGAAGTAAAGATTTGAAAAGTCATCTTTGGATTTGTAAAATAATTACATTTTCCTGATGCCCACCTGGATGCAAACCAGGCTTACGAAAAGCCTTTTGGAAAGATTTACAGAGTGAAGATAAACAAGAATATATTGTGTGTAGGGAACACGACACCAACCCTATGCTTGTTTCCTGCTCCCTAGCAAGCCACTGCTTTCAGAAGTAAAAACAAAAGCTTCATGCTCTCCCCAAATTAAAACAGTATTAAAACACTCAGGAGCACAAGTTCCACTGAAGCCCTTAATGGTCTGGGATCAGTGCACCTTCGAGACCGTCTCTCCTGGTGTGTCCCATGCATACTGCTGGTATCAGTGAGTGAAAAATCTTCTGGTGATCCCTGGCCTGAATTGGTTCTGGTGGGTTTTCTGGGCTGTGTGACCATGGTCTGGTGGATTTTGTTCCTAACGTTTCGCCTGCATCTGTGGCTGGCATCTTCATGCGATGTACTGCTGCAGAAGTGAGGGGGTCTCTCTTGTCGTTTGCTGAGCGTAGCCGTGGGCTCTGCAGGCTAATGGCTACTCCACTACAGAAATCAGAAGAGCTTTAAGGCCAAGAAAAACCCAGAGGATTGAGAAGAAACAGCCCACCACCAGAAAAATATTTCTACCATACATCAAGGGAATCAAAGATCAAATAGGGAAACTGAGGAAAAAGCATTACCTACAGACCATCTTCAAACCCACCAGAAAAATACAGCAAATGCTACGCTCAGCAAAGGACAAGAGAGACCCCCTCACTTCTGCAGGAGTATATCACATACCTTGTAGCTGTGGAAAGGTCTACATAGGAACCACTAAGCGCCCATGACATTCCAGACCATTATTACAGGAACCACGAAAGACACTGTCGGCTTAACCATCCTGAAAAATCTGCAGTTGCAGAACATGCGTTAAACAAAACTGGACATAATATTTTATTTGAGAACATTGAAATTCTGGTCAATTCAGAAGCTTACTATGTCAGACTGCACAGGAAGGCCATTGAAATTCACAAACTCCAGGACAACTTCAATAAGAAAGAAGAGACATTTAAAATTAGCAAACCCTGGCTACCAGTACTTAAAAAATGGACTGATAACCCCACCCGCAATACAATGCACTCAACCACAACTTTGCATAGCAAGTTCCACCCAAACACTTAATGATTGGTTCCCCACCCTGGGACATGGACAATATACCACACTAAACTTTCCCTTCTCACGTAGACACAGTGTGAAACAGACTTTTCTCTGTGATACACCTCTGAAGATGCCAGCCACAGATGCAGGCTAAACGTTAGGAACAAAATCCACCAGACCACAGCCACACAGCCCAGAAAACCCACCAGAACCAGTTGAATCCGGCCGTGAAAGCCTTTGACAATACCTGGCCTGAATGTTATCTGGTTTGCTTCAACCAGGGCCGGGGCCTTTCCTGTTCTGGCCCCAACCCTGGTGCAACGTTCTGTGTAGTTAGACTCAAGCCCTGTGGGATCTGATGCAGTTCTATATGGCCTGCAAGGCAGATCTGCTCCCCCAGGAGTCCAGTTGAAGCTACTATGGTTTTTCCATCATAAGTCTCCCTCCTTCGCTATCTTGTTTGATTTCTGTATTCCTGTGCTAGGTCAAGTGTCTGTACCGGAGCACATGTGTGAGGCAGAGATGATGACTGGCATCCCCCACACCCCCTGCATATGTGTGTGAGTGGGTGAGACTGGGATGTTTCCCAGCAGGACTGGGGGTAATGAAACTAGCAGTACCTACACAGATTCGAAGTAGCACTGCTGCCAATCCCTGACTGGTAGCTGGATTCCAAACAGAGCCCGGTTTATTCAGGAGAAGCCGTGGTCCTCCAAAAGTCTGCCATTGAATTCCAGCTATGAAGTTAGTCTCTAATGACACCAAGGCACTCTGCACATGTTCAGAAGAACTTGATTCAAAAATCATTCTCGCCTGTCTTCGAAAACAGTTCCGGGACCGGCCTTTCTGAAAATCGCCTTTGCGGGAGAAAGGCGCGCAACAGAAGCACCGTATTTGTTTTGCAAAAACAAACAAACAAACAAACACCCCACAACACTTGGCCAGAAGAGGACTCCTCCGCTCCAGCTCGGCCGTCCGGGGAAGGGGGTCGCTGTTGCCTCGAGGATCCGCGCCCCCCTCGAGCTCCTCTCTCCGCCTTTTGTTCCCAGCCCGCGCGCGTCACCGGCTTAGCGGCTGGGCGGAGAGAGGAGGAGCGGCTGCTGTTGCTGCTGCTGCTGCTACTGCCAGAGACGGAGCAAGAGGCATCAGCGCGCAGCAGAACGGCCGAGCGGAGCCCACTGAGCCAGAGCCCAGCCCAGCCCAGCCCTCGCCTGCCCACGGAGCCAGAGGCCGGCCAGCCAGCCAGCCAGCGGGGGGCACGGGGGTTTCCCGGGCGTGGGGATGAGGAGGATGGACGGCGACGCGCGCCCCGGGCTGCTCCAGTGAGGACGACGCAGCCGCGCGCCTTGGGGAGCCCGCCGGGGATGGCCGCGCCGGCCGAGGCGGAGAGCAGCCAGCCCCTCGCTCCGGCCCCCGCGCCGCCGCCGCCGCCCGAGAAGAAGAAGCTGCAGCGGGCGCCGTCCCCGGCCAGACCCAAAGACGTGCCCGGCTGGTCGCTGGCCAAGAGCCGGCGCGGAAACCACCCGGGCTCGCCCGTCGCCTTCTCCGGCAAGCCGGGCGCCGCGGTCGCGCACTCGCGCCGGCTCGGGGGCCCCAAGGATGGCCGCGGCGACAGGAAGGGCAAGGCCGGGCCGTCGGTGGGAGCGCGGGGCTCCGGGAAGGGCGCGGCCGGGCGGCCGGGGGCCCGGATCAAGGCGCGGGGCCGCCTGGCCGCGGCCGGCGAGGGAGCAGCCGCGGCCGCCGGTGGCTCCTCTTCGACGCGGTCCCGGCTGCCGCCCGCGCTCAGCCTGACCGACAGCAGCTCGGAGGGGTCGGACTGCAGCGCCTCCGAGGGGGCCAAGCTGCTGGCGCTGCTGGAGCTGGGCGGCCTGAGCGGCAGCGACACCGAGTCGCCCCCCAGCAGCAGCGCCCCTCCGGCCCAGCCCGCCAGCGCCGCCTCCGCCGAGTCCCCGCTGCCTCCCGACGACCCCTCCACGGCCGCCTCGGTGGCCAGCAGCCGCCTGCCGCTCAGCACCTCGCTGGCCTTCTCCGACCTCACCGAGGAGCTGCTGGACGCCGGCGTCGCCCGGGAACTGGAGGAGCTGCGCTCGGAGAACGACTATCTCAAGGTGAGGGCCGCGCCGTCGGGCTTAGTTCGGGGCAGCCCCACTGGGGCCGTGGCGCAGGCGGGCTCTGGGCCTTGGCAGCGGAAGCGTGTCGTGCCACAGGTCCCCCCTCCTCCTGCAAGCACCCTTCAGGCCAAGGGGCGGGAATACCATCGCCTGTGAACTGGGCGTGCTCCCTCCCACCGTCCCAGAGCCCCTTGGAACAGAACAAGTGCCCCCAAAGGAAAGCTGATGATGGCCCCCTCTGCCGCCACATGATAAAATAAAATGAAACAGGTGCTTTTCAGAATCACGCTGAAACACATGGGGAAGTCTTTAGGGGCAGGCTGGCCTTGCGGGACACTTTGCACAGTCCCAGAGAAGATCTCTTCCAGCACCATGGTGCTCCCCAACCCATCAGATCCTATGAGCCTGATGTGTTGCTGGCCACTATTTTAGAATTCGAGTAATTACAGGTACTTCTCCCCCTCTGCATCTGATAGTCGCTTGTCAGCATTTATAATAGACATTCCTGTGCCTCAAAGGGCACTCATGAATACTTAAAGAGCCCTGCCCCCCACAGTATGGATTCATTGGGACAGACAATCTGTAATATTGATTACTTTCCTTTCCTAGAACCATATGGAAAAAAAATTTCCGCAGCCATATTTAACTGAGACCTTCTATCACAGTGGTTCTCAACCTTCCTAATGCTGCAACCCTTTAATACATCTCCTCATGTTGTGGTGACCCCCAACCCTAACATTCATCCATTTTACAAATGGAGAACACTGATGCAGAGAATCTTAGGCAACCCCTGTGAAAGGGTCGTTCGACCCCCAAAGGGGTCGCAACCCACACGTTGAGAACCACTGTTCTATCACAAGAGAATATATCTTCTTTCTAGTATCACAACCAGCAAATAGAAGAAGATACAGTGACTTGATTCTGGTACCACAGAAAACTATGTGGAAGTGATGCCATACAGTGTATTGTTGAAGGCTTTCATGGCCGGATTCAACTGCTTGTGGTGGGTTTTCTGGGAGAGGCCCCTTTACTGCCTCATCAGTCAACGATGCATGTTTGTTGGGTACATGAGAAAGGGCCTTTTCAGTGGCAGCCCCACAGTTGTGGAACCACCTCCCAGGAAGATCTGCCTCGTCCCCCTCACTTTTGATCTTTAACAGGCAACTGAAGACTCTTTTAGTTAGGACTGCATGTATAATCAAAGCAGTCCTACAGTGTGATTTTAAGTGTTAGGTTTTAGGTTAATGTTTCTGTTTTTTATTACTATTGTAAGTGACTTTGAACTCTGAAGAAAGAAAGATGGCTGAGTAAATATTTCAAATAAATAATAAGAAAATACACTTTCAGGAACTAGAGCCTGTATGTGTGAAGGGTGCTTTCGGTTGTCAGATAACACATACATGCAGAGGTCAGAGGGCAATGAACTGCAAGATGGTCAGCCTGTGACGTCTCTTTACAGAGCTCAAATGTGACTGTTCACAACATCATTTACAAATGATACAGTATTCCTAAACTAACAGTGTAATCCTAAACAGTTACACTATTCCAAGTCCACTGTTCAGAGGATGTAGAAGAAGTGGAAGAAGAGTTTGGATCTATATCCCCCCTTTCTCTCCTGTAGGAGACTCAAAGGGGCTTACAATCTCCTTGCCCTTTCCCCCTCACAACAAACACCCTGTGAGGTAGGTGGGGCTGAGAGAGCTTGAGAAGCTGTGACTAGCCCAAGGTCACCCAGCTGGTGTGTGTGGGAGTGCACAGGCTAATCTGAATTCCCCAGATAAGCCTCCACAGCTCAGGCTGCAGAACGGGGAATCAAACCCGGTTCCTCCAGATTAGAATGCACCTGCTCTTAACCACTACATCACTGCTGCTCCTTATTTATTTAGAAGGATAACTGAAACTATTATAAGTGGTGAGTGTTAATGTAGCATTATGAGCCTGTATAATTATTTTGTGATTAATGGTGACTTTTAATTTCGCTGTGGAGTGTTATGATAGAATGTTCTCCCACTTGTTTGTGATATCGTCAATTTTTATGTCAGATTTGTGTCCAGTTATTATGTGTTTTTTTGTGTGTGGAAATTAATTTTTATTCCTTCTAGACAGCAGGAGAGCATTGTTTGTGAGGGATGGCATACATTAAGTTGGAGGATGGGCACCTCTGTTTTGCTGGACTATTCCATCACCTTTTCCAAACTTTTTCTTCCTGACCCAGATGTTATGGAGAAATATAGCTGGTTGCCATCTACATATTCTGTGGTACCTTACTCCACATTCTCAGACTCACTCTCCTGCTGATTTTATGGAGATGTGAAATGACTTGGGGGCTAACATGGACTCTTGCAGGGCTCTGTAGGGGAGGGGCCATGGTTTAGTCACAGGGCATCTTCTTGGCATACAGTTAAAAGGAGCAGGTAGCAGGTGATGAGAAAGACCAATAAAGAGCCACTGCCTGTCTGGAGTAAACAATACTGACTTTGATGGACCAAAGCTCTGATTCACCATGAGGCAGCTTCACATGTTCAAATGTCACAGGCCTGAGGAGCAGTCCCCTAGCATCACCTTCTATAACCAGCACACAAAGTAATAACTGAACCACCAAAGCACAGTATCCCCTACTCTCAACCCAGTCGTCCTCCCCAGAAGGATACTATGATCAATGGTATCAAAAGCCATTAAGAGGTCAGATGAATCAACAATGACAAACTATTCCTGTCACCCTCCTGATGAAAATTGTCAGGTGGACAAAGGCACTTTCTTCCTCAAACACAGGCCCTGCAACTGGGCTGAAATTGGTTTAGGGAGGAGAGGTACTTAATATTTCTCTCCCTTCTCCTCTGCAAATGCCCTCCCCCATCTATATTCCCCCCAGCTGACCTTGCTTCTGGTTTCAGTTCTTAATTGTAGAGAAAATGGTTAAAAGCAGCCTGAGGTGGCAGTTACAGGGGTATTTGTGAATGGGGACTCCTCACATCAGCTAACTCTCCCCTGTAAATGTTCCCCTGTGTTCATTTAATGAAGGCAACATATTATTTTCTGTGTGACGTGTGGCCCTCATAGCTCCACAGAGTGAACACCTTCAAGTTCCATGGTTGTCAGAGTTGAACTTTCCAGTATAAATGATCCAGCATTTTTGAAAGGAAGCAAAACACTTTATCTTTAACAGTTTGTTGTTTTGGAGGTTGTTTCATTTTTGAAAGCATTGGTGTGGGCTTGGAAAGTTCTTGGCTACACTTGGTCCTGTGGGTGTCCTTCCCTCTCCAAATCCATAATTACAAGGTAATCTTAAGATAGCTTTGCACATGCTCTCAGGGACCATCCACTTGGAGAGTTTGAAAGCATCTGGCAGGTTGCAGAGTTTGAAAGTTCTTAAACTAGCCCATAAATCTATGTATTGTTTTGTTGTTGGAAATGTACTGGGTTTTCTTCTGTTTCTAGCTACCTATCCAACATGGGATTATGCAGCATTGATTGTAGAGCCGGCACATTTACTGTCCATCATCAACAAGTGGGAGATGGTACATCTGCATAATTATTTCTTGAAGGATTTTTTTCCCTATGTGCTTTGCACACTTCTGGTTTAGCTAAATTAATAGTCTGGAAAGTTGCCTTGCCAACTTGGCCTCAGAGTAGTGTGGAGGGACTGCTAGAGCAGTGCTTGGATAGATGTAAGAATACTGTTTGACAAGTTAGCCTTGTGGCTTCTGGAATGGATGCAGTAGTTGAACTATTTCTTGGTTCAGTTCCTGCCCTGCTTTTCTTTTTTTTTGCAGTGATGGGTTTATTTTGCACAATTGGTGTTGGCATGGCAACATTTCTCAGGATTCATTGAATGGCTGTGTATAACAACCTGCTGTGAAGGTGGATAAGGTTGCTGGCTGAAGCAGAGGTTCCTAGTGAGGTATCTAGGGAGAGGAAGAACATGAGTCCTAGAAACGTAAGGCTGTATATGCATGCTTATTTGCAGAAACAAAACAATACAATGGTTTCATCTGATTTTATTATGCAAGAAGCCGGGGCAAAGTCAATAGAAATGTAGGATGCTTGCCTATTGCTTTTTCTGGAGATACTTTATACACTCTGATTTCATTCCTGTTCTGCAGAGCAATTCTTTGTCACCTTTGTAATTTAAAGGACCTAGCACTGGAATTTTGTCTGTGTTTGGGTGTACATCTGTAGGTATCCATTGCCTGAGAAAATCATCTGCTGCCACATCTGTCGCTAGAAGTTCTTGCAGGGTCTTCTAGCCCTTCTCCTTTTATCATTCTTTGCTCCCACATATCTTTACTGTGTGCTGAATTGTGAAATGAGTTCTAATCCCAAACACTGTGTTCTTACGAGCAATAACTGTTAGTTTATACTCTCCTTTCAAGCTTTCTGTATTTGACAAAGTTGAGGGCCCTCTGAGACCAAATTGACTATTTAGTGGTGTGTGGCGAGATCGTAACTTTGATGGTTTAAAATGGAAAGACCTAGCACTACTTGGTATGTAGGGCCAAATTACACATGATATTGAAGTTCAATGGATCTTGAAGGAAGCTACTGAGGAGTGCAAATATGGCTGGAGGGTGCAGTGCTTCTTGGGACTTAAAGCAGAGCAGGAAGAAGAAGAAGAGGAAGAAGAAGAAGAAGAAGAAGAAGAAGAAGAAGAAGAAGAAGAAGAAGAAGAAGAAGAAGAAGAAGAAGAAGAAGAAGAAGAAGAAGAAGATTTATATCCCCCCTTTCTCTCCTGTAGGAGACTCAAAGGGGTTTACAATCTCCTTGCCCTTCCCCCCTCACAACAAACACCCCTCACAACAAACACAACAAACAGAAAATGGATTTTCAGTTGGGGAGACAATTTGGGTGAAGCTGGGACCCTGACCCACAATGGCTGGTGGTGCTCTCCCCCTGGCCTGGGAGGAGGGAAAAAGGCAGGCATCAGAGGGCTGTGCAGACGCCCCCCCCCTCCCCCCAGCCTAGCCAGGTGCAGGCTGACGATGGGTGGACGAGCAAGTGGTGAGCAGCCGGGGGAGGGGTGGCTGAATGTGCCCCCATGTGATGCCCACAAGTCGACCCACATGGTACACCATTGCTTGCAAAAGTGGCATTCTAAGTCCATGTTCTGATGCCCTTATCTTGCATGGAGATCAATATAATTGTTCTTTGACCTCCATCTATTATTCTGTGCCTCAGAATTTCATGACTGTTCATTCTGACCTTGCAGATTTGGGGTGTGAATCTCTTGTGCTCACACGCTCAGTGCTTGTGCAGTATATTTGGATTTTGGAGACTGGTGGAGCTTTTGGGTTAAAGCTAGGGACAGCATGTGCGGAGCCACTTCAATGCAAAGCCAAAGAAAAGTAGTTGATTATTTCCTCCCCACCCCCCTGCTCCTAACTAAAGAAAAATTGGCAGGAAGTCAAGTCTTGATTTATACTGGTTCTTCTCAGTATTCTTTAGAAAGCGGAGGCAGAGATTTAACATTGTTGTGGCAATGTTACAACTTTTCACCCTAATTAGAAAAAAAAGAAGATGATGGGCACTAATTAGTAATAAACACAATAATAGGCGCGATTTAGACAAAGTTAGAGGTGCTTGTTCCATTGATTCTGCAGTTCTTCCTCTGAAATCATTGGGCCTTAGAAGAGCTTTGAGTCACCTCACACAACAGCTTAGTTGTAAAAGAGTTGCTTAATCTCTCAAAGATCACAATGTTTGGGTAGTGGTCTAATTTTTGACGGGCTGATATAACTTTGTATTGAATTTGTATTGTATATAATTTGTATTGTATAGAACTTTGTCATCTTTTAGTTTGTTTTTTTGTTCTGGTCAGTTTCAATGAAAGTGTCTCTCCACAGAAGTTCCTTAGTATCATTATCAATTAGTATAAATAAGCTAAACTTTGCAAGAACTGACATGCTATGTCAAAGCAGAACAGATAAGCCCATCAAATACAAATATACCAAAGCAGAAAAATGGAATCAGTATAACAATTCTTGTTAGTCTTATAAAATGGTGGTAAAATGTATCATAATGTCTTTCTCAGGGGATTTGAATGCATGAAGACATTCAGTTAGGATTTACTTTCAGCTTGGAGCAGGAAGGCTGAAATTTCTGTTTATGCTTGATCTTGGCATTGGAAGTTGACCTTTTGCTGTTAATTTTATGCAAGTTGAATCATAGCCTCTCACTTACTCGAGCTTTGTATTCAGATGCAAGAATATACCTTCAAGAAACAACACAGAGTATGTGCCAACTGGCATATTTTTGTTCACTATTGTTGTTGCCCTCACATGTAGGAACAGATTTCCCAAGTAATTTGATTTTTTGTTCCATTGGTGTATATCTTAGTGCAGGGGTAGGGAACCTGCGGCTCTCCAGATGTTCAGGAACTACAATTCCCATCAGCCCCTGCCAGCATGGCCAATTGGCCAATGGTGGCCATCACCTGACAGAAAACTGATAGGAATTGTGGTTCCTGAACATCCTGGAGGCTGCAAATTCTTGGGTCCTATCTCAACTTGCTGCACAGGAGGACAGATCATAGTTTTAAAATCATTTTAAAATGGCAGTGGCAGCCAAATCTCCAGCCAATGACTGCCAAAATCTGATTGTTCTATTTCCCCCCTCTCCATTCAAATTACAAGTATGTGGACAACAATAACAACAAAAACAACAACCCCAGAGTCAAGATTTATTGTGTATTTTCATTTTCAAAGCCTTTGCAGACTGTCCACTGTATCTTCTCCAGGATGTGAGGATGGTATTTTCTACCAGGGGAAAGGACTGTGTAGTTTCCCCACAACTGATACAGTGCAGTAGTAACAGGACGTCCACGGGTCTGAAACCTGCGGCTCTCCAGATGTTCATGGACTACAAATCCCAATTGGCCATGCTGGCAGGGGTTGATGGGATTTGTAGTCCATGAACATCTGGAGAGCCGCAGGTTGCAGACTTTATTTCCCTATAGTTTCCCTGACTTGGTCCACAAATAGGGATATTTCCCTCAGTGTTCCAAGCCCCTTTCAGGTTTTAAAATCTGCAGTTGACTGTTGTTATCATGTGACATTCTGGGGATCAGCTTCTTTGAATTCTCAGTTTACGTTTGTTGAAAAAAAATCTGTATCTTTGGTTGGGGAGATAGACCTTTCCCCTTATGTCTCCACAATGGGCAGGGATAGACTTTTTTAAAGTGAAGAATTCAAAGAACCTGATACACAAATTATTATAATGTTGTAATGTTAGAACTATATTCATTGGTGATTCCCCCTTCGCCCTCTATGACCACAATGTGTACAGGGATAATGGCTGCCATGTGAGCAGGACTGGGAAAATCTAAATCTTTTTACCAACATGGCAGCCTCATTGGTTTTCCTGTAATCTTTCACAAAATGTCACAGCAAATCAGGTTTGGAAATGGCTAAAGAAAAGCCAGGGAATCCTGGGGAGAAGTGTGAATGTGCCATGAAGCTGTGGAGAAACAGGGAAAAAAACAGGGGCAAATAGCACAACTGCATTCAGCTGATGTTAGAAAAGTTCTGTGTGCATATTTGGTTCTGTATTACTGATCCCAGAAATACAGGGCTAGGCTTAAGGTCGGCTATGCTGTCAAAGTTCCTCTTTCAGATTCTTACTGACAGCGCTGTGCTGGAGGACCAAACCAGGCCGTTCATCTCCAGTGATAAACCTGTGGTGGAGATATTGAGAGTGCTTGTGCTGACCTTTCCTGCCTGACCTCTCATCAGATTTCAAAGACCTGTTAACAGCAGCGGCCATACTAGCATGCTGTGCCTTTAAGAGCACTGCCTGCCACCGCCTTGTCACCCATCTGTGAGGAAACAAGAGCTCTGTTCAGCAGAATGGAAAATGTGAGATGTGATACGGCAGCAGCTGTAGAGGGAGAGGAAGACAGAGAATGGGCAGTAGGGAACCCATCTGCAACAAGGGGGCAAGAGAAATCTTCATGTCAGTCACGTGACAAAATAACAGACATATGCTACGGATAACTGTCATATGGGATTCAAACAGACCTGACTGAGTTCAAGGGTTCTGAGTGCCTTCTGCTCATCTTCAGATTCAGTTCTTGTTTGTTCACTTGCTCTACCCCTCTTTCACTCCTGTGTGCATGCTTTAATCTCAGGCCGCTCTCCGTTCTTGCTAAAAAGTGATAGGGCATTTTCTCACAGTGTGTAAGGGGGCTGTACAGCAGAAGCCGGCAACAGAAAATCTCCATCTTCAAACAGTGCTCCCAATAGAAAATGCTTGTAATTCTTTATTCCTTGTTATTCCTTGTAATTTTTTCAGTGGGTCTAAGCTTCACCTGAAATACCATAAATGCCTAGCTCCAAATTTACATTTGTGAAGATCAGAAGTTCATTATTCCTACTCATTTTTAACAACACTCCTGATGGGATACGATAGGCACAGAATGCGACTCTCTCTTGAAACCATCACTTCTATAATTATAGAGGCTAGAAAACAACATTTTAGGATTTACAGTCAGTTATTGAACTCCCCAGTGCAAACAACTGAGGCCCTCACTGGCTTTAAAACTGTAGGCATTGTGTAATATAGATTTTATATAATAATTAGCATGCAAACCATATGTTTTTTCCAGTGTAGCATGCAATAAAAATGTCACTTTGAAAAGCCTTTTAAATTTTGAGATGTAACATGTTTTTGTGCTTACTGTTAAAAGTTCCCAGTTTGGGGGTTGATAATTTATAGAGTGGTGTAAATCTGTGACAGTGTTTTCCCCATTGTCTGTCCCCACCCCATTTGATGCAAACCATATGTTTTTTCCAGTGTAGCATGCAATAAAAATGTCACTTTGAAAAGCCTTTTAAATTTTGAGATGTAACATGTTTTACATTAACACTGTTTCAAAAGTTCCCAGTTTGGGGGTTGATAATTTATAGAGTGGTGTAAATCTGTGACAGTGTTTTCCCCATTGTCTGTCCCCACCCCCATTTGTTATAATTTGAGTTGCCATCTATTGGCCCATTATATTACATTTCGGGGATAAAAGACAGTCTCTATATGTATACTCTATGTGACCACAAACCTGGAGTTAAGGTATCATGAAGACCATAGTAACCTAATCTGTTGTCGCAGAGGGTTTCAGTGCTGTTGGCCTCTGCTATGATGCTGACATGACCATTTCTTTCCTTCAGCACCAACAAAGAAATTATTGAAACGCCCCATGAAGTGGAAATAAGATAACTATTTAATTAGACTTATAGCTCGTAGAAAAGGTGCTAAAGGCAACACAGTGGTTATGAGAATAAGCTGTGCTCCAGGAGGGCTGGGGTTCCAATGTCTCCTAGCCACAAATTCTTTAGGTGGTTTTCAGTAAGGCATTCTTTCTTCAGCCCCTCTTCATCTGTAGTGTGGGAAGTAGTAACTTTGGGATAAGCATTGCAACAAAATAATACATGTATTGTATCTGTCTTATGGTGACCTTGCAGGTGACCTGGTAGGGTTTGCCTGTCTTTGTGTAAAAACCCTGAGCTTCCCTGGTGGCATCCCATCCAAGAACAAACCAGGGTCACCCCTGCTTAGTTTCCAAGATCTGACAAGATCAGGCTAGCATGGTAGCACTACAAGAACTGTATAAACTGCAAGTATTATTGTCCTTATCACGATATAGTTATAAGGCTTTATGACAATCCATGTGACTTTCAAGGCTGATCATGAGGCTTTATGGGTGATCCATGTGTTTTGATGCTCTGTTGCTTCAGTCACAAAGTACTTGTAATAGATTCTTTTGGGAGCAGTCTTGTTTCTGGGTCACCTGAAATTGCTAATTCAGAGACCCTGACATAGCAGCAGGCTGGAGAACTCTCTTAGATTTCCCTGTGGAAATCTTATCTTATTTTCCCCTCTTCTCTCACAGTGCTGTTTCTTCTGTCAGTTGGTGGCTTGGAGTTAATTGAAAGCTGCTGCTTTTTTGTCTTTAATCTCCAAGGAAATGTTTTCTTGTTCTTCCTTGATACCAGTTTCCATGTTATAGTGAGATATTATAAGAACATGAGTGCAGCTCTTGCAGTATGGGGTCAGTTCTTTGCAAAATTTTAATTTCCGTGCCATTCAAGCCTAATTATTTTCGGTCTAAGAAAGAAGTATACAGTTGAACAAGATGTGAGCCAGTGTGGTATTGTAGCCATTTATTTATTTTTCTTCATTTGTACCCCACCTTTGTGCCCTGTGGGAACCCAAAGTGGATTACATTGTTCTCCTGTCTGCCATGTTATCCTCACAACAGCCTTGTGAGGTAGATTAGGCTGAGTGTATATGACTGGCTCAAGGATACTCAGCAAGCTTCCATTGTTCAAGTGGGGATTTGAACATGGGTCTCCGGCCCCTTCCGCACATGCAGAATAATGCACTTTCAATTCACTTTCACAATTGTTTGCAAGTAGATTTTGCTATTCTGCACAAGTGGATTGAAAGTTCATTATTTTCATGCGTGAAAGGGGCCAGAGATCCAAGTCTGATGCTCTGACTACTACATTAGCTTTCATACGGTGCTGGACCAGGACTGGGAAGACTCAGTCAGATCCCTGCTCTGCCACAAACTTACGGCCTAAACTACCTCACAGGAGTGTTGTAAGGAAAAAATGGGGGAGGGAGGATGCCACGAGTTCTGGAGTGAGCATCTTAGAGGAAGGACATGGTGTAAATGTAATAAAAGAACGAATATTGCTTCTTTCAGTGAAGTTGGAGATGTTTGTCATGTAGTTAGGAATATTAAGCCCTGGTTTATTAGCCTATAGCCGTGGTGGCGAACCTATGGCACTCCAGATGTTCATGGACTACAATTCTCCTGGAGGCGACTTAGGGCGTCTTGGTTGGGTGTTTCCTAACCCTTCTTCTGAGAGGCAGGATGTTGTTTTTTCCAACTTCCTGTTGAAGGCCCGGCCTCCATTTTCCCCAGTCTTTTCCTGCCTGAAGCAGAATTTACAGATTGTTTACTGGCTCCTGCAGCCAGATTTTTCCTTTTTGCCACATTTTGGATTTTTTAGGCTCAGCTGGGTCTCACCTACCCCCGGCTGGGCGCAGACGGAGCGTTCTTGGCTCCTCTGCAGCGGATGGCACCGGATTCCTTGGGATAAATCCCGGGATCCTCAACACCATCCTCGACGGCCATAGCCGCGATGGCGACCAGGGCTGCCTCGCCGGAGACCTTTCACAGGTGTGGAAGGGCCGAGGAGCCAGCCATCCGGAAGACCCAGGCTGCCGGAGAAGAACACCGACGGCTGACATAATGCAGCATGAAGTAGCGTCCTAAGCTTGGCCTTGGCGGAGAAGCATCGCGGCGGCAGAGTCCCAGAGCTTGAGGGAACAGCAGCAGGGAAGCGCCAGTGGCCAGCCCATGCAGGGTTGCGGAGAAGCCGGATCTCCCCAGTAACAGAGTACCCGCGACCTCCCAGCTGGAGCGAGCAATCAGCAGCCCGCGATACCACGGCCCATGCAGGGCTGATGAGGAGGCGGCTGCAACTTGAGAAATGACCTTGGGAGGGGCCCAGGACCGGATCGCCTGAATCAAGAGCAAGGAATGCGGGGCAGGGGGGGCAGGAGAAACCACTCGGCAGGGAAACTCCATGCCCGGGGAAGCGGGAGGATAGGTCCACTGGCCAACTGCCCATCTCCAGGAGGGAGCAGGGCATCCCTTTACCCGGGAGGGCAGAGCAACTCCCAGCCTGCAGCCATCCAAAGGCGGAGAGGGCAGAGCAACCTACAGCCCACATCTCCGGAGGGCAGGGGCATCCTCCATCCGGGATTACCAAGAGGCAGCCATCCCAGCCTCTCTCCTGGGAGGCAGGGCTACTCACAACCCGGGAGGACAGAGTCATCCTCCAGACTGCCTTCAGAGGAAGATCCCCCCAGCAGAGCGAGGGAGACAGATCCTCTCCTCACCTTCTTCGACTGGGAGTGACCCAAGAAGCTGGGTCATGGAGGATGCTTCCCCCCAGGGCCCTCATGAGACATGTTCAGGAGGCGCTATGAGGGAGGGAGATTACATTGATACCATGAGGCGGGCTGCCCCAGAAGGCATGACCCAGACCCAGGTAAGCCCTCCCAGGTCCCCACCCAGCGCGCACTTGGGAACAAAGGCGTAGAATCCCCCAGTCCGAGACATGGAAGGGACCCCAGTCCAGGGAACAGAAGGGACCCCCTAGCGGTCCCAGGAGAACAATCTGAGGATTACAGTGAGGGAGGACTGGAGGGAACAGTCAGGATGACCATTTCTCTGAAAATGAGGAGTCCCGACTGGAACCTAGTGAAGACCTTCCTGAGGGAGTTTTCAAGCAGGAAAACCTCTCCCTCACTCATAGCCAAGACAGTTTCTACCTTGGAACTGCACGGGACCCAGAAGGGCATAGAGGACCCATGCGGCCCCTACTCCAGCCACTACCAAACCAATCAAGGGGTGTCCCAAAGGGAACAAAGGACATTTTTTTCCCCAGACAAAGAGAAGGCAGTGGAGGTCTTCCCTTACCAGAATACTTTCGAAAGACTAATCCAAGAGGGAATGGGCCAACCTAGGCACCCACAAGGGTATCCCCACTTCATTCCAAAGCGACTCTATGCAGTGCGGACTAGCATGTCCATAACATGCTGCAGGTCCCCCCTGAGTGGGCGCCCCAGTAGCTTCCATCCAGTCCCAGGGCCTAGTGACCAAAAGATGGCGAGGGAGTTCCCTGAAGGACCCCATGGATAGACTCATGGAGACCTTCTTGAGAAAAAGACACCACGAAAGTTGCCTTTATCATTGGCTGACCAGGGTGTTAGCACCCACTCAGCCACCCGTGGCCAGACTTCCATCCTCTCTGGCTTAGAAGGCTTCTAGACAGGGGAGTTGCACCACAAAGACCAAGAGGCTGTCCAGAGAGGGCAGCCGAGAAATTTGCTGTCACTTGCAGTCTCCTACCTAAGCCGGACTCACGACCACATTCGATGCCATGATACTCAGTAGTTAGCAGCCTGGCCCTGGCAACAGATGGCAGCTGACATGCACCTGGCTGCGGCTCTTGGGCAGCTGATTTTCATTCTAAACAGGTGGTGGCTACCGCCCGACTTTTCACGGGGAAGCTTGGCTATTTGGACAGGAGCTGGATTACGGTACTTGTGGAGTCCAAAGGAGAAAATAAGAGTAGAAAAACCTTGCCCAAGATACATCCAGGGGACCCTCCTCCAACAGCTTCAAAGTCCACTTTCGATTCCAGATGTAGCGGACTCTGCCTCGAACTGACCAGAGGCGACAAAAGATCCACACCAGCCACAGCCCTTCCTTAGCAGCGCTGCTTTCACGAGGCACTGCTCCCAGCTCCTTTCGGCGGCAACTATAAGCCAGCCAGGCAAGGCGGGACAGCCCTTTCGCCGGGGTGGCCCACAACAGCAGTTGACCGAAGGGACACTCGGATCGGTGGCCGCCTACAACACTTCCAGGATCGCGTGGGTGGCGATCACGTGAACCAGATGGACAAGGGAGGTCATTATATCAGGCTACCTCCTAGGATCTGACAACGGCTCCACCCAGACATGGCGTTTCCGCCAGTTTCATCAGAGTTCCAGGCTAGACAAAAGCCAGCGAGCCGAAGCTGGCCATCCAGCGCACCTGCTGGAAATCCAAGCGATAGGAACCAGTGCCAGCCGGAGAGGTCCTCAGGGGTCTACTCACCACTTTTTTCACCCGTGCCAAAGAGCGGAGACTGGCGAGCCATCTTGCGGAGATCCTCAAGTACGTCAACAGACCCACATGAGTCACCATATTTCAAATTCAAATGGAGACCACTCAGATCCATTACAGAGCACCTTCAACCAGGGGAGTTACCTGACATCGCTGGACCTGACAGAAGCCTACCTCCACATCCCCATCAACCCGCTCCACCGCAGATTCCTGCGTTTCCGCACCGGTGGGGAGGATCACTACTACCAGTACCGGGAGGAGGCGGCTCCCCATTTTTGGACTAGCCACAGCCCCGAGGATTTTCTCCAAGATCCTCTTGGCCCCCATCATTGCCCTGCGCCAGGAAGGGATCCACATACACCCTAGACGTACCTAGACAACATCCTCATCAGGTCAAGCTCGGAGGAGCAGGCGAAACGGGACCTGGCCAGGGTCAAGGAGGTCTTGACCAAGCACGGCTTCCTGATAAACCTCGACAAGAGCTCCCTCACCCCATCCCAAAGGATGGAGCACCTCGGAGCCATAATCGACACGTCCAAGAACTCCCTCTTCCTACCTCGAGAAAAGGCTCAGTGAATACTTCGCCTTTCGTCGTCATTCCAGACATCCAACAAAGCATCCTCTCCCTCCAGCTAGCAAGCCTAATGGGATTGTTCATATCAACAGTAGACTTTGCGCCGATTCCAGTGGGGAGAGACTACATGCCCGGCCATTTGCAGAGATTCCTCTCATACATCAGAGTACTGATCATGGAAAGAGGGACAAGCCTCTGGCCCTGCCCCAGAGCACTCAAAGGAGAGCCCTAGCGTGAGTGGACCGGAAAGACAACCTCCTCGGAGGAAAAGGATTTACCTCACACTGCTGCAGGGTGCGGTCTTCACAGCCTTCCAGCCTCACAGGTTGGGAGCATCCAGCCAAGGCAGTTACGCGCAGGGTTCCAATGGTCCCCAAAGGAAGCCATGCTCCAGATCAACATCCACCGGAGACCAGGGCCAATCCCACCTAGCCCTGCTACACTTCCAAGACCACCTACACCGCAAACCGTCCTGATCCGGACCCGGACAACATAACGGCAAAGGCATTAAGTATCAGCAACAACCAGGGGATCGGGGTATCTTCAACCCTACATCCATCGGGAGGCTGCCAGATCCTCTCTCTGGAGCAGAGAACAATCTAGCCTCCCCTTGGCGGCCAGAGCACATCCAGGAGCAACTTCCTCAGCGATGGTAAGCGGATTGGTTAAAGCAGACAAGAAGTGGCAGAAGCGGGAGTGGAAAGCTGCACCCACAGATCTGCCGGGTGGGTGGTACACCGCCTCGGGGACCCCACTTTCGTGGACCTCTTTGCCTCCGACAAGAACCACCAACTGCCGGCTTTTTCATGTCCCGGTTCCATCAACATCAAGTTCTG
The DNA here is from genome assembly GCF_021028975.2 of Sphaerodactylus townsendi. Classification (NCBI taxonomy): domain Eukaryota; kingdom Metazoa; phylum Chordata; class Lepidosauria; order Squamata; family Sphaerodactylidae; genus Sphaerodactylus; species Sphaerodactylus townsendi. The sequence goes on from NC_059429.1 coordinate 100,631,057, forward strand.
TGGCAATGACGATGCCTATGACATCACATGGTGGCCCCAAAGGCCTCTTTGCACAGCTTTCCCACCAGTGCCAGTCATCCCCAAGCTTCTAAAAAAAAAAAAGAAGCTGAAGTGAACAGAGCAGAAAGATCATCCTGGTGGCACCATGGTGGCCTAAAGGCGACCATGCATGGTTTTCCTCAATTCTACAAGCTGTCCACCTCCCCCCTCACCTTGCCCACTCCTCCTGACATTGTACTGTCCCAGGGGCCAGTACACCACCCCCAACCCACAGTGGAAATTTCTGTCTGAGCTGCCTGAAGCTTGAGCAGCCAAAGCACTAAGAAGGAAGGGTTTGCCTCCGAAGATGTCACAGACACTATACTAGCATCCAGAAGACAATCCACCACCAACATCTACAACTGCTCATTGGAGAGCGTTACGTTAGGTGGGCCAAAAATCAACAAATAGACCCAGTAAGACCACTCGGGTTGCCACGCATTCTCCAAGTTCCTGCAAAGCGGGCCCGAAAAAGGACTTCTGGAGTCGCGACTATACGCAGGCAAGGTAAGCGGCGCTCGCGACCGGGTGTGGACCCCAAGTCGCTTAGGGACACCCGATTACAAGACATCGGACATCATCCGTTTCCCTAAAAGGGAGTTGCAGCAGAGACAGCCCCCAACGATGCACCGATTTCCCAAATCGTGGAGACTCAACACGGTCCTCCAGAAAGCACTAACTAAACCACCTTTCAGAACTCCATCCGTGAGATATGCTCCTCAGATGGCTGAGGGATGAAAGTCCCTCTTCTTGATGCGCCATCACATGCCGGCACGCCAAGAATATCCAGAACTCAGAGCACTGGTCGGGTCAATGCACCAACTCTTTGCGTGTTCCACACAGGACAGAGTAGTGCTTCACGCCCTAGACCCAATGTTTCTACGAGAGGTGGGGCACCTTTATTCCACGCGTCAGACAGTGAGGTCATCATCCCGACCTTCTTTTCCCGAAGCCAACCACACCCCAAAGAGGTTCTATGGCATGGTCTGGACGTGCAAAGAGCCCTTGAAGAAGGGAGTTCATCCGTTAAGCACGGAACCCCTCAGACGGACCGAAGAAAGCTTATTCACTTAAACATCCTCACACCCTACAGGAGGCACAAAATGTCCCCGGGCCTACGATCAGTAGCACCATCAAACCAGGTGCATCATCCAGGCCCTACAAGGCATCACATCTACCACCAGTGCCACAGGCGCATCACAGCCCACTCCTACACGCTCCGGGCTGCTGCAAATGCAGCCTTCAGGGACGGCAAACGCCAGTAATTGAAGCATACATCTGTCGGGCGGCCACATGGTCCCATCCAGCCTCAAGCTTTCCATTAGGAACACTTACAAGATCCAATCGATTCTCGGCCAAGCGGAAACGGCTTTCGGTTCCAAGGGTCTTGGAGCATATTTTCGGAGACTGATCATCCCACCCAGATTCAAGGGACACTGCTCGGGGAGGTCCCAACCAAGACGCCCTAAGTCACCTCCAGGAGAATGGTCCATTGGTCACTTACCGTGAAGGGGCCTACTCCTGTGGGGCGACGTGGGCGTCTTGGCTCTTCCCTGAGATTATACAGTCTCCAAGACTTTTCGATGACCTAACAAGGACGCACACGCTACTAAAGACATGATACTCGAGAACATAATGAAATTGTGGCTTAGAGTCCCATAGGGGAGTCTTCCTGTTGTTTTTTCTTGAAGGCCTCAGGAGTCGACACTGCTTTGTCAGGAGTCCACTGGGGAAAATGGAGGCCGGGCCTTCAACAGGAAGTTGGAAAAAACAACATCCTGCCTCTCAGAAGAAGGGTTAGGAAACACCCAACCAAGACGCCCACGTCGCCCCACAGGAGAAGGCCCCTTCACGGTAAGTGCCCAATGGACCATTCCCATCAGCCCCTGCCAGCCTATAGAATGCAAGGTCACTGCTGGGTAACTACAAATAGTAATTCCCTCTCGGAAGCAGACAGCTTCCTGAAAGACCGTTGTATTGTTGTTTGTCTTTTGTTGCTTAACACAGCTATGGCATGTATATTGGGAATTTTTAATTACCTTCAAACAATTATGCTGGCAACAGTGGATCTATGCAGTTTTTCCTGACCTCCACACTCCCCCCCCTCCCCCGGTTATCTAATGTGAATCCTATTTGTTATGGTTTGGGGAAGTAGTTTGCCAAACCGTGAACAAGTCATGCATGTGTAATATGGAGACCACGGCTTGCAGTTATAGGGTTCTGCAGACAGGTTGACAGATCTATTATTGACATTTTGGGGCACTCACTGATCCCACAATCAATCTGATGCTGCCTTCCTAGTGCGTCTTCCCGTTGACCCCTTGGCATACATGACAAAGCAAGGCAAACCTTGTCAGGTAAAGGACCATTTCAGAGATCTCAGTGTGTCTTCTGCAGACAGCTATTTTAGAATAGCTGCCAACCAGTTGCTTAAAATTCTAAAATAGCTGTCTGTAGTAGTATAGCTTGTTAAATGCCCATGGGACAGCCATGCATAAAATATTGTTGGCAACTCTATGCTAATTTTTGTTTACATTTTTCCTAAAATAAAGAAGGCTTTATGTAAATTTTGATTGTGAAAATAAAGGTTAGCTGCTTGTTTGTGTGTGCATGTGATGGAAGTGTTAAGTAGTCCTTAATCTCAATAGAATATAAATCCTGGATGCTAAATTGATAATAAGCAAGACAGAACTGAGTTATTTTTGAAGCTATTTATTCAATATAGGGAGGAAATTTTTTTGCATCTAGGAGCCATGGTTTACTGGTTGGTGTGGACCAGATTCTATATTAGAACCTCAGTGGCTGAGTTAAGGATGTCAAGCGGCAAGACTGGGTACGACTTGTCCCTGTTCTTTGAAGAGCTCCTGTCACATTAGTGGCAAACAATCAGACAGCAGCCTGACTTGTAAACAGTAACTTCGAGTTGTATCTAAAATACAAAGTCAACAATTCCCTTTTTAAACAAAAGCCGAGGGCAGCTGTGAGGAATACAAATGCAAGAATTAGAATCCAATTCAGCAAAATAATTTTGCAAACTGTAATTCAACAAGAAAAGGTTGGATCTGATACTTGTTTTCCACCACTGGAAGGGCAGCGCGGGGTGTTAGCTATTTCCTTTTCCTACTGCAGACCCCCATCCACATTGTACTAGCACTGGTCCCTGAACCCCAAGGGTAGTATTGTCTGGGGTGTCATGGGGTAGAGTAGAAAGTTGGGAAAGTTATATTACATGAGAAGAGGTCTTCTGATGGTACTGTGTCCATTCCAATAAAAGAAACAAAGCACTTGACTGAAGTCAGTTATCAGCATGTGGAAATAAACTATGTGAATAAAAGCAAGTCTAGATAAAACCCTTTCCCTCTTTCTGAATTATTCTGATATTAGGTATTGGTAGGTGTGCTTGGGAGGGAGCTCCATAATTGAAACTAAATGGTTTTTTAGTTGCTCGTATGCTAAACTGTTTTTTTTAATTGGCATTACTATTAGTTCGTTGACTTGGATAGAACTTGTTGGATAGGTGACAGATCAAAATTAAATTACGGTATTATGGGATTCCACCTCCAAGAAGGCCCTGATTCTTTGAGCTCTCAGAGTTTTTAGCAGACTTAATTTCCTTTCCCCGTTTTAATTGTCTCTTAGTGGCTGACAACATTCCATTGTAATTCTGGAACATTTTCATCCTTCAACAGGTTATGTCTCTTTTCTTGTTGCTAATGTACCAGATTTTTAGAAAAACGTACTTGGGGAGTTCTCTGAGTATGTTGAAATTGCTGATTTGTCTGTGGGTGCTCTGACCTTTCTGTTTCCATGGCCTTAATGAGGACTGGCCCCTTTACTGTTAAAAGGAGATAATTGTAGCCTATTCATTTACATCTTATGTGGGTTGCAAGTGAACAGCATGCTTCTGGAAGTCTGAATGTTCCTTCTTTTTGTTGAAAAATAAAATCTTTCTTCCTAGACATTGATTTTCAAAATTATTATTTAACCTTTATCCTCTTTTTATATTGGTCTTTTGCTTAATGGGACAAGTAGGTTAGTTGCTGTCCTGACTATGGCTGTCCGCATTGTTATGCTACTGTATATCCTGACTGGTTTTGTTTTATTGCGAAATCTCCTTGCCCAGTCCAGTTTGTACTAACTGGTTTCGTGGTCTTTGTGAGACGCTGATTTAACATCTGTAAAATCCAGATCAAAGCATTGTCTTCTTTACTCTCCACAGATTTCATTTGCTTTCTTTGACTGCCAGATGTGTTCTGCATTACCTTTTCTGGCTTTTTGCACATGCTGCTGATTACTTTAAGATTCTCTCTGCCTTCGATTAAAAAAAGTTATAATTTGCAAAATAGTGCCAACAATATTAACAACCAAAAATTGATGGGGTAATTGCTTGTAATAGGTTAGATCTGGTGACGATTGAATTAGATTAAATGAGATTTTGTGAACAGATGTAGTTTTGCATTCTGCAACCAAGGGAGTTGCCTTGAGATCTCCGATCAGAAGATTGTTGTGCATCCTATTCCATACTGGCAGAAATAGTTTGATCTTTGTGTCATGTGGAAACCTCAGAGGTGTGTTATTGAATTGCCTATGAACAAGTGCATTGCAATATACCCATAGTTATGCACTTGGAGAATTTAACTTTTAATTATTTGGATGTCCCATTCTGTATATTTTTTGTGACTAAGATATGTATTCAGGAAGATGTCTTAGTTGAATTACTTGCTGCTGTCTATAATAAAGTGTCCTGATTTACTTTTATTGCAAAGATTTAGGTCCCCAGTGCCTCAGCTTGAGTTAATAGGAAAGATCTATACCAGTTTGGAATATTAATCCTGAAAAAATGTGACAGTCTTGCATTCTGAGGCTTATCATATGTGTCCACAGTTTGTCATTAGTGTGTTTGGACTGTATAACGTACAAACTGTATCTGATGAGAGAGGTTGTACTTAACTAGGGAGTTGGACTTTAATTTTGAAAACCTGAGTTCAGATTCATTTTGTCTCCTTGGGCAAGGCATTTTCTCTGAGCCTTACCTAAAAATTGGAATAAAAATAATATAAACTCTCAAAGAAGAGAAAAATAGATAAAATTACTTTGTAAATTATGAATGCAAGGACTAGTTAGTGGAGGATGAATAATTTGGTTAGATTGTGCTCAGAGGAAGAATATTGAGAGGATTACAATCCATCAGCCTCCTTGGAACCTGGTTCACTGTGAGTTGCTCAGTGGAACCATTTTACCATGTATCACATGACCTTGATTGGAATTGCAAAGTCTACATATCAACTGGAACAAACATATTAAGTACTGTGGTATAACTTGCTATCTCCAGTTTCCATTTGTGGGGAATTGCTGTTTTATGTCATCAAATTGGACTTTGAACATCTTTGGGGTGATTTTCTGAAAGCATTTGCACCTTTGCAAAATTAGGAAAACAGCATCACTTGGGTTGAATGATTTTGTATATCTCCTCAGGATCACACAGGTTTATTGACAGTTTTATTTAGAGGAATTGAATATGAATTTAGTAAAATGAGAAAGGATTGATGGTTTAATTGCCAGATGACCATGACCTGTGAACTGAGAATACATAATAATGCCCTTAAAAATGATTTTCAAATTTTAGTTATGTTTCAGTGAAAATATAAAACCTATACTAAATTCCAAATTCTTTTACAGCTTAACTCTATCAGTCATTGAGGAGCAAGTCAGATACACAAAACATCTGGCAGTACTTCTGAATGATGCTTTGGCTCTGGGGAAACCGCTTGGTGTGAATTTTTTATATTTATTCCAGTGTATTTTTATTCTGTCCTTCCTCCAAAGAGTTCAAGGCAGTTCATATGGTTCTTCCCTCCATTGTATTCTCACAACAACCCTGTGGGGTAGGTGAGAGAGAGAGAGAGAGAGAGAGAGAGAGATTGATTGATTGATTGATTGATTGATTGATTCTGGTCTTAGCCAGATCATCCAGTAACTTTTCTGGCAAGTAGGGATTGGACCAGGTTTTCCTGTGTCCTTGCCCAACACTTTATTTTTATTTATTATAAATATAAAGGTGGAATATCTGTCTGTCTACCACCTTTTCTTGTAGTTCAGTGTGGCGTACAGTAGATGTTAAAAACATTTTCAGTCACAACCAAAATAAAGTGGTAAACCCCAAGTCTCCCCCTTCCTTGTCTGCTTTATAGCACCTCCTGAAGATCTCCAAATAGGGCCCTGCCCTCCCTTACCTTTTCAGAGACCCCTTCTGCAGAACTGGAGCCAGGGTTCTGGTGGAGTCCAGACAGGCCACCCGGTGTGCTGGGGTAGCCTACAGATGGCCGCCTGATGACTGTAGTTAGCACATAGGGACATATGGAAGGAGATGGTCCTTTGAAGCCACACTGGCTGTCTGGTTGCAGGAGAGAAAGCTGCTAAGAGTACCTGTACACACTGTTGTTGTCGAAACTGAGTATTTTCAGCGTATAGTTGAAGGAGCACTCTTTTTGTGCTCTCTTTGCCTTTGGTATGGGAAGCAGTCCCTCATGTCAGAACAGCCCAATGGCTTAACATCCTTTGGCTAATCATTTGGTGGTTTGGCGTTCCAAATTTTCTGAGGTTGGTCTGGCTTTTGAAGCTGTGTTTGCTTGTCCATGTTGAATTCTCTCTTATTTTTTATTGCAGCTGTCAAAGCAAAGGCCTCCCTCCACCTGTATAGAAATAAATACCGTTGTGCAGCACTTTGATGTTGAGGCCAGTGGAATAGGGGGTTTAATTGCTCTATTCCTTTGTACAGCTCCAGCCCCTAGTTTTATATAAGCATAGTTATAATGGCGCCTTTCAAAGGAGGACAGGCATCATTATGATGTGTCCTTTAATTACATTCACTCGTTGAAACTTGATCGGCATGGTTCATGCAAGGCCTGTTTAATAAAATACGCTTGATGCAATAATTCTCCAATCCAATCTGGACAATGTAGATTTCTTTTCAAAAGCAGCGTTCTTGGTGGGTGACACAAGGACTTTGCAACATTGAATTACCCATCAGAACATATATCACACCCAGAACACTTTGCTCTGGTACGGAATTCTTTGTTCCAAACAACTAACAGGCTTATGCATTCATTTAACACTGGCATTTCTGCCCACCTACTCAGATCAAGATCTCCGTTGTGTAGACCAGCAAAAAGCCGTTTGTATGACCTAAATGCTATTTCAGAGATGTCATTTTCAGTGGTAACTTCAACTGATTATAGAAGGGCTCCAGTCTTTCCAAATGAGTTAAACTGCCTGGTACTGAGTCAACCCATTGGTCCACCTACTTAGTTTTATCTTCTCTGACTGCGGGCAGCTCTCTAGGCAGAGAAAAGTCTTTCCCAAAATTTTTTAATCTAAAGTCCTTGAATTGGACATGTTAGGGATAGATCCCAGAGTCTCCTGATTGCCAGGCATTTGCTCTGCCCACTTGAATGTGTGGTAAGAAGTGCAAATCTGAAGAATGTTTTCTGAAGGCTATTTTATTTTTGTTAGAAGATAGACAAACTTTTCAGATGTATTATCGAAGGCTTTCACGGCAGGAATCACTGGGGTGTTGTGTGGTTTCCAGTAGCATTTTCTCCTGATGTTTTGCCTGCATCTGTGGCTGGCATCTTCAGAGGATCTGAAGATGCCATTTTCAGATGTATATTTAATACATGTAAAATATGAACATGCCATACACATTTGGATATGTTTGCATTGTGCTGGTTCAGGTGTCTGGAGCTTAGATTGATTTGATAACTACACTTGTATGCTAAATCTGAAAACTGGAACGAGACCATAAAACATGTTTTGAAACTGAAAACTGATTATACAACCAGCATGGCTTTAAAATTATTTTCTTCTGTCATGTGGACAGCCATACAGGACTCAAGCATTATTTCTGTAGGCCTGATGCAAATAAGTCATGTGTGCCCCCTTCCCATATACTCAGTCTCATTTCTTATATCTAGTACATGAGAAATACTTGTTTCCCTTTATCCTTGCTTGAACAATATTTCCAAGCGCATAAAGTGGGATCAGTGCAGTACTTCTACTTTCATGATTAGTAATGTGTGTGTAAATAAAATGGTGTGCATTAAATACTATCACATTATCCTTTTAGTACTGCCTTGCAGTAAGAAATGTAATCAACCGGTATGAGTGTGGCATCAAGAAATGGAACGTTTTTTCCCCTTGTTCCATTTGCTAACAAAAGTTGATCACATTTCAACAAGGCTGTTGTTTATAAAGTTGCTTGGCTATTAGATAACCTCTTACAAAGTTATCTAATTCAAGTTGCAAACTGAGAGGTTGCTAGTGTGACTCATCCTCTTTTCCATCACGTTGAAGCTGCTGGAAAAGCCTTCCTGTCCTGGGGTTTTCCTCCCAGCCAGTTCAGTTCAGCCAAGTAGAGCTGGTCTTGTGCACGAACTGCTACTGCATTGTGCAGCTTTTAGTTTTTGACATATCAATAAAGTATTCTACCCTGCGCATGATACACTGCTGAGCACACAGGCAGTTCTTTGCTTGTGGTGCACTGAAATGTGTGATTAAGCCAGGTCTGTTTTGCAGTCTGTTTTTACATGTGTGTGCGAGCCAGTGTATTAAAATGAACAAATTTCCTGTGCACAAGTCCATCCCATAAATTGTATGGACTGCTGCAATCCGGGAAATTTATGAGATTTTCCACAATATAATTGAATTTAAAAGGGAGTGGGTTGAAGACGGCTCTAGGATTGTGATTTGCCGGGATGCTGTTTGCATAGAGAACTGAATCCTCTAGTGCCCTTGGAGATGAGGCCTCATTTCATCATCAGATTTGACAAGCTGGCTGGGAGGCAGGTCTCTGAAGCCATCGCTTGCGTTCCCTCTTTGCTTGCTTGGTCAATAGAAAGGCTTCCTAATGGGTGCCATTCTCAGATTAGCTTTCCTCTGCTAATCATAAAAAGATTAACCACTGGCCCGGCTCCTACCCTCCAGATTCAAATAAGCAATAATTTGAAGGGACTTCCAGAGGGAGCAGGGAATTTGGCTTGGGGGCAGAGGATATGGCTGAGAGAGCTTGGATGTCATTGCAGGAGAACTACTGCCAGTGAAACAGGAAACAGATGGTTGAACTCTAGGATTCTAGCATCATCCCAGATTGTGAGAGAGAAATGAGCTGGATAGGTCCAAACAGGAGGAATTGTTTTATCTTCTCTACTTTTGTTTTGTGGAACCAGTATGTGAAAATGATGCAAGGTTTCCCTTTTATGTACATGATCCATCATATTTGTGTCTTTGTGGGCACTATAGCTTGCTCTGGGCCACCTGACTTTGTCCGTATCATCAGCTGATGAAGTCTTGAGTAAATCAAGATATGGAATAAACTTGTTTCTGGATTATTGGACAGGGATACTCTGATGCATTCGTCAGCTGAAAGAAAAGCATGACTGTGTTTGGTGTTTGTATATAGAGAAAAATATTCCAAATGGTATATTTACTGGAGAAGCTTTGTGCATTCTAGTCAACCATAAGCAGAGCTGCAAAGGGCTGAGGGGGCACCGCGCCCGGGGCACGTGCCATTGTGGTCATGTGGCGTGCCCCCCATGCCCCTCCCCCCACTTACCTTAGTTTGAGTTTCCTGCTAAGAGTTTGCTGCTTCCTTAGTGCTAAGCTAAGAGTTTGGTGCTACCTTATTTATTTATTTATTTATTTATTTATTGGTTCCACTTTTATACCGCCCTCCCCCAAAGGGCTCAGGGCGGTTTACATCACAATAAAAGCGGATAACAGGATAAAATACTAAAAATTCATAACAGTTAAAAGCAGCGTTCCTAATTCATACTCAGTTAAAACAGATGGCGTTCAGCCATTAACTCCTAAAGCTCCCTTAAGGAGGAACAGCGGATCTTAGTTATTGGTACATAGTTAGTTAGTTACTGCTACACCTTATTTGTTATTTATTTATTTATTTATTGGTTCCACTTTTATACCGCCCTCCCCCAAAGGGCTCAGGGCGGTTTACATCACAATAAAAGCGGATAACAGGATAAAATACTAAAAATTCATAACAGTTAAAAGCAGCGTTCCTAATTCATACTCAGTTAAAACAGATGGCGTTCAGCCATTAACTCCTCAGCTCCCTTAAGAGGGGAACAGCGGATCTTAGTTGTTAGTTACCTTAGTTAGTTAGTTGCTGCTACCTTAGAAAAAGCACCCTGCTGGGAACTTCCCAGGAGGGCCTTGCGAGCACCACAGGGGTTTGGGCTCACTGCAGGGGTTTGGGCTCGCAAGGTCTCCTGGGAAGTGTAGTTCCCAGCAGGGTGCTTTTTCTAAGGTAGCAGCAAACTCATGAATTGCTAGGACATCTAAGGTATTAAGGGGGGAGGGGAGGGGCATGGGGCAGGTGCCATTTTGCCCCAGGCACAATTTCCCTCCCCCCCCCACGGCACTGTAATCAACAGATAGATACTCCCATTTCCTGATGTGCAGATTGAGCAAAATCTTTAGCGAAAGTCCTATATTCAGATAAAAGGGTATTTTATCCACTGAAATTCTTACCCTTGAACAATAGACTGGCACTTGTCTTTCCATAAATGGAAATTCTAGGGGGAAAGCTTGGATTGCGTATAAGATGTATGATTTTCAGTTTATGCTATGTTTGTATTATCTGTGACTGCTTTCTCTTGGGCGTTTTTGGGTCCTTCTTATTTGGACTCAGGGCAGATTACAGAGTGATGAATGGGACATTCAATAAACAATTTGAATTGTAGAAACAACCAGAACTCTAAAAGCAGAATTGAAGCGAAGCAGAAGTATTAACGTGACACATTAAATGATGCACAATTCTATAGTAGGATTCTAGTTTCAACAAGCTGTACACAGAAATATAGACCACAGTCCCTGATAATTTTTCCAAATAACTTTGTGACTTGCTCAGTACAGTGCAGCTCTGTTGCCTGCATAGAACTTCCCTCTTGGATAATTCTGGTTTTCATCATTTGTGGAAAGCCAGGAGAGTGGAACATTTTCTTCTGCATGGAAAGCAGGAAGCCCCTGCAATAAATGAAAACATTCAGATTATGCTGCACCCAATTTGGCCCCTCCCTGCAACTGGAGAAAATAAAAATCTAATTTTCTCCAGCTGAGAGGGGAAATGACAAAATGGACGCTCCACCCATATTCACTGTGGAGGGGTGGTGGTGGAGGTAAGTTCTGCATCCCCCCTTTCTCTATCAAGCTGAACTGCAGCATTATAGAAAGCTGGCAAGAACAGAAGCACCCGGGCACTGTTTCTGCCCCTTTTTGCCCACTTACAGCAGCTGCTGTGGTGAAATTGTTTTCATCCCTCCTGTTGAAGCTGCCCATGCTGAGTGTGATTTGAGCTAGTTTTCCCTGTTGGGCCTACTACGATTAGGCTTGACCTATAAATGGAGATGCACGTATTTCTCTTGATTGCACTTGAAGGGCAGGCAGCAGTTGTAACTGGAGCAACCTTGTATACTTCTGAAAGAAATGCTGCTGTCACTTCACAGCCTGCTAATATTTCTATCCAATAGAACGCAGGTTTTTTTCCTTCTAGTTGACCTACATTTTTGGGTTTAGTTGTTCCTGCTGTTTAAGCTTGGAGAATCCCATCTCTACCCACGATTTCCTCTTTATCTCCTTGTAAAACATTTATAGAAACAAGCATCTCTCTCTTGAGCCGCCCTCGCTCCAGGCTCTGTGTTCGGTGAGTTCCCTTCTGATATTGAAGTTATTCTTCCAGTCTGTCAGGCTTTTTTATGTTCACATGGTTGAGACTGGTAAAGGAAAGTGATGTTCTGTTGAATGGTTAGCCCTGGGGGTCAAAATTCCATTAGAACTAGTATTGCTCCCAATTCCAAGTTGTATCAGTGAGGGATTGCTGGTGGATTAGGTATAAAACCTGTATCTGGAGAGCCAGCATATAATTTTTCTAAATAAATAAAAGCTGTTCAAGGTGGGGTGGCCAAAAGAAAAGACAAGAATTATGCTCAAGTTCTTCAGCTACTAGTGAGGAAAGGCAAACTGCTTAGCAATAGATAATTAACTATAATCTTTATGCTATGGAGGCAAAGATTAACATAATCAATTAGTTGCTGTTAAGCAGTGGACTAACCAAAACCAACCCCATTCCATACCACTTCTACTTACATGACAACAACATCCACTGTCTTCAGGATACTTGATCTGATTCAGCTGGTGAAGGACACAAATGACTTGAGATGATAATGGTGCTGAAATGTAGCTCAGCATGCTTTAATAAGTAATACCGTATATACCCGTGTATAAGTTGACCCGCATATAAGTCGAGGGTAGAAAATGCAGCAGCTACTGGTAAATTTCAAAAATAAAAATAGATACCAATAAAATTACATTAATTGAGGCATCAGTAGGTTAAATGTTTTTGAATATTTATTTCAAAGAAAAACAGTAAACTAGCTCTGTAAGTGGAAAAGAGGGTCAACAAGAACAATATGGTCTCAACAATAACTGTTTATGTTAGCAGTACCAACATTTCAGAGTATCTTTAGGAGACCTTCCTGATGATACCACCCAGGTTTGGTGAATTTTGGTTCAGGGTATCCAAAGTTATGGACCCTCAAAAGGGTAGTCCCATCTACTATTAGCTCCTATTGAAAACAATGGGGAATGAGGCACCTCCTTTGGGGGTCCATAACTTTGGACCCCCTGAACCAAACTTTACCAAACTTGGCTGGTATCATCAGGAGTGTCGTCTGAGGGTACCCTGAAATTTTGGTGCCACTAGACAGGGGTAGGGAACCTGCGGCTTGAGAGCTGCATGCGGCTCTTCTGCCCTTGCACTGTGGCTCCACGAGCTGAGCCGCTGGCCCCATCCTTGCCCGCCCTGCAGGCAGCAGGGCGGGCCCACCAACTGCTCACGGCTGGGCTGCGCCGCGGGCTTCCCCTCTCGCCCGCCCCGTTGGAGCGGGGCGGGCGCTTTCCCGGCAGCCAGCGAGGCCAAGCTGCCGGCTTCATCCTTGCCCACCCTGCAGGCAGCAGGGCGGGCGCGTCCATGCGCTTCTCAGAATGACTAGCATAAAACTGCGCCCCCTGCTGGCCATCAAAATAAAAACACCCAAAAATTGTAATGACCCGTGTATAAGTCGAGGGGAGCTTTTTCAGCATTAAAAGTGTGCTGAAAAATTCGACTTATGCACGAGTATATATAGTAGTTCACAGTTGTGGCAATGTGAACAAAACCCTTGAAAACACAACCAGAATTCCATGGTGCAAACAGCAGTGCGCTTGGTTTAAGGACATGCAGATGATGTTCTAGCCAGTGTCTGCTCTGGACTGGTGGTTAATGAAGGTTCTTTAAAGTGTGTACGTGTGCACGCACTGTAAATAGGCCTTAGCTGAAAGGCATACATGGAAGCTATGGGGAAGCAGTCTACTGCCCTTTTGGTACCAGGGACAAGGGCCGTCTGGCAAACCAGGAATGCAGATTCTGTTACCACTCAGTGAGAGCTCTAACACTAAATATAGAGTACACCCAGTCTGCTGTGGGAAGAGTGTGTTCACAATTATCTATACCAGAGCCCTTTAGTACAGGACATGTAATTACTGAAGCCATATGGAAGGGCCTTTCTCATTTCTTTGAGACCCTGCTTTCTCTGCCTTGCTGAGTTCATTGGGTTGCTTTTCTACAACAAGAACACACAACTTTGTGGCAATTCTCCTGTAACTCTGGAAGCATGTCTACTGAAGAAAGTATGGTTACTATGCTTTCTTTGGGCCATGGCTTCTTGAATGTGTGTCCAGGGACAGGGCTGCCTCCCAACACCCAGCAACCTGTTCCACCCCCCTCATCACAAAATGCCCTCCCAGAGACAGTGGAGCTCTGCACAATTGGCATCCCGCCAACTTACCAAAAGAAGCAGGGACCTCCAGGAAGCCAGAAGCTGGGAGAAACTTCAGAGAAATGGCAAGGGGGTCTAAGCAACAACAGCAGACCTCTACAGTTCCAGATAACGAGTGGAGGCAGCACAACCCTAGCCAAGCTGCCCTGGCCAATCAGCAGTTCTCTGCAGCTTAGTGTGAGGCAGGGCCAAACCAGCCTCAGCCAGGCTGCAATCAAGGAGGAGGGCCAGGAAAGCTGAAGAGCCAGTCCAAGGCCAGCCACTCGCAGGCTGGAACAGCTCTCAGGAGGGAGGGGACCTCCTGAAGGATAAAAAGGAGGCAGGGTAGGAGAGAGGGGTTTGATGTGGTCCATGGGTTGAGGATTTCGGTAGTGCTGTTAACTGTCTGATGGAAGTAAAGAGCTTAAGATCAGAAGCCAGAGTCACATCTTGTTTGTTTCAGAAGGGTAATTGAGTCCCTATGAGGTCATGATGGCCAACTTGCAGGGGTGGCCGGCAGACGGGTGCTCACAATGTACTTTGGCTTGCTTTCATGGTCTGCTAAAACAAATTGGTTGTATTTAGAATTTGATCTTTTAAGTTGTTGCCAGTAGTGTTTAGTGTCTCCTTGCTTGTGCTCTACTTCTGTAGGTATTTCTGGACTCCATAGGAACTCTCCACTGTACATCCACACACCTCTTTCTAGTGTGCATGGGGCACTTTTTCTCAGCCTCCTTTCTCCTGAGGGGAAATACACAGCAGTAGTTTTGACACTTCTTCAGGGGAAATGATTGGTGCTAGTTTTGCCACCGGTTTCTCATTTTGTATTAAAACGTAGGATTTTTTTTAAAGTGCAATAAGTAATGCATGTTGTTGTTGTTGTTGTTGTTGTGCCTTGGCCATTGACTGAGTGCGTCACAGACAGGGTCAGGAATGACTTGGCATATTCAGTATGTCATTTTGTTATGGTCTCCCAGTGGTTCTTTGCAGTAGAGCTCTCCAAGTGACAAGCTGGCACTGTGTTTCCCTTTTTCTTGCTGTGTAGTTTCGGCAGTCATTTACCCTAGCTTTGCCTGTGTGGTACTTATGGTGCATTTAACCTCCCAGGTCCAATTAGCTGTATTAGCATCAGCAGGCTATACTCTGGTCCTGGATGGATTTGGAGCCTTAGGTGTGGGATTTTTTTCTAATGTTCTTGTGTAAATCCTGGATTTGTAGCTGTTAGTTTCGTCTGTTTCTCAAGTGTGGTTTGGAGAAGTAGAGAAGAGTTCAGAATTGCAATGAGAGAATTAGCATTGCCCTTAAAATGTTTCTAGGGTGCTGGTAGGCTAAGGGTTGCATCAATAACTTACAGATATTGGAAGTAAAATTTGGGAAATCCCAAGTTTTCTTTGCAAACTGAAGACATGTATACATAATCAAAGTAAATTAATGGAATATTACTGGTGCATTTTCCTTTTGTAAGATAGTTTAATGGACCAAACCTGGGTCACATTCTGGACAATGGAAGGGATAGGTATTTGTAATTTAGTTCTCTACTGAAACTTCCACCCCATCTGTATTTCTGATGATGTCCTGTTTCAAAAAATAGATGTTTATTTCTCCTCTGCCAGTAGTCGATGGCTGCATCCTCTACTCCGTTTCCCTGCTATCATTTCTTCTGATGATTTTCATATGTATGTGGGCACAGGAGAAATAGTCTCTTACCTGTAGGTGGGATAAGGTATGTTTATATGCAGGTGTCTTAAGCATAAAGCGTCTCTTATCCCATATGTGGTGTGCATCAAATTTTCCAGTGTCTTTAATACCTTTCTAGATCACCTTACTGGTTTGCCTCCTGCTGTTACACCTTCCTTGGCTGCTCTGTTCAGTGGCAGAATAATCTGTGAAAGGAAAGAGGGTGCGAGATGGGTGGAAAGATTTAGAAGTAATTACAAAGTACCCATTCTGATGAGGTTATGTTTTGGGACCTTGTGCCTGTGAAGGATGTTCCCTATAAATGCAGTAGGCTAGAAACTTCGGTTTTATGTCCTGTTGATCTTTTGACCATTGTTCCTGTTTTTCACAGGATGAGATTGAGGAGCTACGTGCTGAAATGCTGGAGATGAGAGACGTCTACATGGAGGAAGATGTCTACCAGCTACAGGAACTCCGGCAGCAGCTGGACCAAGCCAGTAAGACGTGCCGTATCTTGCAGTACCGCTTGCGTAAGGCGGAACGACGCAGTCTCCGTGTGGCACAGACTGGCCAAGTAGATGGAGAACTCATCCATAGCCTTGAACAAGATGTCAAAGTAAGCCTGCAGTTGCCAGTTGTCTTATTTCGCAAGAGAGGTATCATTTGAATGCATTAAGTATCAGGAGCTCCTTTATTCTGTGTACCATTTCATTGGCCCATGTAGATCAGTCATGTTAACAGCATCTCTCTAAGCAATGACTTCATAATTCTGATAACCAGGAATTAGTTCTGAGGTTGTCTTCACATAAATCATGTGCAGCTCCTCAGAAGTGGCTCCTGGAATCAGGTCTTGTATGTTCCACAATGCTGTTATCTCACTTCACAGTTGCAGCATTTGGCATAAGTTATAAAGTTCATCTTGAGAATATAAAAATTCTAGTTCTTAAAGTCTATGAAATTTGCTATTTTGGCTCATGATTTACTATGCTGCTTTTAAATAAATTATTTTACTGTCTTAGTGGGTTTTTTTACATTTTTAGTGTCTGTTGATTTTGCTATAAGCCATTTTGTGCAAAATGTCTGGAGAAATTACTAGCTAAGTGAAATCTCTGAAGATTGGGTAGGCAAGGGCTTCAGAGCTATGTTTCCCACAATTAACACAAATGGAATAAAATGTATACAGATGTGACTGATGATGCTTATGAGGTCCAAGGTTCAATCTTTTGCTGGTGCAGACCTAACTTGATTTTCTTTATTTTCTTTGAGTACAGAATATCCACTCTCCATTGAAAATTCTTCCTGGTTCAAGCCTTTTTGTGTGTGTGTGAAATAGCTGCTTGAAATGCCGCTGAGCAGTAAGCTTCCTTGAGCTCCTAATTCCTGGCTAGTTTATGAAATAATTTTGAACTGGCCAATCAGTGAGTTTCTGGGGAGGGGCTGGTCTCACATTGCAGGCTTTAGTCACCAATTGCAGGCTCTTAGCCTTTCTCTCTTTGCCTGGGAGAAGAGACTTGGTGTTCTCTGAAGAATCTTGCATTCTTATCTCTAAGGAGCTTTAGGCTGATTCCGCATGGGCCAAAAACAGCGGTGTGAAAATGGTGTGAAAACAGTATAAACCCTTTTACATGGGGGGGGGGGTGGGGGGGGGGGGGGGTGGGGGGGGGGGGGGGTGGGGGGGGGGGGGGGTGGGGGGGGGGGGGGGTGGGGGGGGGGGGGGGTGGGGGGGGGGGGGGGTGGGGGGGGGGGGGGGTGGGGGGGGGGGGGGGTGGGGGGGGGGGGGGGTGGGGGGGGGGGGGGGTGGGGGGGGGGGGGGGTGGGGGGGGCGGGGGGTGGGGGGGGGGGGGGGGGGGGGGGGGGGGGGGTGGGGGGGGGGGGGTGTGGGGGCGGGGGGGGGGGAGGGGGGGGGGGGGGGGGGGGGGGGGGGGGGGGGGGGGGGGGGGGGGGGGGGGGGGGGGGGGGGTGGGGGGGGGGGGGGGGGGGGGGGGAGTGGGGCGGAGGAGGGGGGGGGGGGGGGGGGGGGGGGGTGGGAGTGTGAAAATGGTGTGAAAACAGTATAAACCCTTTTACACCATTTTCACACCATTTTCACACTGCTGTTTTTGGCCCATGCGGAATCAGCCTTAGAGTGGTTGTTTACTCTCACAACAGTCTTGTGAGCATAGGAGACTGAAAAATGGTGCCTTAACAGCTAGTGCCTTAACAGCTAGTGTATGGAGGTTTCTGCCTGGGGCTTACCCTCTCTGCTCACTGCATCACATTGGGATGGTTGAAGCTTGTATCACACCTTACAACATGTTGTTCTCAGTGCAATGGGTGTGTATGCTTGTGTTCTTGCTCTGGTTAGGAACGGCCTCTTTTAGCTGCAGCTGGTCTTCTGCTTTTCCCTATTCCAGTCTGCAGTCTTTTTCCATTGCATGGCCTTTTAGGCTTCACAGGGAAGGGCTAGTTATAAGGGATATGCTTTCTTGTCAGTTCATTTTACAGTCATGGAGCTAAGCAGCTGACCAGAGAGTCCGAGCCCCTCCCTTACGCTGCCTGAGAGGTCTTCGCATGATGACTGTGCCGGCCAGCTGCGGGTGCATATGTTGCTCCAGTGTGGCAGTTTCCCGGCGTCGCAAGACAACATAGTCTGTTAAATGAATGCACCCTTTCTTGCTGCCTCCCAGGCTTGTAGCTTTGGTCTCTTGGCTATAGATTTCTTATCTAATGGTTTAGGTATTCAACAGGGGATAAAAGTGCAAACAGCTGGGGTAGGAAAGGGCAGGAGAAGGTGTCAGAGAAATGATAAAAGCCTAGCCAGGGTGGCTGGGCACCAGGGGGAAATCAAGATGGACTAGGTTGCATCATGAGGCAGGCTTAGGTGTTATACTGCCTAGAAATCACCAGAGATTCCTTTTGAGATGATTACAAATGTGGGAATATTTTGTTGCAGAGCTTTAGTACCTTTGAACTTCCCCTGACAATGATCTGCATAAACATCGTATACAAATAGCACTGTTCAGGACAGATGATTTCCAGACATTTGATTTAGATTCGTTCCAAATTCTTTGTTCTCCACTTTCTTGGTAATGATGAATGTTCAGATTTATTAGAAATCCTGGGGATGCCAGTGGCCACTTGACAGCATCTTTGTGCATAGCCCGGATCTCCTTTAGAGTAGGTGGAATTCAGGGCAAATTATGTGTTACATTGGAGATCTGTGATTGAATTGCATGCTGTATAAACAGCAGTTGAGAGAGGTGCAACATACATTTTTTTGTCAAAGTTTTTTTGGTTGAAGTAAGCAACAATATACTTCAGTTCAATCTATTAATACAAACATTATTTTAGGTGGCACAGTTATTACACTTTTTGCTGTGGTACATTCTCTCATCCTTGTGTTTTGTATGTGCTTTGAGTACTCATAGTGAGAGAAAAAAGTCTGATAGACTGTGGAAGGAGTTGTCATATTTTTGGTTGTTCCAAGGGGCTCCAGGGGAGGGAAATACAGAACTCTGATTCTTTTTGCAACTGAATAGACCTTTCACCGGATCTTTCCTGGTGGTTAAGAGAGAAAAAGAAACAATGGAATTGAAAGGTGCTTTTTCATGTGTACAGTTAGACGGTGCAAGAGAAGTATGCCATTCCCTCATCAAAGGTTATTTTGGCATGTTATTGCTGGGGTTTCCAATGCATCCATTAGGAGGAGGGTGAAGAATCAATGCCCATCACTGCTGTTGGCAGTCTTCCCTGTAACTGTTTTCCCAGACAGCCCCTTTGCTTGCATTTGTCCTATCTCACTAATAGTGGGCACAAGCAGCCTCTCCATTCACAGTGACGTGCCATTGTTTATGTTGCTGCAGAGTGCTTTTGCATTGTGGCAAATGGGAAGCTGAGCAAAGTCTGAGGCTAAGCCAAGCCGAGGCCTTTACACAAAAGAGAGGGTCTGTTGCCAAGTGCTGCAGGCACCAGAATATGCCTGATTCTGGAAATGAAGGTTGTCACAATGATTGATGGTCTCCGCCCTAGCATCTAGTGCTAACTGCTCTATAATTAACAGGATACGCTTGCATGGCTGCTTAAAAGCAGAGTTAGCCACTGCCACCCACAACTTGGTGATTTTTAAAAATGCAATGTGAGATGCAGCAGAGTGGTGTCAGAAGTCTTGATTTGCGTCCTCTACTGCCTCTTCCAAAGGCACATTGCTGCCCTGTGGGGTATTATAGTTCAGAGCTGTTGATATGTGAGAATTCTGAATCTATCTATTTATGTAATTTATAGTCCCATCTTTCTCACAGGGACTCAAGGCAGATTACACATAGTACGATGAGCAAAATTGGACAGTCAATAAATAATGCACTGGGTTGGGGGGTGTCATCTATTGGCATTAGTCTGTAGATCAGGAGGTGGCAGCATGAAGGATGTCAGGTGGAGTGTCAGCCTGTGTGCTGCCCAGGGGGGCCAAAAGCAGGGACTGCAGAGATTTTAACTGCATTGATAAGGAAGACTCTTTGCACAGATGGGTCTGAGTAGGACAGGGGGTTCTACCTAACCAGACTAAAGTCTTCTGGGTCAGGTTGCAAGTTTTCCTTCTAATTTTTTGTATAAGGTTCCAGCATCCACACTTCTATCCCAGCCTCATGTCCCTGTATGTTCTACGTAGCTGTTTGAGACAGAAGATTATTTTTATTAACTCACAAAACAAAAACCAAGCATGAGGCAATACTTGTTCCCCGTTTTCCTTTGCCTCACACACAGACTTCCACACGCTTTCCCCCTTTTTTGACTTCCTTATGGATAGGCCTTTTGCCTGTTCAGGAGCTATGCAGCATAATCTTGCCTTCTTTTGACTGGCAGGTTGTTTCCAAGATTTTTTCTTGCTTATAGATGAAGCTGTGATAGGCTCAGCTTAGGTGTTTTCTGAAGTAGTTTCACCAGACATCTTTAGGGTGTCTGGCCAATACGTTTTGGGCGTTTGTTGGCTCCCTATAAGAATTTGTCCTGTGGGAACTGGGCATCTCATTTCAGCCCTGCTTTGAACTCTGCCGTTCTAACATAACTTCCACAGGAGTAGCTTGGTTTGGTATACTTTATGTTTATGCACCATGCACTTTAGATACTCTTCTGCAGTTTGGGCTTTCTGTAGACGAAATGCCCTGACCTGGACAGCTTAGGCTAGCCTGATCTTGTCAGATCTCATAAATTAAACAGGGTCGGCTTTGGCAAATATTTGGATGAGAGATGACCAAGGAATATCAAGGCTGTGATGCTGAGGAAGGCAATGGCAAACCACCTCTGAACGTCTGATCGTCTTTTGCCTTGAAATCCTACATCTGTGACTTGACGATGAAAAATGTCTATGGTAGACTGAATATTTTTATTAGCTCCTTCAGGGTGTCAGTGCTGCTAATTGCTGAGAAGCTAACCTGTGGAACTCGACATCTTGAACACGAACACAGGAGCTACAATTGCTATGCCACGGGCATAGGTTTCATTGAAAGAAACTTTTAGGATTCAGAAATGCAGCTTTTTATTTTGCTCTGTCACCCTTCTGTTTTCATTTATACAGGTCTTTGTATGGGCTGGTTCTCTTCTAAGTTGGATGAGATATGGTAGTTTCCATATGCTTGTCAGGCTATCATTCTCTATTCTGTTTCCCTAAAGCTCCAACAGCTGGCTGCTGGTTGTCTTACCATGCAAGTGTTTCGTTTGCAGAAACAGGAAATAACTGGAGCTTTCCCCCAGTTTGGTTTCCATGCTGCATCTCTAAGCTATGCTAATTCCATGACAGCTGCTGTTCTGCCACTTGCTTCTCTGCTAGCTCAGTTGTCAATTCCCATAGCCAGAATTCAGCAGGGAATTTGCATAAATAATTGCAAAAGGTGAAGCATAGGGCAACCCTCTCTCTACCATTAGCTGCCTAGGGATCATTGCATCTCTCCCCCACCCCCATGCCCCCATAACCTGGTGCATCACCCTTTCTTCTCCAACCTGACATGTCCATCATGATTGTTTTAAAGCATTGTATTGGTACCCTTTGACCTTCACATCTGTTGTGTTATAAAACCCATAGCCAATGTACTGCCCTATTAGAAAAAGAGCTTGATAGCTCAATATCCTAACCTAAGCATATACATTAGAAGTAGCAGCTTTCTCTGATGTATGCAGCTGTGCTACTATCACAGCAAACAACCCTCAAAAAGTGTGTATATGTTTGTAATTCACTTTTAGGCAGAACTTTAATATACAAGTTGCTGCTTTCCCAGAAAGTAGGGGCAGTTCTGGCACAAAGCTGCTTATAGGCTGAATAGTGCTTACTGGCTACCTCACTCTGACCATACAGACAGACCCATGTTTTGGGGGCTGCTGGGGTCTAGAGTTCATTCATTGAGCTTTGGTGGAGAATGTGAACAAAAAGGTAATCCATCTTTGTGACACTGCTTGCCAGCTTTCCTGTGGCTATGCATAGGATGAGTTATAACCATTTTTAAGGGATTGCTCAGAGTTCCATGACTCTGCAAGTCTTTGCTGGGTTCTGTCTTTCTGATGTTTTAATCTGACTATTTGTAGGTCATTGGGAACCTCAGACCTAGGATTCTGGGAGCCTCAGCCCAGCAACACAGGCTCCTGAAGGGCACCACAGTGCCATTCCACAAGTGGTCAGTTTGGGATCACCCGTCTCACATACTACATTTTACATGAGTGTGCTATGGGGACATGCAGCCATATTGTAGATGCGAGTCCCTGGTGATAATTCCTGTGTAAAAGTGTAACAGGGGTCCAATTTGTAATAGAACTGTGGGGTCAGGAGAAGAGGGGCTCTTGCCTCCCCTTCTCACTTTTTGCACATGCAGCCCCCAAATGTGGCAAATAATTGCCCTTGGGCCATTTTGGCCCTGGAAGAAGAAGAAGAGTTGGATTTATATCCTCCCTGTCTCTCCTGTAAGGAGACTCAAATGGGGCTTACAAACGCCTTTCCCTTCCCCCCTCACAACAAACACCCTGTGAGGTAGGTGGGGCTGAGAGAGCTCAGAAGAACTGTAACTAGCCCAAGATCACCCAGCTGGCGTGTGTTGGGAGTGCACAGGCTAATCTGAATTTCCCAGATAAGCCTCCACAGCTCAAGTGGCAGAGTGGGGAATCAAACCTGGTTCCTCCAGATTAGAGAACACCTGTTCTTTAGCACTACACTGCTGCTGCTCACAAACAATGTTGGGGGAACACTAGAGCCCTCCCTCCCTCTGCACCATGGTCCAGATCAGAATTTGATCCCTGTGGTGCTTGTGAATAGAGTAGTCACTGGAACTTGCAGCTGCAGTATGGCTGCAAGTCCCTATGGCAAATCTGTGTAAAAGGTAGTCTATACTTTGGTCCAAGAGAGCCAATCAGGGCAGGGCAGTGGCTGTATAAGCTGCTGTTCTGATCCTTTGGATCTAGCAACCAATAAGAAAGGGACTAGCTCTACACTGCCTATTTATTTGACTATGGTCTTCTGCTTCCCTCGACCATGCCTCCTGCCCCATTGCTTGTTTTTTTTTTTTTTGACTCAATCTTTTTGGCTCTGCTTCTCATAGATGACAATTTCAGGAAACTGTTCTAATTGGAATTAGTACCAGCTGACCCTGACATGGCCATAATCTTAAATTTAAAAAAAAGTCCTGAGAGCTGAGTAGCAGGAGATGCAATTCAGACTTTCAACTTTACATTAATTGTTTCCATCAATTTGAGGACTTTGGCAGTGTTCTTATTCTTTCCAATGTGGTCTGAGTCCTCTGCTTATGGCTCAGCTGTCTGAGTATTGAGCTGTATGGGTGCTTGTGCCAAGTTTCAAGGATTCTGCTCTACCCATATTAGAGAATTTTGGGTTTTTATACCCATACTGATAATTGTGGATCTTTGAAATCTTTAAATTGTCTGTTGCCCCACAGATGACATCACTGAGCCGTTTATCCAGGATATACACTTTGCATTTTCCCATTCTTTCCATTTTGATCAATTTTGTGGACACCTTCTGACTCTAGGAGGGTAATAAGGTCCCAGTTTTCCCTGTGAACAACTGTGAATTCTGAGAGAACTGGTATGTGAAAACCTGGGTGTTTCTTAATGTGCTAGACACAGTTGAAGACCAAGAGCTGCTTTGTATATTACAAAGATGCAGCAACGTATGGTGTGCAATTGATTTTTACTTCTCTCCCTACTTTTGGATATTGTGTAAATATGGAGAGATGTGTATACTTCCAGTATAGGACACAGCTCATGCATTCTGTCATTGGGAAAATATATGAATTCTTCAAACATTATCCCAAAGCATGACTCAGTGGAATTCCTCTTTCACTGCTTTCTGATTAATGTACAAAGCCCCCAGGGTTTGCCAGACTGATGCATGAGGTCTGGGCCACAGGAAGAGCCTCACTAACAACTTTTCAGCCCTTTGACACATATGGTTGTGACACATATGGTTGTGTCAGTGGAGCTCTAACGGCTTTGTAAAATTAAATTTGTGAAAGCTGATTAGTTACTGCTACATAAAAGTGTAAGTGCTGTTTAAGCTATTGAATGTTAATATGCATTTTTGAAAGAAAATCTTTTAAAGCAGATTATGAATGCTATTTTTGGCCCAGTGCTAGTGCTTGAAACTCTTGAGCATTTTGGAGCAGAGACAGGAAATGGCCTTGAATCTAAAATGTAAAGTCTAATGTCCAGTGTGGTAAATGATAGTTGTTTGAACCTTGTGCATAAATCTTAAGGGCCTACCTTTATGCTGTGTTTTCTTTTTTTTCCTGTCTGCATCTCAGGTAGCCAAAGATGTCTCTGTGCGGCTACATAATGAGCTGGAAGCTGTGGAGAAAAAGAGGATTAAGCTGGAGGAAGAGAATGAGGATTTGCGCCAGCGGCTCATTGAGAGTGAGTTGGCTAAGCAGGTGCTGCAGAATGAGATGGACAAACTACGGGAGGTAAGTGCATCCCTTGTGGTAGTTGTTTGTTTTTCTCATATTATAGTTTCCTTTCAGGGGGCTTAGAGTTGTGTTCTGACCACACAACAGGGTAGTGAGGTAGGATAGGCTGAGAAAAATGACTTGTTCAAGGCTCCCCACTGACCCCGCTTCCTGGGTGATGGTGAGGAATATATATACTCAGTTCTTCCATATCCATCTCTAACCCTTCAGCTGCTCTCCTTTCTTCTCAGCCATCTGGATCAAACTCAAACTTTCAAGAATGGTAGGTGATTGGAAGTGTTAAGAAGCTGTAGTAGTAGATGTCTGCATCTCATTGTTCATCTGCATTAACACAGAAGAACAGACCATTTTTTGTAAATAACAGTTTTGTGTTTCTCAAACAAAGTTGGTCTGTACGTTAATGAATTCTTGTTTAGAAATCATTCAGCTTTGCATGTTTTGTGAAATGCATGATAATACACTGGGATCGTTTGCTTTCCCATTTCCTTAGACTGTATCTTTTGGGTCCTTGTAGTTTATTGAAGAGTCTGTTGCATCGGCGTCTCTGTGAAGCAAAATGCACACAGTTTCAAGAGCACTGTGTACAGCTAACCAGTCTGACAAATTATAGGAAGAAGGGGTCAGGTTGGAGCCAGTTGCTGTATATGAATACTGGATGTAGGGAAGGACTCTTGATTAGCCATTTTCCTTTAGAATCATGTTACAAACTCTTTTATGCCTATCTGCTTGGATCTTGATTATTCCCAGCAGATGGAATTCTCCATAGCTTTGCCTCTTCAACAGATAGCAGGGATAATTTAGCCACTTCCTGTTATATGCTCACATGCCTCCCTCAGGTATCATTTCAGATTGAAAAAAGGCTCATGAGAAGGCGGAAATCCTTCTTCCCTCACACCAGGGCAGTCCTGACCAGAGCTGGGCCCATGTGGTGCTATTGAAAGGAGTTCTCTAATGGGAACTCACGCCTACCAAATATTGGTGTGTTGCTGGGGTGGAGTTGAAGATGCCATACTGTCTAGTTTGACTCATAGTTTAGGCATTTCCTGTATCCACTGGGATCTTTATCCACAAAAATATTCCAAAAAGCAGCAACTTGGAGGCTGAGGAGAACTTACGGCCAAGTCAGCTGCTAATATTTGTTTGTTTATTTAGAGTATTTCTATGCTGCCTCTTCAGAGTTTTGCTTGAAAGGAGTTTACAGTTAAAGTAATATAACAATATACAACAAGCCATTAAAAACATACTGTTGGATGTAAATCACATAAAATATATCCATAAAACAGACCTCAGGCCAAAAGCAGACTGTTTTAAAGAGATGGTAAGATAAACCCCTAACTAAGAGCCTGGGAGGAAAAGATGTGTTTGGTCTTGTGCCTAAGAGACAGTAAAAGTAGGCACAGGGGGAAGGGCATTCCAAATGTGTGGTGCTACTGCAGAATATGCCCACCCATCACCTCTCTGAAGGCAGGTGCACACAGGACAGATCTTATTGGTTGGCTGGTAGTACAGCAGGAGCTGATCCTTCATTTTTCTTGATAGTAGGCTGTTTTTGGTTTGTCAGGATCATATTTTTCTGGTGTCATGATGCTGTTCAGATCTAATGATTTAGGCTTTATAAAATGCTGAACTGGTAGTGTAAAGGGAAATAGTCCGAGCTTGATGAAGCTGTAGTAGCTAGCATTGCCAGCGATGGGTTAGGAAATTCCTGGGAATTTGGGAGTAGAGCCTGGGGATAGCAGGGTTTGTGGAAGGGAAGGACCTCCCCAGAGTATAATGTCAAAGAGTTTCATTCTCCCCAAGCAGCTGTTTTCTCCAGAGGAATTGATCTCCGTAGTCTAGAGATTGGTTGTACTTCTACAGGTCTGCAACCTGCGGCTCTCCAGATGTTCATGGACTACAATTCCCATCAGCCCCTGCCAGCCCCTCTTCTAGGAGATCTCTAGGCCCCACCTGGAGACTGGCAAAACTGGCCAGCCATCTGTGTTCAGCAAAACACCTTGGAGGATTATCTTCAGAGAAAGGAACTGGCTCATGGCACTTACAGGGTTGCCAAAACAGCGAGAGGAACAGGACTGTGTGAGAGGCAGGGGCAGTAGGCCAAAAAGAAATCTGGTGTCCAGTTACAGCAGGAATACAGAATTGGCAGCGTGGAATTACCATCACTGGAGTGAGGCCAGGCAACCTTCCTCACTGCCCTGACTCTTGCGAAGTCCTTGTCAACTTTCCCAGCTCATAGTTGGTAGGCTCTGGTGACTATCACTGCTCTAAGAAACTAAACTCTTACATAGCATGACTTCATTGCCACCCTGTTGTAGCGCCAATTCTGTATTGGTTCATGTAGCAAAGAAGATTAACACCTGTCTAGCCAACCCCTCTGCATAGTGCAGTTTATTCTTTTGCCTGACAAGTAGCATGGCTGGGTGTGGTGCTGTGCAGGACACCTCCATACACTGATATATTTAATCTTTTGTCTAAGGAACTCAACTCTGCTTGTATATAGAAAGTTCTTTTGTTCCTAATCATGAATGGCTAAGAATGGCTGGTTCATGCCACTGAATTCCACCATGCAGACATATGCATGTAGCATATGATCGTGTAAAGAAAGGCTTGTGCATAGACTTCCACACAGCAGCCTTTTTCTTGAAAGCCAGTGGGGTTTGTTCTTCTTCGTTTTTAGGACATTTGCACTACACTTTTTCCATGTCAACTGTATCATCTACACAACCATATATTAAGAAATATTAGCTATTGAGAATCGGCTGTGTAACTTTTTGTCTAGGTCAGCTTTTGGTGCAAAATGGCCGCACGGACAGCTTAGGAGCTTCAACGATTCCTGCCCTTGGTAGAGAGGACTGATCACTTTTTTTCCTTTGGTATTGCTCTCTAGGCAGTACGTGCTGCTTATACCCACAGTAGGCAACACTAATGGACATGAGAGTGGTTTCTGAGCAGCCTGAAAGCATGAACTGAATAGTAAGTGAATAGAAAAGCTGTGGTTGCTAGTGAAGGATTGGAAAATGGAAAGAAAGAGAGAGGGTTGTCTTGTGCATGCTCGACTGAAGTCACCTGACATGTGCACAAGGGAGAGGTGATGCATACAGATGAATGCAGTATATACGATTTATTTTTGTTCACTATGTTCAGTATAGCCTGTCAAACTGTCAGTCTAGCCTGTCAAAAAAAGACAATGGAAACCTGCAGAGATGAACTTGGATCTCCCAGATCTTAGTCCAGCATTGTGACCACTATACCACACTGGCTCAATCAGATTTAGCCTCCATCAGATTATTCCTGTAATTCCTTTTTCTAAGACCCCCAAACTGGGTCTTTGCACATAAGACTGAAAGATCGGTGCTGTGATGCTGTCACCACTGGTCCTCTACTTAACTCTAAAGCAACTCACTTCTGCCTGTGTCCTAAATTAGTCCACACTGATAAAAATATTGGACTGGAACCCTGATCTAGAATAATAATAATGCTGCGGGACAGGCAAGGGCCCCAAAAATAATCTGGTTCAATATTCTGATGCATATTTCTCAGGGTATGTTGTCAAAATGAGAGGGACAAAGAATATAAGCAAGCCATTATGGTGTATAGTAGCAGACGTTTATCCAGATTTTAGGAGTACCGTAGCTCGAGAAAGTTGTTCTGTTCTCATAGGAAATGAGCAAACAATCCCAGGCTTCCCTGACCTGTGGTAACATCCCAAACTCAGTGAGGATAGGCCCCACCAGCGTAAGACAACTGTGAGGATTCTCAGAAGACAAACCCCCTTGAACTTCAGCTCTATCTAGCCCACACTGTTTTGCATTTCAGATATGGGGAAGGAAGGAAGAAGATCCTAGACTTGACTGAAGAAGAATTGAGATCTCCAGGGAATGTTATTTCCCTCCCACTGAATACTGTTCTGAAACAGAGAGTCTGTGTGACAAATGTTAAACAGATGATGGCCAAAAAAATGTTAATTGCGGATGTGCAATCATGCTATTGTGCAATTTGCTATTGTGATTATGCAATTAGGCTTGCCAACGGGCCTGGAGAAAAAATGTCCCCTCCCTTTAATAGGGAGGAGCCATGAAGAGCTTCAGAAATTCTTCCCCACACATTAAGTTTTGATTTAAATGTATGGAAGCTACTTAGAATTGTCAGACATTCATGTACTCCAACCATACATTAAGGCTTGGGATCTGGGATCCTTCCAGACGTATTTTAGCTGCAGAAAGCAGATGAATGGACATGCAGATATAGACAAGGGCCATGGCACTTAAGAAGGAGTGAGTTTCACACATAGTTTCCCCAGTGCGGTTTACTGCTCCCCACCCACCCCCCACCCTCAGCTGCTTTAAAAGTCTAGAAAGGAAAAAAAAGGCTGGCACAGTAGGGGTGCCTGTCTTTTTATCCTTCTAGGGCCGTGGTGGCGAACCTTTGGCACTCCAGATGTTATGGACTACAATTCCCATCAGCCTCTGCCAGCATGGCCAAATGTAGGGGCTGATGGGAATTGTAGTCCATAACATCTGGAGTGCCAAAGGTTCGCCACCACTGTTCTAGGGCTTAAAGCAGCCTGGTGGGCATTTCTGATTAGGGAAACTGTCTGTCTTAGTTAACCCTCCTTCTCCATCTCTTCAGCCCTCATTCATACAGTTTCATTATCACAGCTGATTTTTGCAGCTTAAATAGTTCTCTAGAGATCGGCAGCATTATGTGTAGTTTGGTACTTTTGTGCTGCTCATGAATAAGTGGGTTTTATTATAAATTTGCAGCTAGGTGAAAAAGACCCTTTTTATCATTCAGCAGAATGCAGGAAGGAGGAGGCTTTGCTGTCAACCTGCTGGGGGTGCAGCCCCACCCCAGCCCCTTTCTGTTTTCTCCCAAGCTGTGGGGTAGTTGTCATATAGGTCCAGAATGGTATCCCACTATGATACACAACTTTGCCTGAATTCTTGTCTGCAATCCTTAAAGCTACTTGGAGCGAGTGAGTTTGTGGTAGCTACTTGCAAAGGGAACAGGTTAAATGTCCTCCTGAGGTGCATTGCAAAATCAGGGAAAAATGCAGTCCAAACAGTAATGTATGTAATAAACTACAGCCTTAATTGTTCTGTTTTACATATATGTACAGAATGTTAAACATGTGGACACCTTTCTGACCTCCTCAGACTGGCCATTCCGTATGGTGGGGACCACACACAAAGAATGCAGGTGTCACTCTTACCTGTTTGCAGGGTGGTGCCTTCAAATAGCCTTTGATCAGGTGAACGCAGGACTTGCTATGGGGCATACTGAGGGAATGTTCCTGTAGATATGTGGGTCTCCTAGACCAAGAAAGGCTTTCTGTTTTGACTTCATAGCTTTGATTCCTACTTGCTGTGTGTGCTATGTGATGACCAGGTAAGAAAATGTCTTTCTTTAGATGCCGAGCGATGGATGGGAACTCCCTCTCCCAGGAACACCACATGGAATAGTTAGCATTTTTTTTGAGTGCAGGCAGTACAAATATTTGAGTGATGACAGCCCATTAAAACCAGCTGGCATCCGCTGGGGAATTCACACCTTGCAGCAAATTTATTAATACCACCCTCTTTGGCTGTGGCCCCAAACTGTATCACAGGCGGATCTGTGAAAAGGAGAGCTGACATATTTACATGAGCCTTGGGTTGAATCTCTGAACAGTTATGATTCTTATACATTAGTATGAAGAAGAGCCCTCAAGAGGCCTCTCAAGCTTGGCTCTACTGGCTGCAGTGCAGCTTCAAGTGCTGTGTTTGCATAATCAGTACTCAATAAGCAGGTTATCAGACCTTTGCTTTTGCCTGGCTAACCTGTTCTTCTTTTCTGCTCTCTCCTCACCCCAGCCTCTGCCTCTGGCAGGCTCTGAGCAGGGGGCAAGCTTGCTCCTAAGGGGATTATGTGCTGATTATTCTCCAGCTGGAGGGAGCATCTCTGATAATTGGATAAGTGCTGGAAAGGCCAATTAATTGTCACACTTGTGCCTGTTTGCACCTGTGGCTTCACTGGTCCTGCTGGGAGGGATTTGGAAGGACTTGTTTATGACTGAGTTTAGGGCATCACCCAGGAAGGGGGTGAAAGGGATCTTATGTGCATGTCTGGTGGCATCAGTATGGTAGCAGTCAAATCTAATCACATTTGTCAGCTTTGGCTGTCCAATGAACTTAGACAGAAACCACCGCATAAAAATGGATTGAAAAAAGCAGGGCAGAGGTAAAGCAGTAAGAAAATAAACCCAATCAAATCTGGTCAGCAGCCACTGCAGATGGCAGTCTGCTAAGCAAACAATCCGGATCATAATGCCTGCCTGGTTGGGATGATAAAGTGGCCACAATCATTGTGTTGTCCTGCACTGCTGTGCAGAGACGTGTTCTGAGACAGAGGGGTGCCCCCCACACCCCAAACACTGGAATTTTCCCTAAAAAAACATGAATGTATTTTCTCTTGTGATGTATTTAATTGTAAAAGCCAGGTTTTGTTCTACGCTGTCTCATCCAGACTTTGTCAGTTTTATGTGACAACAGGGTTACGTTCATGTACTCTGTGCTAAAAATAAATATGCTGGAATTCTGTGCCAGCCAAAGCAGCCCTAATTCTACTTCCAGGAAAAAATACACAAAATTGTTCAACTCTTTTTTGCTTTATTTTTTTATTTGTTTTGCTTTATTTGTTTAAAAGTTTTTAGTCCTGGTAAGTGACCGACAGTTATTGGAAGAGCACCAAAGGTTTTGGCTGCTGGTCATGACATATCTGCAGACTTCTGATTATATTTCATCTGGTACTGCTCAGACATTCTTCAGCCTATGAAACCAAGACTTTATGATGCTCAAGTCTGCATTGTACAGTTGCAGTGCAGCTACGCAAACACCAAACACCACAAGCACAGCACAGTATAATGGTTAAGAGCAGGTGGACTCTAATTTGCAGAACTGGGTTTGATTCCCCATTCCTCCACCTGAGTGGTGTACTCTTATCTGGTGAACCGGATTTGTTTCCCCACTCCTACATTCCTGCTGGGTAAATTTGGGCTTCTCACAGTTCTTCACAACTCTCTCAGCTGCACCTACCTCACAAGTTGTGGGGAGAGGAAGGGAAAGGAGTTTGTAAACCCCTTTGAGTTTCCTTACAGGAGAGAAAGGGGGTGGATATAAATCCAAACTCTTTTTCTTCTTCCTTAGCCCTGAAAGATGGGTACTGATGTAGATGGCTTTATCCTATGGGATAGATATTTCTATGGGATAGATATGCTGCCACAGGAGGTGGTGATGGCCACTAACCTGGATAGCTTTAAAAGGGGCTTGGACAGATTTATGGAGGAGAAGTCAATTTATGGCTACCAATCTCGATCCTCTTTGATCTGAGATTGCAAAATGGCTGATTGCTGCGTGATTGCTGCGTGTAGTGTTATTGGCATTGGTGAAACTTAAATTATTAGCTTGCTCTCTTCCTCTTTCTCTCTTTTAAAACTTCAGTAAAGAATGGGAACAGGAATGGCTGGCTCAGCTACCATTCTAAGTATCACATACTGCTGCAGTGGACATGTGCTCCATTTCCATAGGAGCTGTGATCAAGTAGTAAGCTATTTGTGTTGCTGCTGCTGCGCCCCTCCCTATTGCTTGTTATGCCGGGTGTGCCAAGCCACAGAGAGAAGCGATGGCTTTTGAAGAAAAGGTTTATCCTTAATAGGAGTGGCTTGAGTCTGTGAGCCTTGGCAGAGGTACCCGCTCACATTTCATAGCTATGTTTCTTGGCTACAGCACTCTAACACCAGTTTGTGAATATTTTTGGCTCAGTGTATGTGGACAGAATGGCATCCAAGGGGGCATTGTTGAGCCCCCCTCCTCAGTACGTTATAGTAACTTCTGTAAGTTACTGATGTGTATCTCTCTTAACAGTTTGCCAAACACTTTGTGAGGGTGGGTGTTGGAGGTTTCAATGGGCAGCTTGTCTTGTCTTTTCTTCATCAGGGGGAGTTCTTTTAAAGCACTGGCTCTATTCCAAGGCTTTTGCAGTGGAAACGTGGGTGGGGGATACTTGTTAGGAGGAGGAAGAGCAGCATAAATTAAGTAAGGAGAAACCTTTTATTGCTGAGTATTCACCAGCCTTTGAGCTTCAAAAAGAGGTCCAATAAAAGCTATCCACTTAACTGGAGGATTGAGTAATTTAAGCACATCAAATGCCTTATAATGTTAGTCAATGTTAAAGCATCCTTTTAAGTTTCCAGATCTACAAGTGGGGAACGAGACTTGATGAGAGCAGTGTTCCTATTTCTACCCATCAAATTCCCAGGCTCCAAGTCTTCATGTTCCAATTATAGCTGTGGTGTCTCCACATTGATTAGCAAAAGTTGGCAACAAGATGATACATTAAGAACCTGAGGAAAGAAGTTGTCAATTTGGCAAAGGCTTATTCCGCACATGCAGAATAATGCACTTTCAAACTGCTTTCAGTGCTCTTTGAAGCTGTGCGGAATGGCAAAATCCACTTGCAAACAGTTGTGAAAGTGGTTTGAAAACACATTATTTTGTGTGTGCGGAAGGGGCCAAAGTTTCTAGGACAGTGGTTCTCAACCTTCCTAATGCCGTGACCCTTTAATACAGTTCCTCATGTTGTGGTGACCCCCAACCCTAGCATTTATCCATTTTACAGATGGAGAACACTGATGCAGAGAGTCTTAGGCGACCCCTGTGAAAGGGTCATTCGACCCACAAAGGGGTCCCGACCCCCAGGTTGAGAACCACTGTTCTAGAATCACTATTATGTAATGTGTTCTTCTTGTTCCTTTGGAATCTGAGTCTATGCTGATAGTGTAATCCTCAGATCACTTTCCTGGGCTTAAAGCCGCATTGATTAGACATGTAGGATTTTGAGTAGACCCGTTTAAGATGGCACTGGCATAGCCCCATCCAAGAGCTGGGTGCCCAGCTGTGGCACTGTGGCTGTGCCTAGCTGCTGCTCCCAAGGAGGCTTTCTGGTAGTGTGGGGAGGCTCAGAAAGTGAAAATGCTTCCCCTGCTGCCGAGAAACCTCTATGGGGCGTAACTGACTTATGCCACCCAAAAGAGTGACTTAAGTCTCAATTCTTGGCCACCAGCATAATGTGTTGAATGGTCATGAGGGAGCTAACGAACATCAGCTCTTTCCCCTGGCCTGCCCCACAATGCCAGTGGCGGCAGGGGCACTGGCATAGTGTCTGGCACAGTGTCTCAGCACCAGCGAGGGTCATGGTGGCCACAGGCCAGAGGAATTGCCCCTCTGCCAGAGTAAGTGCCCCAGGGAAGGTAAATCTGCCAGAGTGGACACACACCAGAGTGGCCGTACACTTCTACCGGTGGATTTGGCTCCCCTCCTCTGGATGGGGCTCTTAGTCAGGGGAAAGATGAATATACAAATGCTAATCTGGTCAGAACAAGACCCATTTAGGCCAGTATTCTGTTTCCAAGAGCAGCAAGCCAGATTCTTCTGGTAGACAGCAATCCCTCCACTGTTGTTTATCCTTAGCACCAGACAGATGCTGCCTTCGAGGCTCCATTCTTAGCTAATAGCCACTGATGGCTAATAGTGGCTAATAATCACTGATAGTCGTTAGTTCTTCCTCCATAAATGCATCTGATTTGTCTGTAAACCTATCTAGGGCCTGGTTTAGAATTATAGTAGAATGAGGTGGCAGAATTTGGAAGGGACAGAATGGGCTGAACCACTTCAGCTGCAGATTGGGGAGACGCATCTTTGATGTTTTCCATGTAAAGCTGTCCTGAAATAAACAAATGCCAGAACAACAGGGAGAAATATTGTACCCCATTATTTCTTATGTGCTATGTTTGTTTTCTAGTTCTAAGGAATAAATTATGTGATCTTTCGTCTCTGGTTTGTAATGATACAATCCATTTGGCCCTGTCTGTGCTCTGCCACCTGATTAGCACTGCAGGCCTGCATGTATGGACAAGCCCTAAGATACTGGTTATTTATTAAACATACTTCATCCGTCATAAATACTGAAAAACTGTTTCCACAAATTATTTGTTTTTTTCCCAACTCCTTTCTTTCTTTGTAAATGTAATGAAAAGGACACAATGAGTAGAATAGCCACTAAAGGGCCATTTAAAATACCTATGAAATGCATCACTTGAGAATGTTATTAGTGCATTCCACTAATAACATTCTCAAATGATGCATTCTAGATTAATAGGTGTTTTTAGTGTCTGTTCTGAAATCACACAAAAATAAGAGATTGTAGTTTAGGATACAGGGGTATAGGGAACTGTCTGCCCATGGCATGGGACGAAGCAGCATTTTGACTGTATTTGTTTATTTCACTTGCAAACAATTGTGAAAGTGGATTGAAAGTGCATCATACTGCATGCGCAGAAGGGGCCAAGGGGCCATGTAGAAAGTTAATTTGGGCACTGAAAAACTCAGCACATTTCCTGATGTTTATTTGGTTGAAAATAAAGTTGTCTTCTTTTCTACACCTACTCTGAATGGATTTATTATGGCTTTGATTGGATTTTTTTTCATATCTACACCCCATGAGACTCTGGAACCTCTAATCTCTCTTGTCATTCATTATGAGTAGAAACTACATATGTTCCTTTCACAGAGACAAAGACCTCAATGATTTCCTACGTATCTCCTTCTGCCACAATGTCACCTCCCCCCAAACGTTTTATTACTAACTAGCGGGGCCCGGCCACGCTTTGCTGTGGCAATTGTCCTTCTCATCACAGTCCACAACCCACACAGATGTCCATGCAGGTCTAAGGATCCCCAGCATAGCCTTTTGGGAGCAGCAGTGGCGTAGTGGCTAAGAACAGGTGCACTCTGATCTGGAGGAACCAGGTTTGATTCCCAGCTCTGCAGCTTGAGTTGTGGAGGCTTATCTGGGGAATTCAGATTAGCCTGTGCAGTCCCACACACACCAGCTGTGTGACCTTGGGCTAGTCACAGCTTTTCGGAGCTCTCTCAGCCCCACCCACCTCACAGGGTGTTTGTTGTAAGGGGTGAAGGGCAAGGAGGTTGTAAGCCCCTTTGAGTCTCCTACAGGAGAGAAAGGGGGGATATAAATCTAAACTCCTCCTCCTCCTCCTCCTCCGCTGCTGCTGGGGTGGTCAAATGGAATCCCTCTTTCCCTTTTCAATTAACATTATTATATGGTGCTGTCTTGGTTTTTAGTATAAGGTAACCCTTTCCATTCCACAACGGAACTGTCCAGAGTGCGAATCCCGCTGTCCATGAGGCTGGTTGACACGCACAGTCCAGGCTTGGGTAAGGCAGAACTGGGGCAAGGAGGCTATCCCAGTCAGGCAGCAGAGGCAGGGTGGTGAGGCGCTTAGATTGAGGCCAGCTCCCTGGGTTTTTAAAGGGCCACGTGCAAAAGAAGCGGAGGCAGTAGTGTTGGTTCGCCCCCACCCCGCGGATTTTCTTAGAAGAAAAAGGCAAACTCCAGCTTGCTTTTAGTAAAAGAGAGCTGTGGCGAATATGGGTGAGGAAGTGGGTAAGTGGTGGTTGGATGTGAGGGAGGGCAGAGTGAGGTGTGTGAGGATGAGCTGGAAGTGTTTCACTTCCACTCATGTTACCTAACAGTATTACCTATTTACTGTGTTCACTGCCCATCTCTGCGAACATTCTAAGCCCTCATACCAAGCCCTCAGGCCACAGACAGGCTGCACGAACATTCAAAGTGTGACAGTTAAACAGAGCCAGCTTCATGGCCTGGTGCGCCAGGAAAAAGACGTTTTACCTGGCTCAGGTATGGACTTTTGGCAATTTGAAGGTCCAATCACCTGCCCGCAACAGGGAGGGACTTCCTGTGAAAATTTGGGGGCGATCCATCCAGCCGTTTCGGCGTTAGGGCAAGACCAACAAATGAATGGTTAGGTTTTTATATATATAGATTGATTGTGCGCTCTGTATGCATCTGAAGGTGTGAGGTCTGGCTCACAAAAACTTATAATGGAATACATTTTGTTAGTCTTCAAAATGCCATTAGATGTTGGCTTTATTTTACTTGATTGAAGATAAAGATAATTCATTATTGGTCTTTGGTGTAATCCCACATTGGCTGAGCCACGGTAAAGACCTCGAGTCTAACTGTAGAGCTCACTGTCGCGACCGTTGGTCGCATGCATGCTTTCCTCTTAAATGTAGAAGACCAATACCATTGCCCTCAGTTCCTTCTTTGCCACTATGGGAAGGTTCACTCGAGCTTTGTTCTTCATTGAAGTTTGTTGGCTGTATCCCCCCACTCCTTGAGTAGGAGTGGTCGGTAGAGTCATCAGGTTGGTCCATTTGGGGTTACTGAAGTAATGTATGGAGTGTGGAGTGAAGATGACCCACACAGACGAACAGACTCTCTGCTAGTTATGCCTTGGTGAGGGCCATAGTGTTCTGGTCTGCAAAATCTGCCAAAAGTTTGCAGCACGGGTGAGAGTTGATAAGTCTTTGAAGCTAAAAGTAGCCCTTTATGAGAAGTCATCAGCAGTGCAAGAGAAAGGGGTGTGAGTCAAAGCGGGGAATGCTAAGTCTGATCCAACAGAGAAGAAGGGTGGTTGCATCAGCTTCGACTGGGTTGTGGTTGGATCCAGAGACTTGTCATCGTCAGCAAAGGGATGCCTCAATTCTGAAAAATATCTTGGAACCGTGTTCAAAAAAGAAAATTAAACATCAAGAAATGCTGGGGCGACTGCAAAGGAAGTTGGGGAGTTTGATCAAGAGCACATTGCCTGCGCAAAGAACTCCTTCATTTAACTGTTTTGTTAAATTTGGATGCCTTCATGTAGTTGCTTTCCCACAGGGCCAGTTCTGCCCCTCACCAGGAGAGCTAAGAAACTGCCAACATACTACTTACAATCAATATGGTTATGTTGTAAATCTGCTGCTTTAGCTGGAATGAATTCCCATGGCCTTCTCTCTTTTGTGCTTGACATGATTGTTATTTAGAGCTAGTCTTTGAATCTTGTTTGTATTTTTAAGAGCATGAGAGACTGAAGCTGTCCTTTTCAATTATCAGAGAACACACGATATCATAGGCTAGCTATCCTTTGGAGGTGAATGCTGTTTGACAGAGGCATGGTATATTTGCAGTTACACTGTTTATAAATTGCTAGTTCTTAGAGCATTAAAGTTCTTCCAAACATCATTTTAATTTGCAAGTGGAAGAAAACTCTTGGCTGTGGCAAGCCCAATGACTTGGATGACTTGCTACTCACTTAATTGAATGTAATGGGATTTTTGTTTGGAAGTGGAAGGTGTGAGCCTTGAAATGGAGGTTCATCCATAAAACTGCAGCCAAAGTGATTAAGAGAAATCTCTTTTATGGGACCTTGTAATGAATAGTGATTCTATTGAAACTGAGCATGAATAGTTAGTCACACTCTGCTTCTTACATCAAGGAGATGGAAGGCATTCCAGTCTTTTATAAAGAAATCAGACTCTGATATCACAGCTCTGGTACCATATTTTCTGTGCAGTGGTGACTTTTCTCCCCCTGGTGCACAGGATACTTTTCTATTGCTACTCAAATGTTGTTCTGCAAGCAACCCCAGGCTATATTCATTCCCCTTCTAAGTCCACTCTCTGCATTTACAACAAAGATGGAGATAATTACCTGTGGAATTCTCTTGGTCTCACATGAAGGGATTATGCCTGTCCAAATCAGGATGACAGATTTCACTAAAATTACCATCTATTTTCAAGTAGTTAGCAGTCATTTGGGAATATCCTCCTGCTTTCTTTAACATGCATTAATGCTTTTGACCAGCTAAGCTGTTCTTGCTATAAATATCACCCCAACCCTTCCACTTAATGTGGGAGAATATCCTTCCCTTCTTAGGATGCTGGTCAGTGCGCCTCCCCTTGACTACATTTTGAATGCAAGGTAAAAAGTAAAAAGGGAAAGCTGAAGGTGAGGGAGCAAAACAGAAAAAGTTGGATCAGTGAGGGGGCAGGGGCTGCTGGAGAGCAAATCAGAAAAGAACGAGGAAGTGGGTAGACATGAAGGAAAGAAGAGGGGCTGATAGAGGGAGAGAGTGTTGAAGATGGGGGCAGGATACAGAAAGAGTGCTAGGGAAGTGGTCAAGAGTGACAGTGAGGGGAGAAGCTACATGCAGTTCCAGGGTGTGACCAAGAGGAACAAGAGTATGGACATAAAATCCCCCCCCCCCCGCCGAGTCCTTGTGGGTCCCACACTTGTACATCATGTTTTCAGGTATGTATTCATTATTTACATGTGGCAAATTTTGTCCATAATTAATAAGCTGTTGAATAGTTGAATGTTTTTGATATTGCAGAAAAATATACCAAATTCCATAAATGTACCAAATATAATTTTATATGGTTACTGTTAAAAATTAGTCATATTTATACTGTTAAATCATCAAAATAAGTTCAGTTGATTGAAAATAAGTGTTGCATATATTGAGTTTTCCTCTGGTTCTAAATATAACTAGTTCTAAATGTAACTGTGTACGCCAAAGTATAAATCATACATATCTCTCAGTCAGATTCAGTCCTAAAATTAAATCTAATGCTCCAGAGGAAGTTTCTCAGGTTGGCACTTAATCAAGCATAGCTACCATCCTTCTTACCATGCATTTGTATTGAGATACGCGGAGATACCTGAACAGACAGAAAAACAGGAGGGCCTGGAACTAATACAAAGTCTACTCATGCTGAGAAATAAGCATCAGTGTTCAGCCAATCATTAATCCTTTTTTTAAATTTCAGAATTCTTTGAAGAAAAGAGGATCGCGTTCTCTTGGGAAAGCAGACAAAAAATCATCTGCCCAGGTATTTCTTTAAAGTCAAATTATGTATAACTTTCTACTATCTTTTGCAAATGCAGCCTGCAGTGTATGCTTAATGTAAAGGCTATTCTGGCTGCTGGAATGTTTGTTTGTTTGCTTATTAATTATCTGCCTTTCTCATTGAGAGTCAAGGCAGATTATGGAAGACAAAACACTATAATACAACAAGCAATGCAAGAATGTAATCCACTGCTTAATCTAGCACATAAGGACAGTATTGCTACTTTTTATACTGACAGTCATAGTTGATATTCACTCTCAAGGATGTTCACTCTCAAGGGGAATATGTTGGTTATGGGGGTGAGCCAAATAGGTTAAACTTAGTTCAACTGTAGCCTAACATGGGAAACCATTTCTGTTTTCTGTGACAGGAAAGCTAAGCAGTGAACTCTGAGACTCAAGCTTGGCCATGACCTTTGCGTGGTATTTTTAAAAGTATAAGGTGTGGCTCCATCCTGCAAATATATGGAGTGGTTGGGTGAGGAGGGAGTTTTTGTAGGCATGCTGGGTGGAGAGCTCTGCCTTGCTAGCCTTGCATCAGACACCACTTTAGCTGCTATGGTTCCAGCAGTCATGTGCGTTGCAGTAATTACACCCTTAGTTAGGAATGGACAGCAGACCTGTAAATTTTCCAAAATGTTATCGCTTGCCCACTTCTCTCCCTTCTGCTGAATACTTATGAATTGCAACATGCTTTGGTAAATAAGCACTTTCCACCTGCTAATGATCTGAGGGGGTTTTAGTCTTCCAAATTCGCTCAGATGTGCTGATACCATGATGCAAAGGGTCAGAACTGAAGGTGTAAGTATGCAACAGTGGCCCTTTTAGTAGTTCAAGCAGTTGCTTTTCTTATGCGTATTGGAACGCTAATGACTATATTGTAAACAAATAGCAAAACAAACTGGCATCTTCCCCCCACCACCCCCGCTCCATTTTGTGTGTAAGTCAATTTTAGTAGTTAAATCCTCTGCAGTACATTGGCTGACCCCAAATATCAGCAGAACATCATGAAGTCAGACCCCCACAGTAATGCCGAGGGTGTCATTAGTAAGCAGCAAATGATGCAAATGAAATCAGTGGCAGAGCAAAATGAGGATTGGGATGTACTGTTGATTTTTAAATGGATCTTATACCCCTGACTGAGGCAAAAATTGATGCTGTGGATGTGTACGAACATTTATTAGATGAACAGCTGGGGGAAATGTGCACATTTCTACTCAAATTAGTGGTGCATTCCTGATTTGAGCTGGCTTCATGTAGCTTTGCCGGTATATTCATGATTTGTTCAGGGACCTTGAAAGGAGATGTTGATAAATAATCTATTGGAGCAGCAGTTTTGTTTTCCTGGCAGAAATAATCTGAGGGGCTGTGGTTCTTAAGATCTACAGTTGGATTCTTCTGTGCCCTTGTCATCCAGGACTGGATATGACACCCTTGTTTGTACTTCAGTTTTAAATTCCTCAAATGTCAACAGGTCGAAAAGTAACATCCTAAATTGAATCAGCATACATAAGGACATAAGAACAAGCCAGCTGGATCACACCAGAGTCCATCTAGTCCAGCTCTCTGCTACTCGCAGTGGCCCACCAGGTGCCTTTGGGAGCTCACCTGCAGGATGTGAAAGCAATGGCCTTCTGCAGCTGTTGCTCCCGATCACCTGGTCTGTTAAGGCATTTGCAATCTCAGATCAAAGAGGATCAAGATTGGTAGCCATAAATCGACTTCTCCTCCATAAATCTGTCCAAGCCCCTTTTAAAGCTATCCAGGTTAGTGGCCATCACCACCTCCTGTGGCAGCATATTCCAAACACCAATCACACGTTGCGTGAAGAAGTGTTTCCTTTTATGAGTCCTAATTCTTCCCCCCAGCATTTTCAATGAATGCCCCCTGGTTCTAGTATTGTGAGAAAGAGAGAAAAATTTCTCTCTGTCAACATTTTCTACCCCATGCATAATTTTGTAGACTTCAATCAT
Organism: Sphaerodactylus townsendi; assembly: GCF_021028975.2. NCBI lineage: Eukaryota > Metazoa > Chordata > Lepidosauria > Squamata > Sphaerodactylidae > Sphaerodactylus > Sphaerodactylus townsendi. The sequence goes on from NC_059429.1 coordinate 100,672,359, forward strand.
ATCCCCCCTCAGCCGCCTCCTCTCCAAACTAAAGAGTCCCAAACGCTGCAGCCTCTCCTCATAGGGAAGGTGCTCCAGTCCCTCAATCATCCTTGTTGCCCTTCTCTGCACTTTTTCTATCTCCTCAATATCCTTTTTGAGATGCGGCGACCAGAACTGGACACAGTACTCCAAGTGCGGTCGCACCACTGCTTTATATAAGGGCATGACAATCTTTGCAGTTTTATTATCAATTCCTTTTCTAATGATCCCCAGCATAGAGTTTGCCTTTTTCACAGCTGCCATGCATTGAGTTGACATTCCCATGGAACTATCAACTAAGACGCCTAAATCCCTTTCCTGGTCTGTGACTGATAGCACTGACCCCTGTAGCGTGTATGTGAAGTTTGGATTTTTTGCCCCTATGTGCATCACTTTACATTTTGCTACATTGAACTGCATTTGCCATTTCTGAGCCCACTCACCTAATTTATCAAGGTCCGCTTGGAGCTCTTCGCAATCCTTTGTGGTTCTCACCACCCTACATAATTTGGTATCAGCTGCAAACTTGGCCACCACGCTACCCACCCCTACTTCCAGGTCATTTATGAATAGGTTAAAGAGCACTGGTCCCAATACGGATCCTTGGGGGACACCACTCCCCACATCTCTCCATTGTGAGAATTTCCCATTTACACCCACTCTTTGCTTCCTGTTTCTCAACCAGTTTTTAATCCATAGGAGGACTTCCCCTCTTATTCCTTCATTGCTGCAGAGCAGGGGCTCTTAACGAGGCTGGCAAGAGAAAGCGCAGCACAAATGCTTATCTTTCAAAGCAGCCGGCACAAACCCTTCTCCTTTGAAAGCAGCCAGCCTCGAAAGAGGCCGGTTCCCGCCGACGCCGCCTTTTATAGGCTGCTTGAAGGCCCCTGTCACGTGCCGGCACCCGGCCACGTGACAGCCTCGGCCGGCCGGCGGGAATAATACCTTCCATTCGTTCCTCCCCCCACGCAATTGCGCCTCCCGGCTGAAGCCTCGGGCGCGATTTCTCAACAGTCTCTGGTGAGGAACTTTGTCAAAAGCCTTTTGGAAATCCACGTAGACAATGTCTACCGGTTCACCCCTGTCCACATGCCTGTTTACACCCTCAGATACCTTCTATCCATTGCCTGGGAAAGAGTTGCCTAGTGCAGTGAGTGAATGAGATGGGCAGTTGGTGGGTTGTGTATTTCTTGCCAAATCTCTAATACTAGAAAATTCACCGGACTGTTGTAGGGTAAATTTTAATCTATAATTTATGGACACCTGGAAAGATGGCGTTTGCACCAATTCATTCCCTCCCTGTCACTGCCAGTGTCTGGGGAAGAGACCAGATGTGCGTAGAGAGTATGCAGCTGTTGGGTGAAAGGTTACAAGGCATATTCTCTGTCTGTTTTATTCCCAAGCTACTCACTCTTCTTGAGAGTTCTCAGATTTCCTGTCCACATATATCAACCATGCCTACTCCAGTACATGATTTATTTGAAAGGAAAATAACCTTAGCAGGAAATTAAAAGGCCCATTTATTTTCTCTGTGTAGATCCATGACTGCCATTTATGCAGTGAATGATACTGGGTTAGTGGTTTAGCTGTTCTTACACACAAATGGCTAGAGCTTCCCCTGTAAATCGTCTTCTCTTCAGAAGGCTTTAGAAGATCTGAGCTCAAAGCACCAAGTTCTTTTAAGTCTGCAATCCTGTGCACACTTCCTAGGGAGCCTGACCCGTTGAACACAGTAAGACTTTCTTTCAAGTGAAGATGCATAGTGTTGGGCTGCGCGCGCGCGCGCGCGCACACACACACACACACACACACACGTCCTGCTTCATTCTTCCCGTCTGTACAGTGAAAGGAAAGTGCCATGGGCTCAGCAGGAGCTGCACTAATTTTAGGACTTGCAGTGTGATTTTGGTGCTGTTAAAGGTTCTCCCCTTTCGCATTATACTGAGTTTTGACAGGAACCCCAGAGTATCACAAAACAGTGGTCAAGGTTTGGGGTTTTCTGTAACTTTTCATCAGGCTGGATCTTCAGAACAAAAAGGAAGGGGGGGGGATTCCATTTCTACTCCCTATCCACTTCAGAACTAGGGGCTCTTCCATAATCCCCTCAGACATGTTTTCCCCTTGTTTTTTTTAAATTGAGTATCCAGCCTAATGAAGAGTTGGAAACTTGCTCAATTTTGTGGTGTTTTGGTTGATCTTTAATGGAAAATGGAACCTGACCTTGATGGCCCAGGCTAGCCTGATCCCGTCATATCTTGGAAACTTAGTGGGGTCAAACCTAGCTCATATTTGGTTGAGAGACTACTCAGGAATACCAGGGTCATTACACAGAAGCAGACAGTAGTAAACCACCTCTTATATCTCTTGTCTTGAAAATCGTACGTGGTTTGTAAGTCAGCTGCAAGTTGACAGCGATTTTAAAAAAAGGAAAAGTTTATTACACTACTGTTTGGAAATTTGACATGTAAGCTTTTTAAAGGACAGTGAACATTTGAAAATTAGGCTCCAGTAGTCAGAAGTGAGAAGGATTGTATGTTGCTTTCCTGTTAAAAGGCTTCTATTGAACCCGAGTTCTGGGGCTGAATTTGGTTTCTAAGAGAGCATAAATACCTGATTGGATCAAAGATTAAGGTCATTATGTCCCCAGTTCTTCCATGGGCAGTTTATTGTTCAGTGAGTTTTTGGTCTTTGTGCTGTGCTGGAATCTGGAGCAGTGAAGTTCTTCTAAGTATCATACAACAATCTAGGACTTTTAGAGAGTTAATAATAGCCTCTTTTCAACTCTGGGCTGATGCAATCTCAGGCATGACGGTTGCAATTGAATGCTCATACTGTACTGGCCATCTGGAAAGGAGCTCTCGAGTGCCTGGAGGAGAGTGCCTTTACTAGGGGAAAGATTTGTCTTGAATTTTTTTCCCTCAGCGAGCCATGGAAACAGGAAATGAACACTGAGATTTAAAACCAACGGTCACTATTTATGAGGTAATATTTATTGAGGGAAAAATTTCAAATCCCCAAATTGCCACAGGGAATCCAAGAACTCTCTGAACTGTGTAGCATTTCCTAACGGTTTTCTTGCTTTCAAAAGTCTGTAAGAACAAAGCTGGCCCCCTCCAAATTTCAGGAAAAGGAACAGATCCAGCATTTGGAAATGTATAGACAGTGGCTTAGTCACATTTCCCTGACTCTGCTTGGAAACAGCCAGAAACACAGTTTCAAGCATAAGCATAAGCATAAGCATTTTATTGTCATTGTGCACGCACAACGAAATTTACAGCAGCATTCCTCGATGCACACAATTTCAGACTCATACATCATCCTCACTTTCCCCTTCCTCCACCCATCCCTACACAGCCCCAAATACATCAATATGAAGCAGCGGAGTTTAGCATAGCCACAGCTCTAGAGTAGAAGCTGTCTCTAAGCCTCTTTGTCCTAGTTCTGTCTTCCTCTCCAGGTCTTATTTTAGGAACAATTAATAGAATTGAAAGATTTGGAAGGGTCAGAGGGCCATCAACTCTGTCTTGTAGCCTCTCGGTTGAATGGGACAAGCAGTTGAGATGCACAGGGAAATTATATGAAACATTCATCTCTAGGCTATACCACTCCTTGGAAGGCTTTCTTTGTAGATGTCTGATGGATTGGAACCCCTAGGAATGTTTTCAAAATTCTAATGACATGATTGAAATCTAAGGAAAAGGAATACTTAAAGGGGGACTGGAAGAAGTAATCATGTATTGAGATTAGGCTAGAATAGGTGACCTAGGATTTTGTGTTAGAATCCCATATTCAGAAAAAAAAATTACATTTCCTCAAGCTGGGGTGGTGGTAATAGTGGTGGTGATGGCCTCAAACGCTGGTTAGAATATATTTCTTTAAAATGAGTGCATTGAATTGAAAACATAGGGATGAGTACTATCGGAGAAAGGAAGATAAAATATTTCTGCGTTTTGAAAATGTGCAAGATTTATGTTGTACAGAAAAATCATTAAAAGGAGGAATCATTACAATTACATTTTTTGGTATCATATACTTCCAAAAATTGCTTCTCGTCATTTCCTGTTTATAATATATGTTTGGCATTAGGCTTGTTTGTTTTGGAAATGCTAATAAGGTATATGATTCAGAGATAGACTTCTCAATGTCAAATCCTAAGCCACCAATTCCTTCCCTTAGGGCCAAGAAAAGAACAATGGTGATGTCAGATCCAATTTTTTAAAAATTCTGGGAGAGCCCACACTCTTCTAGTGCCAACATTGGGAAGCTATTGTAAGGATTCAGATATTTAATGAACAGTAATGTAAGAGAGGCAAATGGTAATGTATTTGGGGCAAGACAACCATTTTGCGTACAGTTTTGGAGTGGGGATAGTTTCCTTTTGCCTCTCCCTGCTTCTAGATGAATTGAATTCTTAAGGAATTGAATTCTTAAGGAATTGAATTCTAGTTGAATTGAATTCCTAAGGAGCTGCAAAAAGCTCTACCCATTAAGATTTGAACACATTCACACATACCTCATATGCAACTTGTCTTGAAAATATACCTCCAGCAGTTTATATTCCTAGACAAAGTGAGCCTTTTTTGTTACAACCAATATCCATTATTATTGATTTACACTGTATAATTCAGAATTAATCTTTGTGTCTGAGGGCCAATTTTTTAAACAGGTGGGTCCTGGTTCCCTGCAGCCACACAGCAGCTATGAGGAATGGCTTCCGATAACAAAAGGGGAGGCCGTTTGGGCTTGGAAAGCTGCTGTAGGGGGAGTAAAGGCTCCTGCCTCCCCCGCCCCAAGGTATTTCACCTTTGCCAAAATTGCATTGAAGAAATAACAAGAAATAACTTCTACCCCACCCCCAGTGTTGACCCAACTCCTCAAAACAGTTAATGTTTGGTTTGGCCCTTAGAGCTTCTGTGGTAAGGAAGCTGCATGAGGAGGAATAGGGAGAGCTGTGAACCTTGGTTCACTTTTCCAGAACTGCGACAAAAGGACAGTTTTCTAGCACTGGGAAAAGTTTGTAGTTCTACTCTTGACAGCTGGATAACAGCCCACTGCCAAAGCACCTCTGTGGTCTTACATGTCCAGCTGTCTTTGTTTCAAAAGTGTGTCCAGCTGAGCTGCCTTGGTATATCTCCCATTTCACCCTGAAACAAGACTGTTCTGGTGTTATAAAAAGTTCTCTGGAAATCATAAGTGTTGGCTAATTGGTCAAGGATCAGGGATGCCTGAAGTCACTGTGGGTTCTGTGGGGCAGAACCTGGAATGAGTTGCAAAGAACCAAATTTAAACAACAAAATGGTTTACTTTTCTTTACAATTAACACTTTTAAAACATCAACATTTAACGTTACAATTCAAGGTCCTGTTCAGGTTGCATTTCAAGTCCTTCTATTTACAGTCTACTGATATTGCCAAGTCCAAATCTTCTTTGCAAGTTGGCTGGCTCCTGAAGACTCCAAGGGCTTGATGAACAGGTTGCAACATGATGAAGGTCTCCAGGAGAACTCTCACCCATTACAACCACAAAAGAAACCCTGAAACAATAAACTCCAACATTTACAACACAGCAAAACAACAACTACCTTCCCAGTAGTTCCCAACAATATTGAAATTACCTTAACAAGGTGTTAAGGGCTTATACAAATCAAGGTCCGAGTCTGGTAGCCTTGTTCTTCTGCAAAAGAGCTCTTTCAGCCTCTCTGCTGCTCCGAGTCTCCACCCCTTACTGGGTCAACCCATTCTGGGCCAACCCATTCTGGGCATGGGGGTTACAACTGCTTTTCTAACACTTTACTTAGTTTGAGTTGTGCTGCCCAGCTGAAGACCAGATTACAATGGACACTGAACTGAGTGTAGCTTTTTCCTCATTCTTCAAAACAAAATAAAGATCTGAAAAGTGGGCGGGGGGAAAAGAGGCACAGGGTTTTGTAATCCCATCTTTTCTGGCAACTTTGCAGTTAATTTTTTCCAGTTGCTGTTCCCCCTTTGGATCATTCTTCCCTTCCCTACTCTGGTTCTTATTGCTGACTTTGTAGTGGTGAACTTGGTGGTAGAATGATGCTGGTTTTATTTATTTATTGGATTTTACTCTTTAGTATTGTTTTTTGTTGTTAATAATCATCTTATTTGATGCTCTTATTGATACTTTTAAAAGATTGTTTTATTGTTCTTAACTGTTAGTGGAAGCCACTGAGGCATATTAAAAGTACAGGATACATACACTATAAATGTTTCTTTTTCCTATATGAAAAATCATCAAAAATCTACACATGGATTGTCTGCCTGTGAGAATGAGGGGTCCCCTGAAGTTCCGCCCAAAATTCTAAAGCAGATTCAACTGCAGATTTCTCCCATCATTGTAGGATTATTTGACAATCTCTTTTTGATGAGCTGTTCGGCATTTTTAACTGCCCCTTTTTACAGACTTCTACTTTTCTGCCTGTTCTAAACTGTAGAATTGGAAAACTGTAAGCATTCTGTGATCATCTAGCCTCTAGAATTTTAACACAATTCTCTTGAGCTCTATTAGATATTCCTTGTTCTTTAAACTTGTAGGATGAGACCATTCTTAACAGTTACTGAACTGGTCTTCTTAACCTCCCCCCACCTCTCCCCACCTTGGAATTACCTTGGGATACTTGTTCAGTCAATTCTAGCATGCTTTCCTTGATAGACACCTGTAATGTTGACTCCTGCAGTCTTCCCAATGCAGAGGAAAATTCCTTAAGATCCTTTGCCAGCATGAAGGTAGAATTTGGAGGTAAACAGAGGAATAGTGTTGGGGCTTTACCTTTTCTCAGTTAATATCTTCTATCCACCTTATAAACATTCAGTTTTTTAATTCTTGCACCATTTTCTTTTTTAATTCTAGGAGGACAGTGCAGACCTCAAGTGTCAATTGCATTTTGCTAAGGAGGAATCTGCTCTAATGTGCAAAAAACTGACAAAGCTAGCCAAAGACAATGACAGCATGAAGGAGGAACTAATGAAGTATCGGTCCTTGTATGGGGACTTGGAGAGTTCCCTCTCTATAGAGGAGCTGGCTGACTCCCCTCATTCCAGAGAGGCAGAGCTGAAGGTCCACCTGAAGCTTGTTGAAGAAGAAGCTAATATCTTGAGCCGGAGGATAGTGGAGCTTGAGGTTGAAAACCGAGGGCTGAGGGCAGAAATGGATGACATGAAAGTTCAAGGAGACAAAGATCTATTGGGACAAGACATCCGGTTTGCCTTCTCCCTGACAAACTGTGGGGACTCAGGGGAGAGTATAGCGGAGCTCAGGAGGCATTTACAATTTGTGGAGGAGGAGGCAGAGCTGCTAAGGCGGTCGCTGATGGAACTGGAGGAGCAAAACAAACTCCTCATGAACGAGCTCAATAAGTACAAGTCAGACCATGACCTGGACATCACCCTCTCTGAGGACAGCTGTTCAGTGATCAGTGAGACCTCTCAAGAAGAGCTGGCCACTGCCAAGGTCCAAATCGGTGAGCTGAGTGGCAAGGTCAAGAAGCTGCAGTATGAGAACCGAGTGCTGCTCTCTAATCTGCAGCGCTGTGACCTTGCCTCATGCCAGACCACCCGGCCCATGCTGGAGACCGATGCTGAGGCTGGGGACTCTGCCCAGTGCGTTCCAACGTCCCTTTGGAGAGAGGTGCCAGTTGGGGGAGAGAATGACACTAAGGAGAGAGCACCTGGAAATGGCCTTAGCAATACTAGCAAATCTCACGAAACCAGCCCTAGCAGGCTTTTCCAATCCAAGGACTTTGAGACCCTCCTTGACATCAGGGACCAGGCTGCTCTGGTCAGCAAAGCCATCGATGTCCTGATCTCAGATGCCAACGGTTTCACCTCCAGCCTAAAGCTCTGCATGGACAACGACTGTGCAGAGCTGGTGCTGAGTGAGGCCATGGATAACGAGAGCACCACAGATTCGAAGCTGATCAGTGCCATTTTGATGCGGCTTGGGGTCCTTCAACAGGAGTTGAACAGCTTCATGAAGAAGGTGGACCACGTTGGTGATTGTGTGAAAGACCAGAAAGACTCATTGCCAAGTTCTAGCTCCCAGAATGCCATGAAAGAGGCTTTGCGGAAAGAGCAAAACTCTGAATTCCAGGTGAGGGTTTCCCCTAGATGGTTGACAGTGATTCCCTTAACAGTGACTATTGCTTTATTTGCCATGCTGTTTCTCCTGCTTTAACAAATCGGCACCTGACCCTGTTAATGTAACTTCCCTTTTCTGCCTCCTCAGAATGAAATAACACACTAACCACTGGCTCAATGCATGGAACTGAGGCCAATGATGAGATAGGACTCTGGTTCAGCAGAGTGTGCGCTGGGCAGGAGGTGGATTGAACTGTGTGCTGTGCTGTGACTGCTGCTGACTTTTACTTTATTTAGTGTCTGATAGAGTGCGGGTTTGTGCAGAACAGAGAAATGACACAGCCCTTTCCCAGGAGGTTTACGTTCAGCACATAGCCTCACATATTTATTTTTTGAAGTGATAAAAGCCTGTAGTTCATTTTAACAGCACATTTTCACATATGGAGAGAGCTGCCTGAAATAGCACCACTGTGAAACTTTGCAAAGTTAACTAGGTTGGAAAAAAATGTTTAATTTGAACTTTAATTAGATAAGTTTGGAGAAATGACTTCCCCTGAGAAATGTGCTAATAAAGTATTGGTTTAATTAATTCAAATGTTAATTTAAGAATAGTTCCTGAGGTAGGAAGGGATGAGAGCAACAACATACGAGCTATCATCAGTTTAAACATTCTGTTATTATAGCACTTTGCATGCCAGTAATTTCACCAATTCATGTGGCAAACCTCAGAAGTGAGCTTTTGGAGTCACAAGTGGAGGTGTTGTTGAGTTGTCCACAAACAAATTTGTGTCTTGAAAAAAAATCTGGATCAGAGTCACAGTGCTGGGACTTTGGGTTTAACCCCCAACCTCCAATTATTTTTGCTGTTTTGTTTGCTTTTGCTCCCTGAGGTGTCTGTTTGTCCTGTGTAGAATACACAAAGATCCTTACCAATGCCTGTGTTTTTTCTCTCACAAGAAAACTAATAAGAGCCACAGACTGAGATTGGGCAAATAGCATGTGGGTGGGGGCAGGGTAAAGGGCCAATCCCTTTCTTACATGTCACAACTCTGATCTAAATTGGGGTCCCTACAGTTCTAGTTTATAATTTAAAAAAGAGCATTAGTAGGAGATCCCACTATTGTGGTTGGCAGTGTCCTAACCGCGTAGTCTTCAGCAATCCAGTGACTCCAGTGAAATTAGAAGACTTACGATTGAACTGTAAATTGCACTGATTAACATAGCCACTAAAATTTGATTTCAGTTGAGGATGATTTTACTTTAAAGTCTTCAGTCCACTAGAAGAAAGTGTCCCAGGTGTTCGGTTTCATACATGGTAGATCTTGAACATAACATGTTAAACACTTGGTATTGCTGCTTCCACATGGATTCAAGATCATGAGCTTGGTCTTTAATTTGGACACAGATAATTTTTGGGTGTAAAGATGGAAAGCGGATTAGATTTCCTCTTAACTGTAGGATTTATGTTTCAAAGCATTGTCCCAGGAAGAAAATTTCAATGCCTGTTTGTGAAACTTAGAAGAGGGAGGAAAACGAAATCATTTCCTCATTTCAACTGTTGTCTCAGCTTTCCTCATTCAGAAAGCTGAGGGGAGTTGCACAGAAACCCCTTGTTGCATCGGACTGCTACTGTTGGCCCTAATGCTTGGTTTAGTTGATGGTTCATCGGGTTATGGATGTGAGGTATCATAGACTCCCCTGCACTCACCCTTTGTAGACTGGACTGAGGTGCTGAAAATGACATTTCTACAAACACATGGTGTATCTGGTGCTTTGGCAAGCTGACCCTATACCCATGGACTGTCAGCCTTTCTGAAGCAAAGTAGCCAAGGCCTCAGAAACCTAAGAAAAGGCTAAAAGGAAGGGAAGGAGTTCTGGGAAGCTGGGTTGGGTTTACAACCTCCTAAAGCACACTCCAGTTTTTCCAGAGTTCTATTTTTACGCATGCTGCTGGCTATCCCCTTCCAATCCCAACTAGGTCCAACCCCACCCCTGGCACTGCATGGCACCATAACTGGTGTTTGCACATTTTTTCCCTCTCTCTCTTTTTCCCCCTCCCCCAAACAATCCAGCCCACGTGTCTGCTCATTTTGTGTCTGCTTTTGTTTTCCACTTTGTCTTCCACCACAGTAGTGAAGCTCCTGCTCCTCTTCATCCTTTTTGTTGTCTTGTAGCTCTCTTATTGTTCCTGAGACCCATTGTTTTGTTTGTTTTTTCTTTTTTCTTCTGCTCTTTTGGTTTGTTCTCATCAACTTGCCCATGCATGCAGCAGTCTGACTTTAGGGAGGCCTCAGACTGGGACGTCGGGGAGAGCAGGCCCTCTGACCTCTACCGCAGCAGTAGCAACAGCACCACCATTGATACAAGTGCCAGTGTGGATCTTGACCGAAGTTACAAGTCATACCAGCCAGAGGAGAAAGACTCTTATGCATCTGAGGTATGTACTCACCAATCCTAGAGAAGGGAGGAGAGAGGCTCTGGGGAAAATGTCCTGGCTGGGGAAATGCCAGTTCAAGACATATATATCTTTAGGTAAAGGTAAAGTTTCCCCTTCAGTCATGTCTGACCCTGGGGTACCACTGCAAGCAGTGATTTCATAGACAAGCCATTTTTGTGGGGTAGTTTGCCATTGCTTTCCCCAGCTATTCTTTACCCCCTAGCTATGTGCTAGGTACTCATTTACCGACCAAGGAATGGATGTGTGGTTGAGTTGACCATGAGCCAGCTGCCAGGATATATGCCCCACAGGGGGCTTGAACTCCTGACCGTGTGAGTGGCAGTGCAAGCACTTAACCACTACGCCACGCAGCTCCTTATATATCTTTAGTGAGGTGCAAAATAAAACTTGGGTAAGGAACATTATGGGCATGAAGGCAGATGTAGCATTCCATGAAGACTGAAACTCTCTGTTCCTTGTATTCAGTGCTGGTCCAGAGGAGGCACTTGATTTTGTTTTGCACATGTCCTTCATTCTTGTGTGTTCCTATACAGCACTGGCATATAATTTCTGGATACATAATGGGCAAAGCTTCATTAAAGCTAGGGTTTAAGAATGACAGCATGCATATCAATTTTTTAAAAATATTTTTTATTGTACAGCTTGAATTTTCCATTATATATTTGTGCACTTCGTCTTACATTTTCAAACAATACATTTCCCCCTTTTTCTCCCTTCCCCCCATGATATCTTCTTTACAGTTTTGTTTTACCCAAACAGCAGTAAGTTCATTCTTTGTTGCCTCTTCTCCCATATTTCTTCGTTGACTCCGGCTTCTTTCATCCAGTCCACATATATTGTCCATATCTTCAAAATTTCGCTCTGTTTCTCTTGCCACAGTTCATTTTTTGATATTATATCGAAAATGTCCAATGTCACTTGTTCCAAAATATATTCCAGCCATTTCTGGATTGTCCATTTTTTCTTTTCTTTCCAACCCAACCCTATTGTTGCATGTGCTGCTTTAATCATTATTTTATACATTTGACTGTATTTTTTGTCTACCCTTCCATCTTCCATTACACCCATAAACATTATATCATTGTTTAAAGCAATATTAATCTTCACCAATTTCTCCATATATAACAGTACACTTGCCCAAAATCTTTTCACCTCTTTACATTCAATCCACATATGACTATAGTATGCCTCCTGGTCCCCACAGTGCCAACATTTGGGACTAAGTCCCTTTATCATATATGCTAATTGTTTTGGTGTTCTGTACCATTTTAATATCACTTTTCTTTCTAACTCCATATATTTCTCAGTCTTTATAATTTTCCATTTATTTATTAATTTTTCAATTTTTGCAGTATCTAGAGAGCCCTCCTTCTCCCATTTTTGATTCAATGTTCTTATTATGAATTCCTTGTCATCTATCATATATTCATATATATGCCCCCAAATTTTCCTTTGTTTTTTTCATATAGTTCTAAATACTTAGCCATTATGCATTCTCCTTTTATTCGTGAAATCCTTTCCCATATACCCCTCAATACCAATCAGTTCTCATTTCCTCCTAACTCTATAAAGTTTTGTAATGTCATTATTTCTCCTCCTTCTCTAATTAAGTTTGCGTTTGCCACTGTTTGAATTCCTTGCATATCAATTTAACAGTCTTTCAATACAAATAATCAAAAAAGGAAGGAGTGCGGTTTTTGCATCAGCAGTATGTTGATTTCTGCTGATCAGCCAGACTCAAAGCAGCTCTGTGACTGTTTCTGAGCAGCTCTGTGACTCAACTTGCATTAAATGCTTACTGGACAAGGAAGTTTATTCAGTGGCTACAAACAAGCCTACTAATCAGCCAAATACTTCCAAGCTACCTGGTTTCTTGTTGTTTTCTAAAGTTGCCACACTAGTAAATGGACAAGTTTAAAATTGCCAAGAACAAATATAGGAAATCAATCAAGTTTGCAATGGAACATGTGACCTGAAAGCACAGAATCATGAGCATAGGCCCAGAGCACTCCTGACTGGCACTGTTCCCTCAATAGTTAGCAAAACTTGCATGAAAAAGAGACATGGGGTGTTCCCCCATGAGGTTCGCAGTAATTGTTGTCTTTTTCAACTGTTCCTGCAGATCAAGGAGTTGCAGCTGGTTCTTTCGGAGGCCAATGAGAGCTTGAGGGGCCTGCAGGAACAGCTCTCCCAGGAGAGACAACTGAGGAAGGAGGAAGCAGAGAATTTCACCCAGAAAATCTGCCAGGTCAGAGAGTTTTGCCTGGAGCCACACTTCAGGCTATGAAGCAGACATGTCACAAATGCTTTGAGGACTCCAGCACGGGCCTTGCAGCTTCAGGCACACTCCAGTGCACAAATCTGTGGAAGTACAAAAGACCTCCTGTGCTCTTTAACTAAACAGATAAATGCATCCACCTGAGTCTTTGGGTTCCCTACATGTTGAGTATACATGGCTTGGGCCCCTTCCGCACACGCAAAATAATGCGTTTTCAAACCACTTTCACAACTGTTTGCAAGTGGATTTTGCCATTCCACACAGCTTCAAAGAGCACTGAAAGCAGTTTGAAAGTGCATTATTCTGCATGTGCGGAATGAGCCTTGGAGATGAGTCCATAGCATGCATGCTGTGATGTCATACTGAAACCATGTCGGTATTTGCTTGTATTTTTATTTATTTTTATTTTGCGTTGTCAGAGGTGTTCACGCAGGAATCCATTGGTTGCTGTGGGTTTTCTGGGCTGTGTGGAAATGGTCAGGAGGTTTTAACTTCTACCATTTTGCCCATATCTGTGACTGGCTGACATGCCTATGGCAGATGCCTATGACAGATGCAGGCGAAACATTAGGAGCTAAAACCACCAGATCACGGCCACACAGCCCAGAAAACGTACAACAGGCAGCATTTTTATTTTATTTTATTAGATTTAGTTCCTGTATCTTTCCTGGCAGAAACCAGGCTCAGAGTGGCTTACAACCAAAATATAACAATTAAAGACTATAATGAATACAAAGGTTAAAACCATTCCATTAATCCAAGAAAGTATATTTTATTTATTTATTTATTTTATTTTATTGGACTTTTATACCGCCCCATCCCGAGAAGAATCACAGGTGATTGCACAATATATAAAAATACAGTAGCCCCCCTTTCAGAGTAGGAAGTAGGTTTACCAAATCGAATAAATAAATAAATAAATAAATAAATAAAATAAGTAGTCATTTAAGGCAGCGATAAAAAGTTTTCATTTCCTATTTCAATTATAAAACTCAGCAAATTAAAGTGGTGTCCAGCATTCCAGTAATAAAAATCCCTCCCCCCTCAGAGAGGGAGGCATGGCGAGTCTCGTTGGATGACAGGTGGCCCAGTTGTCAAGGGCCGAAGGAACGGGGCACTATTAGCGGCTGGTTCCTCCAAAGGCCTGGCGGAACAGCTCCCTCTTACAGGCCCTGCGGAACTCCCTAAGGTCCCGCAGGGCCCGGACAGCTGGTGGAAGAGTGTTCCACCAGGCTGGGGCCAGGGCCGTAAAGGTCCTGGCCCGTGTGGAGGCCAGCCACACCACTGAAGGGCCAGGGACCACCAGTAAATGGCTGGCCTCCGCCCGATCCGAGGAGGAGCCCGTGTAGACATGGGGTGATGCGGTCTCTAAAGGATATCAGATGGTCCCAGGCCGCCAGTATGGCCTTTAAAGGTCAGCACTACTATCTTAGAAGATGATCCGGAATCCTCTACTGGAAGCCAATGCAGCTGGCGCAGCACTGGTTGGATGTGTTCCCAGGCGGCGCTGCCTGTTAGCAAGTGCGCCGCTGCATGCTGAACCAGTTTTAATCTCCGGATCAAACGCAAGGGAAGGCCCGCGTAGAGCGAGTTACAATAGTCTAATCTGGAGATGACCGTTGCATGGATCACAGAGGCCAGATCCGTTTCCATATAAATATGTTAATAACTTTGCATAGAATGTACCTAACTTACTCCTCTCTTATAAGTTTTTTTGTGTTATACAGGTAGCTTAAAAAGGATCCATAACACTTCTGGGCAGCATTTATTCAAGGGGGAAATGACAGTAGGGAGGATCAGAGAGGAAGGAAGTGGGGCAAATGAATGGGGAAGAGAAAGAAACAGAAAAGAAAAGAGTGAAGGGAGACCAGCTAGTGTGGAAGCCATCACAGCCCTCAACCCGGCAGAACAGGGTCTTGGTCTCATTGGACAGAATTCCACCAGGCTGGGGTCAGGACTGAAAAAGCCCTGACCATAATTAAGGAGAGCTGGAGATCTTGGAACAAGTCCCTGGAGCAGCTGGGTGCTTCTGTTCTGAAATAAAAATGGCCATTCATGATTACTCCATGGTGAGAACTCCTGCCACTGTGACTTAATCCAACACCTACTCTGTTCAGAGTGACACAGCATCAGCTTTCACCTAAGCCATAAAGTGCTGTTTTTGCACCATCAACAAAGAACCAAAGCTACTTAAGATGCTCCCTTGCAAGCCTAGAATCCAAAGTTGTCTTTGTTTCCTTGCCCTTTCTAATGAAATCTCTTAACAATATACAGAAGCAAAATACAGTGCTAAAACAGTTTCCTGGTGCTTTGATTGATTGATTGATTGATTGATTGATTGATTGATTGATTGATTGATTGATTGATTGGACTTTTATACCGCCCCATCCCCGAAGGGCTCTGGGCGGTGTACAGTATAAAAACAATATTAATATAGGTAAGTAACTAAAACCATTAAAACAGCGATAGCAACGGTAAGAACAATAATAGAGGCGTCCGACTAACCCCAGTTTTTAAAAATTCTCCCCGGAGGAGGAGGACAAGTGCCAAGATGACAGGCCCAGATGTAAAGGGCCAACTGGGGGAGGGGGGCGGCCATTCAGCGGCTGGTTCCTCCAAAGGCCCGGCGGAACAGCTCCGTGAGCCCTTTACAGGCCCCTGGGCACGGAACCTCATTGAGGTCCCAGCAGGGCCCTGGACACCCTGGAGGGAGGGTGTGTTCCCACCAGGCCGGAGGGCCAGAGCCAGTAAAAGCCACTGTAGCCTCAGTGTGGAGGCCAGCCACATCATTGAGGGGCCAGGGACCACTAATAAATTGGCCTCCACAGAGCGGAGAGGCCGTGCAGGGAGTTAGCCTTCTGTGCTCATTCGATCTGTAGGTATTGCATGGCCGAAGCATCAAATTTATGTTATGGTCCCCCCCTACCCCCCCAAAACCAACCCAAATAACAAAAAAGAGGGGGGGCGCTTCTGGTTTCAGATAGATTTGTGAAAACATGCACAACATGAATGGAATGTTCAGACATTTAAGCAGGTTGACAATGCGGGTGTTTGTGTATCTGTGTTTGCAACCATAGTCTAAATTTTTCTAATATCACTTTATATGGTCAAAATAGAACATGTGGAAATGCAGCTTTCTCGCAAACCCTTGGCTTCCACAAACTTGATTAATAGCTAGTCATTTCACCTGAGGCTGTGGAGGAGATTCAGGCAGTGACTTGAATTCTCTCATCTTTTGGAGGGTCCACTGGAAGAGAACACCTGATCCACCTGAGGCTATTAAAGTACAATATCCTGTAACTACTAGTGCCTGTAATCCATCAATAAGCAATACCTTGGTGTCATGTACTTCTGGCCCTCTGTGTAGCCTACTCAGTCTCTCCCTTATGTTCTTGCCATTCCTGTTCAGCTGAAGGAAGATCACCAGAAGGCCCTCCTGAGGCGGGAATTTGAGCAGCAGAGTCTGAACCTTCAGAGGAGGCTGGAGCAAAAATTCTGGAGCCAAGAGAAAAACCTTCTGGTGCAGGAATCCCAGCAGTTCAAGCAAAATTTCTTGCTCCTTTTCATGAAGCTCAAGTGGTTCCTGAAACGTTGGAGACAGGGCAAGATTCTGCAGAATGAAGGCAATGACTTCTTAGAGGTATGGTGAGCAGCAAGCCGGCCAAGTGTGTACTTGGAGAACTACTATGCTACCATTGAGACTGATGTGGCATAGTGGATAGGGTTGGACTAAAATACTCAGAGAACCTGCGTTCGAATCCCTGCTGTGCTATGGAAACTAGCTGGGTGACCTTAGACCTGTCACACACTCAGCCTAACCTACCTTACAGCGTTGTTTCACAGCAAAGGATGTTCTAAGATGCTTTGGGTCCCCATTGGGAAGAAACACAGGATATTAACAAAGTAATGCAAATGCATTTGATTTTAGAATAAACAGTTATAGCATTTGCAGGTGTTTTTGCTTCTGTTAATAGTTTTTGCTGAGTTTACTTTTTTTCCAGTTCTGCAAACATGGCCACATTGTTTGCTCCCCATTTTCTGTAACTCAAGGGGAAGAAAGATAAGGTTAAGATAATAGAATGAATGGTACTATTTGTCCATGTGATGTCATGTGATTTTTTTTCTTCTATTTTACCATGTGTATCAGAAGGGTCCCATATCAGCTCAGCTGTGTCTAACTCCTCCTGTCTGTTTTGTCTGTTCTTTGGAGGCAAGCTTCGCTGTCTGACCTTCAGCATTCAAGTCCCCTCAGCCATACATAGTATAGCAAAGTGAAGGTCAGCCATTTAGGGTGATTTTTGCATACAAGGCTTAGGTTTATTTATTTATAGTTAATTTTTTGTTTTTGTTTAGATCCGAATGCAAATTAATAACATTCAGGGTGGTGGGAACAAGACGTGTAAAATGCTTTTTATTATCACAGATGAAAATGTACTAAGAGAACTGGCCTCCTCACAGATGCAGAGAAAGTTGCAAAGTCTGCTGTTGCCTGAAGAGGCCTCGGCTGTTTGTGGCAGCCCGTAAGCCTCATTCTAGCATACATTCATTTTATCCCTGCTTTCTTTTAGAGAGGCATCATTTTTTGTTTGTTTTACTTGTCTGATAATCTCCTATCAAGCATTCCCTCATCTGAATAGGATGAGAAAGGGAGGTTTAGTCAGAGAGAGAGAAATAACACAGTCCCTTGCTAGTGCAGTGGATTCATTCCTGCTGAAAGCAAAATACATGGTCTGTGGGCAGCTGAGTGATTGTAGGCTTGGGAACAACAGCCTCTTTATAGGCCAGGCTGAGGAGGAATTCAGATGACTCTCCTCAGACGCAAGTGTACCATAGAGTGCCTGGTGCAGAAAAAGCGACAAGGCTGATGTGGCAATGGAGCAACGTTCCAATGGACATGCTGCAGAGAGCCTCATCTGGTGCTCTAGCCTCTTCTGTTTACCTTATTGCACATAGTCCTAAGCCCCTGACCATTGGATGGACTTTACAGTAGGGCACATATTGTTTTTTTTGCACCCAAATCACATAGTGCAGACGTCCAAGCTCTCCTGCTTACGTTTTGCTCCGTTCTGTGCTTTCTCAGGTGAACAGCATGAAAGAACTGTACCTGCTGATAGAAGAGGAGGAACTGAACCCCCAGCAGCAAGCAGATAACAAGACGTGTGCTGGAGAACTCTGGTCTCAGAACGCGGTGAGCTGGGATGTGGGAGCAATAGGAGACCCGGCATCTATAGAGCTTCAGCTTCTGAGGATTCATTGCAGTATTTTAGATCTCTCTCTCTCTCTCTCTCTCTCACACACACACACTCACACACACACACACACACACAGAGAGAGAGGTACACACACACACACACAAACACACCCTCCATTGGTATGGATTCCTTGATACCTCTGCTTGATTTGCATTCATCTGAACAGATGAACTGACTTCTTTGAAAGTTCTGCCTGTAGTGTTTGATCTCAGATGGCCCGCATATGTATGCAAGGAGAGCTAACTTTGGTGCCTATCTTGGTAGGTATCTTTGGTGCCTGTGGTGAAAAATCTGTGAACTCTTTTTGGGCAGGTTCCAAACTTCCACATTAAATCAGTCTCAGAAGCAACTTTTTATTCCTGCATGGATACTAATGGAGTGCAGCAGTCCCCAAAGCAGTCCCAGGACAGTGCAAAGTAAAAGGGGAGAAATTGCCTCTTAAGAAAAATAGGTGCTGAATAAATCAAATTAAATATGCTGCATTTGCCTGAATCAGGTAGGAAAGTGTGAAAATCTGATCTTGAGTCTGGTACAAGGAGTAGAGGCAGGCGGAGGGGGGGAGCAGAGAAAACCCACACCTGTTCCTGGGATCAGAGTGATCTGTTTACACCCACAGTGATCCTGAAAGCTTTTCAGGAAAGAGACGAACAGAGATGGTTTGCTATTGTCTGCCTCTTTATAGCAACCTTGGATTTCTTTGGTCTTCCATCCTGGTACTGGCCACAGCCAACCCTGCTTAGCTTTCAAGAGCTGAGGAGATCAGGCTAGCTTGAGTCATCCAGGGTCGGGGCCATCTGGGGTTAGGAAAAAGCCCTGTAGAAGTGATCCTTTATCATCACGCAGGGCGTCTCAGAAGGGGCGGGCTTGCTGTTTCTTCCCTGAAAGAGATTGATGTGCAAAGTGAAAAGATCAGGATCACATCTCCCTTGCATGCTATGAGCCATGGAAGAAGAGGGGAGAGGGCAATGAAGGTTTGAGGCAGATGTGTGTTATTTTATTCACTGGTCACATGGTTTCGAGCCACCCCTCCCATTCTTCCCCATGTTTCCTCCGTACCTCCCCTCCCATGGCCGCAGTCCTGGCTGCAAAATGAAAGATTCCAAGGCTGCAGGTAGTAAAAATAACAATAGTTTAAGATATGCATGGTAAGTAAATTTGATAGAAAATACAGTTTGGATTTTTGGAATTTGAATTTTCCAAAACAATGTTGGGAGCAGGAGGAAAGATAAAAGTGGGAGCGCTGACATTTGAATATGCCCAGGATTCCCAGATTGATCTTTGTGCTTAATCGGGTTTCCTTTGCAAGCCGGGTTGCACCATACAAAGTCTTAAGTGTTCTGTAGCTCCCCCCTCCATGGAAAGATGCCTTTTGCTTGCTTTTTTAAAGGCTGCTGACATAGAGCCAAATCAGACAAGATTATGGAATTTCGTGAGCAGAGTTTCCAGGGGTTTTACAAATTCAATTATCGGACTTCAGAATTCTTATACCAGTCAGGAAAATGGCATGAAGTGAAGGGGAGAGTCAGGTTTGACTCCCCACTCCTTCACATGAGCATCAGACTGTAGTCTGGTAAACCTAGTCTGGGTTTATTTCCCACTGTTCCATAAGAAGGCTGCTGGATGACTTCAGGCCAGTCACAGTTCTCTCAGAACTCTCTCAGCCCCACTTACCTCACAAGGTATCTTGGGGGAGGGGAAGGAAAGGTTTTAAGCTGCTTTGAGGCTCAAATGTCGACAAACGCAGGGTATAAAAACCAACTCTTCATCTACGTTTGTGTCTAAGAGTGTCAGACCTAGGACTTGGGTGACCCAGATGCAAATCCAGGAAACTCACTATGTGACCTTGGACCATTCACACTCTCCATTATCTACCTTACACGATTGCTGTAAGGCTAAATTGAGAGATGGGAGGACTGTGTATATGTCTGTGATCTCTCTCTGGAGAAAGGACAAGGTAAAAATATAATCTAAAGGAATTTCTGGTGCTCAGAGGATTGTAGGAGGTGGTAACCAGTGGCTACACTGTCCAAAATACATCAGAATTTATTAAGCATTTTTTTATCTTAGCAGCCCAATGAGTACGTCAAGACCCTGTCAGACATGAAGGTGATCTTAAAGGAACTGTGCACAGAGCTGCGTGAAGAGAGGAGAGGCATGAACGAACTGCAGCAACAGTTTGTCAAGGCCAAGGCAACCTGGGAGATGGAGAGGACTGAGCTCAAATGTCTCATCACACAGGTCAGACTTTCAAGAATCACACTTTACTCTGTCAGCTCCCTGTGTAAGCCCCTTCCAGACTAGGGATACCATTTTCCCTCTGGGGTTGGGGGATGCCGATGCCCCTGATTTCCTTTTCCCATGTTTGCCATTTTTGCAGCCCCTGGGAGGAAAATAATGTTAAAAAATGCTGACAACAATAACATGAACTCATTCTGGGAAAACCTGGAAGTGAAGACAGTCTTTTCTAGGAATCACTGAAAACTCTGTGGTTTTACCATGGACTTTTTTATGATTCCTAGAGAGACGTGACATTACTCCTTCGTTCCCCCAAAAGTGACATCATGCTGTTGACAACTCCACAGAATGTTCCTGCTTGTCTCCTGCTAGTCTCTGTTGCAACAAGTTGTGCTCATCCTGCTGAGACCTTCAGTTATGTTCTGTGATGGGAGAAGGGGGCCTCTGAAATCAATCAGGTGATGCCTCTTGATAGCAGAGCATCAAATCCACAGAACTCTAGGGTATGTGTAGCTTCATAAATTGGAAGGAGTGCACTGTACACACTAAACTTGACAGTCTTTCTGCTGAAAGGGTTTCTGTAGTAGACAGAGCTGTCAGTTGTTGAGGGGCCTATTTCTGCCCACCTTTTCTGTGAAAAATATCTGAAATGGTGTAATTCTAAATGTGGGTCATATAGGTAGGCCGATCAGTGAGAGAGTCCCACAAGAGACATTGATAATGTGAGTTAAGCACTGTTGCTTTCTTTGTCTGGGAAAGGATCGTGTTGGAAGGAAGCAGGACAGCATCTATGTGAGGAACCAATAAACTGGCAGTTTTGGTACAATGTGAGAATGATTACAAGGTACAATATTATTCATTTTGGACTATGCTGGCTTTTGCCTGAGGTGTAATTTCAGCCAGTTGTCTGACCTGGTGCTCATTTAAATACAATAGTAATAAAGCAGAGAGTATGTCTGCATGCACTCAGAGTTATTTTCCTCACTACTGAGCAATCTCACGCATCTGTGATGAGGAACCAGGCCTTGTAGGTCAGGCAGAGTCTTTTTCTAGGCAGGCTTGAGTTACTTTGAGTGTCTCTCACTCAGTGTCCTAGTTTCTGACAGTGTGCTTTGCATAGGAGGTGGCAGAAACCCACTTATGAATTACTTTGTTCTAGGCAACAGGTTATTATCTATAGTGCTGTCTACATGGCATTCTGCAGAGCAACAAACGAGACAATAAGTCTGTGCCCCAGGGAGCTTGTAATCTAAAGTTTAGCACAGGATGAAGCTGTAGAAAGGTGAAAAGTTGGAGGGAAGTGGAATAAAGGAAGAATGTGCGTGCATGCCCCAAAGTCAGTTTTGAGAGGCGATTTGAAAGGAAGTGCGAAATGGCACTTTGTAGCTCTTGGCCTTCCAGCATAAGGGGCAGCAAAGGAGGATGAGAAGGTTTGTTTAAGGGAACAGGAGAATTTAGATGACTGGAGAAGCAGTGGTCAGAAACCTTTAGAGGGAAGGGTATGAACACGAGGGGAGCAAGAACATGGAGGCTTTACATGTGAAGATGGGGGATATAGGCTGGCCAGGGATGATACATGTTGTCAATGTGGAGACCCATTTCGGAGACATCACACGTCAGAACAACAGGAGAGGGGAACAATTTAGGATTTAGTGGATACAGGTGGGATTCTTGAGATGTAAAAAAGATCAGGTTAGAGAAGACTGTAGTAATCAAGTCATGATCAGGGCATGGGTCAGACTTCTGCTTAAGAAGAAAGAGAAGAGCTGACATTTTTGCAGTGTTGTACAGGCAGAAGCTGCACAACACAACTGAATATGGGCAGCAAATGAGAGGGGGAATGGAGTACAACATAAAGCCAACGTTTTGTATCTTATCAGCAAGGTGGATATTGGTGGTGTCTGACGGTGCAAAAAGTATATGAAGAGAGAAGGAATAAGAGGAAAGTTGAGGCGTTTGGAAATCTGACATATCTGCATGGATTCTTTTTTGCTGCCACAGACCAGCAGTTGGAGATGTGGGATTGTATGGAAAGGGAGAGTTAAAGGTCAGAGCTTTATGTCCTCAGTGTCCAAGTAGGTCTGAAAAAAGTTAGTTTGGATTAGAGCGTGAAATGCCACCACTGAACAAAGCATGGTCACGATGTAAACACTATAGGAATAAAAGCTTTTTTTGGGTCTCATGTAACTTTGATGACTGCATGATGGGTAGATGTTCAACAGCTGGATCCTTTTCATGTATGATGAGAAAAGCTGAATTTCTGCCTGGTATGTAGGTTACAAAGACTCAGCAACCCTGGTAGAAAAACATAGACCACCCTGAACTGCTGCCTTTCCAAGAGGAAAAATAAGCAGAATGCTACAGTTCTTCTTAACTGGATGTTGTAAAAAACATGGAACTTGCACTGTGTTACCTTACTCTCCTTGTCTAATACAAACAATGTGCAGTGTGCCGTCATCACACTGCCTTTTTCCGCCCTCGCCTCTCATAATCTTTTCCATGAGGTGGGAGGTGGGAGATCCACAACACAATGAATCATCATTTGTTCTTTCTGTGTTAAACACTATGAGGAAGAGTGAGTAAAGAGAGAGTGTCTGCTCCTTTTACAGTGTCTGGTTTGGCCTTGGCATTTAGGTGGTACTTGCATGAGATTGTGCAGACATGGCCTGGTGCCTGTCCTTTTTGTGTGTTTATTTCACTCTTGCACTCTGCTGCATATGGCAAGCACAGCAAGAAAGCCTCTTGTCAACCGGCATGACGTTAGGACTAATGCAGTCTGGCACTCAGCCTTGGTGTGTGGCTTTGGAAAAATGTAATAAAATTGAAGTCTTTATACTGTAGCTTTGCAGCAGCTTGCTGTAGAAATAGCCGAGCAACGGTGTTTCTGCCCAACAAAGGGCTCCCTTCAGAGCCGGCTGCAAGCAGCTCACGAGCTTCCTCTCCATGTGTTCCAAAACACTCTGGCTTTGTGGATGCTTGCAGCAAAATCCCCAGATGTGGCTGTAAACGTTGCCTTCAGCATTATGCCTTTTAAAATTAAGACTCAGGGTACAAACTGACTCATGTATTTATTTGTTTAAAACATTTATATGTTTTAACATACCATACCCCTAAACCAGCTGTTTCTTAGACAGACTTACAATTAAAATTAAATAATTATTTTAAGAAAATCTGCAAAAGTAGCAAAACTCTAAGCAGCCCCTCAAAGTGCAGCAGAGATTTTGTATCATGCTACTTATGCCCTTGCTTGCACGCTTGCATGCCTGCTTATGCGGCAGCACATTAAACCCTTATGAGTAGATTCTCCTTTTCCTGTGCCCTGCTTCCGCAAAAAACAAACCCCAAAACATTATTGCATTCCTGTTGGCAGCCCTGTTTCTTTTGTAAGTTCCACAGTCTAGTTCATGTAATGGGAAGCTAGTCCACCAAATTCAGCCTGGGTTATCCTCATTCAACTTCACACTCGTGGCTGCACTGAGGATACGTGAGCAGTCACAGTTTACAGGCAGTGGTGCTCATGACTTGGGTAACATTTTCACCTCAGATTTTCATGACTGCAGAAACCGGAAGCGTCAGTTGTGTGCAGGTGTTCACCATTTTATATGTTATATACTCCTTGTGAAGGGACTTCTACATCAGCTAGTTAACAGCCATGTGAAGTTCACTCCTGTTTTTAACTCTGACCCTCTGACTGTGTTGTAGGTCACAGATCTTCTACTCTGAGAGTGTTTGTGGTTGCCATATGTGTAGGAACAAAACAGTATCCAAAGCCATTGCTTATAGGCTCCTTGGAATTCCATGTGGTGTCCTTCCTTGATGTTTAGTTTTCTTGAAAGAGGCAAGAAAACATCACATTCTTTGTTCCTTCTGTGTTCTTTTTGTTTTCTAATCCTTTGTGGGCATCTGAGTTCTAACTCTTAGGCTAAATATTTATTTCCATCAAGGGCAGGAAAACATTAAGAGAAGCATCAATATTTTGATAGTTATCTCAGCTGCCCCTCCAAGGCTGGTGTCCAAGAAGCTTTCTCCATTTTGTATGCTGGAAGTGATGTCTGAAAGTCTGGCAACGTGATATCACAAAAGACTCAGACACATGTTCAGATAATGTGCATGTACGTGAATGTGCAGTTCAGGCTGCTTGTGTACCATTTTCATAAAGAGTAAATGTGGTGGGGTTAGTGTGTAGAAGGGAAATGAGCTGTCTGGTTTGTGGCTAAAATGAAGAGTATCATCCTCACCCTTTGTGAATTGCTGAGTCACCTGCTTATTTCCTCTGCCATTAAAATAACTTATGAAGAAGCAAGCTCATATCCTGTGTGCCCCCTCATGCTGCTCCCAGTCTTTTGTAAAAGACTACTTTCATTTTTGCTCTCAAATCTCCTCAACACTGTCATCATAGACTATTTCATCATAATAACAGTGTGACTATTTTTTGCGCACTTCATTATTCCAGCACCTTTCTAGCACTGTTAGAAACCCTGTGGATTCACACAGCAGTGATGGTTTTAAAAAGCCTGTGTATGGGAATGGATGCTGGTAATTTCCTAAACCCTTCCATTAAAACCTAAGTGTGACCTTAGCTCCTTTTCTCTCTTAATCTCATTTTGACTGAAGTTCTTGTTTTGTTTTGCCTTGTATGCTGCAACTGTGAATGAATGAATAAAGGTTTCCAAAATCATCCCGGACATTTTTGAACAACCTGTGACAGGTCAGGCCCAGTATCAATAACTCCTGGGAGTAAAGCAGTTTGAGGTAGAGTCTTTGGGTGTTTACCAGGTTTCTTGGGATCTTGGGAACTCCTGTGAACTTCTGCCTCTCTTCTTTCAGGCCCAATTTTGCTCCCTCTGTCTCACTCTTCCCAATCAGAAGCTCTAAAAACTGACTTGGTTGCTGCTACAAAAGGACCGCCTCAGTTCCTTACACATTACAGTTATGATACCTCTGCAGGGACTTTGCAGGACTTAGTGTTTTACCTGTTGAAAGTGACTGTTTTCATGTTTACTTCAGAGGCAGCAAGATGAAGCAATCAATTGCTTACCTATGGAGGTGTGGGGTATTCAAGCACTCCCCAAACCAACCAAGCTGTTTGATTCTAGTTCCTTTTCAGAGCATACTTTCATCAAGGTGATTAATTCCGTAATATTTCCTAACACCTCTTCGGCTCAGTATTGATGATCTGTCCTATTAAGTGGGCAAAGGCTGTTCTGTTGTGATTGTAAAGTCAATTTCTTTTCATGGGCTTTCCTCAAAAGAAAAGCCAGATTTGGCCCTGCCCTGCCTCTCAGCATGGTTGCTCTTGTCTGTAAACACCCATCTTTTCGCCAGCTATGTGTTCAGCATCACATAAAGTGTTTGGGTGCAGCCTGAAATTATCGGGATCTTAATGGCTGCCATTGAGGCAATCTCTGTTTATGAATGTTATTGATTTCTCTCCCATCCTTTAGCTGATGTGAGTGAAAAATATTAAGCATTATGTGTGCCGCACCTAGGTCCTTCAGGGAAATGTGTTTATTAGGAGGCAATTAATAGACACTTGGCCCTTGTTCAGAGTTATGTGGATCAGTATTGATCATTCTGTTCTAGCTCACTATTGAAAACCCTGCTGCCCATCCTGTGGTTTGCCGCAGTGATAAAAAATGCGGAACCTGCTTTGAGTCAGACCAGACAGTACACAGACCAGACAGACAGTAGGCACTTTAGTTTTGTATTGTCAATTAGAGGCTCAGGGTTATATTTATTTAAAAGATTTATGTCTTGCTTCTCAGTGTAAAAAATTTTTAAAGGCACTCTTAAGGTGGACAATGAGATGAGCACAATGATTTCAGGGCTTCTGGTGGTCTTGCCGAACTTGAACCAATAAATACTAACTTAAAATTTCTGTTGAAGTCTTTCACAGCCAGAATCAACAGACTGCTGTGGATTTTTTTGGGCTGTGTGGACATGGTGTGGTAGTTTTTGCTGCTAATGTTTCCTTGTATGTATGGCTGGCATTGCCTCTGAAGATGCCAACCATAGATGCAGACAAAACATAAACTACCAGGCCATGGTCACACAGCCCAGAAAACCCACAACAGTTAAACATTACTTTTCAGGAGTTATAAACATGCATGAATTCTTTTAATTGTCATATACCCCATGCTCTCCATTGACATTTGCAGCAGTAGAGTATTTCTGAAATTTGTTTTCCAGCTTGAAATTGATCATTCACCAGTTCATAAGTTAGCTCTGATATGCACAAATGTTGAACAAACTCACAGATTACTTAGGAAAATCCAGTCCCATGCACAGAGGTTTTCTTTATTCCCTAGCATCAGAGGTGTAGCTAGGTAGACTGGAGCCCGGGGACAAAACTTGAGTTTGGCGCCCCCCCCCCCGGTGTGGGTGGCCATTCCCCCCCCCCCCCCACAACCAAACAATGATTTTTTGCACCAGGTCATTTCTAAATCACCATAGAACATGCCCCAACACAGCAATAGTCTATACCACTCAGCAAAAATCAAACATTTAGACAATTTTTTCAGAATGCTTTCAAAATGTTTTACTACAGCAGTCGTCCCTAGGCAGAAGGGAAAGTAGCTGCCACATTCCTCCAAGCCAGGCAGTGCAAGTAAGCATGTAAATCTCTCACAAATCACCCCCAGCAAAACATTTGCCAAACGAATGTCAGCGTCATCTCTCACAAAACACCTCCCAGCCCCAGCATAACATACATGGCTCTCTCCCCAATCAAATGTCTTTCCTAATTTTGTCCTCACACCAACCCTATGAGGTAGGTTGTTAGCCTGAGAAACAGCTCCAGCCAGTGCAAGTGGGTATTTAGCATGCAAATCTCAAAAATCACCCCCAGACAGCTCTACTCCAGCTGTCAGGATGAGTGGTGTCACCACCACCCCCTTCCTTGCCAGGCTCGTATACAGTGGTCCATGGGCTTAGATTGGAGAACTCTGTATAGCAGTGGTGGCGAACCTATGGCACGGGTGCCAGAGGTGGCACTCAGAGCCCTCTCTGTGGGCACACACAGAGTCGCCCACAGACACACACACATACAGCATTTATTGGTAACTGATTAATCTGAGATTTAATTATCTGTGACTGCATCCCAGAGAGTCACCCATTATTTCCCCAGCATTCCCGCTTCCTCTGGTGCAGTATCACTAGAGTGCTTTAAAAACATTGGCTGTTGCTATTGCTATCACACCATCCTGATTAGCCCAGTTGGGTTCAAGGTTGTCAGGACTTAGAGGCTAAGTAGGGTCACCCATGGTCACTACTTGGATAGGAGGAGACTACCAAGGAAGACCAGGTTGCTATGCAGAGGAAAGCAATAGCTAACCACCTCTGTTTCTTGCCTGGAATGCTCCATGCAAAGGATTGTCATGAGTCAGTTGCAACTCAATGGAATGTTCTCTTTAATTTGTATTCCAAAAGTGTGCACTTGAAGTTCTAAAAATCCTTTGCCATGATCTCTGAATTCTCAGCTTTCATTAACACCCCCCCCTCAATAGACTTATTCTTTGCAGAGTTATAAAGCTAGAAATTCAGAAATCATGCTGGTAGATCTTTGGTAGTACACACTTTCTGACCTCCTAAACCTCATTGTGAGGCTGGGGATGGGAAGAAGCAGTGGTGGGATTCTAATTTTTTAACAGCTGGATCTTTCCCAACCAGCTGGGCAGCCTCCTTGGAAAGGAGAGTTGCTCAAGCCAGCAACCCTCATCTGGGGGCTGCTGGGGCTTCTCTCCTACAAGGAGGGCTGGGGAAGAGGTTGGCTGGGGAAGAGGTGAAGAGGGAACCACAGTTCCATCCACGTAATTTTTAAGCACTTCACTATTTGAATTTTTTAACAGGATATGTTGGGGATCAGTAATAAAGGCAATCTGCGGCTATATCCTGTGCCTGTCTGAGCCCCCTCCCAGCAGGGTGTCCCCCCTACAAAGTGCCCCCCTAGGAAGACTCCTAGTTTGGTACAGGGTGGGAACCTTGCCAGCCTGTGTCCCGCCAGGGATTCCCGCTTGCCAACTTCCCTGCCAGGACTTTGGTCCTTCCTTGTCCCAGCCCCCTCATCATAAGGCGCCGAGCTGGCATCCCCACCACCCCTGAAGTTTTCCTTGGGGTTCTGCATCACTACCTGCACCCGCTCTAACCACTACTGCTCCACAAGTGCCTGGCACCAGCCACAGGAAGGAATCGAAACTGCCTGTTGGGGCGGGAGGAGCGATGGGCCCACGGAGGAAAACTAAACAAACCTTCCTGGTGGAGAACCAACAAGCGCTGCTAGGACTGGAGTCCCCCTCCCATTCCCGCCTATTTGGGCGCCTCTAAATAAAGGGAGGGAGCTGACCAGGCCGTCTGCGCCCCCCCCCGGGCCATTTGCATGCACCCCGCACCCCGTGAGCGTGTGCTTGCCGTCTACTCCACCAGTCCTCTCCCAGCCAGAGCGCCCTTCGGTGCTGCCGCCCGCCCGTTCCCTGCTCAGAACAGGAGGCCGTGTGAAGCGGCCGCATCCCTCTCCCCGCAAGTGCATGAGGTCGAATAAAGCCTCCAGCACCCAGCCAGCAGCACCCCCCTTCTCTCTCCCTCACTACCTTCCCAAGCCTCTTCTAAGGCCAGTTGTTATGCCAGGGGGAGGGGGGAGCAAAACTAAACAAACCTTCCTGGTGGAGAAGCAACAAGCCCTGCAAGGACTGGAGTCCCCCTCCATGCCCACCTATTCAGGCGCCTCTAAATACAGGGAGGGAGCTGACCAGGCTGTCTGCCCCCCCCCCCAGCGTCTGCTTGCCACCTACTCTCCCAGCCAGGCGCCCTTCGGCGGCGGCACCCGGCGGCCCAGCTGGCGTGCGCCCGCTCGTTCTCTGCTCCAGAACAGGAGGCCGTGTGAAGCGGCCGCATCACTCCCAGCGAGTGCATGAGGTCGAATAAAGCCTCCGGCGTCCAGCCAGCAGCAACCCCCTTCTTTCTCCCTCCCTCAGCCTCTTCTAAAGGCCTTGAGTGAGTCGTTATGCCAGGGGAGGGCAATGAGCCCGCAGGGGAAAACTAAACAAACCTCCCTCGAGGGAGAAGCAACAAGCCCTGCAGGACTGGAGTCCACCTCCCATGCCCACCTATTCAGGCGCCTCTAAACACAGGAAAGGAGGCTGGCAGCGGCGCACCGACGGCCCAGATGGCGTGCAGCCCGGTGCCCCCTGTTCTCTGCTCAGAACGGGAGGCTGTGTGAAGTGACCGCATCCCCCCCCCCCCGCAAGTGCGAGGTCGAATAAAGCCTCCAGCACCCAGCCAGCAGCAACCCCTTCTTTCTCCCTCACTCCCTTCCTAAGCCTCTTCTAAGGCCTTAGTGAGTTGTTATGCGGGGGGGGGGCAGCAATGGGCCGGCGGATGAAAAACAAACCTGCTTCCTGTGGCTGGGACTAGGAGGGACACAGGCTGTTGAATTCGGCACTGGCAGGACTTCGAAGGCAAAAGCCGAGCCAGCTTCTTTTGCCACGTGCCTGCTGCTGCCGCTGCTTGCTTCCTCCCGGGCCTTCTCTCACCTCTCCTTCCCTTATGCGCTGCTACAGTCACTCAGCAGGGGAGGAGGTTTGTGCAACCTCCGACCACATGCGCTGAGAGAAGGAGAAGGAGGCAAGGCACGCTGGGTCAAAGGGAGGCGGAGCTTCCCCGCCCTTCGACTCTGGTGGCTTGTCTGAATGGTGGGACTGGCCCAGAGAGGCTACCGTCCAGTGTGGGCGTGGCTAAGGCAGGCTGCCGACTGCTATGTGCTTGGCTTCACATGATCTGGTGCAGTCTGGGGAGGTGGGGGAGGGGCCCGCCGCCCGACATTTTGGCGCCCCCCACGTGACCGCCATTGTTGCGCCCGGGGACAAGGGGTACCCCTCGTCCCTATGGAGAAACGCCACTGCCTAGCATGATTCACTTATTGCTGCTGAGTCTTCTATTGAATGTTACACGGCATAGAAGAGTAGATGACTTGCGTGAGCCGATATTAACACATATTAGAGAATATACATATGAATCTTTTCTCTGTTGTACCAGCCAAACACATATAACAAGCAAGGTCCTATTACAATTTAATTTGAAGCGAAGGAACTTAATGGGTTTTTAGAAATGGGAGAAACCTAACCTCTCTGACCTGTTTTCTCCAAGTGCAGCCCTGCAATGCTTTCACTGCATCCTCAGCAGCAGGGAGGTACCTGCTGTTCATAGTTAGCATAAATGTCCATAAATTGGGTGGTTTCGTTAATTTAAGGGCAGTGAGTGAGCAGGCATTTTGGTAAGCACAGAATGTCTGAGTTGCGCTACCCAGCCCCTACCATTACCATCTTTGACTCTCTGCACAGATGGCTAAGATCTCTGATAGGCTATAGAGTGAAATTAAGCTACAGTTAACTGAGTGCAAATTTGGTGGACCCAAGCCATTAGTAACATGCAGTGAGAAATCAGATACTTCATTTATTTAAATAGTTATGACATAGTGCTAATGTCCCTAATTTAGAGGACTGGGAGCATTGTATTAGCATTTGTGATCACCCTGCAGTATAACTTTATGGCACGCTTCATCTCATGCTGGCAGTTGATAGCATGTACACAGTGGGGAAAGAGGCTTTGTTGTGCAGTAAACATAGCTGCCATCCGACGCTAAGTATAATACTATCCCAGAGCAAATACAGGTCCACTGTTTCCCAGAAATCTTTCAAGATTACGGTGGTGCTAAACTTGCAGGGTGCCCTAATCTATCTGTCAGTATCTGGTTGTACTGTAATGTGAATTTCCTGCCTGCTGCTGAATGTATGCAGTGGGGTTTGAGATGCAAAATTTGCATCAGACTCCAACAATCATTGTAATCTCTTAGTTCAGTTATTATATCAATGCAATAGCTTATGGAGAAATTGTAAACTGAAGCCGCTTTAGTTTGAGTGCGCCTGCATTTCAGCATTCCTGAGAAGACTCATTAGGGTTATAATAAAGAAGTTTTGAATAATAACCCACTTGCTGATATTGTACTCTAGAGATACCATTATTAGGTTTTCATGGTACCCCTCCCCCAAATGCCCATTATCACCCGGAATAGCATCTGCACTGAACGGCTGTTATGCATAAATGCAGTGGATATGCCCAATTATTATCTGATTAGAATAATCATTTCCTCTTCAGCTATCTGAACTGTCAGGTGCCAGTGAGCATGGGAAATGGGGCTTCTAAAATTGGCTTACCGTTCTCTGGAGTGTTGTAGGAGTTTAGAGCTTTTTTCTAATTGGGCCATGTGGTTAACTTGTGTCCAAAGGCACACACTCTTGTTCCTCTTCACGGGCTGGTTTTCCTTGTTATTTATCTGTCTTCCATATGGCTGTGCAGGAGTACCAGAATAAAGAGATTCTGTATTGTTTTTACTTCACATTTACTTGCCATTGTCAATGTAAAGCTTTTCTGTTCTTAAAGAAACATACAGATATATCTGTAGGTGTGAGTTTATCTGCTGCAAGGAGAGGTCTAATCTCCTTATTGCTGAATTGACACACGTGCAGTCTATGGCTTCAAGTCCTCTCACCCCCCCCCCCCCAGTCTCCATTCCCCCCCCCCCCCCCGTGTTCATCTGTTCAAATATTTGTTGGAACCTTTTTTAAAAAAAAGATCTCTTAAGCTTAACAAATCTGTTTTGGGAAGAGTTGGAAGTGGGTTCATGACTGGCCCGCAGGCCAGCTAGTCCACATTATTCACAGGCATACTTTAAGGAGGCCAGTGCGAGTGAGTATGTGTATGACCATGATTAACACAAGGACTAGGCGCTGATTTTTGTTCAAGTCCATCTTTTGCTGTGAAGGAGGAGTGCAGGTTACTGTTGAGCTCATCTAGAGATGCAATATTATGCATGCCCACAACAGGCATCGTTAAAAGTTATGTACATCTGTATGCATCCTTGGAGCAAAGATGGTATTCAGAATGTTAACCGCAAGGGTACTCCCTGATTCATGTATCTTCCTAGACAAGGAATTATGCCATAGACTTCCTTGGCATCAGCATGTTACTGGAATCCCCTAATTATGACAGATGCTGCAATTTGACCTTTAGTTCATAATGTGCAGGCAGAGTTGTTGGAAGTATACTAACCTCTAGATGTGTATGTGTGAGTGACTGAAAGAGAGAGAGAAGTACCCTCAAGTTGCAGCTGACCTATGGCAACTCCATAAGGTTTTGAAAGCAATTGTTAAGCACAGGTGGTTTGCCATTTTCTTCTTCTGTGAAGTCTTCCATGGTGGTCTCCCATCCAAGTGGTCTCCCTGCTTAGCTTACAAGATCTGGTGAGGTCGACCTAGTCCACATTCTGGCCTCTGGATGACTTAATTCCCCTCTTTGTGGACTGATCACAGAGCTGGCTTGCTGAAGATGATTAATTTGGCCTCTGTCTGCCTGAAATGGAATTAATTGCACAGTTGAACCTATCATATCCAAGGCTCAGGGACACTTTGCATTTGTGGACTAGGATCTGCTTTGAAGTCACTTGCCCTTAGGCGCAACACAGATGCCAGAAAATATTGTTTTATTATCACAGTATAAAACAATAGCATTTTCAAAAATTAAGACATATCCAAGCCTCACAAAAACTGATAAAACAAACTTTTGGACAACAAAAAGAAGAAGCAGGTTTGTAATTTAGGGGTGCTGCTAGATCCTGGCCCACTCTTGGCGCCCAGTTATACTATGTGGCTGATAATCTACCAGTGCTTTTTCTTCAAAAAACATAGCCTGGCCACAGTAATGTGCACTCTGATCACCTCCAGGATAGTTTACTGTGATATTTCAAAGGCATGGGTCTGTCTTTGTAAGCTGTTCAGAAACTTCAGTTGGTCCAGAATTTAGCAACTGGGTTATTGTCAGGGGCTGGATGCAGAGATCGGATCATCGTGGCTACCCATCTGTTTCTTGGCACAATTCAAACTGCTGGTTCTTGCCTATGAGGGTCTAAATGGCTTAGGGCCAGGGTACTTTGAAGGACCTCTCCCTCCCAAACTGTTCACCCTGTCCCCTGAGATCCTCTTCTCAACCCCTGCTCTCTGTGCTATGGCCTGCAGAGGTGACATTGGTAGCAACCAGAAACAGGGTCTGAATCCCCCACTCTACCATGATCTTGGGTCAGTCACACACTCTCAGCCTAGCTTACCTCACAGGGTTGTTGTAAGGATAACATGGAGAAAAGAAGAACAATGTTGTGGCCCATGTTGGATCCCTACTGGAGAGAAAAGCAGGACAAATATACATATATAGTTTAATAAATGCATATTAAATAATACGTGTATTATAAAAACAAAAGAAGGCATCACAGATGGTCCTTTTTCAAAGTGCCAGTGAGTGGACAGATCACGCTGAGAAGAGAAATTCAGCAGTAGTGAATTCTGTAAGAACTCTCTATTCCCATTCTACCTCCCAGCATTCCCATCAGAAAGGAAAGGAACCCACCTATCCTCTATCAGAGCAGATGACAGGTGAAAAAGTGCTGAGCAATTTCCTGTCACCAGATTCAGATGTTGTGCCCAGAACCTTTGATTTGGTTGGGTTCCCTGACACAGTGGCTGGTTTGGTCTTGCAGCTGGAATCCAAGGGTGGGAAAGGCCTGACGGATCGAGCCCTCCCTGACTGGAAAGCAGCTCTGAAGCGGGAGCGGGAAGAGCACCAGCACCTCCTGGCTGAGTCCTACAGTGCTGTCATGGACCTGACCAAACAGCTGCAAATCAGTGAGAAGAACTGGGACCAGGAGAAGCTGGAGCTCTTGGGCCACTTCAAGATTGAGCAACAAGCAGCAGAACAGGAAGTGAGGGAGCTGCAGAACAAACTGAACCAGGTAGGGGCTGAGTTGGTGTTCTTAAATAATCTCTTTTTCTCTAAGTGCAGCTCTCTGTACTCAGACAAGTATGAATATACCCTATATAAGTTCCAGAACTGATGCATGTTCCTTGCTATGAATGTAGATACATAGGGGAACCTGAGTTCCAGAATCTGTAACCATGTCTTATATGGATGTTAGTACGTGTATATATATGAGGAAATCACTGCTTCCCCAAGTAAAGCAAACAAGGCAAACTATAGTAGACCTCCCTTGCATATAAATTGCTCCAGATAAATCCTGTGAAGCAAGGCATGCATGCAACAGAGGGCGGTGACCTCCCCAGCTCTGGACAAGTCACTGGTTCATACAGCCTGAGGGAAATTCCTTTTTGACTCCAAATATGGTGAAAACTTGACTGAGTCTTCCCAAGATAAATCATAGTGAGCTGTGTATCCTTGCTATGTAATGATCTTGATTCATTTTTCCCTGTGTAAAGAGTCTCCACTGCAAACATCATAGAGGTATGGTGAGACTCTCCTTGAAAGGCAGTGGCGTAGTGCCTAAGAGCAGGTGCACTCTGATCTGGAGGAACCGGGTTTGATTTCCAGCTCTGCCGCTTGAGTTGTAGAGGCTTATCTGGGGAATTCAGATTAGCCTGTACACTCCCACACACGCCAGCTAGGTGACCTTGGGCTAGTCACAGCTTTTCAGAGCTCTCTCAGCCCCACCCACCTCACAGGGTGTTTGTTGTGAAGGGGGAAGGGCAAGGAGACTGTAAGCCTTTGAGTCTCCTGCAGGAGAGAAAGGGGGGATATAAATCCAAACTCTTCTTCTTCTTCTTCTTTGTAGTGAAAACATGTTCTTTGAGTTTTCCCACTATTGTCAATGGCCATAACCAAATAGATCTACCTCCTCATGACCTACT
Source organism: Sphaerodactylus townsendi (assembly GCF_021028975.2). NCBI lineage: Eukaryota > Metazoa > Chordata > Lepidosauria > Squamata > Sphaerodactylidae > Sphaerodactylus > Sphaerodactylus townsendi. Next base: position 100,707,440 of record NC_059429.1, read on the forward strand.
GAACTCTTGTCTTTGCCAGCAGTTAATGCTTCATAGACACAACCTCAGCATGACCCACACCAAGCTAGATATTTGCCTCTAACCATCAGTATTGTATTAGGAGATTGATTTCCTTTTAGAACAGTAAGCACGCCAGTGATGTGTGAGGTCCTGCAAAGGGACACATTTGTTATTCTGCTAATGTTGTCATGCCAGTGCCTGCATGTTGTTAGGATTTGTTATATGCCCACTGGAAACTGAAACAAATAAATTACCATCCAAGGCAATGACATGCTGAGGACAGTAGGATTTTTATGTACAAGCCAAACTTTCAGATTACTTTGTATGCATCCTCTGTCAGCTGCAGAAAGGAGCTGACCGATGGGCTTTGAAAAATTCAGAGATGGAAAACCATGGCGCTAGCTGGAAAGAGGTAAGAGGAATGGCTTATTCTCTATTACAAGATCTGGGAGAGGATAAACTTGGGCGTTTGCCACTGAACCTGTGAAATAAAATCATATCTCAGAAGAGTTAGAGGGAAATGTAGAATTGCACTGGAAACAAATCCTAGAGATGGTCAGTACCTTTTGGGCTATCTGATACAGCCTGTGTGGGACACAGAAATATTAATAAATAAATGCATTTTCTATGACAGGGACTCTGTGGTTTAACAGCTGTGGTATAGACAAAAATCCTGGAAAAAGCTGTGCCCACTGAATTTCTGTCTGCAATGTAATTGCTTAAGACTTTCTATCAGGAAGGCCTGTAAAGAGGTCAAAGAGCTAGCCAGTAGAGCAGTAACAACCACATTCTGATGTCAGCAGAAACTCAAACATCAGACAGGTGTCTTCACCTTGTTCATGATCACCATCAATCAAATCCCAATCACTGGGCAACCCACTTGCTGAACGCATCCTGATCAGTGGACAGCACGCTTGCTGAACCCAGTGCACACCTTCCCCCAATCCAGTTCTGGGGGAACCAGAAGCAGCAAGTCAGTGGGAGCCAACTGGGTACTGGCCCTAAGTGGATCTTCCTTTATTGCCAAAGGGCGCTGGCCATCCATCAGCCCCCACCAGGGCATGCAACAATGAGGCCAATCCCATCTTTAAGGTCTTTAGAAGAGGCCCCAGTAATGGGGAGGCAGGCACGCCGACTCCAACCCCCCAAAAGTATCAGTCCCCATGCACAAACCACCAAGTTGTGATGGGATAGAGGAATAATAATTCAAATGCCTGTAACAATTTTTTAAAACTCAACTCAACCATGCACTAGATGGAGGGAAGGTGGGGAATGCCATCAAGCACTGGGAGAGGAGACAGAAGTGCTGCCTTCCCCGGCCATATATGACCCTGCATTCTCTGGCTCCACCCCCAGTCCACCTTATTGTCCCACACCAGATACCTTTCTCCGGCCTTGCCCTCTGGGCACCATGCAACTCACGGAGATGGCTCTTAATTTCCCCACTCCCAGGGCAGCAATGGTGTCATGGGGCAAGTCCCATGCCTCGCTTTGCTGCCCAAGGAATGGAGGGTGGCTACTGGTCTGCAAAATAAATAACCTAACCTTTTTGTGGCTAAACCTCCACCAAAAGAATACTGTAGCACAGGGCCTTCTAGTGAATTTTTGGTAGTGATGAAAACAGCAAGGTCTGTCTGAGTGAGCTATTTTTGGAGAATGGGGTGCTTTATGTACTCTGGACCTAAACCAGTTGAAGGTCGAAACTGGCATTTTGAATAGGATCCAGAAACAACTGGAAGCTAGTGAAAACTGAAGCAAAGTTATCCCCTGTGTGTGCAGCTGCAATCACAGTTGCCAAGAACTTTTCCAAGACCGCCCTATGTACAGTAGTCCAGTCTGGAAGGTACTAAGGTATCTGTAACTATTGCCAAGTCTAAACTGAGACCTGAGTGTACAAAAAATGGAACAAACCACAAATGATGATAAAACTCTCTTAACATTCTTTCAGACACTCAATGAGAAGATAACTGACAAAGAAACTGTTTCTGAAACAGACATCAAAGGAAGTAATCTAAAAAGGTGAGAGGCATGAAGTGCTTTTTGCATAGCTCCAGGGGTTGGGTTATTTCTCTCAGTTCTTCAGCATCTGGAAATAGGTAGCATTCTTCTCTCCTCACGCCCCTATCTGATAATTAGGAAGAAAAGCATGCCCATCACTAGGAAGCAACACCACTGGTTTCCTTTGAGCACTCTAGAAATTGCAATTGGCCTTACAGGACACCGTGACAGGTTTAGCCTAGCTTTTCAGCTGGCTGGATAACACAAAATGACAGATTTTTCCCATGCAGGCCAAGTTGCTGGGGCTATGTCATTTGCCTTCTGTGAGTGTAAATGTTCACTGTGTGACTCTCTTGCTGACTTCCACTAGACTAGTGTCTTCCTCTTCTGAGTGTCTCTTAGACAAATGATGCTGGGAAAACCAATGTTTTTAATCTACTTTCTCAGTGAAAATGCAAAACATGTCTAATAATGCTTGTTGTCTTGTTTAATTTTTCCATTGGCTTCCATTGTGGTCTCTGAAGCTGTTTATTTGGGGAAAAATTAAAAGGCATGGGGTTATCCCAGCTGCTCTTTAGCAAAAGTCTATCACATAACCTTTGTGTATTGAAAGCTGAAATGGAGGTGGGAATGGTTGAACTTCAAGCAAAAATTTGTTAGTAAATCCAGGATAGTTACTATCCTCTGGTTTTATAAACAAAATCATACTCTCCATGATAAGAGTAACCGGGGGAAGGTGGTGGTGGTAACATTGCACATAGCCTTCTATTGTGAGCATGAACCTCCTTATCCATGGTGTGTGGAAGTCTAGCAGCTTTTCTGAGGAAAAGGAGACAGGAGAGTCCCCTTTTGATTGTAAGGGATTATGGGACCTACTTGTAGGAATGGAGGAGCAAGTGAAGAGGGAAATTGAATGAGATGAGCAGAAAAGCTGGTTGCATCTAGTCCATTGTCCTTAACCACAACGATGGCAAGTGTCCTTTTTCACTGTTCCCAGCATTATTTTTCCTACTTATATTTTTGGCCATTATGGAATAAAACAAAAGGCAGAAGACAAGAGTCTTTAATATCTGAATAGTTAATGCAGATATAGTAGCAGATGTTCCAGGTCCATGCCACAGTCTGGCCTATGGTTAGCTTGAGCTTTGCAGAAGTCATGGCTTCTACTATCTTTCAGCTTTTCCCTCATGCATGTAAGGCAGTCAGAAAAAGAATGACAAAATTGGCCCTTACAGAGAAACATGGAAGCAGGAAAGTGGGTATACAGCCTAGCAGTGGAAATGGGCCTTCTGTTTAGAGAGATATGAGTCAGAAGCCAGAAATAATCCACTTTTCAAAACTGTTATGAAGATTTGCTGTACTCATTCCTTTCTTGTCTCCTCCAGGACAAAGTCAGTTTCCTCAATGTCTGAATTTGAAAGTTTGCTCGACTGTTCACCTTACCTTTCTGGCAAGACCAGCCCTGTGGTCACAGATAATACCAACATCAAAAAAGGGTCTTCACCTGCTCAGATGGTGACTGACACATTAAATGACACTGTAGGGGTCGCCCCCAAGAACTGTGCTTATGTGAATAGTGAGCAACCCACATCTGAGAACCAGGCCACAGAGGACCTGGCCGCCTCATCATGTGACTGCACCAAGGCCGACATCTTGTCCGTGCAGGATCAGTCCCAGAAACAAATACAGAGGAGCCACACAGCCCCAGACAAGACTGGGATCCGTATTTACTATAGCCCCCCAGTGGTGAGGAGGTTGGAAACGCCTCTGGTGCACAACAGAGAGAGGAAAATCATGGTTGAGCCTGGCTTCTTATTCACAATGGCTAAACCCAAGGAGGAGTCAGACAACTCAGAAAACATGTACAGCAGATGGCTGTGCAACTTCTCCAAGCAACATCGTGAGCTGCTTGATGGTGGTACTGTTAGCAAGAAAACTGTGGCTCCTGTCCCCAGATTTCCATCCTCCCTGCATGACCTGGAGATCTCTGGAAACATGAGTGATGACATGAAGGAGATCACCAATTGTGTCCGTCAAGCTATCCGTTCCAGCTCTCTGGAGAGAAAGGTGAAGAGCACTTCCAGCCAGACAGTGGGACTGACCAGCGTCGGCACTCAGACCATCCAGACTGTCAGCATTGGTCTACAAACAGACATGCCCAGAGGCAGCATCCACAGCAGCAAAAGCTGGTCCCCTCGAAGCTCTTCACTCATGTCTATGCGCAGCAAGCAGATTTCCTCATCTCTGGACAAAGTCCATTCCAGGATTGAACGGCCCTGTTGCTCCCCCAAGTATGGCTCCCCCAAACTCCAGAGAAGATCATCTTCTAAGCTGGACAACTCTAAGGATCGAAGCCTGTGGAACCTCCACCAGAGTAAGCAAAATGGGTCCGCTTGGGCTCGGTCCACGACCACCAGAGATAGTCCAGTCCTCAGCAATATTAACGATGGCCTGTCCAGCTTGTTCAATGTTGTGGAGCATTCTGGGAGTACCGAATCCATCTGGAAGCCAGGGTGCCAGGAAAGCAAAGCCAAGCCAGAGGCACCCAAATACGGAATAGTGCAGGAGTTCTTCCGGAATGTGTGTGGCAGAACTCAGAGCCCCACTTTCGTTCCTGAGAAGAAGGATCCCACAGGAGTAGAAAGCAGCAGCAAGAAGCCAGATCACCCATCTTTAGCTGTGCCCCAGCAGTCTGAAACCACCCCCAAGACCCTTGACAAAAAACCCTTAAAGCAAGGTTGCATTGAGGAACCAAAGCTGTCCACCTTGAGCCAAGGAGGCAAGGACAGAGCCTTAAGGGAGCCAGACATCATCTCTGCTACTATTGCCAATGAGGTAATGTTTTGTGTTCCCAGAAATGATGTACTAGCTGAGATCTGACCAGCCCTGAAGGTCCATCTGTGGGCTAAAGCGTAGGATAGGATAGGATGCCTTCCATCTGCTAACAACTTGAGGGGCCAAAGACGTCAAGAACATCCAGTGTTTTGGGATGTGATTACAACTTAGACTCTAAATCCACATCGTCGTTATCTGGCTGGTCCAGGGCGGGGGAGAGGGTCCTCTCAGTATTGGGCAAGGGACCTGATAAATTGTACACATTTTTTGGCAGTCACTCACTTGAAGCTGTGTAACAAGGAAGCTGCAGGCAGATTGCACAAATGGCTTGAATATGTTGTAAATCAAAAGGGCACTGACAGCAGTCATATGATATAGCGCTTAGAGTGTCAGTGTGGGATCTGGAAGACCCAGGTTTGAATCCCAACCCTGCCATGAAAACTTGCTAGGTAACCTTGGACTAGCCACACATTTTTGAACCGAATGTATCTCACTGGGTTCTTTGGAGGATTAAACGGAGAAGAGAATAATGGTGAAAACTGCTTTTGGTCCCCACCGGGGAGAATGGTGGGGTATAAATAAAGCAGGTAAATATAAAACAGACTGGATCTTAAACCTTAATTTGGAAGTCATGCTTACTATGCCCCAGTACCAGTGGTGGTGGGGGTGACTGTAGAAAGTGCTGTCATCACAGCTAACTTATGGACCCCAAGAGAGCTTTTTTGACAAGAGACAAACATAGGTGGTTGGCCATTGCCTTCCTCTGCAAAGCAACCATAAAAGTGGTTGTTGTTATTTTTTAGCATTTACTCCATACAGGTTCAAAGTGAATCCCCTCAGTGTAACATTCCTGTGAGGTAGGCCTCAATAGTTGCTCCATATTGCCATGGGGTGGGTGAGGTTTGAAGGCTTGTCTCAAGGACACCTAGGGATGGAGGTGGGTTTTGCATGGGGAACTGATTCCCACCCAACACCAGATCTCTGTTAGTGTCTTTCCTCTGCAAACCATCCCTTTTCACTGTGCCACTTTTCCCTTCTCTTTGCAGGATGTTGCCTGTGACTGCAGCTCCCAGTCGCTGACCTCTTGTTTTGCTCGGCCCTCGCGCTCAGCTGTCCGCCACTCTCCTTCCAAGTGCAAGTTGCACCCCAGTGACAGCAGCCGGGCGGAGGAGAGGGCAGGGCCGCTGAGTGAGTGAAAGGGGCTGTGCTGGCTGCTGTGCTGATGGAAGAGCAACTCCTCCCTGAACCTGCCGGTCCCTTTGGCAACTCGAGGACCAGCCACAGCAGAGATCCTGAGGGGCTCCACCCTTAGATGCTCAGAGCAGTAACGCACAGCTCCTGTCTGTCCTTAGCAGGGGTTCTTGTGAACACAGAAGCTGTGCTATAGAGCCAGGGGACAGAGTGGGAGTTTTGCTGGGATGGGGTGGTTTTGTGTTCCTGGAAAACCTTCAGCCACACTCTACAGGAGAGGGGCATTGCTGGAGTTTAATGAAACACTCTGTGCCGTTTCTATGGCACACAGTGGGCATATGTGGTATTGAGTGTGGCAGCTTTCTCCCGTGGTCACCAGTTTGAGGAGATTCATTCCCTTTCCCATGAAACAGGCATCAGTGAGAGGGGCCAAGAGTATTTTGGAAAGCATCAAAGAAGCTGCCTTGGTCTAAAGGAAGGGGAAACAGTTCTTTACAAACAGTGCAGAACTGGTTTTGAGGGCTCTTCTCTTTTAGAAGTTTCCTGAGAACAGCTGTATGATAAAAGAATCCCCACAGAATGAGGCTCTTGTGTTATATAGAGGAAAATGTGGGATGGGGAGGGTTTATTTTGATATCTTAGCTAAGGGGGAGTGGGGGGAAGCCACAGTAACATCACTGCTCTTGGGTGTTGGATTGTGCACAAGTAGGCTGGAAATGTGCCGGTTCTTCTATGGCCATGTTTGCATGGATAGTTTTTCTCGAGTTTGCTGAGCCAGTAGTGTCTGCACGGTGCCATCCATTCAGCCTGCACTGCAATTGGGTAGGGGTGATATCAGCTTCCATGTCTGTTCTTGATAAAGTGAGGATGCAGCATTGCACTATCATGTTTTTATCTGGTCGGCAAGTAACAACAATGCAGAGATGGCTTCTGTTGCCTTCCTACCTATCGCTGTGCATCAGACACCCTGTGGTTACTGAAGTGCGTCAGTAGAGCCAGTCTGTCCTCTTTAGACAGATGATTTCTATAGATCAAAACATCTCCTTTATATGATCCACCTCTGCTTCCCTGGTTGGCTGGTCTGGGTGTGGTCGAGTCCAGAGAGGTCACAAAAAGGGGTATGTAAAGTATTTCTGTGTCTCTAAAACCAACCTCATTTCCACCTTGCCTTCACCAAGGGAAGATGTCACTGTTCCCAAAGAAAATCATACACCTCTTTTTAAAAATAATGTTTGAGAAGCTTTGTGATCAAGCTGGCCTCAAAGAATTATTAACTTTAAGGGAGAAATGGCAAGGACAGACCCAACAGTGTGAAAATTCACTTGGTTGGGAACAGAGAATAGAGAAGGTGCCACATTTCCAGACATGAAGAGGTGCCAAACATTCCAAATTCCTGGGAACTTCACATCTCATAGCAGGTTTTTTTTTCTGTGCCACCTTCTCAAATTTGTTATGGAAAGCAGTCAATTTACATGCTGTTTGATGCTAATTAGTTCATGTGAATTAACCTTCACCCAGGCCAAAGAAATGGAAATCTATGTTTCCTTGATCAGTGTGTGGCATCACCTGTTCTCATGGGCAATTCTCACAGCTGCAACAGACTCGCAGTTCCTCCTTGTTTTGCTGATGAATTATTGGTGGGAGTTTTGCTGACCCCACTAACGGATTTGTTATTTGGGATCTTTTAATGTTTCACCTGCTAGAACACTGTGCGTGTACAGGATTATGATCTGAAAAGGTAGGGCAGTGTCCGTGTCCTAGAGGTGTCATCTAGTGAGATATCATAGGCCAGGGTGCCCAACTTATGGCACTCCAAATGTGCGTGGACTGCAATTCCCATCAACTCCTGCCAGCATGGCCAATTGGCCATCCTGCCAGGGGCTGATGGGAATTGTAGTCCATGAACATCTGGAGTGCCATAGGTTGGCCACCCCTGTCATAGGCTACCGTGTTGGTATCTATCCACCTATGCAGTTCCTCTGGTGGAATGATATTTTGTTTTGCGGAAAAGGAGAAATGTGATTTTCACCCTTCCCCTTCCACTGCAAACCCTCACTTTGCCCCTGTGCCACTACTGAGGGTCTGCTGATGCCCAGAAACAAAATTTCAAAGGGGATTAATAGGCTGCAATGGAGCTGGAACATGAGAAACTTCCACACCAGGAAGTTTTCAGCTGATTGGATGCGTGCCACTGTTTACAGTTCTGCCACCATACAAAGAGCAAGGTGGACTAAGGAATAGCTTCCTTGGAAGAATCTCCCTAAAGAGAAAGAAAGCATGCCCTCCTCCTGAGGCTATACCATTTCAGAATGCAGCCTGGGCATCACAACTTCAAAAGTTTCTCCATGTTAGAAATGCAAACAGAACTCCCTGCATATAGAAGATTAATGTCATGGAGAAGGCAATGCTGCAACACTTCTTCCTGATGCTCTAGCTTTCCACAGGTTAAAAGCTTTTAAGAGAGTACATTTCGAAGTGGGAATGCTGAAGGAGGAGAGCATCCTTTTAGAACATATGTATAGATCACTCCTGGGACAGTATCAAAGCGAAATTTCTTCAGGATACCTGTACTAGAACTTGGCTGATCCATGACAGAAGGGCAAACCATAATGCTGCCATGGAGTGACTGGGGTTCTGCAGCAGATTTCTGGGCACTCTAATCTATAGGGCAGGAAGTGCTGGGCATTGCACAAGACCTTGAGCAAGCAGGACTGCGCCAAGCCTGTTCATGTTTCTGCTTGCACATCGTTAGATCCAAGCCTTTGTGATTAAAATAAAGTCTCTAAATTTTCCACCAAGCTTAGCCAAATTTTGCAGCTGAATGTCTACATCATGCTGAACTCATTTCCTTATTTGCCTAATTTATCTTGCTTCTCCTAATTGTGGAGACAAGCAATTGATCCAAGCCTCTCCCTCTGTTCTGGTAAAGAATACTCCCAATATTTTCTACCCTTAATCTTTGGGTCCTGCCTAGAAATCCTACTCAGACCTACCTACCTCACAGATCTCACTGGAGTTCCCTACCCTTCTGTCTATTCACTATTGAACCTGTATTCCCTGTCTTTGGGTGTAGCTCAATTTCATCACATCTCAGAAGCTAAGCAGGGTCAGTTCTTAGAAGGGAGACCACCAAGGAAGACTCTGTAGAGACAGGCAATGGCACACCACCTCAGCTTCTCACTTGTCTTTAAAAGCCTTTGTTGGGGTTGCCATAAGTTGGCTGTGACTTGACGGCACTTTTCACACGTTTCCTGCCTTCATGGTTGGAAACTAATTTCAAACTATATTTGCAGCCCTGGACATTTTAAAGAGAATTGTTCTGTTTTGTTTCACACCAATTAAAAGTAAACTGAGCTTTGAACAATTATTGCCACTCCAACCATAATAATAAAACCGAAGGAGTGGAGTTGCTTGTGTGGTATAATTCCATTGTTCTTTTTCCCCTGAGGACTTTCTGGTATCAGTTAAAGCAAAGGTGGGTGGCTTAATGTTACCTGGTGCACTGGCATGCCCCCCAGCTGCTTTTCTCCCTGACAGATCAAAGATTTTGGCCCCTTGTCTTTTTCAGGGAGAAAAGCCACCACGGAAGAAGTGATTGTGAACAAAAAAAGGGGGAGGGAGTCTCTCCTTACCCCTTGCATTCACCTACTCACATTGGCTTTACCTGATCAAAGAAAACCCTCAGGGAGAATTAAGCTGTAGTTCTGCTCTGGGAAACTGTATGAGGAGGTGCCTGCCCTGTCTTGTGCCCAGAGCATAGTTTCGGTTATGTATCAAGAACTATGATGTATATCTGTATGAGAGAGAGGCTTGGATCCACTGAAGCATTTCTGTGGGTGGAAGGATTCACTCCTGCCTGCTAACTTGAGTTGGAAAGAGGAGAAAGTTGGGCTCTGTGAGCAAAATCTCTCTGGTGGATCCAAATTGGAGTCTGCATGAGAATCCTTCTCCCCCACTGGGGATGTTTCTGGTGCTGGACTTGCAAGCAAGACATGAGCATTAGTGCAAGTCTGCCTTGGCTTTTCCCCTGTATCTTCTGCACTGACCAGCTGTCATTTCTTTACAAATCAGTATTGACAAAGAATGAAAAATCACTGTCTCGTTGATTTTTAATTCCTGACCAAAGCCATTCATGCTGTTGTGGTTGAGGGATGGATGGTTCCTCTGGGACTCCCATGGATACATCTGTGTGTGTTCTAGTGTTTGCCCTTCGGATGGGTTTTTCCCCCTCATTGATTGACAGGCACTTACTGCAGCCTTCCTTTTTCTGGAGCTGAAGTGCATGTCCATTTTCAGCCTATTTGTGGTGAAATGCCCATGTGGCCAATTCTAACAGGGATGACTTATCCTTTGCATACTTAGTTCCTGTGAATTCAGTCACACTTAGTCCAAAGTAATTGTGCACAGGATTGCAAGGTAAAGAAGACAAAACAGGCATGGAGAATTTTGGTAGATTTGTGCATCATGGCTTTTGGATCCAGATTGTCACTGACTCAGTTTACAAACACAATGTACGAAACAAGGACAGGAGGTGTCCCAATCCTGGCCATTGCAACTCTACATGGTAAAAAGTGGATTCACAGAACTCTCCCTGTATCTAATGGCTAGACATATAGAACATTTTACAGAACAATCTGGGATGGTCCCTAAAGCTAATCAATCTAGTGAGTTTATTTGCTGTATCTTTAGAATGCACTATCCCCCCCCTCCCCTTTCTCTTCATATGTTGATTCATTAACAGGCTACATTGAGCACAGACGAAGGGGTAGAGAAACCAACACAGTTTTCAATCCATTTGCTGTTACAAAGGAATCACTTTGAGTAATGATGTTCTCTAACTGTAAGAACAGAGAGAGGATGCGCCAGATAATTAGTTGAAATAAAAATACCTCTTGTGTAGTGGAACTGCAGGTGTGCAGCAGCTGTTGGGATTGTCCTTGTGTTGCAACCTGTGGATAAGTTCCTGGCTTGTAGCAGGCAACTGAGTCCATTCTAGAGGGAAAGCAACTGGCCCAATTAATAACTAGTAACATTTTTTTAGACTGGGGAGACTTCAACTCTACAAGCAACATTACTTAATGCCTTTAGCGTAAAACCAGCATTTCTTGGCGTAGATGCCAGTAGTTATTCAGATACACGTGTAATGAAGAAGCTTGGCAGAGGGAAGGGAAAGGCAACCAGGCACCTGTTAATGGCTCTAGGATTCTCTTAAGAGTTCATTCCTGTGTTACTTCAATTGCACTTAATTGCAGAAGCAGAAATGCCTCCTGCATCCCCTGTCAGGTGTTACTTTAACTGCTGGGAATCGGGAGCTTGTGGCATGTTTTGCTCCTTCAAGTGAGCATGCTTAAAATAATATAGGAAACCATTCTCCATACGTACTGCAAGTCAAAATGGCAATAATACACAGAGGGTGTGTAAGGATAGGGCTAAAAGTGTTGGGAATGAAGTCTGCTGTAGAGTGCAGCAAGCCTCATGCCCTGAAATAGATCCTCAATGTGGGACTCAAGAGTATTGGGTCTCCGCCTTCAGGTCTGTGAACTCCCAAGCTAAACCTACTAAGCACAGCCTTAGCATTACAGCTCAGTACACTGTTGACCCCAAGCCTATGCGACTGAGCTGTTTTCTTTGGCAGAGCAGTGAGATCCATGCAAATATCACATCTGTGGCCTTGTTCTCAGTCTGCATCCCACTGTGTGAGTTCTTCAGTTACTGCTAGCAGGCAAGAGACTGGCAGCAAAGGGGTTGAGCTCTCGCCACCAAGCGCCTTACTGTGCTGGGAAAACAGACCTATTGTCTGCCTGTCTGTTGCTGTCTTTCCACTTATAGAGGCAGGCCTGTTCTCATACATAGAAGAGCATAATGCAAAGTAGGCACCAGCAGCTGACCACCTCCCCAGCTCAAGGCTAGACTGGCTTTTCTGGGGCAGCCCCTTTCTACTCTTTGCATGAATTTGTATAAAGGGGGTGGGTAGGATATGAGGTTAATTGTGCTTGCTAATTCCTGATGTAAATACTTCCTTTTTAGGATGTTTTTTAGCATTTTCATTGGAGGCTTTTTTTAAAAGAAAAGAATCTTCTACTTTTTTGGATTGTGATTTTTTGGGTCAATTTTTTTTACCAATGTCTTTTAATTATTTATATATTCTTAAATTTTGACTTACTCTGTAAATAGCTGTGCTGGTTTTTTTGTTTTTAAGTATGGAATTTATAGATTCTGGGACATTTTGTCATTAGCAAATTGCAACCTTGTTATCTCCTGCAAGATGTCCTCCAGTGTCTGCCTGTGGCATCCCTTTGCCACTAGTGCACCACTTACCAGTATGTCTCAAACACCACAGTTGGGATTTACTTTGACAACACAGCCTGAGGCATAGACGACTTCATTCTTTATTGTCTCTCTGCTCTGAATCTTGGAAGAATAGAGTTTTGGCAAAAACTGGCCTCTGTTCACAAGCATCCCCAGAGGATAGGCCATTCTAAAAATGGTTTGATCAATTTTAAACATGAACTAATTCAATTGCTTAAACTTCCCGCCAGCACAACTGGCTTAGGCAATTGTGTCCTATTTCCCCTTGTCTCTGAGGAAGGTTGTGTGTCCCCTAATTGTACTTGGCCTGGGACTTCCACTCCTTTCCTTATTGGCATGCCCAAAAGATCTGACATACAATTCGATAAGTAATTCAGTTCAGGCTGAATGTCTGTCTATCACCTCTTTCTCCTCCTGATGTCTCCTTATGTCAACACAGTGACTCTGTGTCAAGTGTGAAACCAGCCCAATTCTTCAAGATTGTGGAAGCCACAGCAGCGTTCCATGTTGAATGAGAGGGAACTTCGGGAAGCTGCAGTTTTCAGTACTCGTGGAGGGCGCTTACCCCTTTCTCCTTTTGTCATCTTGTTTGCAGGTCTTTTAATATTTACACATACACATCTGGGATAATGTGAGGGGAAACAGCTGGGATGATTTGAGGCAGAAAAACAACCAAGGAACAGCATAAAACATCCTGTCGCCTGCTGCTCCTCCACTTAAAATTGCAGATTTCCCAGGTTGCTTTTTATTCATTTCTTAAGAATAAGAAAAAATATGGGAACTTTATTACAGGTATTGGCTTGTAACATCTAGTTTGACCCTGACACTGGCTTTCTTATAGCAAGGGAGAAGTAAGAGGACATTTCAGCTGACAAAGGCTTGCAGTGGTCACCTCTCACTTCTCAGAAGACTGGTCTACCTTCTTCAGGCAGTAAAATCTTTTCTTTTTTCATACAGTGAGCTCATTTGTATGAAACAATTCCCATGTGAAAATGAAAAACTCATGAGGAGTGTTGTGGGTTTTCCGGGTTGTATGTTCCAGTAGCATTTTCTCCTGTTGTTTCGCCTGCACCTGCGGCTGGTATCTTCAGATATGTAATGAGGAATGGTAGTTTTCAAGTATTCTTTGTGATGCAGTGAATTGTCATTTTCTTTCTCATGAGAACTTTTATTATAGTTTCTCATGTTTGAACTGATGCACTGAATTCAGTATGTGGCACCTCTAAAAATAACAGTCGGGGACTATGCATTTTTTTCCACAGACTTGAAAATAGGGTGATAAAGCCATGGAATGAACAAATGTATCATTTTTTCAGTCCCTTTATGGTCTCCAGTCAAATCAACTTTGGAGATTTTTGAAGCACTTGAAAAATTTGTTTGGAACAATACTGCAGTGAATTTTTAAAAATTGCTCATGCATATTGCAAGTCTTTATCATACTTTTTCAGATCTCTGAAAGATCTTGCTTGAACCCGCATTCTGTATTTCTTGTGTTTTCCAAACAGCCCCATGTGTTTCTTTGTTGCTTCACATCAAAAGTAGCTTATTCTGCTTTTAATAAATTGATTTTCAGAGTCTTTTAATGCAATCCAGCTGTGAGGGGAACTAGAGAAATAGACCCCATGAATTTGAGGAGAACTTCTCTTTCAACCTTCACATTTTAGATCTCTGCTTTAGGCAGTGATGGTGAGGTCAGAGCTGCAAGAAAGATAAAACTTCAAATGGATTCTGAAGTAACTCCAGTCTGAGCCCCTAACAGGTGACCATAGTCCCCCAAGGAGAGCTTTATCTCTTCGAGATGATTTGGTAATTGTTAGAATTATCCTGTGAAGTAGTAAATAAAGTGTCCCATGTCTCCCACCTGTTTTCCTATCATTATTTTCCCATGCTTCTGCGGGCCCCTGTCTTTTAACTTTCTACTGTTGCTTCCCTTTTTCCTCTGGTTCTTTAATCCTCATTTGTCTCTGACCATTCCATCTCCCTTTCTCCCTTAATGTTTTCTGTTCCTCCTCCCCATGAACATCCTACTATCTTTTCACCAGTTCTTGTTGCTGAATCTCTATATGGACAGGAATGGTCTAAAGCTGATTCATCACATGAGCTTTCATTACTTGATGATCTTGGTGTCAACTTGGGGCTTGCAAGTAGGTATATCTGTTTGTTTTGCTCTTGCAGTTTGCATGGTTCTGTCCTGTGGAAGACATCACAGGTTGAATACCAGTGATAGAATTGTTGTATCACCTGAAAGTGCAGACAGCAATGAACAGAGTTCTGGTTGTGCAACAGAGCTTTCCTGCCCCTTTTCCCCTGCCTTTACACCTCATCTGCAGCTATTCCTGCTGGCAGGATGAACCTTGGAAGATGGAAACCTGAGATTCCCTCCCCTGTTCATGCAAAAGTGCCTTTCACTCACTCAAAAGGAGCTCTTTACTGGAGTCAGTTCATGCTTTCAGCAGTATTTCATCACGTGTTGCATATGCCTATGTGAACTAGGCTGTCATCCATCTTTTTAAAACCGTGGCTGCACTTTTTCCGGCTGTAGTTAGCTGGTTGGTTGCCAGCTGACTGGTTTATACCATTCCAGGAGAAAATTCAGCAGTATGAACTGGTTTCCAGCTTTGTGTTATTTTGATTCTTTTGGGCTTTCTTGTTACTGTGTTCTACTTCTGCAAAATTCCCCCATAATTCTCTGACACTTGTGCCCTCTCTCTCCATGCAGATTGCCTGCAGCATGCGAAGGCTGTAGCATTTTAAAGTTTATAGAACAACCTCCCCCCTCCCTGTCCCATCAACAGCATATATGTTCACACACTGTTATTTCAAGAGGTCTGTATAAAATTAGTTATCTTTCCATCATTCATTTTCTAGCAAAGCTGTGGTACACAGGTTACATTTCCCCAGCATTTAGTCTACTGCAAAGTTGTATATGAAGTATAATTTTGCCTCTTTGTTATGTATATGATGATTGAATTTTCCAATTATTACTTATAATTTCCCATTTATTACTTTGCCATATCAACAGTTTTCATTGATTTTACACCTCTGATATTCTTCCCATCTATCATCCCTTGAACCTGGATTGACTCTCTCCCCCATTACCACCTTCTAGTCATCAGTAGGCTCTTGTCTTCTCAGTGCTTTCCCCCATGTTACTTTTGAAATTGCTCCATCCATCTTCCAGCTCTTGTTCTCCACCCTGGATCATTCCCTCCATACCTACTTTTTATCTCTTTCACCTGTCATTTCCTAACCTGTTCCTATGCCTCTTGGTTAGTTCTGTACTATGTATTCACAATATTGTGTCTTGCTGTTCCTTCTGCTTGGGTCCTGAGCATTTCCTTTTGCACGTTTGCCACTCCACACCTCCATCTATGTATTTCTGGTTCCTGTGAGTAATTCCACATTAGGTCTGTCACTTTAATACCAACTTGTTTACTTGGAAGCTTGTCATAATCATTCTATTTCCCCTTTTTTGGTCTATCCCACTTCTTAATAGCATTAGATCACTGGTTCTCAACCTGGGGGTCGAACGACCCTTTCACAGGAGTCGCCTAAGACTCTCTGCATCAGTGTTCTTTATCTGTAAAATGGATAAATGTTAGGGTTGGGGGTCACCACAACATGAGGAAATGTATTAAAGGGTCACGGGATTAGGAAGGTTGAGAACCACTGCTTTAGATGCTCAGACAGAACATTCTTTGTCTCCTTCAACCATTCCTTGGTTCCTGCCATAGACATAATAACCTGTCTCCCGTGTTTTATTTATTGAAGAGATTTCTACTCTGCTTTTCTACTTTAAGAGCACTCAAAACAACTAACAAGCCAATGGGCTGGATTCAGCAACTCCCTTCTGCTAGGTAAGGGGGCTTGCTCCAGTGGGAGGAAGGTTCCATGCTTTGCAGAAAGGAGTGGTTGGGTCCAACCCAATAAAAACAAAAAATATTAAAACCAGCCACAAAACTTTGTATTTCATATGTCATTAAGAGCGTAGGTTAAAAAAAAAGGAATCTGGAATCTAAATGATGCTAGCATGCGCATCAGGCATATCTGAGTTAGGAGGAAGTTCTGCAATCACCACCACCACCACCACCACAGAAAAGGCCCTCTCTAGTAGTTACACGTAGTAGTAGCTGCAGATGTGAAGGTAGCCTGAGAAAAGTCTCCAGTGAAGATGGGTAATTGCCAGGCAGGTCCCATGTGCTCCTTCGGTGCATCTGATCCCTGCTTGTTTTCTCACTTCCCATCCCAAAACTTTTGCTTTTCTGTCTCCCTGTTCTGATCTTTGTCTGCTTTTGCCAATTGCACAGTATCCTGCTCCTCATTTCATTTTTTGCCCTGAGTACTGTTGTCCTTGTCTCACTGCCTTTCTCTATCGGTTGGCTCTCCTGTCTGCTAACTCCTGGCTGATGGTGCAGTCCTAAGCAAGGTTTCACTCTTTTTAGTTCTTTGCTATCAGATAGCTTGACAAAGTACATCTCCAGCCTTATCATGTATCATATTGTTTTCATCTGGCCTCACTTCTAAGTCATTCTTCAGCAGATGGTTCCCACATTATTCTGTCTGTTTTACTGTTTATAGTTCTGCACATCTCTAGCTTTTTCTGTGGCCTGACTAAGTCTCAATGTGCTTCTTCCACAGTTTCCTATCCTTCTTCAGCGCTCACAATTCCTGCCTCTTCTTGTTTCCCTCTGTGCTTTGCCATCTTGAGGTCTTCCCTAACTGTCAAAGTTCCACATGGTTCTCTCAGTCTTTTTAAAGCCTTGTTCACAAGTATACTGCTGAGGCCCCCTTTTTCTTATTCCTCCATCATTTTGTTATTGCTGCTTCAGTTGTGACACTGGTTCCAGCTGCTTCCACAGTTTGCTGAAAACATACAAAGAGGCTGTCACCTTTTGTGATTTGCTCTTCTTCCTGTATGAGATCTCACACAATGCTGATATGTGGTTGCATCTCTGAATGTAACCTTAGGTGTACTGGGATACATCCTCTCCATTCATTTCAGATTGTCTTCCAATAGTGATTGCGCTTTCTCCCCTCCAGTTTGTGCTTCTCTGTCTACTGTTCTTCACTGCTTGATTCCAGATCATAAGAACACTACGCTGTTTATATCGGGTGCGCTGTGCTGTACAATCTGTGCAAAGGGAGAGGCATTCTCAGATCATCTTCCTCACACAGAATGCAGTGTTATTCTTGGCATTCCTCTACAAGTTATTATGTGTAGGAGGCAGGCATCCTTTTCTCTTTAGAAAGCCACATGCCCAAAATAGTGCTGTCAATTAGGGTTGATTCTCTTTTTATTTGGTCTGCTGGAGATGCATGCTTGAGTCCACTGTGCATGCATGCCCCAGCAAATGTGAAGAGTGTGCATATGCAAAACAAAATTGTGACTCAATTCTTTCTTAGTTGTTTTTCAGAATATTTTTTTTTAATTGTTTTACTACTTTTGTAATAAAGTTATGGAAACCATGGGGTTGTTTGTGGCACAAGAACAGACCCTTTGTCAGTTCACAATTAGGACTCCATAGGGACTACTGTTCTCCTTTGAGGAAAGACATTGCCTAGTGCCTTGCTAGTTTCTTCCCAAATTGGCTCAGATTTTCTTGCTGGAACGTGGGCATAAGAGCCCAAGTTCTGGGTGCCACTTATATTCCAGCTCTTCTTTCAATGGGAAAACACCCACCACCATCTTCACTGTTGTATTCCTGAAATTCATCCTGCTGCATTCCCGAGACATGAACTGTTCCACGTGGAGTTGCACATTCTCCATCTGGCAGCCTTGTTCCCAGTCAATGCCTTTCTTCGCTAAGAGGACTGTAAATATTTATTTTGGGTTTGGCCATGTCTTGTTAGTGTTATAATAAAGGGTTTTTATTTTATTGTATTTTATTTTTTCAAGTGTTTAGGTTAAAATGTTCAGTCTGGTCAAATTTCCCTGGGGTAACTACCTATATTAAAAAGCAAGTGGAACTAATCACAGTGCCCCCAGGCTGGGTTGTTGTTTTTTTACTCCACTTTCTCAAACTCTTGTATATTGTCCTGGGGCTTTTTACACAGAATTGTTGTAGAAAACAAGAATCTAAAAGTCTGTTAAGAGAGCCATTACAAATAATCTCTATTAAAAATCTGCCTCTGTGTCGTCATTGTTAAGCTCCCACTGATCTGATGTTTTAAACAACAGATCCAACGAGTTAATTCTTGTACTACACTGGAGAATTTCAGTTCTTCAAGAAATGTTCTGGAATTATGAATTTGTATATCACTTATGACAAACCACCTCTGAACTTCTTGCCTTAAAAACCCCACTGGGTCATCATATAGCAAACATGACTTGCTGTCCAAAAAGAAAAAAACCACTTGTATTAGAAAACAAGATGTGCCATGTTTCTCCGAAAATAAGACATCCCCTGAGAATAAGACGTAGTAGAGATTTTGCTGAAGTGCTAAATATAAAACATCCCCCAAAAGTAAGACGTAGCAAAGTTTTTGTTTGGAAGCACCAGAGCATGCAGCTGTGGAGTGGAAAAATAAGACATCCCCTGAAAATAAGACATAGCACATCTTTGGGAGCAAAAATATAAGACACTGTCTTATTTTTGGAGAAACACGGTATATGTAGAACACATGGAATATCATCAGTGTTCTAATTCCTGTTGGGAGTGAATCAATAGCCATTCATTTTTAGTGTGTGGCTCATCTGTATGTCCCAAAATGTCTAAGTGATATCATACCACTCAATTACATTGGTATTACTAGTTATGTACCCATTTATTTACCATGGAATCTGTAATGTGCTTCTGAATAACCAGCTGATTCCTGTAAATAGATCACCATGTGCTTCAGCATAACATATAGCAACTAACATAGCCATAGTGTAGTTTTGATTTGTGTTGCTGTACTGCAACATGTGAGAGACCAAATTGGCTGGGTTTCTTCATTCTGTTGCACTGCACAAAGGTATTTGAAGCTCACAATTTGAGTGTCAAGGCTATTGTCACTCTCCATCCTCCCTTTTCGTTATAGAATCATAGAGTTGGAAGAGACCCCAAGGGCCATCAAGTCCAACCCCCTACAATGCAGGAACACACAATCGAAAGTACTATGTGCAGATATGTTGCACTACTATTCAAATTCAATCAGTGAGAAGACATGAAAAGTTGCACAATTGTTGTGGTTCTTTCTTTTTTTACTATTCTACTTTGTACACTTATATACATTCAGCTGTAGCTGTCTCCATGAAAAGACATAACAAAACAGTTTGGGTCAAACACTCCAAGGAGATTGTTTTCTCTTCTACGTCTAATGGTGGTCCATAAGAATATTCCCATTTTAAAAGTTCCACCACTATACCACATCTTTACAACAGAGGAAGGTTCTTCGTGACTGCTCTGTGGTCATTGGACTCTAGTAACAGCAAACCCAAACTACTTCCAAGGGTGGTATAAGGATTTATCATTTATATGAACCTTTGCTGTGTTTCTTAAAAGATTCAGAATGGAATGTCTTTTTTAAAACAGAAGAAATGGACACTTGTACAGAGCTTTTCATGGGTGTGAAGATGACAGATTGAAAAACACTGATTTGTATCCCTAGGGAAAGCCCCTTCATTCCAGAATACCTCAACAGTTTACAAATTGGTGAGTCTAACCTTGAAACAAAGTTACAGAGAGGAAATGGCAAGATAAAGTGTATATTTAGCACTGATTCAAATGCATTAAACCAACATCAGTCAAAACAGAAGGAAGGGCCTTTCCCCACTTTTGTCCTTCCCCTCTATGCCGTGCGCTGCTCTCAGCGCGCAGCATCCCAGGCGCGCGCCCGGCCGTCCCCACGACCCCGCGCAGAGCCATCAAAAGGCGCCGTTGAGAAGAGCGCCTGGGATGCTGCGCGCTGAGGGGCGCGACAGCAGCAGCTTCGGGGCGGCTGTGCTGTCGCCGCCCCTCTCAGTGGAGAGTGCCGAGGGACCCCGCGCTACTCTCCTCGAGTAGCGCGGGGCTTAAGGGAAGTGAGGAAAGGCCCGAACTCTACCTACATTTTTATTTTGTATTGTTGAAGGCTTTCACAGCCGGATTCAACTGGTTCTGGTGGGTTTTCCGGACTGTGTGGCTGTGGTCTGGTAGATCTTGTTCCTAACGTTTTGCCTGCATCTGTGGCTGACATCTTCAGAGGTGTATCACAGAGGGAAGTCTGTTACACACTGGGCCACTCCCCACTTACCTCGTCTGAGTGCAATCCCACAGCGACCCCTCGTAGAAAAGCCTCCGTGGCTTTTGACAACGGAGACATTTGTTCCCCACTCATTTTCCATTCAGGAAATAGTGTGGGGTTCCACATCAAGAGTCAAAGAGGCAATCGAGCGTTCTGATTGGCTGGCACACGTGTGCATCATTTACACGTGGGAGTTGCAGCCAGCTGAAGGCGGGGCTCCATTTTGATTGGCTGACCCGAAAAGTTCGTTTGGATAAGCTGAACGCATTGTTTTAAGACGTCTGCACATGCTGACGTCACTACCTGTTGCAAATTGCTTGGGCAGAAAAATGAAAGTAAATATCGGTTTCGGTTTACACCGCCGACAACCCTGTGCTCAGCAGCACTTTGCCAAGCTGCAAAACAGTGGAGCTCGAGCAAAAAAGAGCAATGTTGGCACGTCTTGTTGTGCACACGTCTCAATTTCCAAGCACTTTCTGATGGGAATACCCTCCCTAAACAAAATGATGGTTCCTGTTTCCTGATTGGCCGGAAGCTGCGCGTCAGAGCAAATCAGCCACGCGTAAACAGCCGAGGTTCCCCACCCCCCTGCGGCACCTGCGGGGTTTTTGAAAATGTTGCTCTTTTCAGAGGAGCCAATTTGCCGCGCGACAAGGAGGTGGGAGAGCGGCAAATTAAGGGCAGCTGCGCAGTGGGCGCTGGTGACGTGGGGAACGTCCATCCTCCTCGTGTCTTTTAAAGAGGTGACCCCGCGGCTTATGGTGAGTGGGGAGTGGCCCACTGTGTCCAGTGAGAAGGGAATGTTATAGTGGGGTATATATTGTCCACGTCCCAGGGTGGGGAACCAATCAGTAAGTGTTTGGGTGGAACTTGCCATGCAAAGGTGTGGTTGATAGTATTGTATTGCAGGTGGGGTTCCTCCCAAGTTCACAAGTATCTGTCTTTCCCCAACTGTCTCAGTGCTGTCAGCTGTCTACCACATAACCTACACAGTGCAGGAAAAGTAAGGATGAGACAAAACAAGAGACTCAAGATGATGAACCACAGCAATGGAAGGGATAGCAAAGGCACCCTCATTCATGAATGGCTGAAAAGTGGGTTACAGCCAAATGTTTGAACTGTCCTTGCTTTCCAGACTGTGTAGAATGGTTGTTCCTACACAGAACAGGACTAGATGCTGGGACTGTGCTTGCAGAAAACCTCCTGTGCACTTCTGTCATTCCCTAGATCCAGCCATGCTGGGTTACAACAGAATAACGCACCATCATCCTACTAGTGGCAGAAAGCTTCCCGTGAACTGCTTGCCTCGTGTGTGATGAAGTTATGTCTGATACAGAGTGCGAACTCAGAGCCAATCAGTGCACTGTTTAAGGGAGAAGCATCACTGAGCCTGGATCTGCTGGAGGGGCTAGCTGCAGGAGACCACTGTCTAGAAGGGTGCTTGGAGTACTTGGGCCATCTAGCTAGCCCTGCATCCCTGTTATGTGCTGCTATTGAGTCATCTCTTGTTCTTGCTCTGCACTCAGGTTCCTGATCCTCTGGCTGTCTTGCCCTTTGCTCCACTTTGGATGATTTCTCCTCCACTGCCACTTACTCTCCAGAGCCTGTGCAGCTCTGTCGCAGCCCCATATTTGTTTTCATTGTGCTGAACTCAAAACAATCACTATCGTCTCCATGGAAACAGATTTAGTGGCTTCTATGGAAACAGGAGTAGAGGAGAAACGGAAAGGAGGGGGAGAGCTGGAATCCCTGCAGAGCAGTAGCTTTTACTACTCCTTTGCTCCTTCCCACTTTGTATGCAGCAGTCTGAATGAACCAATGAGTGTTTGTGGGGGGGGGGTGCTGCTTCCCCTCATGCTACTAACTGCCTGCACGCCCCATGTGTGTGGCAAGGTTAAAGCCTTCCAACCCCTCCCCTTCTACTGGCACCCCTATTATGTGTTTTGCTCTGATATGAGACTTTCTCACAGTAGTTTCTCTGAATCCTGACCTCTGGTGTCTGTCACACTGTCTGCCTCACCCTTTGATACGCTTCAGGGAATAGGAGATATTCTTTATAACACTTATTGAGGTACCCCCTTTTTGGGTGCATTCAGGACACAGGGCAACTCTCCGTCCAAAATCTGTCATGCTAGACTGGATCTGTCTTTTCGGATTTTCAGTGCCAGTTGAAGAGATGTGTACTTTACAGCAACCATGGACCCGCCACAGAGGCCAACAGAGCAGCTCCCTGTGGTTCCAATGTGGCTGCCTCAGCTACACAGTCTCTCTGTTTTCCAATTTGTCCATTCCTTTGATTCATGATTAGAAATTCTAATCTAGTGTAGTGCTGATGCACAGGAATCTAGTGCATATTAGCAAGATAGTCAGCAACTATAGATCACTTCTACATGGCTTCTCTTCAATTTCTGTATGTGCAGTATCTAAACAGGATCAGACTCACAGACTATATACAGAAAAAGCTTCAGCCTTCTCCACACACCATTCCCCCCCCCCCATCTGAAACAGTTTCAGGGAGTGAGAGACAGTATTGTGCAGTGGTTAAGAGTGGTGGACTTTAATCTGGAGAATCAGGTTTGATTCCCCACTCCTGTACATGAAGCTTGCTGAATGACCGTGGACTAGTCATTGTTCTCTCTGAACTCTCTTGCCCAACATACAAGGTATCTACTGTGAGGGAGATGGAAAGGTGATTGTAAGCCACTTTGAGGCTCCTTAAGGTAGAGAAAAGCAGGGCATAAAAACCAGCTTTTCTTCTATTTAGGGAAAGCCACGTGTTCCTTAGAATGTGTCTGGGTTTCCCAGCAGGCCCAACAGAGCTACCCTGCAAATGAGTTCTCTGTAATGTGTGAAGAGGCTCTCAAATACTGTGTGACACTGCAGAGTGTACCAGAATACACTACTCGGCTTATACACGCACAAGCATCACTGCCGGAACACAGACCAACTGCTGTAATCCATCACCCCCATTTAGATCTCCATACATGCTGACTCTGTATATCTAAACTAAGTGCATTCAAAACTGCCCCATCAAACTGGTCTGAACAATGGCTACCCACTCCTTTGGATTTTAGGTTCATAGTGGCTGGAGTTTTTGTTTTAAACACTCTGGCTCATTCCGTACATGCAGAATAATGCACTTTCAAACTGCTTTCAGTGCTCTTTGAAGCTGTGCGGAATGGCAAAATCCACTTGCAAACAGTTGTGAAAGTGGTTTGAAAATGCATTATTTTGCGTGTGCGGAAGGGGCCTCTGTCTTTGAGTGCTGTGTAAAAGCACTCAACTCTGTGCACGACTCAGCCTCTAGAAAACATGGCACTAGGAATATGACCTTGACCTAAATTTCAGGGAGCTAAATACAAGAAAATTATATAGTTAAAAGGGAGAATCCTGAAGCTTGAAAGCCCTGACTTGCATGTCCCAGGCTAGCCCAACATTATCAGTTTTCAGAAGCTAAGTAGGGTCATCCCTGCTCAGTATTTGGATGGGAGACCACCAAAGAAGTATAGGGATGCTACATAGAGGCAGGCAATGGCAAGCCACCTTTGTTCAGTTCGTGCCTTGAAAACCGTTTGGGGTAGCCATAACTTGGCCACAACTTGGTGGCAGTTTACAAACACACAGGGTTAGCAAACTGGCACAAGGAACGTGCCAAGCAATTGGCCAAACATGACAGAAGATTCAAGCTTTGGGGCTCTATGGTAGCGCTCACGGCTGCCTAATTAGTGGCACTTGCTGCTGATCTGAATGGTTAGAACATGTAGGTCGTCATTGTGCATCATGTCACACATCTCCCTGTGCATTGAAGAGACATCCACGTCATGGCTCCTACTTGTGACAAAGAAGTAGTTTCACTATGAGAAGGGAACTGGACGGGTACCACAGCATGCACTGTGCCATTCTAGTAAGTAGACTATACACAATACACAAGTTGTTATTTATTGTAGCACCAGCATAATTCTTACACTTTCTCCTTGGTTGCTAGAAAACCTGGATCTGACAGCATCTCGTGTCAAACACGAGGCCAGGGTGAGCCAAGAATTAGAAAACGGCAATTATAATTGCTGTCTGTTGGCACATTGGTTTTGCTTGGTTTGTTATATCTGGTCTGGAAAACTCATCATGGAACAACAGCTGTAATTATATATTGCCCTCTGGTGGCTAGACAGCAATAAACAAACACCCTTCTGCAAAACAGTTTTTGCTGTGGGTATAGATAGCAGTTGGGGCTTGTCATTAATCTAGGTATTGAGTTCCCATGTTTCAGAGGGTAACTGCATGGTTCAATTTAAACCATTTTCCAGCCCTGCTCCCACTGTTGCTGTGTCTGCCTGAAAAACAGAAAGGCAGTTTTAGTATATTTTTAATGTGCAGGTTTTTAATTGCTGTGAAGAAAAAAATCTTCCCCTGCTTTAAAAAAGCACTTGTGATTTGAGTCTTACTTTAATGCAGATATGGTGGTTGTCTATAACCCCATGATGAGGCACATGCAATTGTGTGGGAGGCAGATGAAACATTGCACAACAGTACCCTCAGACAGCACTTTGTGGGTGGAGGGAGGATAATGTTTTTAACAACCTCCATCAGTGTATCCCATTAGAGGGGAAATGAGGCCAAATCCAACTGTGTATGTATGATTTTCTCTTTTCATTTAAGCGGCAAAATTAAAGGCCAGCATTGGTTGTGAAGTAAATTTTATCAAGTCCTCAGTATTCACATTTCTGACAGATTGTGAGACACACTAAACTTAGGCTCATTCCGCACATGCAGAATAATGCACTTTCAAACTGCTTTCAGTGCTCTTGCTGTGCGGAATAGCTGTGCAGAATAGCAAAATCCACTTGCAAAGAGTTGTGAAAGTGGTTTGAAAACGCATTATTTTGCGTGTGCGGAACGGGCCCTAGATTCAGAAGAAGAAAAAGAGTTTGGATATATACCCTCCCTTTCTCTCCTGTAAGGAGATTCAAGGCGGCTTACAAACTCCTTTCCCTTTTGCTCCCCACAACTGACACCTTGTGAGGTAGGTGGGGCCGAGAGAGTTCTGAGAGAACTGTGACTAGGCCAAGGTCACCCAGCAGGAATGTAGGAGTGGAGAAATAATTCTAGTTCATCAGATAAGAGTCCACTGCTCACATGGAGGAGTGGGGAATCAAACCTGGTTCTCCAGATTAGAGTCCACCTGCTGTTAACCACTACACCTCATTACTGGCTTCCTCACATAAGAACATAAGAACAAGCCAGCTGGATCAGACCAGAGTCCATCTAGTCCAGCTCTCTGCTACTCGCAGTGGCCCACCAGGTGCCTTTGGGAGCTCACATGCAGGATGTGAAAGCAATGGCCTTCTGCGGCTGTTGCTCCCGAGCACCTGGACTGTTAAGGCATTTGCAATCTCAGATCAAAGAGGATCAAGATTGGTAGCCATAAATCGACTTCTCCTCCATAAATCTGTCCAAGCCCCTTTTAAAGCTATCCAGGTTAGTGGCCATCACCACCTCCTGTGGCAGCATATTCCAAACACCAATCACACGTTGCGTGAAGAAGTGTTTCCTTTTATTAGTCCTAATGAATGCCCCCTGGTTCTAGTATTGTGAGAAAGAGAGAAAAATTTCTCTCTGTCAACATTTTCTACCCCATGCATAATTTTATAGACTTCAATCATATCCCCCCTCAGACGTCTCCTCTCCAAACTAAAGAGTCCCAAACACTGCAGCCTCTCCTCATAAGGAAGGTGCTCCAGTCCCTCAATCATTGCCCTTCTCTGCACTTTTTCTATCTCTTCACATGACTGATTATGCCCATAAAGAGATTATGGTATATTAGAAAAACATGGCTACTGTAGGCTAAAGCTTAAAATAAACCTCAGTAGCTACAGCGTGTGAAATATCAGGCTTTGATGTCTTATGGTTCATGCACATACACAGGAGAAACCAGATGCTTACCCACACAACAAACACCCTTCTGAGATTATAAACCACCCCATGTGACAAGCGGTAACCTGTTTCATCTAACCAAGTGCAGTACAAACAGAAGCCAAGGAAAAAGCAAGTCTGCATAACCACACAGCTGCCTGAACAAGTCACTATTCGACAAACCATTTTGCATGACCTATGAAAAGCAAAGCAATGCTCTGTGGGAGCTGCATGCTCCACCATTTCATAGATTGAAATAGTGATGTATTTGTTACAGCCCTGTTCTACCAAGGCTTACTGTCACATTCCCTTGGTCCTTTACTGTGCAATAGCCTTTCCTTTACAGTCTGAAAAGCCAAATATGGTGGCATGTGTTGTAAAAGGTATATTAGAAAAACATGGCTACTGTAGGCTAAAGCTTAAAATAAACCTCAGTAGCTACAGCGTGTGAAATATCAGGCTTTGATGTCTTATGGTTCATGCACATACACAGGAGAAACCAGATGCTTACCCACACAAGAACCGTTTCAATATAAACGTTTTACACGTGTATTATTTAAAAGCATTTAACATGTTTTCACCTGGACAGTGAGACCTAGCCTGCCCTCTAGAGGGTGGTGGGAGGCCAGGCAAGTGGTTGTCTGGCAATAAGATGTGTGTGTGTGGGGTGTGTGTGTGGGGGGGGGAGGGGGAGAGCATTACTCCCAAGAGGGAGAAACAGCCAGAGGAGAAGCTGAGGCATTTTTTCTACTGATGGTGTGGAAACTTTCTAAACAGTACATTCCTGTAGAAAACAGTGGAGACAGAGCAAGGCTGCTTGCAGAGGAGTGGCCGTCTTCTGGAATGAACTCTCCTGAGAGTGTATGGCTTCCCAGTGACTGTGAGGAAAAGTAGCTAGAAGACTTTCTTCTTTTTTGGTCCTAAGCTTGGGACTGCCATTATAATTTTTATTCATATCGTTAGTTAAACCTCCCAGCTTGACCTTATTGTTTTCTCACCTTTCAATAAATGTTATTTACCGGTAAGTGTGTTCAGGTTTTGAATGGGGCATCATTGCTTTGTGATGTGGCTCAGTCCTTGACAACTGTTGGAAAACGTGTCACAGCTTCTCAGCACCAGTTTTCTGTGTGGCTGCAAAGTTGCATCTCTCCCTTCACAACACTGCACATATAGTCGCTGGCTGAGGAGGGATGCCACATAAAATGTAAAGCAGTCCTTAGACTATTTTCAACTCTGATTTCAGAGGACCCTTCTCCTCCACATTGTCTTCTACCTAACCACTGATCAGAAGTTACATAAATAACATAATAAAGAGTACTGGGCCTTTCCCCACTTACCGTAAGCCCCACGCTACTTGAGGAGAGTAGCGCGGGGTTCCTCCTCCCTCCCCACGGCAGGAGCGGCCAATGCGCAGCCGCCCTGACGCTGCCGCTCGTAGCGGCATCCCAGGCGGCTCTTCGAACGAGGCATGCCTTTTGGCGACCCAGCACAGAAGCGGCGGGGTGCGTGGGAGGTTCCTGAAGGCGCCTGGGATGCAGCTGGCGCTGCTGAGAGCAGCGGCATAGGGAGATGGAAGGGAGTGGGGAAAGGCCCAGTGAAAGGTGATTTAAACTCCCTACTGAACACATTCCAGAGGTTGTATTTGGTTAGGAAAAAGAGAAAGACATATCCGTGACTACAAGCAAATTCATATTTATCCAAAAGAGGGCAGTAGACCCCACATTTTCTCTTCAGAATAGACTGTAGTTCCAGACAGCTGTTGTTTCTAGGCAAAGATTTCATACTCTCTAGTGGCTGTCTACTTCAAGAACAGAAACAAACAAGTGCTGCTTCCCCCCTTCAAGTAACAGCTGACTTAATGGGACCCTGTAGGTTTTCAAGGCAAGAGACATTCAGGGATAGTTTGCCATTGCCTGTTTCCTTGTTAGGACCCTGGTATTCCTTGGAGGTCTCCCATCCACATACTAGCCATGGCAGTGGCATAACCTATGTCCCTGGGCACAGCTAATCTGGTCAAGTAAGGGGCACAAAATTGGCCCCACACATGACTATGCCTTCCAGCCCAGCAGCTGCGGTGAGAGAAACTCGTGCCCCAGCTGCTGGGCAGGGAAGAGGGGCTGGAGCTTGACTCACAAGTAAGCAGGGCTCTGTACGGGGGGGGGGGGGGGGGATTTGGCTGCCATACGCATCTGAGCCAGGGTTAGGATTGAGAGTGTGTGACTGACCCAAAGTCATCCAGCAGGCTTCCATGGCATGAATGGGGATTTGAACCTGGTTTCCCAGGCCTTGGTCTGACACCTTAACCGCTAACCATGTTGCTCTTATTGTTGCTGTGCTGTATACAAATTCTCCTCCAGAAGATTCTGCAGAAGCCACCTGGATTATTGTGGCATATGTTATCATAGGCAAGAGCTCATCCCATGAGATGTACTCCCCAAAACTTTGCAGAAGTAACATAGCATTGCTAATCGACTGTCTTCTCATTTCCTAGTGGGATGGACCCCTGCTTTGGATTCAGGCCAGGAAAGTACATGGCCCAGAAGGGGTTCCTGCACCTGACTTGGAGTCCTTCCCCTAGCCCTGTGGTTTCTCTTCTGCACTCTCAGTGCCTGCTTGTCACTCATCTTTAAAAGGAGCGAGGAAAAGCTATAGCTCCTGCTAGTCATCTCACCCTCTCCCTCCAGACAGTCGTGTTAATTAGGACCAGAGAGGAACAGCAAAGGAATGGGCAGCAGCAAGTGAGCCCACTTAGAGGAGGGGCCCAGCTGAGACCATCTTGTCTAAGGGCCCCTCAAACCCGACCAGTGCTGCTTCCAGTGAATGAGGACTGGTTCCTCCCTATTCTCTGCCAGAAATTGGTTTGTACACAGCATGGTAGGAAAGAAGCAATGCACCTTGGTTTTGTGGAAAGTGCCATGACTGCCTTGCAATGGCAATGCATGGATGTGACCACTCGGGGAAGAATTATTGGTTAGTCTTGCAAATCTGCCATTTGAATTCTATGTTTGCAAAGACAGTGGGAATGCATGGGTGAAGGATATGTACAGGGCTACCATTAGCAAGTAGGGAGGAGAACGTAACCCCTTCTATGGTCATAGACTCTCACGCACAATGCTTCCTCCTTGAGGGTATTTTCCTCCCAGCTAGGTTCATTTCTTTTTAAACTAGGGAATCATTGCAAACCATCTTATTGTAACTTGTGTGATGTAATGTAAGCCTCTATGCATGTACAAAATTGCCATTACACACCAGCAAAGAACTACTGTCAAAGTCCTTCCCCCACTTCCCTTGGGATTAGAGTTTGTGGACTGAAGAGACAGAATACTCAGGCAAGATTAAACTCCGGAACATCACACTACGGAAAATGAAGTACTTCACTGCAAAAGGTCAAAGAACAGAAGGAGCTTAATGCCCAGGCAATCTCAAGAGCCACCATATTTTTGCAGAAAAACAAGTTTTTTGGGTGAATGGCCTTTTAAAAATTGAGTCAAGAAAACCTCCACTCTGTATCCCAAGATTCACAAGTCTGTACTTGTGAAGAGTGGATTTTATTACTTCCTCCTGGTAATAGGGAATAATTTATAGCTTGTAGATGAAGGTCTGCAAGCAAATATGGCTGGAAATGAAGGACTTTGTGCTGTTTCTTAACCTGTGAAGATGGGAAGAGTTCTCCTCATCTCCATAGGCACATGCACACACCTGTTTGCAAAGCTGGATCCTGGCTTTACAAGGGGAGCAGCAGGGTCAGGGTGCCTGAGTGCTCCCCATCTCCATAGGCGTGCCCCCATTTGCAAAGCTGGATCCCAGTTTTGAAAAGGGGGGGGAACCAACAGGGTGTTTGTTGCCCTTGTGCAGCTGCTTTTGCAACAGCAGTGCCTTTTTTTTTAAAGCATTTGTGCGAAGGCAGCAGCATTTCCTACAGTGGCAGTCTTAGCAAGGTCTGCTGGAAAGTATAAGTGGAATCTGGACCCTCCTCGATGGTTGAGGACTACCATTCCC
This sequence comes from Sphaerodactylus townsendi, assembly GCF_021028975.2. Classification (NCBI taxonomy): domain Eukaryota; kingdom Metazoa; phylum Chordata; class Lepidosauria; order Squamata; family Sphaerodactylidae; genus Sphaerodactylus; species Sphaerodactylus townsendi. The sequence goes on from NC_059429.1 coordinate 100,737,887, forward strand.
AGGAACCCTTGCCTTTTCTGGTTCAGAATTGGGAGCTTGCTACACAATTATATAGTAAGGTAACTGTCTGTAAAACAGTCTTGTAAATCTAGTCAGCACTATTGTATCTCTACTGCAAAAGAAACTGGGGATGAGGGAGTAGCCTGCTTAAGGTCCCCTAGTGAATTCATGAGAGAGGAGAGATTCGAACCAGGGGGTTCCTGCTTTATAGCTCAGTATCTTTGATGCTAGGCAACACCAGTTCCCCTTCATGGGTGCTTCATCATCAGCTTGAGAATAGCTCTGCTAATTTTCTTATCTCAAAAAAGCAGGAAGGAGCAACAAGTAATGAAAGGCACTGTGGTGGTATTAAGACTGACCTGCATTGGTCTGAGAGATTTGTTCCCCTGCCTCAGACTCTGGAACAAGCCTCCGACTGACAACATTACCAAGCTTAATCTGGGTTTGGTCCAGTCAATTCAAAACAACACAAATAAAGCAAAATAAAACATTATTGAATATTTTTAAAAGACTTTAAAAGCAATATATTTCCAGTGACAGTATTAAGTATGCAGAAATAAAAAAAGCTCTCTTTCTACATACACTTACAGAAAGCAAGCAGCATGGATCTTAGCTTTTTACAACTACAGCAGTTGTGTTACCGCGCTGCTCAGGGTAACACTTTCCTTGCTCTAGAGTATCCCGCTCTCGGCAGCGCCCAGGAACCCAAGCAAGACCCGACAAGGCTCGGATATATATAAAAGAGATTTATTGAGATGCTGACCTAAGTGTCAGCACCTCCCTTCTGCACAAACACTGCGCTGCCTAGCAGCCTTACAATCCCTTAAGTACACTTTCTCCCGTCGGGAGCCCGGGAGAACCAAAGACAGCCCACCACCATTCAAAACAACCAATCATACATTGCAACATGCAGGAACCAATCAATGTCCGATAGGCATTCCCTTCTCGAGTTTCGCGCCAGAGCAGGCGGCCGAGGCGATGGCATTAATCCCACTGGCGGGGGGGGACACACAAAGGTTTTCTCCAGGTGTCGGGGTCAGGAGGCAGAGGGGAAGCGATGACGTGTTCCCCTTATCTGCCTGCTGATGGGATTAGGCAGAACGAAGCCTCGGCGGAGGTTTCCCTTTGTCAGCGTGCATCAAGAAACTTTACCTGCGTGAATGGGATGGGTCGGGTGAGGCAGCGATGGCTCTCTGCCTTGGGCCCAAGGAGGTTCCATACAAACACAAGTACAGGAAACTTACAAATCCTATTGCTTATCTAATACAAACTAGTTTCTGCCTAGCCAAATACAAAACAGAATAAATCTTTCAAGCGTTTTTTGGATTTCAGACACAGTCCAGGGTAGGGATTCTCTCCTGGCTCCGTATCATTTCCCCACTTTCTGGGCTTTCCGCCATTTGCAATCATGGCGTGAATGCCCAGGCTAATTCGCTGTGAGTACCGGGAAGGGGCCCTGGCTGCACTGGGTAGTCAGGGATGCGAGGAGCATGACAGGCTCTTGGCAGACGGCGGGGAGCATTGGGACCTTTAAGAACTTATATCATACATATACAACAGAACATCAAAGTACACCCATAAATCAGGAGATCCCCAAGTAAACCCAACCAAAGAAGGAACAGAGGGTAGTCCAGGCACTTTCTGAAACGTTCGAATTAGCGGCGAGGGGGGGCGCATGGAGGTGTTCCGGCAACGGAGAAGACAAAGGGCTGAGTTGAGACAACACAGAAGGCAGAAAGCGTCGGGCCTGTGATGGGCGTCTTGGTCTTGAGGACCAGTAGAAAGCGAGGGTCCGTTTGAACTACAGCGGGTCACCAGCGCAAAGACAGTTGAGTGATCACAGTTGACATTGACAAGCGCTTACACCGCCGCTCGAAGTCCGAGAATCCGGCTGCATCTGCAGAATCCTTGGCATCTCGGGGAGGCGGCTCAGTCACCCGGGATCACCCCCCCTTTGGTACTTCTGGCGCCCGGGGTGGCTGTCAGCTGGCATGGCACGCTCTTCACATCTTGGCAACAGAAGTAGGTCAATGGCATCTTCGCCATGGCTCCCTGCGTCACCAGAGGCGGCCGGCATCGATCCCAGGTCGCGATCTCGCCCGAGGGGACATCCCAGCGCGGCGGGCATGAAGCAGCGAACTTCGGCTTGTCAGATCTAATGCCTGGAGCGGATCCCAATGCGGCAGACGCCAAAAGTCCATAATTTTTTATGAAAAGTGCCTGGACACCTCCCATGTAACTTGCTAAACAACGTTGCATAGGAAAAACACTTCGGTGAGAAACATACGGTATAGGGGTAAGCCGGCAAAGTAAGCGAAGGGAGGTGTCAGGGCGGGGCTGAAACCCTTAGGGCAAGAGCAAGCCTAAGCGTAGGTGAGCAGCGTCAATGGCGTGGCGTAAACAGGCTCCATGGTGTCTGGACCGCCACCACCAACAAGGGCTGGGCTATAGGAATCATGGGTATGCATAGCTAATTACAGGCGAAAAAATGAATTCACAACAGGGTTTCCCGGATCCCAGACCGTTTCCAGCGGAGAGTGGCATAGGCCATGAGGGTGTCCAGTGGCGATGTAAGTAACGGTTTCCAATTGTGGTTTTTAATGGTGTCCACGTGTCTGTGAATATGCTACTTAGGAGGGCAAAACTTCCGGAGTTCCCAAGCTAGACATATGCAGTCTTCTTAGGAACCGTCATTGTCCCTGGTTTCACGTGCTGCCCTGCGCTTCCAGCACATTGCACAGTAGGACTGGTTTTTTAACTGTAAATATGTTGATATGTAAATATAGGCCAACTGTACATAGTTTTTGGGGAGTGACCCTGCTAAGGTCCTCCCTTGCTGAGTAGTGAAAAGAAAAGCGAAACAGAGAGGAAAATCCATGGCGAGTGGTCTGAACCACAGCGGTCCAACCCAACCCGCCAGTGTGGTCCCTTCCTTCTTGTGGATGGTGCCGTCATGGTGGAAAAGGGCCAATCTGAAAACAGAGCTTGTAGAACTGGGCCAAAACAGAGTAGCCAGAAACAGAGTGGAAACTGAGCCCATGTGGCAAAATCGTCCAGTGCTGGTACAGTTTTCCTAACCCTTGCCCGAACAGAAAAATGCACCTAAGCAAAGAAACAGCATAGCGTGAACTCCCTCCCCCCCTTTCATCCTAGTGATACCCTGAAACCAGCCCGTAGCCTTCCCCTTATGCGACTTTTTTGGCGGCAGTTGTGGCACTATTCCTAAGCGGCTTTATTGAATGCAAAACTCCGTTCGATCTGTTAAGCCCAACTGCGGCAGGAAGGGAGGCTTCACTCTATGGCAACCAAGAAGCTGAGGTGCGGGGTTTTGGCCGAGTCCGAGCACGTGTCAGCCTGAAAATCGCCTCCCAGCGGGGGACTCACAGCCACTAATCCCTTGTCTACAGAATTGGCTGGAGCCTCAGGACTGAAATTCTGCGTGTGCTCTGAGACTGCAGCGTTTCTAAGGGCGAAGAAGAAAAAAGCTGGCTGGTTGAAGAAAGCGGCTGGTTGGATCTGAGACATTGCATCCATTTTAAAGCGTGGTCTGGATTCTCTCCACCCCCCTGAGGCAATGTCTCAGAAACAACACCAAAACCAGACCCACCGAACCAAGGCGTTGCAAAATCCCAAAAAGCCAGGGGACCCAACAAAATTAGGGGAGGCTAAGGGGCAGAAGGAGGCAGAAAGGAAGCGAAAAGCCAAGGCCACCTGCCCGCACCGCGTAGACCCGAGGAGGGCTGCAAATCGGCCCAAACCATGAGTGAAGAGGAAAACTGCGCCCGAGACGGCAGGGGCAGGGCTTCGGTGCATGAGGGCAGCGGGGCGGGGCAACAGAACCACGTGTCCCGGCTCTAAAATTCCCCTTAGCTGCCCGCGCTCACATGAAGACGGGGGCCAGGAGGCACCCGGGCAGAGCAGGAGGCATGGCGCCCCAGGTGTGGAGTCAGAAGGGGACCAGCAATGGCTGGCCGAGGGGACGGGCCAGCCCAAGGCAGCGAGAGGGACAGAGTTGTGGTCAAAAGCGGTCCGGGGAATCCCACACGCACAGCAGCCACCGTTCTACATGCTGTATAGCACAGCCCCGAGCAGCTATAAGCCTTTGCAGTGGGCCAGCGGGTATAAGAGGAGGAGGGATACAACATCATTCTCGAACCCAAAGGCGAAGCGCAGGTCAGGCCGCTGAAACTCCAGCGCTTACCGTTTGGAGTCGAGGAACACAGTCCGTGCAGCTAAGTAAGAGCTTGGACAAGCAGGGCACATCGGGAGCTGGGAGTCGGGTCTCCAGCCCGAAGGACTGATTCAGTGATGGGGCCCATCAGGCCGGGGCCCGGCGGGGGCGAATTTCCCTCAATTCAGGTCCCAAAGTCAACGAGCAGCCAGAGTGGGGAAAATGAAAGGGGAGGCGTTCAATTTGAGAGTAGTCGGCGGCCCAAAAAAAAGGGAGACGGGCAATCCTCCATGTTGAGGAAGGAATGCTTTCACGACCGCCACCGGGCAGCCGGAGACAGAAGTGGGGCGGTAGGGAACAAGCTGCAGCTTCGCCACTAGCACCCATGATACGCACCTCACTCCCCGTGCGTGGGAGCGGAAAGGTAGAATTCAGAACAGAGCAGGAGGCCCCAGTATCAACCAACATGGGAATAGAGGCTGCAAAACAGGAAAATCGGGTCAGAGGGGATAGGGGAGCGAGGCCATCAGGGGCGCCACAAGGCAATAAGCCCTCGGCGAAGGGCCGCAAAGGGTCTAGCATCAACTCCGATACAGGCATCGAATCTGCGTAGGTCTACCGGGCGGATGAATCGCAGGGACAAGGGGAGAAACAGGCTCAGGAAGAACATCTTGCACATGTTCAGAGGCATTGGGAGGGCCAGGCAGCTTGTGGAGGAAGCCAAACACGGGGCTAATTCCATGGTGTGAACACGGGTGGGAGAGAGATGCGTTAGAGCGAGGCTGACCTCCGAGGTTGGTGAGGGCTGAATGATCCCAACGACCCACCTCAGTGGCTCCAGAATGGAACAGGGACTTCAGGGGCGGAGCTGGCGATCACCCCCCCCCCCAGCGCCAGGCGAGGTAAAGATTTGGCGATGGCTGACGGAGCTCACTGCTTGAGCCGCCCGCTGCTGATCTTCGTGGGGAACTTCGGAGGCGCAAGGGGCGCTTGTCAACCCGAGGGGAGAGCGGCAGTTAGATTCGAGCCCAAAGATCCCAGAGCCTGCCTGTTGCTCCGGTCTCCAGATCCGGGCACCCACTCAAACGGGGTTCCCGTGCCTGGAAAAATTACCGGGCTGTCCTAGCGGAGGTTTGGGGAGATTGCGCCGGGGGGTTGAAATGCAGAGACTGGGGCCTGGCAGACTGAGGGTTGCGGTAACTGTTGCCACGCGTGGCTGGGGTTGGCGGCCTCCCGAAGCCAGCAGCGCTTACACTCGGCGCCAGTGGCCATGTTGGCTGCAATAACTGCACTGATCTCTATCCAAGGGGCATTGCGTGGAGCCGACGGCCGGGCTGCGGGAGAGCCCTTGGTAACCCGAGCTCCCACCAAAATCCCGGTTCCCACCCAGCGGCCGGCCCGTAGGCTCCCACCACCACCTCCTGCAATGAATTCTGAATCTGCTCTAAGGCGGGGTTGTTGGGGCATGTAATGAAGTCCTGGGAACATTCCCATAGGATGGCTGGGAAACCAGGGTCTCGGCCATTGCTCACAGCTGCTTGTGGGCTCCTACTAGCTGGCGGTGGCGGTTCTTCCTTAACCTTCTCCTTCGCATCCTGTGCCATCTCCTCCCGCTCAAATATACAGTATTGGCGTTTTCGGAGATCAGCCCGGATCCTTAAGGGTATTATCCGGGATCCGATTCAACTTTTCTAATATCCGGGCACTCCACCGGCGAACACGCTTATTGATTAGGCGTGGTAGACTGGGTCGGTGGGATCCACCCGTGTCCATTTCGACTTTTCGAACGAATCGCGTTCCATAAAGGCGCGTGGTGACTCATCCTTGTTCTGAGCTAGCTGGTGAAGTTTGGACAGATCATGGCGTGATGGAGGCGCCATTTCGAGAACCGAGATTATAAAGCGCCGATAATTCCCCAATTTATCCCGGTCTGCCTCTCTGTTCACATCCCACCCTGGGTCTAACTTCGGGAACACCTCAGCCAATGTGGCGAGTGCGGCTCCTTCCTGATGAAATTAAGTCTACATATTGGGTGGCTTCGATTCTAGCCGCCTTGCATGGTAAAACCCTCTCCTCCCGGTCAAAGGAGTAAGTAACAGCTGCTGGATATCCTTGAAAATTGGGCAAGTGGAATTGTGAAAATGGATTCTACCAGTTGGGTCAGGGCCAAAGGGATCAGCGATTAATACGGGGAGGCGACCTCTCCTTCCAATTATACAGGTCGAAGGCAGTAAAGGGAACATGGACATAAAGAGAACGGGCTGCGGTCGGGGTCATTCCCATCTGAGTACGGATGGAGAACATGCCGCCGGCGCCGCCTCGCACCTTTGACTCAACCCCACTTAGGCGGTCGGGAGCGGCGTCGAGCCGGTAGCGGCTGCCATTCTCTGAAGCTTGTAGACGGCGTGGATGGGAAAGATGGGGTCTCAACCATCTCGGTGGAGAGGGAGGCACCCGACCGTGGGGAAGACCAGGTTGGAGCCAAACCCGGGAACTCCTGAGGGCAGACTGCATACTATGAACTTGGGAGGCCACTTAGGTCCAGCATCTGAGCCAAATGCGATTGTACTGGGGTCGATGGGAGGAAGTCCCGGGAGGAGCCTGAATTCGAATTGGGGATGAGGGGCCGGACTCTCTCCGGGGGGAAAGCTGAGTCACGTGAGCTGTGGAGCCAGAAGGAGGGCCATCCCCATCTGAGGAGGCGGAGGGCACCACTCGAAGGCCCGCTATCAGTCGCATCTTGAGGGGAAACGACAGCCTGCTGTCCAAATGCTGGAGGGTTTTCCGTTTCTAGCCACACTTTCCGGTGGGGGCTGAGGCCATGCTAGCTTACTGGGAAATCTAATAGATCATCTGGGGGGGAGGGCAGGATCTCCATGGGGGCTGCCCTAAAACTACTGACTCCTCGGTGGACGCCTGGCTCCACCACTAGCATGATTTTGGTTCCCTGAACGCAGGCATAACTCTTGGGATTTCTATAGACCTCCATAAAGGTCCTCTCCAGTGTCTTAGCCTGCTTCTTTAACCCAGTGCTCCTTAGGACCTGATACAAATTCTGGAGGACTGGCCAGCTAAACGAGCCGTTACTGCCCAGAGGCCGGCCCGGACAAATTGTAATTGGTCCATTAGCCTGCACCACGACTCCAACTTTCTTCTTAGACACGGGGCTGCGACTGAGCTTATTCCAGTTATACAGGACGCAAGCCAACTGGGTGGATTCTGGGAGAGACTTGAGGCTTCCATCCTTAGACCCACAGGCTCCCATTTTCTAACCAACTCTGCTCGCTAATTTCTGACCTGGGCTTCTGTTCCCGTCCTTCCCGGACCAAAACCCGTTTGCAAAATTCCTGGGCCTAAGGACACGCTGGGTTTAAACCTGGCCTGGGTTCTTTCTTGTCCTTCGGACTAACCCTTAACGCCGAGGCCCTCCGTTCCCCTTCTTTATGGCTCCCACGGAAAATTCTCTCTCTCTCTCTCTCTCTCTCTGGGATCTCCCGTCCCCTTTTTCGCCAGAGTCCGTCTCACCTGTCCTGCAGAGGGCGCCCACAACCTCCGACCAAACAGGTCCTCCGACCTCGAATCGCTGCAACCAGCGCCGTTCTCGGAACTGCACTCCGCCAGTCGGGTCGGTTCCTCGAAAACAACCGGTTCTCCCGTAGGTTCAGGAAATCCCGAGACGAGCCCCAACTGTTACAGCTGCTCAGGGTAACACTTTCCTTGCTCTAGAGTATCCCGCTCACCGGCAGCCCAGGAACTCCAAGCAAGACCCGACAAGGCTTCGGATATATATAAAAGAGATTTATTGAGATGCTGACCTAAGTGTCAGCACCTCCCATCGCACAAACACTGCGCTGCCCTAGCAGCCTTACAATCCTTAAGTACACTTTCTCCCGTCGGGAGCCCGGGAGAACCAAAGACAGCCCACCACCATTCAAAACAACCAATCATACATTGCAACATGCAGGAACCAATCAATGTCCGATAGGCATTCCCTTCTCGAGTTTCGCGCCAGAGCAGGGCGAGGCGATGACGTGTCCACTGACGGGGGACACACAAAGGTTTTCTCCAGGTGTCCGGGGTCAGGAGGCAGAGAGCGATGACGTGTTCCCCTTATCTGCCTGCTGATGGGATTAGGCAGGGCAAGGCGCCTCGACGGAGGTTTCCCTTTGTCCGCGTGCATCAAGAAACTTTACACGTGAATGGGATGGGTCCGGGTGAGGCAGAGATGGCTCTCTGCCTTGGGCCAAGGAGGTTCCATACAAACACAAGTACAGGGAAACTTACAAATCCTATTCTTATCTAATACAAACTAGTTTCTACCTAATAAATACAAAACAGAATAAATCTTTCAAACGTTTTTAGTTCAGACACAGTCCAGGAGCGGGATTCTCTCCTGGCTCCGCTATCAGTTGTAATGCAGAGCATGCAGCACTTAGAAGTCCTTTGTGTGCCTAGTTCAGTTCCAGTACAATCCTAAACTGAGCTCTATCAATAAACTTAGAAGGGCATAACTCCATTTAGGATCGAAGTGGCAGTTGTTAAAAGGGAAAGAAGGAACATTTTAATGACCACACAAAAAGACCACTGGGAACACTGACACTTCTGTTATACAGAATTAAAACGCAATGCTCTATTTCCAGCTTTCTTCTAGCTTTTCCAGGTGGTCTCAAAAAAGTCTCTTTCATATGCTCTCACAGGCTTCCAAACACAGAGTCTGACAGTGGAAACTTACTGGAGAAGGCAAGTCTAATTTTACTTAACTACCCTTGACTGTGTCCCTTTATCTTCATGGTCCAAGTGGTAAATTGATACCATTGCAGTGAGGCTCAGCCTGAGCTTTCCATATTCCCAACTGCAGAGTCATGTCAAGCATTTGCCAATGTCAGTCTGAATTCCTTACAGTTGTTTTGATCTTTTCTTCTTTGGCTCCCTTAGGCTGCACTTTCTCTTCTAGTCTCTGCTTCAAAGAAAATGTCTCTCCATCTTATTCTTCAGTTTGCCAAAGTCTTCAGGTGCTTCAAGTAGGTTATTTCTGCCCCTAGGGGAGCTGTTTTGCTTCTCTTAAGGGCTCCAAAGGCCACTGAAGGGTGCCCTATTGTAAACCCATCTTTTCTCATCAAAGAGCCACATAAAGTGATGAGGCCCTGGGCAAGCCTTTCGATCACTGAGAAAGAAAATGTGACCTGCTCTGTATCAGTTGAAAGGATTGTTGGCAATCAGGTGTCAAGGACAAGCACATACAGCAGAATTTTGTAGCATAGAAACAAAAATTGGAGCGGGGGGGGGGGGGGCACACACAGCACAGTGTATGTGATGCAACTTTTGCCAGTGCAAGAGCATCAAAAATTCATAGGAAGATGCTAAGGAGATTTGGAGGTTGCATGCCATTATTTGCAAAGCAAAAATATATCATATTTCAATATCAAGGAATATGCATGGCTGCTGGCATCCACCTTTTAAAATCCTTAGGAGAGGTTTCACTTTTGGATTCCTTAAGTCTATGTTGTCAAGTCTGTTCAGGGAGTATTCCTGGGTGGGGTCTTAGGCTGGAGATGGGCAACAGTTTTTAAGAGTACAGCAAAGATATTTGTGCATGGGAAATAGATCAGTCACTCCTTTTGTCCTGCTGTCTTCAGTTGAAGAGGTTTTTCAGATTTTTGAAGCACTTAAAACCTTTGCAAAACATGTTTACTAGAAATGATTGGGATGAACATATACCATGAGCACACAAACACAAAGCCCATTATATGTCTTATATCATTTATCCTTCCAGCAACCTATGAAGGAAGGTTAAGCCAAGAAATATTAATTTTCCCAAGACTGCCAGTTTCTGAGTGGAAGGTTAAAGATCCACCTCCTGAGTATAAATGCAACCCCTCCCCCTCCCCCCGAAAGTCATTGTGGTGTCCTGGTTAGTGTAGTCACAGACTAGAATCTGGGATACCCAAGTTCATATCTTTATGTACAATGGAAGTTCACTACATGATCTTAGGTAAGTCACATAGTCTCAATCTAACCTACCTTACAATGCTGTTTTGATAGTAAAACTGGCGAGAGAATGGGGAAAGACAGGATATATATGAAATTAATAGATATTTTTGTCATTTTTACAAATTCATAGAAAGCAAAAATCATATTTCAATGTTCAGAATTTGGTTCTGCAAGGAGAGGAAAGTTTGTCATGTTTTCAAGGGTATTTGTAACATCTATCCCATCTTGTCACATTGCTTTATTATAACTAATCCTTTTTTGCCATTAATTTACTTCTCCCCCTTCTTTATATACAACATATTGTGCGGATGATCTCACAGAGCACTGAGTGAGCACTGCTATGCTCAGGAAGCTGTAATTGAAGCTCAGGAAATATTCTTCACCTGTTACACCTGTTGCTCGCTCTCACTACCTTATTGATTGTAATTCCTAGCTGATAGACTCTGAGTGGCATTTCTTTCCAGCTGTCATAGGTAAACAGAGCCAGATGTTATTTTAAAAGCTTTGCATAGAACCAGTATGAGAATATGGGCATTAAAAATATAGACAAAATAAGAACTCTTTAGGAACAGAGTTTAGGCCCCCAAAACTGAAAATTAAATCAATTAATGCAATACTTTTGGACAACCCTACATTATCCTTCTATTTTTGAAGTCAGGAGATAGCATACTTTGGAATCAACCATTTTAAACAGTTTCAACTCATGGGAATGTTGGGGCATTTCTTGCTCAGTCATATGGGAGAAATTCTGAGTAGCAAGAGTATGCTTCATACGAAATTGCTTGATCAAAAATTTTTGCTCATCCAACCATGGGAGAGCAGGTAGAGAGGAACTGCTTGCCAGGGCATATTGGTTGCGGGTTTGTACTGCACTCATATTTGCTGAAACAGTCATTGCTGAGTTAGAGGCAATGATTGAGACTTCTTCATTTAACACCTTGCTTCTTTAAGAGCTTCCTTTATATCAGCAACTCACTTTGCATCAGAGGAAAATATATGCAGAGGAAACATGCTGGGCCCATAACCTTTTATTGTATTGTAATGAATTAGCAGAGCAAATAATAGAGCAGAGATGCAAATGAGTTGGTTTGTAGAACTTTACTAGATAACAAATGAATTTGCACTAAATATAGGAACAGCAAACTCTGTCTATGCAAGTGCTCAGTCTGGGTCTCTGTGCAGACTATTTGTGCCTGTGTGTCTATTTCTCTTCTTTTGCTGAAAGAAGCAGAGAGATCTTTCCAGAAGCTCATGTGATTACAGGCATGTGACTTCAGCAGTAAACTTGTTTGATTGAATGTAAACTCCTAAAAATGTATTTAGATTAAACTGAGTGAACCATGGAAATTACATACTCTGATAAAGGACTCATATAAAGACATACTTATTCTGATTTCTAGTAGTAATCATGACACTTGGGAATAAGAAGAAAAAATCAATTGATTATTTTAGACAACATCTAAATATACAAATAAATTGCTATCTATCCATAGGAGAAAGAAGTCCCATTTGAAAACACACACACACACACACACACACACACACACACACACACACACACACACACACACACACACACACACACACGAATGAATGAATGAATGAATGAATGAATGAATGAAGTTATGAGGAAGTATTTTTTACTAACTCAACTGTCCTTAATACATATTGACAGTTATGTGAGTGTTTGATGTTAAACAGCTGGAAAATATGGGCTAAAGCAGTCAGTCAGTGGACATAATGAACCTGTCCAGAAGTGAATGTCTCTTGCTGATCTTCCCAGCATCCTTCATCAAATTGCCTTCTTAGTTTTTGTTTACTGGGTACTGTATTTAGTGAACATACAGTAAGAAACTGTCCCCTGAAGAAATTTAAATTCATTAGATGGAAGTTAGGGAATGCCTTTTTTGAATTATAGCAAAGCTACTTGGAATGACAAAAGGCAAGCTGTCAGCTACTATTGCATTAAGTACTGAGTAACTCCTGCATACAAGGGCAGATCATGACATGCTGAGGTCCTAAGCTATATCAAGTTTCAGAGGCCCCATAGCATTACCAAAAACGGTAATTTAGCAATTCATAGTAATTAAAAATTTATTTGGAGGTCCCTCATAACTTAAGGTCCTAAATGATAATTTGTTTAACTTGTGTACCAGCTCCAATTGCATGAGTAGCTCACACTTCTTCCTTCTTATATCAGACTAGTTTTTCATGTGTGTTGTGTGCGCCTTTCATCCTCTAGTCCAGGGGTCTGCAACCTGTGGCTCTCCAGATGTTCATGGACTACAATTCCCATCAGCCCCTGCCAGCATGGTCAATTGGCCATGCTGGCAGGGGTTGATGGGAATTGTAGTCCATGGACATCTGGAGAGCCGCAGGTTGTAGACCCCTGCCCTAGTCACATGAATCCACGGTTCTCCAATGAGAAGTCTAATTTGTTCCAGCAGATGGCAGCAAGCCCCATATTGATGGGTCAAAGTTTTATCTTTGGCTTGGAGATGTCTTATGAGAGCTGCAGCAACTGCCCTTGTCATGATAGCATCTATCAACATAGGCAGCCATACAATTTTGAGACTTATGGGGAGAGATGAAGGAGAAGAGCCCAGTTTGCTGCACTGTTTCAAATACAAAGTGACTGACAAGATACGCAAATACATGAGAGACAGCATTCTTCTTCTGCCTGCCAGAGTATTTCTGGCAGTGTTTGGATTCTAACAGCTGATTCAGAGTAGATCAAGCTGGTGCCACTATCTCCAAGAAGCTGAGGTGCCCTGCCTAAAAAAGTAAGCCATCGCAAGGAGCTATTTGTTGTTTTGTAAAGTGTCATGTATAAGATGATGATGGTGATTAATTAATTAATTGGGATTGGTGTTTGGTGCATCAGCTATATCACCGGCAGCAGGCAAACGAAGAAGCTGCTTGATACCTTCTTTCAATTTCTGCAAAGCATATTAATGCAAAAATTTGGAGGAAAATGTCTGATCTACGGTTTTTAGTTCTGGTATGGCACCTATGCCAGTGGGGAGAGCAAACAGAATGGTGGGCAGGTGCTGCACAGCTTCATGGTGCCGGACCAAGAAGTGGCTGCCTCCCCCAAAAGCCATGCTGATATAATGGAGGACAGCAGTGTGACTGGGGCTGAGCTAGGGGCATTCCCAGAAGTGGAGTCAGATTCCACAGGGGTTTTGGCCTGGGAATGTCCCTCTCCCCAGCCGCAGACTTGCACCATGGGAAATCGTGGTGTAAGTCTGTTTTCTCTATGGGGCTATCTGGGTAGCAGGAGGGTTTTTGAATTTCCCTCCTCCCTGAAAGGCTCAAGAAACCATCCAGATGCACAAAATATATTTTCTACATGAAATAGTTGTTCTGTTGATATTCATGGATGGAAAACTCTCAAACAAGAAAGGAACATTGTTACTCACATGCTACATACTTCGTTGTTACTCACATGCCAGGCTACTTCTATTCAGATGCCCTCACCTATTGACCTTGCTACCTTTATTGTTACTCACAGGTATATATCCTCGACTTGCTTTCCTTTCCTATTATCAGATCCTCTGAAGATGCCAGCCAAAATACAGCCAAAATGTCAGGAGAGAATGCTGCTAGAACACGGCCATACAGCCCGGAAACCACACAGCACCCCAGTGATTCCGGCCGTGAAAGTCTTCGACAATACAAGAAAGTAACAGTGACACAAAACATTTATCTCAAAAACAGTGTGATTCCCTTTCAATATTTTGCAGAAAGCAACAATATCAAGGTGTGATATTAAACAGGGATTAAGTAATTGATGTACTTGGCCTAATATAATTTTTTTTCAGGTAAATGCTTCTCATCTAACAGTAAAACGTGCTACCGCCAATGGTGTATACCTGCTGGTTCAAATTTTATTCACAGTTTCATCACTTGATGACTGCAAAAGCCAATGATATATAAATAGGCCATTGCATATTTATAGTGCAATTCTAAGTAGAGTTACACCCTTGTGAGTTCATTGAAGTCAATAGGAAGAGGGTAACTGTTTTTAAGATTGCACTGGAAGGCATTATATCATCGGATATAACAATTATATTTTCATATAATATCAAATGCAGAGATTTTAACTGAGTCAGTTGACCCATTCAGGTACAAAATATCAAGTGCAGAGTAATTAAGCTCAGAGAAACCAAGTGATATGCATAACTCATGTGTATTGGCTGTGGTATGTTCACATAATTCTATTGGTGGTCATTTGAACAAATGTTTCAGAACTCCTCCCATCTCATCCCCATCTATCTTTGGTATATAATTACAGTTACAGATATGGTCACACGATGCACTTTAGTATGGTTTGTGCTGTTCAATTAAATCTAGGGCATTTTCAGTGAAGTTATGGAGATTGCCTGTTATTTCTTCTGGGCAATGTCACCAATAGGTACTGTAGTGCAAGACTGAAACAGATAATCAAGGGGAAGCATTCTGCTAGGTAGATCATTTGTTAAGGAGGGAGGGGTTATTTAACCCTGTTCCCCAAATTTATAGCTGTCCCACATTCATCTGACAGACTGCTAGAAACCTGCTGCCAAGATCTCCCATTGTGGAAGGAGGAAATTTCAGATCATATCCTTCATGGCATGATTTGGAATCCCCTCCCAGAAGTGAATCATGCTGTTGATGAGTCACAGTGTAAAGGAGACTGATTTTGATTGATACTGGCATTACCTGGAAGAAGACATGCGTTCCAAATGTAAATGACTAAACGTATCTGTGTATGTACATATTTTCACAAGGGGCAGCAACGTTTCTTTCAACATTTCTCTTGTCTGTAAGGGTACGTTTGCACACGAGGTTTAAATAATCCTGGCCTTTGTTTAATTTGGTCTATAATGGCTAAAGAGTACAATAATGGCTAAAGAGTACAATTAATGTAAAACAAATTCCTGCCAATGTCTATCGCATATTCACAAAACTCACATAGCACAAACAGCAGGAGAGGCTCAAAGGTACTTGTAATATAACATATAAAAATGGCTTAAAACCCCTTGCAGCTAGAATGAATGTTTAATTTAAAATAGGGGTGGCTGGCCTACGGTGCTTCCGATGTGAATGGACTACAATTCCCATCAGCCCCTGCCAGCATGGCCAATGGGCTGATGGGAATTGTAGTCCATGAACGTCTGGAGCACCATAGATTGGCCACCCAATTTAAAAGATGCTCTCTTTGCTTTTCTAATCTACATTCACAAGAAATGCATCCCAGACTTTAAAAGTGTCTAAAACTCCAGCTACCTGTCACATTTACCTGTTCCTTCCTTCAAGGAGCTCAGAATGGTGTACAAAGAAGACAAGATGTCATGTTATCTTCACAACAGCCTGCAAAGTGGTTGCTGAATAACTGAGCACTGTGTTTTTGTTATACTTCCGTATGTCAAAATGGCTAGAAAGGTCTGTTGTGTGTAAAGAGCAAAAGGAGAAGTGTGTAGAAACAAAGAATCCCAAATCTTCTCGTGTATGTAAGTTTATGTCCCCAGTATGTTTGTTAATCCTAAAGATATCAGTGGCTTTTTTTTTTTGGTTTAATTTTCTTGAAATTTTGTGAACAAAAGGAGACTCTAACAAATGGGAGCATTTAAGCATACATTAGGTCTGGTATGCATAACACATAATAAATGCTCATGTCATCTGTACATCTTTGCACACAGCAGAGCAGCTCTGAATGTTATTTAACTGGCTGTTGTGGGTTTTTTGGGCTGTGGTCTGGTAAGTTTTGGTCTTAATGTTTTACCCCATCTATGGTTGGCATCTGATGCATGTCATGAGATGCCACATGCCTCAAAAGATGCCAGCCATAGGTGCGGACAAAAACTACCAGACCACGGCCACAGAGCCCCCAAAACTCAACAGCCCGTTGATTCTGGCTGTGAAAACCTTTGACAGTACATTATTTATTTTTCATCTACAGTTCCCCCCTTTCTCCTCATCATGAACCTAAAGTGGCTTATGTGTTTCTCTTTTAGTATCCAAGCTATCTTGTGGTTACGCATATATCATTGTGAGAGCAACCTAGTTCACCACATAGAGAGGTGTAAGCATAAAAAGTGGTACACGTGGGGTACAGGCCTCACTGAGGCCCCTGTCACACATACAAAAAACCGCACTTTCAATTCCCTTTGCAGCAGTGCAAAATAGCAAAACTCATTTGCAAACAATTGTGAAAGTGGATTGAAAGTGCATTATTCTGCATGTGCAGTAGGGGCAAGATATACGCGGTAGGAATAAACCACTTGAAACAGCAGGCAGAGGATCCTATTTCGGCATAGTTCCTTGTCTACGCATATACAAAATCAGTATCGCAGGCAAAATGACATCCTCCCCTGATGCTCAACCAATACCTGCTTTGCAATTTTTTTCCTAATGCGGGCAAAACCAGTTCCCGCAGCGTGAACCAGTCCAGTGTATTCTCTGTCCCCTCATTCTCCCGCACGTGTGAATTAACTTCGCTCGCGGGTAACATGCGAGATTTCAACCCGAGGTTCTCTGGAGGAGCAGCCGGGGCGGGGCAGTGGATCTTCATTAAAGGGCGTGGATGACAACTAAACCGAAGCAAACTGTTTTTGCCACCCTTTCTGCAATGACGCCCATGAGAAACGCAGCGGAGGAAAGGGCGGATCTCCTGAGACTTGTTGCATCGGCGAAGGGACGAGGATTGACCAACACCGCCTTGCCTAGAAGGCCAGCCCAGCCCTCGGCTCGGCTTCCCTCCCTTCTCGGGCCAGACCCGGGCGTGGCCTGCTTTCCGCCCTCCCCTCAGCCGGAGCCTGGCGAAGGCGGCCCCGCCGCGGTGTTTCCCTGCTCAGTGCCCGCCGCTCGCGCCTTTGCTGCCGGCTGCTGACTCTCGTCCTGCCCGCCGCCCGCCCGGATCCCTGAGGATGGTGCTGCCCGGGGAAGAGCGCGCCGCTGCCGGGGTGTACCGGGCGCCCCCGGAGCTGGTGCGGGAGGCGCACGTGCCCTCCTTGGACAAGTACCGGGAGCTTTACCGCCGCTCGGTGGAGGAGCCGCAGGGTGAGTGCAGCAGGCAAGGCCCGGGTTGGCCGAGGCGGGCGGGCATGCAGGCACAGGCAGCCACGGGCAGGCCCACAGGCTGGGCTTCCTGGTTGAGAAGTGGAGGCGCGAGGCGGGCGGGAAGCAGTGCCGGCCGCTAACGAGGTTTCGCTTTGCACATGAAGCTCTGGGCCCGCTCGGTTCCTCATCCTTTTCTTTGCCTCGCCATGTGGTTTGCATGTCCTCCCCTGCCTCGCTGCATTCAGGCTGCCTGTCAGTTCCTCCGAGCCGCAGCAGCCCTCTGAATTGCACAAGGTTTTTTGTAGCCTGTTCTCACTGGCCACACTACATTTCTTTAGCCACACATGGACGTCCCTTGCTTCTGGCTGCCATGCTAGAACATCGGGATAACCTGCACGACGTGGATACATCTGTTCTAAGGTTATTTTACTGGGTTGTTTTAGGGACCCTGTGCAGAAGAGGCATCCTTGCCAGTGTCACTTTCTGTTGTATTCTTGTTTCTAAATTTTGTGCACAGAAACTTAGTTATAGACTTGATAGGTACCAACCTGCCATTGACTGCTAGATGAAGTCTGTAGGAATAAATGACCTGTCTAAATTCCAATTGAGAGTTGGACAACCCTACATGATAACAACCATCCCTGGTGTTCAGTTAGAACAGAGTTGTATTTGTTTATGTATGTACTTAATTTGTAGAGCACCTTTCTCCCCCGAGAGCTTCTGAAAGCAGCAGCAGCAATTTGGAGCTGCTACACTATGCACAGAAGTTTATACATCCCTATATTTTTGCTGCTGCTCCTTCAGACTTGGTGAATTCAGGAGACATTGCCCTAAACTTGTGCTGAGACTTATTATTATAGTATGTCATCACACTATTATTATAGTATATCATCACTCAACAAAAGAAAAAATATTTTTTCTTCTTCTTTCAGGTCTAATAATAGGGAAAATTCACCACAGAATAAATAAAGAGCTAGTACAGGAATACCTGAATACTTTAAATGAACTCAAATCTCCAGGGTTTGATGAACTACAACCCAGGGTATTAAAAGAACTGGCAGAAGTCATCTCAGAACCACTTGCAATAATCTTTGAGAACTCCAGGAGAACAGGAGAAGTCCTAATAGACTGAGCTAATTTTGTCCCCATCTTCCTAAAGGGTAAAAAAAGAGGACCCAAACAACTACCGCCCAGTCACCCTGAAATCAATACCAGGAAAGATTCTAGAGCAGATCATTGAGGAGATAGTCTGTGAGCACTTGGAAGGGAATAATGTGATCACTGAAAATCAACATGGGTTTCTCAAAAAAAGTAATGTCATACTAATCTTACCTCTTTTTTTGATAAAGTGACAAACTTGGTAGATGAAGGGAATGCTGTGGACATAGCATACCTTGATTTTAGTAAGGCCTTTGACAAGATGCCCCATGATATTCTTGCAAGTAAGATGGAAAGAGGTGGACTAGAAAAAGCAACTGTTAGTTGGATTTGTAATTGGTTGACTGGCCGAACACAAAGAGTGCTCATCAATGATTCATTTTCATCCTGGAGAGAAGTGAGTAGTGGAATGCCACAGGGTACTGTCCTGGGCTCAGTTCTATTCAATATTTTTATCAATGTCTTGGATAATGAAATGTTAATCAAAATTTGCAGATGATACCAAATTAGGAGGGGTAGCTAATACCCTGGAGGACAGGGACAGGATTCAAAATGGTCTGGACATATTAGAGGACTGGACCAAAACTACCCTACCATGATTTTTTGGGATTTTTGGAGGATGCTTGAAATATAAGCCCTACTAGAATGATTGCTCAGGGCCAGCAAGGTTATCTTCTATATCAACTATAGGCAAGTAGGCCAGCAAATGTGCCTGAATCATATTGTTTTAATTCTTGGACTGCCAGAGAGCTACCTGAGGTCATAGGCAGCCTCTCAAATGTTGTTTTGGAGCTGTCTGCATTTGGGTGTGAAACTATGGTAGGTAAGGTTTTGTGTCCAGAGGCAAATCTCTGGGAGAGAAGTAATGTTCCATATCGCTGTTGATGTACGTGATACTTGTGTACTTTCATTGACTCTAGATGCAATACTTAACTTCTGTAGCGTCTATAATACCTGCACATGCACTGACATTGCAGTCAGTATAAAAGTGAGATACTTTATTTCTGAAAATACTACTGGAATAAGCTTGAAAGCAGTAGGACCAGTCTGCAGGATGGCTCTGACGCCATTTCAAGAGGATATGAAAATGTCAACTCAGACAGTGTCAGCTACAAATCTTTGTGTCCTTTTGTTTTGGTAGAAACCAGTAGCTGGTGTCTTCTTACAGCTGAATTAAAGGTGCTAGTTTAAAATTTACCTTTGAACAGTCTCCATGGATGAGTGAAGTGGAGGAGAGTTTGGTGGAGAGAAATTCTTGGTGTTTCTATGCAATCTTGCAAGCAAAAGTTGTCAGAATTCTTTAAAGCACAGCAAAAATATGGTCTTTTTCTCAATGGAAAACTGCAGTAATTTATCTTATGCATTTGTTGGCAACAAGCAAAAAGGCATAGATTTGGTTGTCAAGGAGCCCCAAGTTTTGTGGTACTCTGAAAGAGATTAAGTACTACAGTATTGGTATAGTGAACAACAAGTGAACCAGTAGATAAGTTATATAATAAAAATTCTTGTAAATTTGTATGACTTGCAGTAGTTTGTATGACTTGGGAGCATATAATTAACTCAATTCCCCTAATTCATTCTCTTCCTTAAATAAGACCCTTTCAGTTTTGTCTAATTTAGATCATATGCTATTAACTGTTGTCTGAAAGTTTTAATTTATTCTTTTACAGAATTCTGGGCTGAGATTGCCAAAGAATTTTACTGGAGAAGTCAACACACTGGACCATTTCTGCACTACAACTTTGATGTCACGAAAGGAAAAATCTCCATTGAGTGGATGAAAGGGGCTACAACTAACATTTGCTACAATCTGTTGGACAGAAATGTGTATGAGAATAAACTTGGAGACAAAATAGCTTTTTACTGGTAATATTTTGCTTTTTATTATGCTGTCTCGTATAAGCCTTAGAAATGAAAAAAAATTCTTGTGCCATTGGTACATTTTGTGCTGATCCAGGGTATAGAGTCCTGAATGGTGAATAATAATGAGCACTTTATTGTTAGAGCTAATTTTCTGTTGAACTTGCTTGAGAAAGTAATTAAAGAAGGCACACTTTTTTGGAAAAGGGGGGAATCTGCCTCAATTGCTTCTGAGTCATCAAATTCTGTCAGGTTCCCAGTTATAAGTCTTCAGTGCTGCTGCTTAAAGCGTCTGTAAAGCTTTCAAAGGCTTTATCAGTGGCTTGTATGTACTTCAAAAAGTCCTCTAGAAAACTTGCTAAAAGCAGTTGTCAGTTTCCTAAATAATAGGTGCCTCAGTAGAACACAAACACTAAAGTTCATTGGAAGGGCAGAGACAACTTTCATCATTGTGCTGTTAAAAATTCTGATTTCTTTCTTTCACCTTTCAGTGCAAAGTAATGGTCACCCAGTGAAGATTAGAGATCTGATCAGAACACAGGAAGCTTAAGGTGGGAGGCAGAATAGGGAATACTGTCTGTAGAGCAGGTTGCCACTGTAGAATGTCGTCATCTTCTTTAGCATTCATGATGCCTCCCTTTTGCAAGAAGACCAATAACTCTTTTTCAGATGAAGGTTATTGCTCTTTCCTTTCTTGCGCCAAGGAATAATATAATTTATTTCCTTTCCCTAACAGTTCTAGTTCCTTTTTCTTTGATTAGTACTTGTTTACTTTACAGAACAACCAGAAAATCAGGAAATGTGGCATGCAGTTCAATCCAATGTATATTTACCGGGAAGCAAGCCCCACTGACTTCATTAGAACTTAACTCTCAAGTAAATGTGTGTCTGTTACAGCTGTGGTCATGTACACGTCTTAGATGCAGGCTTTTACGAAGTACATCATGTATTTACTTTTTGTTTTATTTTTGGTTTAGTGGGTTTTTTAAAATTGTTATTGAGATAAAAACAGTCCTCAAAATCTGTTAAAAGAAGCAAGTGGAATTTCAAATTTTCAACTTCTGAGCTATTTCAGTGATGGGTATTTATTAAATTCATTGGTATCCCATCTTCATCCACAGTGGGGACCCAAAGCAGATTACATAGTTCTCCTTTCCTCCATTTTATCCTCACAGCAATCCTGCAAGGTTGGTTAAGGGGATATAGTGTAACTGGCCCAAAGTCCCTCAGCAAGCTTCCATGGCACAAGTGAGGATTTGAACCTGGGTCTTGCGGATATTAGGCCCCTTCTGCACATGCAGGGTAATACACTTTCAATCCACTTTCACAATTGTTTGCAAGTGGATTTTGCTATTCCGCACAGTAAAAATCCAGCTGCAAAGTGCATTGGAAGTGGATTGAAAGTACATTATTCTGCATGTATGGAAGGGGCCTTAGTCTGACACAGTTAACTACTATACCACACTGACTCTCAGATTGACTTTGTCACGCTGCCCATTGCATGGCTGTAGCTGGTTGTGGTATGTTCTGCAGAAAGAGGCTCTGGCGAGTATCCTGGCATCAAGTGTAATTGAGATTTCTTTGGACTCCTGTAGAACATTATTATCTTGAGTTGTATCAGTTAATACTTGTTGTGGGGTTAGTTATTTTGATAGGCTTTGCATTGATAGTATTGATCCTTGTTAGCTATCTTCAGCTATCTACTAGAACAGGGGTAGGGAACCTGCGGCTCTCCAGATGTTCAGGAACTACAATTCCCATCAGCCCCTACCAGCATGGCCAATTGGCCCTGCTGACAGAGGCTGATGGGAATTGTAGTTCCTGAACATCTGGAGAGCCGCAGGTTCCCTACCCCTGTACTAGAAGATGGGACATAATTTTTAAAAAAGCAATAATACTGGTAATTCTGTTTATCAAGTTGTGGGAAAAATTGAGGTGCGTGGGGTGTATATCACCATAAGCATCTGTGAAAGATGGGCAGCATAAAAATGAAATACATTTCATAAGCATGATGAAACAGTTAGGAAGTGGCTGCAGGGTTGCTCACTCACTTCCCTCTTTCCTGAAATATACATTCAGGCTACAGTGCCTTAACTGTTACATCGGTAGCCATGTTGGTAGTTACGGTTATAACTAACGATTTAGGTTCTGCAGAATCTGGGATCTGAAACCAGCTTCAGAGTGGTTTTAGATTCTGGCTTAAATAGGGAAGCTCTAACATTTACTCTAACATTTTAATGTTTGTGGGGACAGAGGGTTAACAGTGGCTAGGCCTGGTAGCAGGAATTTATATTTTCTGAGAGGATATTAAAAGGGTGTATGGAAGACAGTGTGCTATTTAGCCTGAATGTCTACCCCTTCTTCCGCATTAACTCTGCACCAGCCGTGTATAAAAAGGTAGTCTAGAAAGATGAAATATAGTTTACTTCTAAACAGTGTCAGCAATATGCATCTGCTTGTTTCTTCTTAAAAATTAGGTTCAAGTAAGGAGAAATTGTTGAAGGCTATCGTGGTTGGAGTCAACTGACTGTTGTGGGTTTTTTGGGCTGTGTAGCCATGCTATAGTTATTTAGTTCCTAAAACTACCAGATCAAGGCCACACAGCCCCCCCAAAAAACATAACAATCAGTAAGGAAATTAAAAAAAAATAGCAGTAGACTGTTAACTCTCACCCTCGTTTTCACCTGTAGATTTCTATGGTGCCAGGTACTGGATTAAAAACTAAAATAAATGTTCCAGTTTCAAAAAGGTGTTGCTTTTATCTCTTCCTAGATACTAGCATGATCTTACTAAACAAATATTGTTTAGTTTCTGGTTCAAAAGAACTTTATGCTGCTAAAGAGTAACTTGTCCAAGGCAACAGAACATACTTTGTTATGAATTAATTAGGTTACCAAAATACATAAACATTATTTGACTCTCTAAGGGCAGCATACTGCAAATGAGTTGTGGAAAGCAAAATGGACAGCAGATGGATGCACGTTTCAAATGTGGAAATTTATTTCCACAGGGATTCTGGCTTGATCAGATAAACAGAAACGTGCAAAATGCATAACTGCATGCCTCTGAATATATTTTTCTTTAAAGAATGCTCTGTATGGTAGCATGAGAGAAGTGCTTCTGGAATATTCCAAGGGTGCATCTATTCCAGCATCATCCTTACAGAAGCGGATGCATCTGAGAAGCCTGGAGGAATGAGTGGACACAGTACGCTCCTCTCGTTGCTATTCTAGAAATTGGCATTCATAGATTCCACTAGTGATGGATTGTGTATTAAAAGCATGTAACCCAGAAGGCGCCAAACACTTTAGGTATGTGTGTAAAAAACAAACAAAACCTCTATCTTCAATATTTGTTGTCCTGAACTGATTGCCAAACAATTTAATTGAGTTATAGTATTATATGAGAGTGATATTCTTCTGTTAAGTTTCCCTTACAGCCCAATCCAGAGCCACTGATGGTGGGATATAGTGCCACTGCAGTGCTGCCCTGCCATCTTTAAGAGAGCTTCTTGGTGGCGTGGGGAGGCAAAAAATTTTTTTTAAGCCTTTCTGCCACTGGGCTCTGTGGACTCAAAAGGGTGGCGTAAGTTCAAGCCCTGGGCACCATCATTCTGACAGGCAAAGGCTGGGTGGAAGATGACTAATGTTGACTTGCCCCTCCAGCCACACCTCTTGAATGCCCTTCTATGCTGGTGGAGGGCCATGGCAGCTGAGGACTGTGGTAGCTGCCTGCTGATGGACTTGCCCCTCTGCTAGGCTGCGTGCCACGGGAAGGGCAAATCCAGTGTACTTGCTCTAGCTTTCTCTTTCTGGTTGGTAGCACAATTAGGTTTATACTTCTTGCAAGATTTATTCCATAAATTACATTTCATCACCAGTGACGTCTGCCAAGACAGCAATTGAGTAAGAAGCCAGACAGAATAATATAATAAGCCCAGAAAGGTACATTGCTGAAATACCAATTAAGTTGGAGAATGAATTCAGTTATTGGTATGTATTGTATGTTTGTGTAGAGTCTTTTATGTTTAAAAACAAAAAACTTAAAGCCATATTGGTAATGGAACATGAAATCACTCATTCATGCTGTGTTTGGGAAGTAACATTATGTATGAAGAAGAGTTGGATTTATATCCCCCCTTTCTCTCCTGTAAGGAGACTCAAAGGGGCTGACAATCTCCTTTCCATTCCCCTCCCCCCACAAACACCCTGTGAGGTAGGTGGGGCTGACAGAGCTCAGAAGAACTGTGACTAGCCCAAGGTCACCCAGCTGGCGTGTGTTCACAGGCTAATATGAATTCCCCAGATAAGCCACAGCTCAAGAGGCAGAGTGGGGAATCAAACCCAGTTCCTGCCGATTAGAGTGCACCTGCTCTTAACCACTACGCCACTGCTTCTCAAATGTTATATGAGTATAACATTTGAAGGAAAAGATTATTCGGCATCAATAAAATCTGTATCCTAATGCCAGCATCTTATTTGTGTGGCCAGCATGTTAAGAACTTGTGAGCTCTGTTGCACTTTCGACACATATTTGAAATAAAAAAAATTTATGGCAGGGCCAAGATGTTCAGTAAAAATTCCCCATTTCCTTATTTCTCTAGTTTATTCACTGAGTGTCCAGCATCTCCTGGAGCCAGCTTTGCCAGGAAAGGTAGGGGCTGGAAATCAATTTTTTAAAAAATAATAGAGTCTGAAATTTAAGGAGGTAACTGCAGAGGAACATCTTAAATTTTTGATGAGAAGTTAACTTATTTTTGACGAGCTGTCAATTTTGTATCCAGTCCATGCAGAATGTCTGTGTAAAGTCCCTTTCTAGTTAATGGGAAGTTTGTTCCACAGTGAAATAATTCTTTTAAAGCTGCTTGAAATGAATGGGTGTTGCACAAAAATTCAACTTGCTCTTAAGATGTTGCAGAGGAATGCAACTCGCTCTCTTACTTCCTTGTGGGTTTATATAGGAGCAGTTCTCAGTGAATCATTTATAAGCATGTTAGAAAAACGTGATATCTGTAGACATGTCTATGGATAAAATAAGATGGCCGGGGGAGGGGTGGTGGTGGCTGCTTTACATCCCTTAGTATTAACAGCCACATGTCTCTTGAGTTTATGTTACATTATTTATGTTATAATGGGCTATGTGATCAGTGCTCTTTCAGGTGTTCAGGATCTACTAATTTGTTGTGGTGTTGAGGTTCTTGGAAACCTTCAGGTGGGTTTAAGTTGGAGTTGGATAGCAGTTATCTTATTGGTTGGAGTTGATAGCAGTTATCTTATTGCTTTCAACCAGTTTCAGAAAATGTTGCTCACTTTAGTGTTACATTAGGATTGTGTTAGTCTTTTCAAAAGCTGGACTCTGAAAATGCCATCATGATTGATATGCAGGCATTGTGTACTACTAGAAGAAATCTATTTGTGGGGGGAGGGGACCCTGTCCAGATAACTTACTGTATTGAGGCTGTTCTGAGGCTATTAGTGGTTAGTGTCAGGGGTATGGCAGTGGTGTAAGATGCATTACAGTTTTACACTCAATTACTGGTTATGCCAGTGTTGGCTGTTAAGCAACTGTGACTACTTGTGCAATAATGTGGAAGACAGTTCTTTTAACCCTTAACAGTGTGTGCATGACTATATCCCTGTAAGAACTGTGCACCTCTGCTTAGGATTGTGCTTTTTCCTACTTAAGTCAGTACAGTGGCAGGTACCACCTTGACTCTGGCTTTTTTGGGGGGAGACAGAGAGGTTTAAATGACTTGTTCTTGAAATCAGCAAGGGAGATACTTCTCTGATGTAATTGATGAATCTCTCTGCAGTTTATAATGTGGTAGAACATTACGTTTTGAAGGGTGTGTGGAGACAACCTTGCAGTGCATTAACTTTTATCTACTGACATGTCCCAAGAGGGTGGGACAGCATGTTTCAGATCCCTGGAAGCTAGCCCATAATGTTTCTCATCAGTCTGGTTTCTCTTTGCTTAAATGCCTCTCAAGTGTGATAAACTTTTCCAGAGTTTCAGGTAAGAAACAACATTAGTTTGTTGACACACAGCTCTACTTTTCATTCCTTATTCATTCAAGATTAACAGATTCTGGAATAGTATGGTGGCCGTGGTAACATTTGGGATTTCCCCTCTTGCCTTTCTTGAAGTATTGGGTCTGTAACCTTGGATATCTGGTGCCCAGTTGTACTTATGGCTGCTTAGGGGGAAAGTATTCCTTCCATCCTATCATTGCTATTTAATTATTTTTCTTGGTGAATGGTATCTTGTCAATTGTAACCTCAGTAGTTAGCTTCTGGAATGGAGTGTGGAGATGCCCTTGAAAATGCTGGCCATTTCAGTTAGTGCAGTTAGTGCACTCTTTAAAAGGGTCAGAAGATAAGAATCCAAGCAGCTGTTTTAAAAACAGTAGTCTGTTAGCTTCCTGTTCCAATTCAGGATGGTAGTATTACCTTCCAAAGCTCTTAACAGCTTGGTTGTCACCTGCCTGATTGAGCATCACATGATCCTACTAGTTCTTTGAAGTCCTTTCTATATATGGCTTCAGGTGCTCTTGAATCATAGGTTGTACAATTTTGAATCAGTCACCATTTGTAGCTTGATATAGTCCAATCCTCCAGGTATTTATAAAGATTGCAAAACTGTATGTCATCTGTCTCTTGATTGCTAGATGCCTGCTGATATTTCAAACAGTAGTGCTGGATTTTATCAAAGAAAGTAGGGGTGTATGTGGTTATTAGAGCAAGAAACACTCAGGCTCATGTTGTTCCTCTTTCTCTCACATGTTGCACAAAAGTGTAAGACTTTTTTATTTAGGAAGTCTTCAAACTAACTGCCATTGGGTGTGATATTAACTGGGTAGAATCATAGAGTTGGAAGAGACCCCAAGGGCCATCATCCAACTCCCTGCAATGCAGGAACACATAATCAGAGCACTCCTGACAGATGTTATGATTTTGTTTGTTGCATAGAAATTAGCATTTTGAAGGATTAAACTTTGGTTTAGAATCCCAGTTTTAAAAAACTTAACACCCCAATCCGGGGCTCTACCTATGAAGGGGGTGCAGGATTGCACCAGCAGATTTTGCCCTCCCTGGGCGTAGCGGGGGCATTTTGGAGGTTTGGCTGGGGGAGGGGGATGGAGCTGAGATTAGTCAACTTCTACCTGGCCTTGCCTGCTGGAATGCTGGTGCCAGGGGCTTGGGCTTAAGGGTGGTGTACGCCCATAGAGTCCAATGGAAGACCCTGTGGCTGCAGGTTGGCTTTTTCTATTTCTTGCCTCCCTGCACCGTTAAGAAACCCTCGTGGAGGCAGTGGGGTGTGCTGTGTCCTGCAACCAGGGGGTCTGGATTGAGCTGTCAATCTGTTAGGGTGCTAAATTCAGGCATTACAAATTGCAGTTAGAATGAGAACTTGCTGATTTAGGAAGTCTTCAGTTTTTGGACAGCACATGAGGAGGGAAGTGCAGGCATTGAAAGATTTCTGGCTGATTGCCAGTGCTAACTAATTGTGGTTTGTGATGCTTGAATGCAGCCCAAATAATTTTGCTATAATGTATACTTTTTGTGAACTGTTTAGGTGCTGTCGTTGGCCATATGTTTTTTCCCCAAGCCCTCATAACATATCCGAGTCAGTAGTTTGTTATGATGTTGATGATGCATGTCTAATCAATGTAGTAAGCCATTGCACATGAATATCTGTGGTGCTGCTGCCATGAGAATTGGGTCTCTTGTGGCTGTTACTCTGCATGATATTGATGTAAAGAAAAACAGAATGTAACAATAACATTCCTGTATCACTGTTGCTTTGCCAAGGGAGAATAATTAGTAGAAGTAGTATAGGTGTCTCTATTAACTGTTGTGAAATCAGTTGTTTTAAATTAGTGTGGGTTTTTGGGGGGACTGTACATACAGGATTAGTCTTCTCATATTTATTGTTGCTATGTAGCTTCTTGATATGACAGTTGCAGAGTGTGGCAGTTTTTGTTGCTGAAAACATGTTTTTAAACTATACTTGGCTTGGAATGAACTGACTGTAAAACAAGTTGCCAAAACTTTTTCTTCTTCTGTTGGAGATACTGGTGACCCAGAACATTTATTCAGAGCATACTTACATAGAAGCCATTGGCTTAATTAGTTGCTGCTGAAAGTTAAATTTTCCCTTGTTCATTTGCATACAATTGTGAGGACTAGTTCTGAAGCTTTGGCTGCACTTTTTTTTTTGTGTGTATGGGGGAAAGGTTAATATGGACTCAAGAGACCGTGTTTGTGTGGTGAACAGTCTTGGTTGAGCACTTGGATAGGATTCAGTTGCAGCAGGGGTGTCCAAGTCTGGTGCTTCAGATGGACTACAATTCCCATCAGCCCCTGCTGGTATGGCCAATTGGCCATGCCAGCATGGGGCTGATGGGAATTATAGTCCATGAACATCTGAAGCGCCAGAGTTGGACACCCCAGATCTACAGGATCCAAGGTAATCGAAGTAAGTTCTCTTCTCCCCCCACTTCTACATCCCATTGGGTATTTCTATTTTGTTTCAAGGCACCATATTCATATACAAATGGCAATTTTACCCCAGATTAAAAAGTTCACTTGCTGCTTTTGTCCTTTTGTCCTTTTGTCATATATTTCATCTGCTTTTGGATCTACTGCTGTCTTATTTCCTTGCCTCTGTTTTCCAGTGTTCCCGATGTTCCATTTTTTCCATTAGAATAATTGATAAAGTCATCAGTATTTTTCATGCAGTACATTCAGACTGAGTGAGATGCTTTTTAAGACAAGGTTATGTCAGGACCGAGTTTCATTTCCTGTAATCCCCTGTAAGTCTCATTTCTCTGAATCCCCTGGTTCCCGCCACAGCTAAGAATCGCCCACCAACACACCCTTTATATACTGGGACTGAGGGCAAGAACCCTCAGTTCCAGCACCCTGTAGTTAGGGCGACACAAATCAATAAAGTTCATTCCTTTTTTATAAAGTCGACTTTGGCTCATTCCGCACATGCAGAATAATGCAAGTTCAAACTGCTTTCAGTGCTCTTTGAAGCTGTGCGGAATGGCAAAATCCACTTGCAAACAGTTGTGAAAGTGGTTTGAAAACGCATTATTTTGCTTGTGCAGAAGAGGCCTTTGTTTGAGTGTGTTCAGCCTTACAGGTTATTCCTCAGTGAGGAATGAAGATATTTCTCAGGTTTTTTTTCAGTACTTCCCCAAATTTCCCAATTTTTTCATTTGACAAGTTGAAAAGTCTGAGGACTTTTTCATGGTATGATTTTTGAGTATGAAAAATAAACTTTCCAGTTTTTTCATTAGAAAAATGGAGGAAAGTCCGTCAGTGAAAAAATAGAGCCCTGTTTTCTCAGTGTGTTTTCCCCTGCAGGCTACTTCCATTTAACTTTATATACTAATTTGTATTTTCAAAAAGACAAATACCAGCACAACTATTATGAGAAAGCCTGGATATTTTGAGAGGGAATGTATTGTCCAGCTCTGGTTGAAACAAATCATTTAGTATTAGCCAAACATTAAAATATAAATATAGCATTTAAAGTTCTTAATGCTAAGCTCTTCACAGATAATTTACAAACTCCTTTTCTGTGTTTACAAATACATTCTGCCCTCTGACTTTGGAGTGTGTAAGGCCATGCCTCTCTGGTTCAGCTTTCAGCTCTTATTAGTTCTGGGTGATGACACTCCTAAGAGATAAAATATTCTAAAAGTTGGAAGTTATTGTTAGTTTAGTGGAGCATGCCAAAGGCATTTGTAAAAGCTGCTCTGAACCTGGACATCTATTTGCTTTAAGAAGGTCATCCCTGACATAATAGATAGAAGTCCTGGTTTGAAGAAATTAAGATTTCTTTTTTCATTCCATAAGCAGACAAAGCCACAACATTTCAAATTTGAGTTTTCAAGAACAGTCTCTTGTGTTTTTCTTTGTGCATGTGTATATTCTAGAATGCCATGATGTTAATAATGCAAATACAGATGTCCTATGTATTTTTTTGTTTGGGACGAATATATCTATATGACAGCAGGAACACTCATGTGTACACCTTGTGAGCATTATTTTGGCGAGAAGTACCATTCCATTGGTGGAAGCAAAGCTCCTTCCTCTTTGAGTGGGCTACTGAGGGCAACATATTAGAGCAACATATTAGACCTGTTGCATTAGTGCCAACTGTGTTTCTTGGTGTAGGTAAGCTGGACTCTCTGTGAAGTGTCAGGTGGAATCCATTTCTTATTAACTCTCTTACTACTCTATCCTAACGTGAGACAAATTACTCTCTTACTCTATCCTAACGTGAGACAAATAGATTGCTTTGGAGTATGAGGGACTGGGCAAGGCATTTGCTGCCATTTTGTTGCGTGACATGAATTAAACATGAATCTTAGTGCTTCAGCTGGAATATTGCCACTTAACTGATGATTGAGAATTTTCAAGATTTCACCGTGTGATTTCTAGCAGTCCTGTTAGCAAAGGACAATTGAATTATGCTTGCTTATCGTTAAGTGTCAGGGTAAGACATGTTGTATCTTGTTCATTTATTGTGTCACGGTCTGCAGCAGCTTGTTATAAATACTTCCATGAAAGATTCTTGGCTTGTGATAACTTGTGAATTCTTGCAGAAGGTTCAGTTACCTTGGATGGATCAGTTAATATGGCTACCATAATGAAAATGTCAGTTTTAGCTATAGCTCAAAAAACTTTTCCCCCATTTGCTGTTTAGGTTTCCTTTAAGAACATAAAAACAAAAAACATTTCCTTTAAGAACATAAATCTTTGCTGTTCTTACTGTATTTGTGTCTGTAGCATAAGGAAGGTTGAGAATCCTTCCTTTCATGTTCTTTACAGATTTTGTTTAAAACTTAGTGGAAATGATCTGCTGTCTCTGTTTTGAGTTCAGAGAACCGAAATGCCTTTTGAACAAAATGTTGAGGTGGCAGATGACTTCTAATTCATTAAAAACAACACCTTTTAAATGGGAAAAAAACCCTCCAAATGTCATAATGGGCAGTGGGTTTTTTTTTCATGCCACTGCCAAAATTAGAATTCAGTTTATATGTATTTTCCTGTAGACTGAGGTGGGTAACTGTGTAGTTTTATTTACTTAGAAATGAAAATCTACCAACTCTTTGGAATTACTGCCATTACATTGTTATACTAGCATCTTTAATCTTCCTTTTAAGATATGACATGGTTGCTAATGCAGGTTTTATGTTTGCTTTGTTTTGTGCCTCTCAGGAATAATCTTAAATTGGTATACTGTAGGTGAGAAGGAAAAAAGTGCTTTGAAGCTTTTAAATGAACTAATTGTAGCATAAGTATGCTTAGCGAACACTTCAGTGTCCTTTTAAAGCTAGCAGAAGTGAACCTGTAGTCTTGATACAAGTTTTCTGAAAGGAAAGTTTAAATTTTCTCAGTTGTGTTGCTGTTAGTTCTTCTCAACCCAGGCAATGCATTGGAATTTAGTTCTCTTATTTTTAGTGGCTTTCTCTGTCCCATCTTATGCGTTCTTCTTCCCCATCTAATTTATGTCTTGCAAGAGCAACAATGTCATTCTTTATGACAGGTAGACATACAGTGTTTTAGGAGGAAGCATGCTAAGCATTCATTGATATATCATATAGCTGTTCAGCCCATAGCCTGCTCCTTCCATACTGACATCTTGTTGCATTCAAGTGCCATTTTCAGCCCTGGTCTACTGGAGCTGGGGCTTTCCTGGCTTCTTCAGTTCTCCCTATTTTATTTTCCCCTTACTATTCTAGAAACCTTATTGTGAATGGACCACCACCAGATGACAGCATTTGAAAGTGTGGTTTGTCACGTTCAATGTTTGGTCTTCGACCCCTGGTGCTGCAAGTGATCTACCTTGATGGTGTCCCCAGCACTGATACTCTGAAGGTTGAACATGGATTAATAGTTACTGAACATGGTTAATAGCTGCTGATGGACCTATTTTTCATAAATCTTTCTAATCTCCTTTTAAAGCTAACTAAATTAGTGAATAGAACTTAATCTTGTACCAGTGAATTCTGCAGGTTAATCACTCTTTGAGGAAATACTGTCCATCATGAAATTACTGCTTGTCCACTTCATGGGTGCCCATGTGTTCTATGGAATAGAAGAGAAAGTTCTCTTCATCCATTTTCTTTTGTATTGTTGTATAACTTTCTACATGTCACCCCCATACACTTTAAGCACCCTTTAAAAAAAACAACTGAACAGCTCAGAGTCTTTAACAGTACCATTTTTGCAATGCTCTGGTATATTTCGAATTCATGGCACAGTTGAAGGATAAAGGGATCTTGCTAATACAAAAGCTAGTAGCCTGGCTCTAGTCTAGTAAGTAGATGTGAAAGACCTCTGCCTGTGATTGTGGAGAGTTCCTGGCAGTCTTCATAGACAATAACAACCTTTGTGGACTAATGGTTTGATTCATGTTTACAAGAAAACCAGATAGGAAGCTATTTGTAAGCTTTACCCAATGTGTGCTGCCTTGTATGTTACATACCTTCCACATGGTTTAAGGTGCCAATTTATAACTTTCTTCCTAAATGTTAGTTTTCTCTTAGGTATAGGCAAGCTATGGGTAGCCAGCTGGTCCTGTCCTGTGGCTTATGTGAGTTTCAGCAGCAAATGTTTGCATTGGATTTGCTAAGGCGGTCTTTGAAGATTGTTGCTAAACCAGTGGAGCAACTTCTGTAGGCCATAGGTGAAAAAGATCCTGCAATCCGTTTTCAAAATCCTGAGAAACTGTACTTGATCTACTCTACAGTAATCTACCCTACAGTAATCCTCATAACTTATTTACTCTGAAAATCTAGGATGAATTTCCTAAAGCACATCCATACAATGGAGGTTAATTTTCCCTCTCCACTGAGATGTTTAATGGTATTTAAGGTAGTATCAGCCTTGTTCCATGATGGATATCATTTTAGAAACTTCCTTGTTTGTGGTGCGTGGGTTTTGGTCATTCTGTAATTCTTAGAGAAATATGAATGGTATTTACTATCTAGACTGTAAAATCACAAGTTGGCCCTGAAGCACTTTGAATGTATAATTAATCTCTTTTTGCCTCCTTTAGGGAAGGAAATGAACCAGGGGATAACATGAAGATCACGTACAATGAGTTGCTGTGTAAAGTCTGTCAGTTTGCCAATGTTCTTCAGGAGCAAGGTAAAATGGGAGTCCACAAAATATCTTCCACATATGAACATCCCAGTGACCATGATGGCCTGCTTTTCTCCTCCCAGGCTTGGAGGTGGGGTGGTGGAAGTAGAGGGATCATTCATGACCAAGGGCCGTGCTCCAAGGAAGTGCAGTTTGGGCAGCAGAGCCCATGCCTGCCCTCCCAGCTGGGAGTTGAAGAGGCTGGTGCGGCATTGTCCCCGACCTTATTTTGTGCTTCAGAGGTGTTTCAGGAGCTCTGGAGTTTTGTCAGAATAATTGTACTTTTTTTTGTGAACCCTTATGACTTAGCATCAGTATATACTGGATTTATGATGCTAGATTCCCACTTTAAATGTGTCAGCTAATGTGATACTATCTGGAAGATTCTTGGTTTTAGTAGATTTTTCGTTTTGTGCTTTTTAAACACAATATACAAGCCGTATCCTACTGAGATTTGCTCTCTACTTTTGGACCTTTTAAACTCAAAAGCTAGTCTCGCCATATTGCTTTGAACTTTATGACATTGTTCCTTAGCAAATATAGCAATTCTGGTCTGTTACGCTAGCTCAACAGTTGAAAACATTTTAAAATAGCGATGGGGAATAACTCAGCTTGGCAGCGAGAGGTAGGTTAGCGCAGGGATCTTTACAACAACTATACCAGAAAATGGCTTTGAAATGTTCTACAGAGAATGCCAGGAGACCAAAATGGAATTAAATATTTTTTATAGATTTTTGGTAAAAACATTCATACAGTAAGACAAAGAGACTAAGAGATATAAGTGAGGGGGGGAGGGGGATAGGTTTGGATGAAAGATTAGGAGGGGAGCAGCGGGGACTTATATATTACCTAGGTTCAGATAAGAGGTTCCTGAAGAAGGCAAGGATTCATATGACCAGCATGTGAATCCAAGTGAAGGACAATATTGTGACTCAAAACCAACTGGACACAAGAGAGGTTCAGTCTAGTAAAGAGCTGGAATGAGCCAGCGAGCTCGCTAGGCGCTAGCTAGCTAGCCAGCTAGCTCTAGAGCTCTAGAGAGAGAGAGTGCGAGCTTGGAACTTGGGGTAAACTGTACTTTTATACCCCATAGCGTAATCTGGGGCAGGAGCAAGGAGCTCTCTTCCTGAAATTTCTGGATTTCCATGCTGGGATTGCTGGGTTGAGCTGATTGATTTCTAAATATCGGGACAATAGGACCAATTGTCTTGTGATTAAATCAGGGGTAGCCTTAAATGGCTTGGGCAGAGTTTCTTTTATGAGTCTCTGTCCAGATATGTCATGTAGATTTGGCTGAGGCTTGAGTTGATCAGGGAAGGAGCAATTGTAAAGGAGTTGGTTGCTAAAGGCAGTGAGATGCAATCCTTATGGCAAGGAGTTTCCTAGAGCCTTTGTATTGTATCAACCTTGGCAGGGTGTAGTATTCAAAGATATGTCCATAAGGCTTCCAGTCTCTGCTGATTGGATTAACCCTTTCAGTGGTTTAATTTTGCTGACAGGCCTTTTTCACGCTTGGCCTGTTTCTGGTTTGGACACTCTGCTACACACAAATGGCTGCTGACATTTGCCAGTATATATATATATGAAGTAGAAATATATATAATGAACTAGAAAAATAATATTAAATCCATTATTCCATGAAGCGGGGTAGAAAGGGTAGGGCAACAGTTCCCCCCCTTGAAAACGACTGAGCGGAGCGATGGAGTTTTCACAATAAGGAAAAGAAGGATTCGGGAAGAGGGTTGCCTCAGTGGGTCTCCCTTCTTTATCAGAGCCCACCTCTCCTAGAAGCCTAAGTAACCATGGGGATGAATCCTTGCCTTCAGGAGTGAGTAAAGAACACATATCCTTATCATAGCATAACTAACTAAAATAATAATGGAGAACTTATCTAAATTCTTACAAATATGTATAAGGAAACTAATAAAACAACAAGGGAAGGGAAAGAAAAAGGGAGTATAACAATATTAAATCAAGCAGTTAACTAACTTTTCAGGAGAATAAGAAAAAGAAAGGAAATTGATAGGTGGAGAAAGCATTTAAACTGCAAGGTATACTTAATATTAATTAAAACCGGTTATATAAACACAAGGGAACAATAAACTTATGAAGGAGACATGCAGAAAGAAGGAAAACGGAAAATACATTCATGTATACAATTTGAAAAAGGCAATAATTATTTGACACAATACATAAACAAACCTACATTTTTATTAATCAGGAACCAATGTGTAAATGGCAAAACTGTTGAGAAGAGAACTTGAATAATGTTCGTGTTTTTGGCTCTGGAGCCTGTTGCAACAGTCCAGCAAACGGTACAAGTGAGTTCGTGGCAAAAGTTCTGCGTAGGCACCCCCTTTGCTGATGAAAAAGTGAACGAGGCGACAGCGATCAGCTGGAACAGTTGCGTAGTTGCAAACACTTTGGTGGGAGGGGTGCAAAGACAGGTTCCATAAAGCGACATTTGTAAAGTCCAGCAACAGTGAGGGTCTATTGCAATGGAGCTTGCTTGCTTGCTTCGGTTCCCTAATGGCGACAACTGGCATCTGGGTTCCTGTAGCTTAGGACTAAAAACGGTTAAGGTAGGGGCAGAGGCCGTTAAGGGCATGCCTGAAAAGGGAACTCCGTTTGCGAAGCGTTCCGTAAATAGCAGTGCTGAATGGAGGCTGCTACGTTAATGGCATAGCCTTCTAGACAGTAGTAAAATAGATTAAAACTTGGAATTTAACAAAAAAACCTTTGCGGTTGTGACACAGTTAAAAAATGGCCGAAACAAATACAATAATTTAGGCTAGCACCATAACTGAAAAAAAATTAAATTAGATCAGGGCAGGGTGTAGGCCTTATGGGTAGAAGGGCAAACACATGTACGGTAAGTTGGCTACAAATAAACTGCATCGCTTAAATTCGTTGCAGGTCCTGTAGGCACCAAGAAGTCTGAGCCTGCCTTCTAACGTGGGCTGGCTTGTAAGAATTATGGGCATGCATTTCTAATGTGAAGGCTAAATCAAAATTTATCAACAATGCATTGTGAATCAGTAATAATCATGAAAAAAACACATCAAATGTTTTGATAGAAGGAAAAATAAAAAGTAAAAGGCATTTCACTTTAGCCAAAAATAAAACAAAAACAGAGCAAAAACAAATCCAAAGAGGTGGGGCTGGTAATCTGGAGCTTCTTGCTACAGTTGGGGAAAAAAGTTAATCCCTTTCACCCCCTTTATCTGTGTAAGATCAGTTAATCAGGTGGATGAGTCTTGTAGTCTCTTATCACTTGAAGGTGTGGTTCAGTATTGGCTATGTCCCATTTCTAAAGCAGTTTGGAAACAGAGAGCTCGCCTTAGATTTCCCAAGAATAACTGCCTTTGAAACTGGAGGCTCTACTTTTGAGCTGTAGTCAGAGATTACAGAATTTAAAAGGTTCAAACATGTTTCCCAATTCTCTTTCTTTCCTTCAGCTGTAACAAGGATAATTAAAGTGCTCTTTCTTGGCACTAGATTTTTGTCAGACATTCTAGGTTCCTTGGAACAGCTATCTTATTCCTGTTTTGTTCTGTCACTGAGGCTTGCCTTTCCAGGGGCATCTGCAACCAACTGTACTCTATCTGGAGTCCTGAGTTCAGAACTTTGCACATTCTCAGAGGCTATTATGACTTCTTTTGGTCTTTACTTTGAGGAAACTGAAGCAGCAAGCATCCTCTCATCTCCTTGAGAAGGAGGGGGACTTGGGAGTGGCTCAGCTTTACTGGCTTCATTATTTTTCCTGTTGCTTTCTTCTTTAAATTTTATTTTAATTTCTGCACTTTGTAAATCAACTTTCATTTGAGCAGTTTCTGCCTTGTAGGTTTTTAACTCTGACTTAATTCTACCAAATTCACTCTGGGTTTGCATTTGGTCTTTGAGACAAGCTGTTACTTTTTCTCCAAGCTCCGATAGCTCTTGTTGAGCTGTTTAATTTCCAAATCTTGTTTCCTAATGCAGTGTTCCAAATGTTTAATCTTATTTTGCCTCCTAATGAGACTCTCCAGTTTCTCAATCTTGTGTTGCCAACTTTCCCATTCTCTCTTAGGGGAATCTGGGAGAACGTGTGTAGGTCTCTGGGTCTGGGTGGCAGGCTTCTCTAGCCCTTGGATTCCTATTCCTGCCTTTATTTCAACTCTCTGCCAGTGATCACTGGTGGTCTCTGGCTGGAGCCTTGTGGAACCTGCGCATCCCTAGCAAGAATTACCTAATTCTTCGGAATGGGTGAGAGAGAGCACAGGTTTGGGCCCCTTCTGGGCCTGTTTCTCCAGGACATTAGGGAGAGAATTAAATCAAGATTTCTGTGGGCTGCTTGTCACATAGGGTCATGTCTGTATCTAGGTCCCTTAGCTTAGCCCAGATTTCTGCTCTTATGGCAGGGTTATGCCAAGGGGACTCCCTGGGTTCTAACACTTGCTGGGGAGCTGAGGAATCACTCTGTGACTCAGGCCTGTCCTGGAAATTATGTCCGAGGAAGCCCAAGAGTCCCTCGGGGTGAACGGAGGCAACTACTGCCGTTTGCATGTTCAATTGTTGTTTGAGGGCAGCTATTTCGTGGAGACAGGCGGCATGACTGACCTCTCGTTTCTGTGCCTTGTTCTCCAGGGCCATGAAACGTGCCGCATTGTGGGTATTATATAATTGCTCTTTGAGTCTTAGAAGTTCCTGGTCTCGGTCAGCAAGGAGCTGACATTTGCCAGTATATATATATATTGTATGAACTAGAAAAATCATATTAAATCTTTTATTCCATAAAGCAGGGTAGAAAGGGTAGGGCAACAGGTCCAGGTATTAAACTTAAACATTGTATATTTAATCTGATAAAACTCTAGATTTAACAGTGTTTGCCTCCTCACTGTTCGGGATTCTCACACGTTCATTAATTTCGAAAATGTATACTAATATTTATTAATTAATTAAATGTATAATTAATATTGATTAATTAATTATATTTTTATCTTGCCTTCCTGGCTAAAGCAAGGTTCAGAGTGGCTAACAGTGTGAAAACCATAAATAACCTATATCTAATTAAAATATTAAATTATTAATAAAGTTACATCACCTGATCATGGGTTCCAGATGTATGATTTCTGATTTATACCCAGCATGAGGAGCCACAGAACATTCACTTTCCTTTTTGGGTCTTACTCATTCTGTTAAAATAGAAGGACTTGGAACAGCACTGTTGGTTGGTAGAATGATGTTTCAGTCCTAGGTAGGCACTAAGACCCAAATGGAGCATTCTAAAACAAAGACGGTCCAGCATGTGGTGAATGGGTTTAACAATTTTGGAGTTTTTGTTTCTTTTGGTGAGACAAAGTATAGTTGATTAGTCTGAGAAACACCATCTCTCTTTTTTTTCCACAGGTGTGAAGAAAGGAGATAGAGTTTCTATCTACATGCCAATGATTATTGAACTGGTGATAGCTATGCTGGCTTGTGCCAGAATTGGAGCACTTCATTCCATTGTGGTAGGAATTTTTGGTGTCAGTTCTGCCATGAACTGCCTATTGAAATGGACTGCAGCCGCAGTAGATAACTAGTGGAATAAAGCTGGTTACTTAATTTGATGTTTCTGATTTGTTTGTTTTTTGGTTTGGAATCTTCCTTTTGACTGAGCCGATGCTAGTGTAACCATTTTATGTTTTCAGGGAGAACCTCAGCGGGCTGGGTAGTCTTTTTGGGGAATTTGTGCTCTCACTTCTTGGTGATGCTTTAGGCTTCCTCTCTAGTTTCAGTGATCTTTACTATAGAGACTAGGGGGAATTCCTACAACCATTTTTTTCCAGTTCCTTAGGGGTGGGAAATTTGGGCTTGAAATTTCTACCCTGGGCAGGTAAATTGTGGCAGTCAATCTTTCTGGGAACCTTGTATTTCATCACTAAAATTTGGATTGAGAAACGGCTGAAAAAATTCCAAGAGGCTTTAAGATTCCCCACAGCACAAATGTGAAAATTACTAGTTAGTCTGGAGTGCTAGTACTGAGAGTGTTCCTGTTTGCAACTGTAATTAAAAATGGTTTCATTTCAGTGACTGAATTGAGTGATTGTGTTGTCTTGTCAGTTCGCAGGTTTTTCATCAGAATCTCTTTGTGAGAGGATTCTTGATTCTCACTGTTCTCTTCTCATTACTGCAGGTAAAAAGCCTCCTCTAAATCTAGTTATCAAAATACTTCAAGCTTTAGGATTAACAGTTAATGAGGAAAAAGACATTCAAGCAACTGGATTTTTTTTTAGGGGAAGAGGGAGAAGGGGATGATGGGTAGCATGTTTAAGCCTTGCTTTGCATCCAGGTTGGCTCTGAAAGCAGACTTCATTAACCCAACAGCCCTTTACCATGTAGTAGTACATAACAATATACAATTCAGACAATGCAACTTGTGGAACTCTAATGAAGAAACAAAGTCTTGCTTCTAGGTAGAAGTGAACCCTCACCAGTACTAGAAAAATTATATTCTTCAGAGATCCATGCGTTCAAGAAGAGGAAATGGATAATTAAAGGATGGAACCTTTGCCCTCATTCCAAACCTGAAGCGCTGAGTTGCACTTCTCTCCCCAAACCTCCTGCTGACCTAGCTTCTCTACTGTTAAAGTACTATTCCTTGGAAGCTCTTGGTAGTTATTGATGATGTTGTATTAAAACAGTATCCTACTTTTTTATTCGGTGACTCCCTCAGATGTTTATTGCCAACATGTATTTGAAATTGATTGTTTATTAGCCTTGCTTTTAACGCTGCTTTGGGGATGGTGATGTTAGACATTCCACTTCGGCTGCCATACTGAAATAATAATAATAAAAAGCCCCGCGGCATTTTTGTGATGTCTAGTAACTTGGCAGTTGCAACTGTGCCTTTTAGTTTCCTAAGAAAGTATTTTTTAAGAGCTTACATATTAGACCTTTGGCAGTTGCCCCATATTTTTATGTCCCAGTGATGACTCTGTTAAAGAACCAATTCATGGCAAAGGGCTGTTTGGGCCATGCAGATTTCTGGTTGCTCCCTAAAGAATATTCCAAGTATTGTTCACTTGAGCCCCTTCCATGGATGAAGTTTTACTGATTTCCTCAGAGGCATCTATTGATTGTCTTTATTTGCAAACTTTCCTTTAAGTTAATTTAATTGTTTATACTCTTTTTTCTTTTCTTTAAGTCCATATGGTTCCTTTTCTTTTAACTACCTTCAAGTTCTTGCAGGCTGCTCTGGAAAGCCAGTTTAATGATTTACTTTCCATTTTGTAGATGCCTTTTATAGAGGTGATAAGCTAATTAACCTGAAGCAGATAGCAGATGAAGCCTTGCAGAAATGTAAAGACAAGTAAGTCCATTGGAATGAAGTGGTTCCTGTTGGAAGCTTCTGCTTTTGTGTAGATGTAAATGTTGGCAGTTACGATCTTTAAAATGCCATAGCTCAGTGGTATGGATGGATATTTGGGAAAAAATTACAGAAATTCTATTAACCTTTTGCTCTTGTGAGAGGCTCTTTTGAAAGCACCTATAACTGCTTTAGGCAGTCGTTTTCATTTGATCAGTTAGCTGCTTATAAATCAGGAGGAGACGGTGTTCTAGCATAAAATACTGTTAATGGTTAATTGGAACAGAGAAGTAAACATGCTCCCATATCAGTAAAAACTATATAGAGATAAAATGTGACTTAACATGGCTCAATTCAGACATCATCACAAACTAGGAGTGCCTGATGGCTGCCCAGCAATCCTGGGAACTTTGAGGGCAAGGCAAGAGGCAGATGCAGCATTGGGCTGTTTGCTGACATCACTGCTAGGTTTTTGCCTGGACATGATGTCAACATATAGATGAATGTTATTTCTACCTCCCACTGTTTCTCCTGCAAGACTAGGAGGCAAGATTGGGGGTGGGGCTTAAACCTGAAGCAGGCATTGGCAAGCCTACCTCAAACCATGGTTAAGGAAGCTTAACTTAGGCTGTTTCCGCACAGCCCAATACACTGTCCCTAGGGCGCTGTTTACACAGCTGTTATTGCTGCATTGCAGCAGTGCTGTGCTCGTGCCGCCCAAGTGGTGTGAAGACGCCGCTTTTGAACCTCGCTCAGGGAGCGAGGGTTTTCAAAAGCAGCGTCTTCCTGCCAGGGCGGTGCGACCCCCCAGGGGTCGGAGGGCAGTGTGGGCGTGTCTTTCCAGCCATGCAGAGCTGCGTAGGAAGGAAAGGTAAGTGCCTCGCAAACACCCTGGGCAGCTCTGTGCAGAGCCGCCCCTGCAGGCATCAGCAGCACTGGGACTGCCCGCACGGGACTGTGTGAGCAGTTTGTCAATGGATGCAACGTGCACAATCACTGCAGAAATAAACGCGCTGCATCAACCGCTTATTATTATCAATATTCCAACAAACATTAAAGTGCAAAAACCAACTGTGCAATGATGACATACAACTCAATACGATATACCACATAAATCACAATAGCAGCTCTTTGGTGTCGTCTTCAACAGTTCTCTTAATTTCTCAGTCCATATACATACTAGGACGAAATCTCTCTCATGAAGACTATCAACCAATTTCAACGTGCTGCGTTCCCTGTATTCCGTCAACCTGACTTGTTGTACATCTGGTGAATAAGCGGACTGGTCTTGGCCAAGTCCGATCGACCCAATGTATACACAATTAACGGATCGCGCTATTGTAACCGTTTTCGATTCGATCTTCTTCAGATTATGATTTAAATTCGACAGTCTTGGTTGGGATAATCCAGGGGTAGGGAACCTGCGGCTCTCCAGATGTTCAGGAACTACAATTCCCATCAGCCCCTACCAGCATGGCCAATTGGCCATGCTGACAGAGGCTGATGGGAATTGTAGTTCCTGAACATCTGGAGAGCCGCAGGTTCCCTACCCCTGGGATAATCCTTCAAGGTGATATAATCTGAAGAAGATCGAATCGAAAACAGTTACAATAGCGCGATCCGTTAATTGTGTATACATTGGTCGATTGGACTTGGCCAAGACCAGTCCGCTTATCCACCAGACATACAACAAGTCAGGTTGAACGCAGCACGTTGAAATTGGTTGATAGTCTTCATGAGAGAGATTTCGTCCTAGTATGTATATGGACTGAGAAATTAAGAGAACTGTTGAAGACGACACCAAAGAGCTGCTATTGTGATTTATGTGGTATATTGTATTGAGTTGTATGTCATCATTGCACAGTTGGTTTTTGCACTTTAATTCACTGTTTGCACTTTAATGTTTGTTGGAATATTGATAATAATAAGCGATTGATGCAGCGCGTTTGTTTCTGCAGTGACTGTGTGAGCAGTCCCGATGCTCCACGACTTTATTTAAGCAGGTGGGAGTCTGCTGCTCTGGCCATGCGGAAACGGCCTTAGTGTAATTTACAAACCAAATTTTGTGATTGGCTAGCAAACCAGAATTGGAAACCATAGCATGGAGGGCTCTTTTTCGTGAGTTATAGTTTTAACCAAATATGGTTTACTGTCATGGCCTACTTGAAGAACCAAAGTTACAGCTGCTATGTGGAGGTCGCTGAACCTAGAGATAGGCATGCTGAACAGATGGAAAGTAGGAACAGACTTGTAAACTTAGGATGCCTGACTGTTCAGAAGAGTGAACTCCATGATGTAGATTTTAAAAAATGATTAATGATGTAAGCCATGACTTTGTGTGATTTTGAAATGACCTACTGATGCCTGAGATAAATTTGCTGTAATGCAACTGGTAAACTGCCTCCACCCCCAACAACTTTGCTACCCAGACCTTTTTTATCATGTTGATTAACATACTTTTTTATACCATAAACACTCATTTCTTCACTCTAGAGAAAGATTTCCCAATGATTGCAGTAGAAGGGGAGCTACAGGCAGATCAGTGGACCATTTTGCCCAATACTTGGCAGGTGCCCCCAACCTTATATTCTGTTTTACACTGGTCTATGATTTTGGAAGAATCTGAATTCATACTGACAGAACTTAATTTCCACTTCCTGATTTGAGATCCCCCCCCCCCCTTGGATAAAAATGGCAAGCGGCTTATACATGTAGTCAGCTTGCAGAGTGGCTACAAAGGTCCCTGATGTCTTGAAATCCTGTATTTACCTTTAGGGAGGGTGTAGCAAAAATGTTTTCATAATTTTGAAAGTGGATGTTGGTCTCTGCAGATTGGGGCATTCACTCAGGTTAGGACCTCCAATGTTTGCAGCGAGACTCTGATATCCCTGCTGCTTTGTAATTGCTCTTATTCAGCTATGTATAGCAACGCACCCTGCATTGTCTGCTGAGTAAAGCTGGAAGGGCATTTATCAGTTGATTTGTAGAACCACATGTTTTTTGTAGTAGATTTCGTCTTGGCTTAACACTGTGGTTTCTCTTATAGACTGAAGTTTTCTTGAACCGGAATATCCTCCTTCATTCATGTTTTTCTACCTATGATTCAAGCTAATGATTTCACTTTTCTTCCCCTTGTAGGGATGCTCCTCTGCAAAGGTGCATTGTGGTCAAGCATTTAGGGAGGGAAGAACTGTTATCAGATGGGCCCAGCAGCAAATCCCCACCTCTTAAGAGACTCTGTCAAAGTGTACAGGTGGGTGGCTTTGTTTAATTTGTCCTAAAGATCTGTTTGAGATTTAAATACACACTGCTTTTGAGAGAGGCTCTAAGTCTTCTTACTGTGGGGATTTCAGGTATCGTTATGGAGAACTTGATTGTCAAGTCGCAATTTAGTGTTTTGAAATGCAACTCTGTCTCACATAGCATTTGTATTGCATCTGTGTGTGATATGATTGTGTAACTCTCTGAAGCACCTGTTCATTAGTACCTGTAAAGTTACTGGTGACAGGAGCTGTCCAATTAATTTTGCTTTTGATTATTTTTCTCTTTCTAGGGTGAGAAATGTCAAAAGAGTGCTCATAAAAAGAAAGCAAAGCAGTAAACATGAACAAGGCTATTTTTCTCCTTCTGTGGCCTGCTATTTTCTTATGTTCCAAAACCTTATTTCAATTTTAATGTAATTTTTAATTCATCTACAGCGTTTAATCATCATTTGTTTCATATCTGAACAGTCACTTATCAAAACAGGTGCAAAGCTAAAAGTTGGCACACTTTATTTTAAACATTTGTGTGCTACCTTTCCCCTCAGATATGGTGTGCAGAGCAGCAAGCATCAAAACGTTAAAATATTTTAAACATTAAAGCAGCATTTAAGTTAAGGCATTTGTGGGTTGCCACCTGTGGGTTGCCATCAAACAACAGAGACACCCAAATCAGAAACCCTAAAGATTACTGGAGTAGACAGGTAGGTTCATATGGGAGAAGGTTCTTCTTCATGTAAGTAGGCCCCAAGCCATGTAGG
The DNA here is from genome assembly GCF_021028975.2 of Sphaerodactylus townsendi. Lineage (NCBI taxonomy): Eukaryota > Metazoa > Chordata > Lepidosauria > Squamata > Sphaerodactylidae > Sphaerodactylus > Sphaerodactylus townsendi. The sequence continues at coordinate 100,782,628 of NC_059429.1, forward strand.
ACTTTGAAGGTCTTTCCCACATCTTGAATTGATCCCGAAAGCAAATTAGAAGTCATTGTAGACTTCCAGTCAGTGTAGCTTCCAGACTGTCTTCAAGGGAAGCCACACATTCAGCATATGCAGTAATCTAATCTAGATGTTGGCAGGGCATACACTACAGGGAAAGACTTTTGTAGTGACACATACTCAAGATAGACTTGTTACCAGAAAGGTACTTTTCACATTTCTTCCTTGGAACTAGTGAACTGAAGTCTTATTTCATGAAAACAGGCAGTATTCAGACAGACAGCAAGCCACACCAACTGTATGATAACATGGAAGGGTATAGGAGTTCCTTTTCTAATCTGCTAGGATGTGGCAGTGCTTGCAGAATGCAAACTACTTACACGTGTGTATTTATTCATTCCAGGGTGTTCTCTTCTTTCCACAAAAGAATAAAAGGAATTTATATGTGCAAAGGACAGGCATTTCCAGCCCAGCAGTGGTACCTTCCTGTACCATTATGTTTGCACGGATCTTCTGCTATTGTTTTAGAACTAGGAGCTCTAATGACCCTAGTTCTGATAAAAGAAGCAACTTTATTAGTGGAGCTGGAAAACTACTAGGTAGAAATCAATCTTGGCAGCAATACTCCACATTGCCAGCCAGGCTGTCTGGGTTGCTCCCAGTTGCTTATGCCCATTTTATCATAAATGTGATATGTCAATATTGTCAATATTGACTCCTATGTCAATATTGCCTCCTACAAAACACCCTTCTAGTTTCAGATCTGCTTTGTTAATACCCAGTGCTAACTGTTATCTCCTGTCATAGCTCCAGGGGAATGTGTGTGTTTTGGCAAGTTTCCATGAGCACAGAGGTCTCCAGAGCCTGGCTTCTGTGTTAGAGACTGTTCTGTAGGACAGTATATTCACAGCCTTGTCACAGCCAAGTGACCCTCTTTCCAGAGAATTTTCCATGCAGGTGTACCTTAATGCCCACTGTGAGCAATTCTTGGGCCAAGAGTTGATCAACAACTTTGAGTTGTTGACTTTGATCTCATTCTCACTGAACAGGTAAACTGATAAACCTGGATTGTAGCACGTCAGAAAAGGTTTACATGGTTGAATGCTTATCAGTACAAAAAGCATCAGCTTTCTCCATGACACTTCAGCTTTCTATGTATCACAAAATTATTTTGTGAAGAAGCAATGTGTTGCGTAACCCCGCTTGCCTTGTGAAATGGTACAATCTGTACACAAGCATACTATCTCAGTAAGTACTCGGTTTTTGGTGTTGGCAAAACTCATAAGAGCCCTGCTGGACCAAACCAATGGACCAGATATTTAATAACTAGACTCCATCTAGTCCATCATCCCTTTCCACACACCGGCCAACCAGTTTCAATGCAGGGCCAACAAATAGCCCTTGGAGGCTGATACTTTCTCTTATTGTCTCAGAATATGGAGGGTCCCTTTATTCACTGTGACTAATAGCTACTGATGGACCTCACTGTGACTAATAGCTACTGATGGACCTACACCGCCCAGAGCCCCTCGGGGATTGGGCGGTATAAAAATCCAAATAATAAATAAATAAATAAATATCTTTCATGAACTGGTCTTTCACCTTTTTACAGCCATCCATGCTGTTGACCATTACTTACTTGTTGAGTAAAGAAATATTACCTTTTTTCTGTCCATTACATTGAAATATCCCTTTACTAGCCTCATAGCAATTCCTTTTGTGGGTTCCAGCAACAATTTAGGAGCCCCTTTTCCTATGTCTTCATCCCATAGTACCTCTGTAACACTTTAAGCTCAGGTTATGCAGGTATTCACTGTGCCATTGTGAGCCAATTGAGGCTGGCAATTATCAGATGGCAGCACCTGTGTCATGCCCCCCTCCTCTCCCACATAATGCCAATCTTGTTAGTTAATTTATTTTATTTCTACCACACAGCTTTCCTGGTAAAGCTGGCCAAGAGTGGCTTCCACCAGTTGTACATATAAAATAAATATTACAGATATTTAATAACACAATTCAACCTACTATTATTAAACCCTAAATTATAAATGTTACACTTGTAAATGTTACATGAGTTTGTCTTTTTGGATGGAGCCACAGGAAAAAAGCTCCACATTGTTTGTGTAATGTGTGAAACGTTCCCACAGATGCGGTCACTTCTCTGACACTTGTTTCCTGTCAGTTACGTTTAATTTGCTATTGCTCCCTTACTAGCTTCTTGTCTAGCAAGTCAAAAGGGGAGGGCTAAATATATTGTAGTAAATAAATCAGTTGCCTTTTTGAATTCCTGTTGGTCCCTTCCTTTTTCACCCAAAGTCCCCATACTCGTTGCCCCATTAGACATGTTTGTAGTGTGGAAATTAAGATGTTGGCAATATTTTTAAGTGGCAAGTCTTGATCCAATAGGCTTCTTACAGCTTATGGTACAGGATTTTTTCTTGGGGAAACAATAATTGTGTGAGGATGCTTTGTTCTTCTTTTCAGTCTCATTGGTATAACTGACAGAAACATTTCCAGAAGCCTTTCATTTGTCAAGGTGGGGTGTAGTGAGCAGCTAGAAGGAATATCTCCCCTGTTTTCACTACTGCAGGGTGTAGTAACATGCTTATACCACCACTGAAAGCCTTGATGTAGTTTATAGAGTGTTAAAAGTTGTGCATGTTCATCTAGCAGCCTGCCCTACCCCAAAGGTAAGCTTCTTGTAGACTGAGTTAAGGCATTGATTTCTCTGGTCATAAAGTGCACAAATAAAGGAAGTGAGGTATGAAAATATTTGTAGCCTCCTTACCAGCAGGAGTAAGGAAACTTTCCTAACTGTCATGACAGGATGACTATCCAGGAGAAACCCAAGCCTGTGAAGCTAAATGGTGAAAAGTGAACAGAAGCTAGTTGGGAAGTATCCCCCCCCCTTCCTCTAGGCCACACAGCCTGCCAGTTATCATTGTCTCAATGGTTTCTGGATTCAGTCAAGATAAAGTTTGATAGCAAGGTGGGATATATATCGGAAAATATATATGGAAGGTTCATGTTTCTTGTTTAAGACAGTGCGTGATTAAGGAATTAGTGGTAAGTTGCATGGTAGAATGATGTTCTATCATGTAAAATGCACAACTAATATCTGTGCCAATAAGGGTTTTTGATTACTCATTAGCACCGCTACATGCGTTCCTTTGCTTTGCTTTAGTTCCCCACTGGTTATGCTTTTTCATTTTGCACAGTCATCTCCATTCAGAGACTAATAGGTTAATTCGGCAATATTCCTGTACTCTTGCTTAATCTCCAGGCTAGTGGCCCAACCATTGCTTTTGTGGATTTTGTATGCAGGAAGAAAATCCTGAAATAGAACCAGCCAAGAAGAAGAGCAAGGCATTCATTAGTTACAGCCTCTGGCTCAGACCCCACTTTGCTGTTCTCTGGCTTCCTAGAAGAAGAGCTTTTGCAACCGTACAATGCGCTCCCTGTTGGGCCCTTGCATCAGCATAGTTCAGTCCTATGCCAGCTTAGCATAAAATTGAGTGGGAGCCCTATGCAACTTCGCTGCTTCTCAAATCTTATATCCTCTTTGTGGATTTTTAACAGGAAAAAAAGGCTGAGAGCTCAAAGAAAGTCCATCCCAAGGTATTTACTGTGTAGCAGAAGCTTTATCTCAACATTCCTCTCCTCTGCTTTCCCCTTTCAGCACTCCTCTCTTAACCGTGCTCCCTCTTTCACTCTCTTCACAGCAATGTGTGGCCTTCTAACCACGTGTCCTGCAGTTGCATGCTAGTTGTAGACATCACTGTCCCAAAGGATGGAAGGGCATGGCAGGATACATGCCACTGCCCTGGGATTATTGCAGAGGGACAGTGACTTTGTTGTAGTACTAACATTTCTTTTTTAGAATATCCTGTTATCTGAAAAATGTAAATCAGATTTGAAATGCAGCTGTATAAGGTGTGTCTATGGAGGCATTTGTGTGCTGTCTCTTAATTAAGCTGGAGCTGCTTGAAATGGGAATGTATAATGCACAGCATGTGTATGCTGGACCTCTTGGGAGTTCTGTGCTTGGATCCATTTCTTCAGCCCAAGACAGTTCTCATGAGTCTATGAACAAGCATTCTGGTGCTTTCCTCCTGGCAGTTGAACCAACTCTGCTTCAGCTGGTGTCATACAAAAATGGCGGCGTCTAGTTGGCAACAGGGTGAAATGTGGCTCTAGGCCAGAGGTCTGCAACCTGCAGCTCTCCAGATGTTCATGGACTACAAATCCCATCAGCCCCTGCCAGCGTGGCCAATTGGCCATGCTGGCAGGGGCTGATAATTATGATCCCATGAACATCTGGAAAGCTTTTGATTCTGGAAGCTCTCGGCTTATGTATTAGTGCTTAGCTGGCAAAGCATTAATCCAATCAAAACAGTTGCTAGTGCTAAGCTTCTCTGAAGCAAAGTTAGATTGAGTCACCTTTCAACACACAATACTGACTTTTCCCATTGGTTCTTCAGTTCAAAGAGAGTTCTGTTGCTAATCCATGTTAAACCAATTGTAGATACCCTTTTTTTCAACTGTTTTTCCGAAAGTTTAATGCTATGCCTGTTTGGAGAAAAGACAGTGATCTCTTTATAGCACTCAAATGTGGGCAACGCATGTATGCTGCCTCAATAGGAATGCACAAGGCATCTTGTCAGCACAGATATGCATGGCATGGAGATTGCTTGCGACATTACTAGACCACACAAAGAGATACAGCTCCCACAAATAAGCAGATAAATCAGCTTAATTCTTGGCACAATCTACCTTGGATTATGCAGTTCCTTTATATATATATATATATATATATTTATATTTATATGGATCTCATTTGTATGGGAGCTTGTGCCCTAAAAAGTTTTGTTGTTGTTTAAGGTGTTACTGGACTTGAATTTTGTTCTGCTGCTATAGACTAACCCTGCTATCCACCTGAAACTATTCAAACGATTGTTTCCTTGGTACATTAATGCATCCAATTCTCCCCCACCTAAAAAAGCTACACCCTTTATAAATGAGAATAAGAGGAAATGAGAAGACTTCATAGTGGAAGAAAAGGGATAATGGTAATAAGAGAGTCAGTCACTACTACTGGTTCCCTAGCCTGGACTTCAGAGTCAGCCACCAGTATGGCCACCATGAATGCAAATTTCTGTTGCCCAGTTGTATGTGGCCCTCTCAGTGCAAGCACCACGCACATGCACATCTCATTGTACTTGCATTGCATAGTCATCTGTTCTAGGTCAGCAGGTTCTGCACCAAGTGGATATCAGTCTAGCTACAAATAGTGAGCGTCTGCTGTCTGCATCCCCACCTCCCTTGCTGAGGAACAGTCTTGCTACTTGTGCAGCTCACTGGAAAAAGGGTGTTGAACTATTGGTTAATGTCTATTTAAAGACCTTTAGTAACTGTAATATAGGAGTATGGTGCTATACAGGTTTTGAGTTCCATTATTGTTCAGCCTTAGGGAGTGGCTAATTGCAGGGGGAGGCGCTTTATAACCCATAGGTTTTATTGTTATGGGAGTGTAAAAAGATAGTGTCATACCTGTATGCTTTCAGGGAGGTGAATTGCTTCTTTCCAAAAGTTTACAGCTGTTGGTAATGAAGGCTGGGCCACAAAAGGATGGGGGAACCCCACAGAAACCTGCCTGCGGATATCCTGTTCCTGGTTGCAGGAGTCCTGCCACTGTTTGGAAATGATGGCATTTTAAATTTGACTCCTTGGGCTCGAACTTTCAAAGAAGATTTCTTAAATCCAGTGATAATTGGGAGCAGGTATTTCTGCACTTGTCAAAAAGAGAAAAAGTTCATTTTGCAGTGCTAGCTGCTAGACGTTAATGCCCTTCACAGATAATATAATGATTACCTTTTCAAGTTGAGAGTGAGATTAGGGAGAGGTGACTTGGTTTTGCCTTAGAATAGCAGACTTTTCAGTGTGTTTGTGATGTTTTACTCAGCCTCATGTCCCCGTTTCATGACTTAATTGACACATACAGAAATGCTAAGTTGTAGGGTTGTATTTTGCTGCTGGAGCTGCCTTGCCATACGCCAGAATCCTCAGCTGCAGGCTCTGACTTCATACTCCATCTCTTATTGTTACTGTTTTCAGTTCATGCACGCTTCTGCCTCTCTCTCAGCTTGGGAATGCTTTTCCCTCGATGGGAGGGGAGAGATACATCAATAAAAATGATGGAGCCCCTGAAGAAGGGCAAGTAAAGAGCTGCAATCTCTGCTTGATCTTCTTCTGGTGTGTGTGAGAGTTTCAGGTTTAGAGAAGGGATCACAGCATGTCTAAACCAGGGGTCTGCAACCTGCGGCTCTCCAGATGTTCATGGACTACAACTCCCATCAGCCCCTGCCAGCATGGCCTGATGGGATTTGTAGTCCATGAACATCTGGAGAGCCGCAGGTTGCAGACCCCTGGTCTAAACTATCTTCAGGTGGGTAGCTAGATCTGCCGTAGAAGAGCAAGCTTCAAGATCAGTAGCATCTTAAAAACCAACATAATTTCCAAGGTTTGAGCTTTCCAGGATCAAAGCTCCAGTTGTCAGATGCAAGGGAGCACTGGCTCTTGAAAGCTCATACCCTGGACTCAAATCGTACTCTGAACTGTCATTTTAATGTGCCTTTATACTCAGTTCAGCTGAGTATTCAGAGGGAAATACAGTACGCTCAGGTATAATGCCACTACAATCCTTCCATTTTGCACATTTTTATTTGGTAAGTATTTAGGGTGCATATATAATACAAAACTTCAAAGCAACTTCATGGAGTTGCTAATTTGTACAGGGAAGAGGTGCTCAGCTTGTGTGTTGCCCTCCCATCATGGGAGAAACATGTTCTTTACCCCTTACCTAACTATCGTTTTATACTGTTTCTGCCCTGGCTGTTAGTGGATCTTTTGCTTTGTTTTCAAAGACCCAGCTCCTCCCCCCCCCCCCCCCCCCCCGGGCGCCACACACAGAATGTGTCTTTCTTTCTGGTTATATAATTGTTGAGCAGTAAGACAGAAGTGTCCCCTGCCATATTTTTTCTCTGCTTCACTACTCACTCTGCCCTCCTGTATCTTTATCTGAAGTACCCGAGCCCTTCGGGGGAGGGCGGTATACAAATCAAATAGTACAATACAATACCTTACTTGAAACAAGCCCTATTGAACAAATGTCTCTTAATTTTCACTACTTTGTTCAGAATTAGGAAATTGGTGCCCATAGTGGTGAACACATCCTCCCATGTGCTGCATACAAGATATTCTTGTGTGTGTGTGTGTCTGGGATAGCTGGGGTTGCTGTCCTTGGGCAACTAGGCTAGAGTTAGGGATGGACTTGATGGTGGAGAACCCCCTTCCTAATACTGAGTATAAATTAATGTGGCTGGCTACCACCATCTCTTGCAGAATGTCACTGGGCTTTTGGAGAGGTGTTTTGCTGCAATGGTCTCTCAGTTCCTTGATAAGTGGACATCTTATTAAGTGAATGCAGCTCCAATAGAAGCACTGCTTAGCGTGCATATTTAATACATTCAGTTGTTTGTGAATAAGTCTCCATGTTTGGAGCATTTGTTGCAAACTTAGATGTTGGAGTTCCTGGTATGCCTAAAAATGCTCTCAGGAGATAGCAGGTATACACCAGTGGCTAAGAATATGAGCTACAAATCAGGGAGTATCTGGCTCGAATTCACTAAGTGGCCTTACACAAGCACTTGCTCTTGTACAACAGATGGGGGTATGTGTTGAGTATAAGAGTGATAATACTGGCCTACCTTAGATGGTTGTTGCATGGATTATAGCATGATCTTGTATGAGAAATACTTCAGAATTTTAAAAAGAGTTGTATGAATGCTGAATATTAGAAATGCCATTTATGTCAATAATGGACTTGATGGCCCTTGTGGTCTCTTCCAATTTATGATTCTATGTAGTTGCAATCTCAGCTGATGAGTTTTTGCTCACTATAGCGCATGTTGGCAGAAATGCACGTTGAGTCTCACTTGCATATTTCAGAATCATTTGATTCTTATATATGGCCTCAGTGAATGCACAGTGGAGGGAAAATGAAGTGGTGTGGATGATGCTGGTTTCAGTGAGAGGAGCTGAGCTGCTTTACTGAAAAATTATTTAAAAATCTTTAAAATGATGCAAGTTCATCAGGTTGGAGGTTCATATTGTTGTAGTCACACTTGAGTACCAGTTACACACATATAACTTCTCAAAAACTTGATCATATATTCTCAAGAAGAGCTCAGATGGATATCCCTTTATGTACACTAGAACCACTAATGTAGTTTTAGAGCAATTGTTAAAGCATGGCACTGCTGCTTGGAATTTTAACTTTTAGTGTCTGCCATGGATTCATTATTTTGACCTTGGGGAAGTTTGTGTCTCAGCTTCAGTTCCCCATCTGTATACAGAAGTGATAGAATCCTGCCTCCTTTGATGGAGAGCAAAGGCAAGGATTTTAAGGAATTGGATAATTTAAGTGTTCATAAATGATAAACAGTTGTAAACACAGCAAAAAATGTGCTTTCTCCTGAGGGTAGTTCCTCGCAAGTGTGGCTCAGGAAGGAGAACATTCTAAAGCGGCCCGAGTTACATCTAGAGGGTGGAAAAACTATGTTCAAGAATAAGAATAGTTGCTTAAAGACAACACTACTTGGGCTAGGACAAAGAGTGTAACATTTTTGCAGCCCATAAAGGGGGAAGTTACTCTTGTAAATAAAAACGGGAACTGTAAAGCAGCACTCTGATTCAAAAGGCAAAACAAGTTTCAGATTCTTTCAGAGTACCTTCACTTGAGGTGTAAGAATTTCACTGTGATTCTCTCCCCCCCTCCCCAGTGAATTATCTTGTCTCTAAATATCATGACTCTTACTATATGATTTTCTTCAGACTCCTTGGAATTCAGAAGTTGATGTTTGGTGGCACGAAGTTATGAAAAATGCTAGCAAGGAGTGTGAGCCTGTTTGGTGTGATGCAGAAGATGAATTGTTTATTCTCTACACTTCTGGATCAACAGGGAAACCAAAGGTAAAGTGCTTTATTCCGGGCAATTGCCAAAGTGGGCTGGTGGAGATTTGCAAGCATGTTTATTCAAATATTTATTGCCCTCTTCTTATCAGAAAGAGGACTCAGCATGGCTTTATCACACCACTTCTGACCTGTTCGCTATGTGTCCTCTTGCCATTTGAGGTTTTGCTGGGCTGGGGTGTCAGTGGAACCAGAAGCTTATGTTTACAAATGCTTCACTATAATGCGATGTGTGGTGAGGGTTGTATATTAGGTGAAATATAGCCCACAGACTTGTTCTGGAATGATTGTGTGCAGGCCGTATTCATTACACTGAACAGTTCTTAAGCTTTTGCTGCATGCTATATAGACAAGTCAGTTTATTGATATCTTGTGAAAATGGCTGAAGTGACCTAATCAATTTAATAGGGAATTGTCATCATGAAACAAAACGAAATCATGCCGTACCTCCTTCTTAATAATTCAACTCTGACATGGTGAAGTTGAGAAAGAAGTATTTAAAGACGTGACCACTGAAAAACTTTGGTATAAAGCAGCTCTTGGTATAAAACATTATTTCAACATCCACATTTCTGCAGAGCTCCAGCATCATGAGTATTTAAAAGTGTGGTGTAGTGGTTAAGAGCAGGTGGATTCTAATCTGGATAATCTGGAGAGCCAGGTTGGATTCCCCTCTCCTCCACCTGAGTGGCAGAGGCTCAACTGGTGAACCAGATGTGTTTCTGCACTCCTACATTCCTGCTGAGTGACCTTGGGCTAATCACAGTTTTTCAGAACTCTCTCAACCCCACCTACCTCTCAAGGTGTCTGTTGGGGGAGAGGAAGGGAAAGGAGTTTGTCTCTACAGGACAGAAAGGGGGGTATAAATCCAAACTCCTACTCCTCCTCTTCTTCTAAAAGGGCCAGTTCACCTGAGTAGAAGGTGTATATGAGTACATAATTATAAAACAGGAGATAGCCCTATGAAGAAGAATACTTGTGTAAAATTTGGGGATCTTTCATCAATCTCTAAGTGAAACAGTATTGAAATTCTCTCTATTGGTATGCTTGTTTGTGGTTTCGAAATGAATCAGCTCAGAAGCTGTTGTACAGAAGACTCCAAGCACATGTCTTGTGGTATCCAATCAGTAATAGTCACCAGTGTAGGTTTTCAGTGCTCTCCTTTCTAGTTAGCATTATTGAATTGTGTTGTATTAAGCTGTCAGCAAGGGTACCAAGAGTGCTATTGGCTTGACTTCCCAGCAAGCTGTTATCTGGGGTTTCATCTATCACCTCAACATCATGTTCAGTAACTTTAAACTGAAAGGAGAATCATTTGTAATGTTACTATTATTTAATAACTATAAATATGTTACATGACCTTTGGAAAGGACCCCTGCCTCCTCACCTTTGTTATGAGACTGCAAGTGAACTTGGAATAATTAGAAGTTTGGATTTATACCTAACTTTTCTCAGCCATGAGGAGTCTCAAAGCAGGTTACAGACTCCTCCTCTTTCTCTCCTCAAACAAGCATCTTGTGAGGTAGGTGGGGCTGAGAGAGTTCTGAGAGATCTGTCACTAACCCAAGGTCACCCAGCAGGCTTCATGTGGAGGAGCAGGGAAACACATCCATTTCACCAGCTTAGAATCTGCTCCTCATGTGGAGAAGTGGAAAATCAACCCTGGTTTTCCAGATTAAAACCCACCACTCTCAACCACCTCACCAGAAAAGTGTTACAGTGGTGGAGTTTTCCTATAAAAACAATTTTTTCCCTGTACAAAACTGATCACATAAACTCACCTTTAGTGAGCCGTCATGTTAAAAGTAAACATTTTGTGCTTCAGAATACTATTTTGAAGTATTATTCTTGTAATAGGCAAAGCAGTCTGTGTTCTTTCTTAACAATTTTAATGAATATCTTGTGTTCCTTGTTTCAGGGAGTTGTACATACTATAGGTGGATATATGATTTTTACGGCTGCTACATTTAAATACGTATTTGATCACCATCCTGACGATATTTACTGGTGTACAGCTGACATTGGATGGATAACTGGTCATTCCTACCTCACGTATGGGCCTTTGGCAAATGGGGCAACCAGTGTCTTAGTAAGTTCTATGGTATAAGTTATAGATGTAAGGGAAAAGTGTGTCTGGGAATGCTGAATTCCTTGACAGAAGTTGAATTTGTATGTCATCTCAGGTGCTGATGTGTTTATATCAGTGTCTATAAACATTGTCATCAACGACTTCAGGTCAAGAAAACAATTTAGCAGTGTGGATATATAAAGTTCAGTGTGGTGCCAAAGCCATATCTTGGAACAGAGATTCATGCTGTCCAGAGCCAAGGAGATGGGTTCCATGTTGTGTGATAGCCTTAAAACTGAGTGCCATAATATTTCTCTTTTTCATTCTGCCATTCTTCTGGGAGAATTCGCCAGAGCAGATAAGCCAGCTTGTGCCAGATAGTGAGACTGGTTGCAGTTAACATTTGTGCTGGTCACTATTGTTTGGGCTACAGGACTGCATTTTGCACCACATGCTGGAAGAAGCAACAGTTGAAGTGGTTCTTGCTAACAGTTGTGTCTCCTGCTCAGTTTGAAGGGCTTCCCATTTACCCAGATGTTGGCCGTATGTGGAGCATCATTGACAAGTACAAGGTGACCAAGTTCTACACAGCACCCACTGCCATCCGCCTCCTTATGAAGTATGGAGATGAACCTGTTAGGAAGTAAGCATGACTTCAGGAGAACAGGACAGTGCATGTGTCCTGTATGAACATTTGAAGCTGCCTTATACCTAATCAGACTATTTTCCTATCTAGCTGAATATTGTCTAATCTGACTGGAGCAGGTATCATAGGCTGTTGGATGGAAAAAGCTCTTCAACAACACCTACTGCCTGGGGTCCTCTAACTGGAGACGCCTGGGACTCAGCCTGGGACCTTCTGTGTGCAAAACCAGATGCTGTGTTACGGGGTTTTTCAACAGATAGCCCCTGAGCTAACCTGCAGAATAGCTCGTGCATGCCTTAGATCAGGGGTAGGGAACCTGCGGCTCTCCAGATGTTCAGGAACTACAATTCCCATCAGCCCCTACCAGCATGGCCAATTGGCCATGCTGACAGAGGCTGATGGGAATTGTAGTTCCTGAACATCTGGAGAGCCTCAGGTTCCCTACCCCTGCCTTAGATAGAAGATCCAGGAAAAGATTGCTCTGCTTATCTGATAGCTTCTTTTTGTTGCTTTCCCTAGTTTATATTCTGTTTCTATGACAGAATGAAACTTGAAAGTTTGCCAGGGGAGGGTTGGGGGAGGAAGTACCTCAGGATATTTGTCACTGCTTAGCAGTAGCTCTCATTAAAGAAAAGGTTGGTGACCTCTGTTCTATCACTTAACCCCAGATTATCCAGCATGCATTTAGAATTGGACCAAAGCAAACTGCCTCAGCCTTTATCCACAGGCACTTAAGTTTTGGGAGAATACTTATTTTTAACCTTTTCATTTGTGTTTTGTAACAAACTGATGAAGTGGGGGAGGATAATATTTGACTGGAACTTAGTTTGAGTTCTACTATTGCAGGTGCTAGAAGATACCTGCCCAAATCTTCTCCAGATAACGGTTCTTGCAGTTAGTATCTCTTGGCATGCCTCTCTAAATAACCTTTTCTGGATTTCTAGAACTGACATTCAAATCTAGTATCTAGTGAGTGTCCTCTGTGCTGCAATCTTCCTGGAATGTTCTTAGAACCTTCATGTAGAACCTCCCCCCCCGCCCTCCTTTTATTTTTAAACACGTGTGCTTCTTGTGGCAGGTACAGCAGGAAGTCTCTGAAAGTGTTAGGAACAGTTGGGGAACCCATAAACCCAGAAGCTTGGCTGTGGTACTACAAGGTTGTGGGAGAAGAGAGATGCCCTATAGTGGATACCTTCTGGCAGACAGAGACGGTGAGTTCTTACGCTTGCTTGTTGATGTGAATAGTGGGATCCTCCTTGCTCTTTCCAAGCATTGAGATTTCATCGCCAAATATGCTGGAGTCTGCCTGTAGTATAAGAACTGTTGCTTGGAAATGCGCGGCTCAAAACATATCTCCCATCTCTTTGGTCTGACTTTTGCCAGTATGCTGGTAGGGGCACTGTGTACCGGCATCTGCTTTCCTGTTTTTCTGAGCCAAGCTCTCCTGTATAATTACTCTTCTACTTCATGGCCTTCATTTAGATATGTGAATCAGCATGTTGAGAACTAACCTTCTGCCCTATTCAGACTGTAAAAACATTTAGGTGGTTCTTTTCTAAAGAAATTGATGTTTTCATGACCATTTTTGGTTTTTTTCCTCCAGGGTGGCCATGTGTTGACTCCTCTCCCTGCCGCCACACCAATGAAACCAGGATCTGCAGTGAGTATGGCTCTAGCTTGTTCTTTTTTGTTTGTGGCCATGCTTTTTCCTCTAGTGGTGACTTTGAAATTGTTTCTGGGCAGGGGGCACCACACCTGCATAGTGCTACTCTTAAGAACATACAGAAATACCCAGTGTGGGGTGACTGTATGTTGATAAGCTTTCCTCCCTGTTTGAATGCTGACCAGCAGCATTTACTGTTATCTTAACGTTACATACCCTTCTGTGGTGAATTCTTTAATATGGGCATATACACAAAGTTCAATATCTTACTCAGTTCTGGGCTAACTTCCTTTCCCAAGTCCAGCTTCTGTCTTCTTTTTTCTGGGATAAAGTGTGTACTTTTCCAATTCTTTAAAATTTTGCTGCGAATTTTCTTTGGCAGACATTCCCTTTCTTTGGGGTGGTTCCTGCTGTGCTGGATGAAGCTGGGGAAGAGCTGGAAGGAGAAGCAGAAGGCTACCTGGTAAGAAGTTCTTATTGTTGCTAGCTGAACCCCATCATTGTTGAAAGTGTGTTATGAGCCACGGAGTATGATTCCCATTTTGCCAAAGCCTGTCCCATAACACAATTCTTGTGATCTGTAGTGGCTTTTATCTGCCTGGTAGGGTGATCATGCTTTTCAGGAGGGGCTGCAGTTCAGCACTCTCAGGGTACTGAACTGGTCTCAGATTAGATCAGAGTTGCCTTGTTGGAGGAGAGAAGATTTGCAATATTGCATAAAGGGGCATGCAAGTAGTTTTCCAAAAGGAGGAAAGCATTGTCGAACATGTTGGCAGAATGGGCTGTGGCCCAGAGCAGAGTTATAGTGACTGAAAGGCAATGGGTTTTTTTGTTGTTTGAACACTGCGTAGTTTCTGAGACTAGTTGCTGCAGTGCTGTTTATGAAAGCTGAAACAATTCTTTCCGTGTTTTATGGGTCATGGTTCTGTTACAGGGGGTACAAGTGTAGCGATGTGCTTCCTTTCAAGTCCTGAGCATTGAAATGTTTGAAATACCATTGTGCTTGGAACTGTGCTGTGCATTGCCTGCACCATGGCCAGGGGGTCACATGCCTGTTCTTCCTCCAACAAGAAGCTCAGGACATAGTGTGTAACAGGCTGTGATACACCTCTGAAGATGCCAGCCACAGATGCAGGCGAAACGTTAGGAACAAGATCCACCAGACCACGGCCACACAGTCCGGAAAACCCACAACAACCAGCAAGCTCAGGATTATTGTGTAAAGTGGGTTAGCCTGAGAAACCCACTTCACACAAGTGTGCTATATACTTCAGTGAGGATTTGAGCACACTCTTCTCATCCCAAATCCACTTCTTTGTCCACTAATCCATAAAGCCAGTGGTTAGCGAGGAGATCCAGAAGCAGATGTTGTACATAGCCATGCAGAAAAATAGTTCGGAAGTGTTCTCCAATTAGAAAGAGGAAAAAAATTGCATCTCTAGGTATACTCTACCCTTCTTCACCTTTTAATAAAGTCTTTTCTCTAACCTCTCCTTTAGGTTTTTAAGCAACCCTGGCCTGGAATAATGCGCACAGTGTACAAAAACCACCAGCGGTTTGAGACCACTTACTTCAAGAAGTTTCCTGGTTACTACGTGACTGGAGACGGTAAGGCTCCAACACAACATCTTGGAGTCAGGTGTATTGATGTCCTAATGAGCTTGCTCTCCCCTAACATAGAAGGGGGAACCTTTACATCCACAAGATGCCTTGGCTACTTCTGGGTCAGGGCAGCTTCCTTACAGTGTCCAATTTATTGGTCTTTTTTCAGGCTGCAAGAGAGATAAAGATGGTTATTACTGGATCACTGGTCGAATTGATGATATGCTGAATGTTTCAGGTAAGAGCAAAGTCCTCCAGTATTTGCAAAAAGTTGGACCTACTTGAAAAACATCTTTAAAACATGGCAAAGTTCATAATATCGTGAACCTTTGTTGGGTATGAAATATTTCCTCCCTGAGTAGTTTGTCCCCCCCCCCAAAAAAAACCCCACCCCCAAACAAACAAAATCCTGCATTCAGTCATTGTTGAGAAGTATAAACTGCAGCAGATGGATAAAGAGAGTTCAAGAGCAGCACTTGGCACACCAGTATGCTAAATGGGGGCATGATTCAGCTGATGTTGAGCCACTGTGGATGAGATGAGAACCAGCATTGGCTTTGAGCTGTAAAAACAATTAGGACTCTGAGAAGTAAACTCTGAAGTCACTGAAAATTGTATCAGTGCTTCTAGTAGTAGGGAAGAAGTGAAAAGGTAAAAGAACAGCTTCATACTTATCTGCCTAGATTATCCTGAATATAAAACAGATCTAGATTAGAAATACAGGTTTCATTTTGTACAGTGATTGATAAAATTCATATAATGCATTTTGTTGCCTAATGGGGAAATTGCCTTGCATTAGAGATATCTTCTGCAGGATGAGCTTTGAGCAGTCAGCCAAACACTTAAGTGTCTGAATACTTCCTTATGCATTCAGGGACATATGCAAATAATATCTGTATTAGAATTGCTATCCCAGTACCTAAAGTAAAGGGCATTCAGTTTCACAAAAGGCACTTGCATCAGCTATTTCCCCCTGTCTTTTTTGAAATGTCTTTTTTGAAATGTCCATATTAAGCAAAAATTCCATCAAAATATTTTCTTTTTTTGGTTGTAGTATCTCCATGACCATTTAGGAATGCTGACATCAGCCAGTGTTACCAATATTATCATAATCTGGGACTCAACTGCTTCTCACATTGTGCATTATCTTTTAATATTTGTGAACCATTGTGGTGTGGTGGTTGGCTATGTCTCAGTGGTAGAGCATTCAGAAAGTCCCGGGTTCAACCCCCAGCATCTCCAATAAAAAGATACAAGTAGGAAGTGGTATGAAAGATATTCTGGAATTCAGATTAGACAACATTGACTTTGACCAATATTCTGGCTTGATATAAGGCCCTTGATGTGCTTGTGTGTTGTGTTGGGTTAGGACTGGGGAGGCTTGTGTTCAAAACCTTATTCAACCTGGAGGATTTCTGGGTGATGCTGGATTGTCCACTCTTTCTTGGCCTATCCTATCAAGTTGTTAGGATAAAATGGAGGAGAGGGAACACTGTATGCCAGTCTGTTTCTTAGGGGGAAGCATGGGAGAAGAATGTCACATAAATGATATAGAAGATGCCTTGTCACTCAGGTCAGCTTATTTCTTCCTGCTTGCAGGACACTTGTTGAGCACTGCGGAAGTAGAATCAGCTCTGGTGGAACACTCGGCCGTTGCCGAGGCAGCTGTGGTGAGCCATCCGCATCCAGTGAAGGGAGAGTGCCTCTACTGCTTTGTGACTCTAAGGGACGGTCACGAGTTCACAAAGAATTTGATGGATGAACTGAAGAAGCAAGGTGACCATGTCAGATTTTCCCATGTTGTTTGGCTGAAGGATCGCTTTACTGAGTGAAAGGCATACATCAGGCAGGGTCGAGTGAAGTCGTGTGGGTTTGAAAAGACTTTGATCGGGATCACATTTACAGCACAGTTTTCTTGATATTTTGTTAGCCTGTTCAGCAAATGGGAACCCCTGTGATAACTCAGAAGAGAATCCCCTCAGGAAGAGACACCATGCAGCTCTGCTGTGATCTTTTGCAGTTCAACCCTGCCCTGTGGCAATTCACTTTCTCCCTTATTCTTGCTGACAAGGCATTTTTCTGGCAAAAATTATGTGCCAGGTATGAAGGAAGATTTCTAAGAATGACCGGCAGCTGTTAGATACCTCAACAATGGTAGATACAGTGGCTATAAACCACCTGACGAGACATTTTTCAAATAAAAGGGTCATGTTGACTCTTCCAGAAACTAAAATTAGCTTTGCTGGCCTTGTTGTTTCTCATGTGGTGCCTTCTGTGCCAGCTGGCAGCCATCAGTATGTCCGAGGGCTGGCTGATTGTCCCGTGAACAGGGCTTGGGTTCTTCAAAGGGGACATGTGCCCAGCAGCCTTCCAGCTCCCACTGCCAGTGTTGTTGCTGGGTAGAAGGTGAATGACAGTGGCTGGCCAGTCTCCAAGCTGGCCCTTGCTATTTCAGGCATTTACTGAGCTTGTGCTGTTATGACAACAGTAAAAACTAAATGAACGATCTTTTAATAAGTAGAGGACGGCTTTCCTAGAGCTTCTTTGCCTTATGTGTGAGAAGTATGAATGTGCCTGTAAGCAGTAGTTACTCCCTGCAGTTCTTGGGTACATCTCTTGGGCCCCTTCCGCACATGCAGAATAATGTACTTTCAATGCACTTTGCAGCTGTATTTCGCTGAGCGAAATAGCAAAATCCACTTGTAAACAATTGTGAAAGTGGATTGAAAGTGCATTATTTTGCCTGTGCGGAAGGGGCCTTGGTCTTTCATCATAGGCAGGATTTTGGAAGGCAGAATGAAAAGATATGATACTTTATTGCTGCTAAAGACACTTAGCATTTTTAGGACTCCAAAAAAGGCACAATATATCCAGCTGCTATGGGAGCTTGTGCTTAGAATAGCCAATTTTGAGGATATGTGCATATTTTATGCATTCTAGGGGATCTTGGGCTTCCTCAGTGAGAAACTCAATAGACATATTATCAGTGCAAAGCTAGAGCGTGTAGTGTGTGTGTGTGCGCTAGCTAAAGGAACTTTAGAACTCACCCTGATTTCTCTAGTGCACAGCTGCTCCATGGAAAGGTTAAGAAGTACCATTTAAGTCTTTTAGGAAATGAAACATTAAAAAACTCTGAAGAGTTATACTGTCAGGCTAGCATCTAGGTTCAGGTATGCACTCTCAACCTGGCCTACTTCATTGGGTAGTTGTGAGGATAAAATGGAGAACTATATAAGGTGCTTTGGGTCACCTTTGTGGGGATTAGTGAGATATAAATGAAGTCAATAAATAAACCTTATTTCAACCCCAAATGAAAATATAAAGGAAGAGTTCACTTCATAACTTTCTAAATTTCGGTGTTGCAGACAAGTTTTCCAAAGCCTGCTTCTTTTGTGTAGCAATGGGACATCCATAGCCAAAGATGGAGAGTTCATTTCTTGCTTTGAAAAGCCCAGTTTTTTCATCCTCCACTCATGAGGGAATGTGTCCAACAGACTCTCCTAACTTGGTGGGACGTCAGTGCTTTGTGTGAATCCTGTTTGTTTCCTGCCAAGTCCGGGAGGCAAGTCTTAAACATACTTCCTGTCAGGGGGAGCTTTGAGTTCCTCAAATTTCTTGTCCTCTGAAATGTACTGAGCTGATTATGGCGTTGCAGCTAACATCACTGTCTCCATTGCAGTTAGAGGAAAGATTGGACCTATCGCAACTCCAGACTATATTCAGAATGCTCCTGGTCTTCCTAAAACCCGTTCAGGTATGGTTTTGATTTCTCTGTGGTATGCACACAGGAAGCACAGCTCCTGGCCCTTGTTTCATATTTTTCCTTTTGAAATAGGTAGAGGGAGGATTTGGCAAGTTCATAAAGTTGTCGATAAAGGCACCGTACCTCCCAGGTTAACCTAAGAGAGGTGTGCAAAGCCACACCTGGCCAAATCCTCCTGTTTTTGCTCTGGGGTTTGCTGAATTTATCATGCCTAACGATTAATTTTGAGTAGCAGGAAGGATTGCAAGCAGTCCATCAGGGAGCACGATAAATGCCGATATAGATTATCAGAAGGGAATTAGCCTGCAGGCACTCCAGGACTAGGGAGAACTTGCTTTTGATCAATTTCTTCTTCATACAGGTGTGTGATTCCTCCTTTAGCATACATGTAC
The DNA here is from genome assembly GCF_021028975.2 of Sphaerodactylus townsendi. NCBI lineage: Eukaryota > Metazoa > Chordata > Lepidosauria > Squamata > Sphaerodactylidae > Sphaerodactylus > Sphaerodactylus townsendi. Next base: position 100,801,798 of record NC_059429.1, read on the forward strand.
CTTGAATAGTTGACTGAAGTTTGTGGAGCTGCTAGGCGAGGAAGAATAGGCTAATAATTTCAGATTTGTCACAAACTTTTAATTCTTCACAGAGACCTTGTGATGCTTTAATGTTCAGAATCACTGTGTGTGTCAGTGTGAATTGTGCTGAAGTGCCAATGTCCTAAAAAAGCCTATCAGGCTTTTGTTTTGTAAAACATTGCAGTTCTTTACTCTTAGCAAAAGAACAATTGATGCTGAGCTGCCGTTTCTTTGCAGGTAAAATTATGCGGCGGGTATTGAGGAAGATTGCCAAAAATGACCGGGAACTGGGTGATACCTCAACAGTGGCAGATCCAGCAGTCATAAACCACCTTTTCAACAATAGATGTGAAACAATACTGTAGCAGGGCCATCCTAGGGAAAACAGCAATAGAACAGGAAACTTGGTGAGAATATGAGCACTATCGCAGACAATGACTGTATATTCTTCCAGGAAGAGAAGTTGCCCCATGCTGAGCGGAATGTAAGATGATGTAAATGAAGACAAGAAACTGGTGCTCCAAGACCCAGTCCTCATTTTGTGTTGTCGATCTAGCTGTTTGTGTCCCTGCAGAATTGTGTGCGTTATGTTGTAGACCAATGCGTCATATCTGAAATTCCATCCTGACTCATATTGTACAGAGCAACTAACATTTTAATCATCATAAACTTCTTTCATATCTTTTTTTAAAACCTACTTCAATGGGCAGAGTTTAGGAGGCTGAAGTAATCAGATGGAAAGATGGCCTTCCACCTGAGCTGTAGTTACCAGCCTTTAAAAAGCTTTGCAAGACCAACAGACTGGTGAAGAACCTTCATGCTGAGGCAGACTTATTGGAACAAAACTTTAGCAATCTAGCATTCACTTTAAACTAATAAAACTCTGGCTGAATGTCATAGACTATGAAAATGTTTAGAGAATTGTAATGAAACTGTAAAATTGGGAAAAAAATTCTATTTGATTTTGGTATGGGGTTGCCTTGTTAGTGGCAGTAATCTTCCTCCCTAAAGGGTGCAGTGATATCTAGGTATTTGGGGGCTCATAGTATGTTTGTGTGTAGGTGAATTTTCTCACAGCAATTGTTCTTTACTGGTGGTGGATATTACTGCAAGAGGAAATGCCCACACAGAGGATGGTTCTCAAATTTGCTGTGGTACTTGGGGCAGTGCCAGAACCAGTGGAATCTGAAAGCAGCACCAATTCAGCAGCCATCTTCTCCTTGTGAGGCCCTCAGTTACATCGGGAAAAGCATGAACTGGGCCATTATGTGGATAATCACAGTGATTCTTATTAGTGATTATGACAGCTAGAAAGAACTACTGCAGTTTTTGTATGTCAAAGAACAAGGTGCTTGAGAAAGGAAAAAACATATCCTTTCTAATATAGATGAATACAGCCGTAGTTGACAGCCCGCTAAAGGCATCATGAAGGTCAACAAGATTTGATCCTTATCAGATAATCAGTTCCTTAGTGTTGTGGCACAGGAAAAAATGGTCAAATCAGATATCGGCAGAGATATGATGGAGATATGCAACTGTGGGAAAACACAAAACAAGCCCTTTGGTAAGTACGATAGCAAGAATAATGTTCATGTTTTAACACTGTAATAGAACCATGGACATCAGCGACGGGTGTGGGGATATCCTTCCTCTATGATTTTGTATTGGAAAAAACCTTGTATGTAAACTTCTACCAAAAGTTAGGTGTTAAATCTCAGCTATGATCACAGTGTTGTGCCATTGGAAAGTGTCTGCTTTACCCATGTAATACTTTGCAAATTGGAACTGCCTAAAAACAACACATCCTACAAACCATATCCTATGTTGCCCTGATCTTAGCTCATCTTATTTCTTACCTACTGTTTAGTATTCTAAATGCACTTGTCTGTGGTCTGCAACATCAGTGTATATATTTAATCCCCATATCCTACAGCATTAAAGCTAGGCCTGTGGCTGCTGTGTGCTGTTAATAGGAAACAAGTCCTTTACTTTTAATCTTGGTCTGATATGTATTTTTGTTTGGGAAATGGCTAGAATTCTGTTTTTAATTGAAATTAAAATCAAAGAATAAATCTATAAACCCTTGAAGGTTGTGTGTGTGTGTGTGTGTGTGTGTTTTGTTTTTAGGGGAGCCCTATTAGGCTTTTGTTTTGTAAAACAAAAAATAGGTTGTATAATATAGACCAGGATTTGCAGATTCTTTGGACACGAGTGTCCAATCTTATGCTGGTTTTGATGTCTATGTATAAGTGTAACAGATGAGGAAGCAAGGATTTCCTGGTAAGAATTTGTCCTTTCATAAGAAACTCTTGCTGGTCATAAGCAGTATTATCCTGCCTCCCAGTACAAGATTATTGGAGTTGGACTCGATGGCCCTTGTGGTCTCTTCCAATTCTATGATTCTGTGGAAAAATAGCAGTGTTGGATGGTTGACTGTATGGCATTATACCTTGCTTAGTCCATCCCCTCCCAAATTCCACCCTCCCCAAACTCCATTCCCAAATTTCCAGGACTTTCCGAAGCTGGAGTTGGCAACCCTTCAGAAAGGGTAGGATAAAAATGCAGATAATAAATTTGGTTGAAATTTTGACCCTAAATCTACACCACTCAGTTTAAAAATGTTCAGTAGAATTATAATCATGTATTCTAATTATTCCATTTCAATGTCTCATGGAGGAAACCTGAGAGATGAGTCTGGGCTTTGTCAGCTTCCAAGGTTTCAGATTTCTTTATCATGCTGTTCACTAGTTTTTAGATAGTTCTAATTTAATTGCACTCAGGTTACTGAGGTCATTTGATCATGCATATATATGTGCATATTTGGAAGAGAATGCAAATCATGTGTTGAACAAAGATGAGACTGGGAACTGGTCTAGAGTATTTGTGTTACAGGACTGGACTTAAAATGCTTCATGGATATAATAAGGTTTCACATCCAATATCAGCCGCCATTTAGAAGTGATTAAACTGTTTGTTGCAAACTCATAGTGCTGGAACTTAAGAGCAAAAATATTGTTTTCTCCAGCAATGGTGAAAGGTACTGTTTTACTAGGTGTGCCTCCTCCCTGCTCTGTGGACAGGGCATATGTAAATTTCTTGCAAATGTTTCCACTATCCCAAGGAGGTGCTCCACCACACTGGTCCATGCCCTGTCCACTCCTTAGGTCAGGGGTAGGGAACTTTTAACACTCAAAGAGCCATTTGGACCCGTTTTCCATGGGAAAAGAAAACACTTGGAGCCGCAAATAATTTTTGACAATTAAAATAAAGATAACACTGTATATATTGGGGTATTTACCTTTTACTCCGCTCATTCTGAGAAGCGCATGGATGCGTCCGCCCTGCTGCCTGCAGGGTGGGCAAGGATGGGGCCAGTGGCTCGGCCTCGCCGGCCACTGGGAAAGCACCCGCCTTGCTCCAACGGGGCAGGTGAGAGGGGAAGCCCGCAGCGCGGCCCAGCCGGCTGCGAGCAGTTGGTGCGCCCGCCCTGCTGCCTGCAGGACAGGCAAGGATGGGGCCAGCGGCTCGGCTCATGGAGCCGCAGTGCAAGGGCAGAAGAGCCGCATGCGGCTCTCGAGCCGCAGGTTCCCTACCCCTGCCTTAGGTGGATAAGCTTCCATAGTTCTCCCACCTTGCTTATTGAAAACACAAGCAAGGACTTCTGGGAAGATACAGCTTCTTGTTCAGTCTGAGTTGTTGTTAGCTCTTGGCTGCACTCATTGAAAGGGCTAATAGCTGGCTAAACAGTAGACTAGGTCTTACTTTGGACTCAACTTTTTTTTGTGAGAACTTTAGTTTGACAGGTGGGCTAGTTTGAGTTTATGTCGTTTTGACTGATAAAATCCAGGATCAGTGTTTACAAGCAAGCCATTTCAGTAGAAGAGGCTGCCTCTCTCCCCCCCCCCCCTTTCTTTTAAGCTTCCTACTTTTGGTTTCTTCTGTTTTAAATTTTCCTTTTGGACCTGCAGTAAAAAAATATTTTGAGTGTTGAAGGATTTCTTTCTACAAAAGATAGCTCTACCAAGAAATAAAGAGAAGCTTTGTTGGAACAATATTAAATGGATTTGAAGATTCTCAGATTTAAAACATTAAAGATGGAGTTATCCTCCATTGGGAAGGTATGCAGATTTTCCCTCACTTGGGGAGGTATGTGGACTTTCTCTCGGTTGAGAGAACCTATTGAGATGATTTATAAGCATCCTTTCGGTAAAACCCATCATTTGAGTTTTATTTAGTCTTTTGCAATGGAGTATGCTTACAGGGATTTTTGTAAGTTTGGTTAGAACTTTCCTCCGGTTGCCTAGCTGGAAACAGCTTCATACCAAAACTTTTTCTAAAGACCCCTTAAAATATCAGGGATTAAATAGATCCCAAATTTGTCAGCGTTATGGAACAATTACGTTGCTAGATACTTCTTTATAGAAATTACTAAAACATTAATAAAAATGCATGAGGATATATTGGTATGTTAAGAATATCCTGGTTTACTTTTTTATATATGAGAAGTATTTTTAAAAAAATAAAAATATGAAAAATTTGCTTATTTTTTTCATAAGTATTAGATTTGCAAAAAGGTAACAATTTTGGACATTGATTTATACTTAGACTTCAAAAACACTAATGATCAATTTTTAACCAGGCCTTAAAATTAAAGCTGTAATAGTATAATGATCTTATAAGAAACTTTTTCTTAACAGTTCATAATAATAAAAATACAAGAGTACTTGTTGAGGAAGTTTAAAAATTGGTTATTTTGATATGTGATGGATTTGTAAAAAGACAAAACATTTGGATACTAATTTACACTGAAACATTAAGAATTACCAAAGATTAATCTTTAGATGGGTCTTAAAATGAAGGTGATATGATAAAAGTATGTTTTTTAGGTGTCCTTCAGTTAAATTTATTAGAACAATACTAAGAACTAATTTTATATTTACTAACTGTTGAGAGTTCTGTTGCCTTTTCTTAAAAATCTGAGTGAACTCACATCTCACAGAATTGTAAAACAATATGAGAGAATACATATGGACAAAACTGACTAATTTTAGGAATACAAGATTCAAATAGAATCCAAAAGTAAAATGGGAATTTTATATTAATCATTTCTTTATGCATATCAATATAAAGCTAATAATTTGCTAATAAAACTGTGAAGTAGATGAACACAAATGAGTGTTTAATATACGTAGTTTTTATTATATATAAATTATTACAAATAATTCTAAATGAAGTACTTAACATGAGTATGATAATATCTAGAAGTTGGTAAACTTATTTATTAGGTCTCTTTTCTATTTTGAATGTAACTGATGTTTAACTAGCTATTCACGCAGATTATCTGATTGTTCCTACTGTATCGCCCCTTTTTTCCCTTCCCTTTTTTCTGTATTATTCCTGTCATATATGGAAAAATTAAAAAAAATATTTTTTTTTAAAAATAGGCAAAAATATTTTAAACACCACTGGCCTTTGCCTCTCACAGTGGTAGCAGAAGGGAGAACAATCCACCAAGACAGCAATTGAAGTTGAACCATAGCAAGGAGATGTGGGGGAGGGGGAGGCTTTGGAGGCAATTATCATATTTTCTTTTGTGTGTGTGTATGTATGTGTATATATATATATGTGTATTCTACCTGGCACTAAGATAGTGATTTGAAAAGAAGCAGCCTAGAAATAAAGTTACTAGAAAAAAACCCCCAGAAACAAAAACAGTTCCAATAGGTATTGAACCCTTTTATTAATGTTCCTTTGAGCCACTGGTGATTGTTTTTGGCATCACGACTCTTCATTGGTCCTTAATTAAGCAGTATTAATGCCCAACCCTGTCCTCTCCAAAGGCATATATTGTCTATACATGGCATAGGGCTGACAGTATACCATTGATTTTGTCAACAGCAGCTCCCTCACATCAGACTGCAAATTGTACAAATTAAAAAGCAGTTTATATGACTTAACAAGCTGTTATTCCAAAGTAACCTCTAGTACAGAGCAAACATTCATGGTCCTTCTCTTTAAAATTTCTAGAAATTTAGTATAAATCAACTGAGTTATTTCAACAATATTTGATTGAATGTATATGTGTGTGTGTGTATATATATATACACACACACATATGTATGTATGTGTGTGTGTATATATGTGTAGATGTGTGTGTGTGTGTGTATATATATATAAAATTTCCATGATCATTTGAAAACAAAATAAAAAAGTTATGTTTATTCACTGATTTATTGATTTATCAAAATGGCATATAATAAATGACAGATATGCATTTTCAGCTAATACTTCCAATGTAAATTACAGCTAAGAGTCTATCAGAGCAATCCTATGCCGAGTCACTCCAGCCTAAGCCTACTGCAATGAAAGCTTAGACTGGAGTAACTCTCCATAGGATTAAACTATTAGACCCTCATTCAGCTACCGGCAGTGTATATTCCTATTGTCTGTGAAAGACGCCTTAAAGGGTAAGAAGCCTTTTAAGCCCTCTTTCTCCAAAGTGCATGTTTTTTTTCTTTCAAAATAATACCAAAATAGTAACTGCTCAGCTTTTTCATGCTCTTCACAGTGACAGAGACCCAGGTGTACTTGTTATTTAATCATCTCCAGGGGACATGACTGAAAAATATTTTTTAGATACACTGTAGTGACATGCGAGTTTTCAATAGGAATGTAAGAACAGGAAGCAGTATAATGTGAATTAATCCATTTTGTCCAAGAAAATCTCCACTGCCTCCACATAGGATATAAATTCAGAAGGTTAGTCATTGAGTCAAAGGAACTCTTCTGTTAGAAGGCACTTGATGAAGGGGCATTTGTAGTAACAGTTTCTGCAATTTATCCAAGTAATATCTAATGAGAACATCAGCTTGTCGGTTCCACGCTGGTACCTTTTTGCCTTGGGGTTACAACAGAGAGGAGGGCTTCTAGTGTAGATTTAATCATTAATCATTAATCAGGTCTCAGGTCAAGCACAACAAAGATTCTGTTGTTGCTCCTTCATATCGCATAGGGAGTATCTAGAACAGCTACTCCGGCTGCTACGCCCCCATCAGCATGTTCTACAGTTTTGGTTCGCAAGAGATGCCCAACGTGTTTGTTCATTATGAAATCCTGACCTTGCCTGCAAGAGGAGGGAAAAAAACAGTAAGAACACAATAAACCATTAAACCGGATAGCTCTACTGAAATCATGCAGTAAGATGGGGCTTCCTTGCTCTTCATCTTCCCAGAGCTTCAAGAAGTGCAAAGTGAATGAGATGGTCATGTGGCTGAGAGAAGTCAAATCCAGATAAAGTGTCAGTGATGGTTGCTGGAAAAGCAACAGCTTTTAACAAATTCTACCATCAAGAATGTGCAACTTTTGACAAGAGACAAACCTGGGAAACTTGTTGGACCAAAAGGTGTCCATAACAGTGAAAAATGATGTTCCCCCAGCTGCGTCTAGTCCCGTGGTGGCAAACATCTGGAGTGCCATAGGTTCGCCACCACTGATCTAGTTGGTTCCCTGTTTCCAGATGCCTGATTTAACTGTCCTGGTACATGTTTCAGTCATCTCAGGCCTGAATTATTGTAACACACTGTACATGGGGCTGCCCTATAAGTCAGTCTGGAAGCTGCAGTGAGTGGAAAATGCAGCGTCCCATCTGTTATCAGGGCTAGCTGACAGGACCATAGCCCTCCTGTTCTCAGGCCCCTTCACTGGCTGATTAATTTCTAATTCGATGCAATCAGGTGTTGGTGTTCCCCTTTAAAGACCAGCATAACCTGACCCTGACACACTTGAAAGACTGCTGAGGGGAAATGGAGCTGCAGAATGGGAATATGCTGGGAGAGGAAACATCTATTATCAGTTACCCCACAATCTTCCAGAGAGCAGGCTTGGGCTTTTCCAGTGGCTGTCCCATGCCTCTAGACCAGCCCTGTGGGAGAGGTTAGTGAGGTTCTTACACACTTGGTAATACTGCATAACTATTAGATACAATTAAAACTCAGAATGAAACCCTGAACAAAATTAACACTTGTGTTGCCCAGTAAACCATCTAAAATCTTCAAGTGAAAATATCTTGGTAAGCAATAACTGCGCCATCTACTGTTGACAAAAATCCTTCACAGAACATCAGCTTTTTGTCCCATGCTCACTCCTCATGCATTCAGTTTCAGGTCTCACCTCCACTTGATCACAGCATCTACTCTGGACAGAGTTAAAACAGACAGCAGTAGCTAGAAGCTTGGTTAATGATATGAACATCTTAGCATATTAATAATATCCTGCCCCAAAACTGTGGGTGATCTCAAAGATCTGATTATTGTGAAAGAACAGATCCCTCGGGAACGGATACCTTAAAACACATACTGACTGTTGTGGTATTACCCAGTGATGTAACCAATGATGAGCAAGAACCATTTCAGTCATAATAGTATGCGTGTATAAAGTGCTGTCAATTTGCAGCAAGGGGCTTTCAAGGCGAGTGAGAAGCCATTGCCTTCCTAAGCAGAGTCTTCCTTGGAGGTCTCCCATCCAAGTACTGACCCTGCTTAGCTTTTGACAACTGACAAGACCAGGCCATATGCTGCCTTCCTTCCCAGGCACAGTACCAGAAAGTGGGTATTTCTTATTTATACAGAATTACACACTTGGAGACACATACTTCTAATATCTCTGTCACACACACACGAACTTTAACCCAGTGATATAAGTCAGATTATTAGTATGATTAAAAACTGGATTATTAAAAATCACTTTATAGAATACACAGCACAGTGCGTGAGCTACTTTTCTGATGTGCAATGAAGGCCTGGTGATTTGAAATATACTCACATGATGAATGTGGTATAAGAGCAACTCCTAGATAAAACATCTACAATACACAGTCATTTACTGATTCAAGCTACTAAGAAGTTAATACTATATTCTCTATTGATGGAGAATATATCGAACTTAAACAGCATGCTTGTGAAAACTAATGCACTTTGAAATGTAGCACACACACATAAATATATATTTTTAAAAAAACCAAAGTGAAGGCTTTGGGTAAGCAAATAAAGATACTTTCTCACCGGATGTATACCCCGAAGATGCCCAATTCAGACACACATTCTGCTATTTTTAGTGGACTGTGAGCCCTCAGCAAATAATTCAGTGCAGGAAGAGGCTTTATCTTGTCCATGAGAATGTAAGAGGTTCTTTCAGGACTGTGTTTAATCTTCTCTAGAACTTTTTTGAGCTCAGCACCATAGAGATTGTTCCCTGACAACATAACAGCAGATAGAAGTTCAAATTACCGCAAATTGAACAAATGGTCGATGCAGGTCTAACTGGTCCCTGGTCTACCTGCATTTAAAAGCAATGGGTAGACCTGGCTGCTGAAGGCCAAGTTGCCAGTTCCATCTTAACAGCTCTCCAAATGGCAGCAGGAAGTGGAACTACCTGGAGGAGGAGGAACAGTGGCTTCCTGCCTGCCAAAGGGGTGGCCAGGGCACCTCCAGAGATGTGGCGCTCAGGGCACGTACCCTGGCTTGCCTCACCCTATATACACTAGTGAAAGCAGTCCTGAATATATGCTTACAATATGTCTTCTTACATTTAGTAAGAAACCTATAACTAAGACTATTTTGACATTTCTTCACTTAGGCCAGGAAGAGGACAAATCTTTTCAACCTGAAGGTTTTTGCCCCCTTTGGAGGTTCTGAATCACTGACTAATGCTGTTTCTAGTACTGGCAGTTCAGTATCACTTCCTGCTTGCCCCTGTTTACATTTGCATGAGCCATCAATTCCAATAGCCCTCTCTGCCATTCCACTGTCCTTCAGGGGCACTCAAACTGATTAACAAATTGCTTTTCTAAAGTATTGATCCATCAGCCCATGCTTCAGTCCAGCAAGCCAATATTCTTAATAAACTGCTAGGCAGCTTTAGGGCTGGGAGAAAAGCTCACATGGAGCAGATTTTAGTCCCTGGCTGCAATTTCCTAACTTCAGAGAGGTCACAAGCAGCAGTCTAGCACCCCTGCATTGTGCCTGTGCTAAGATCTCAGTCTCCCTAAATACCTTCCCAAGGTGTTGTAGGTCCCTATATTACTGTAAACTTTGGAAGCAAACTGGGAAAAAACCCAAAGCTGAAGGTCATGTAGTCTTTCCTTTTTTGCTTCATCAACAGAAATTACTTGTTACGAAGTGGGATAAAATATCTGCCTTGAAAGATCTCTCCTTCCCCTTCCTTACGAGCAGAAGCAAGCAGATATCAAATGTGATGAAATAGGTAGGGGAACTCTAGTACTCACACCCCAACTTGCAAATAAATTGTTATAAAATAGCATCAGATTTCTGTAATCTTTTATCAGTTTAAATATTTGCAGCATGACATCAATATGGCTGGGGAATGCTAATGAGATAGCCTGGTAGAGGCCTGTGGCTGACTGGAGATCATCTGGCCCATTCTGCTCCCACCAGGAATGGGAGGTTTCTGCAGGGAATGAGACATGGAAGAGAGAGGGGGGAACTTCTTTGGTGTTTTTCTGAATCCTACCAGCACTGATGGGGATTGAAGGACATGAAACGAGCTGTGTTCCATTACTTCCTTCAGAAGGCTATGCCTGATGGAACCCACATTTAGTGGGGTGCAATGAAGGGTCCAGAGCATCCCCCAAAAGTTGTAGCTGTCCCTGTTCATACTAAATTTCATTTGTGATATTCAATCATGTAGCATTTTTTTATACTCTGTCCAATTGCTTCTACAACTGAGATTATTCCTGTCTACTTCCATTCTTATAAAAAGAGGAATGATCATCTGGATAAACCATAAGCATATCACAATAGAAGCTCCTATGTTCTGGTTAATAACACTCACTTCTTCAATTGGACCATTGCACTCATCTTCACAAAGAAAATCAATTACCTCCTCCCTCCCGCTGAGGTTTTAAAACAAACCGCTCTGGATCAGCTATGGCCATGGCAACCATCTTGTCACCTTCTTCATTCTGAGGAAAAATAAAAGACCCCTTGTTCTCAATACTATACACAGTAATAAGTTTATTGTCTTGGCCATAGGCCTTCACAATCTCCTCATACACAGCATCATAAAATGAAAAGGTACACAATAAACACCCCATGTATACTGACTTAGCTGAAATAGACTAAATTAATACTATATAAATATCCCTATCAAGTAATACAACACAACATCATTAAACCGTATTTAACCTGATTCTTTTTGCAGCATGAGCAAAAAGTGATTCTCAATTAGTAATATAATGGTGATCATCAGATAATAGACAGATCAGTTTCCCAGTGTTATTGGTGTCCCCTGCAATTGGAAGAAGTCCTTTAATATATTTGGATCTTATATTATCATAGAGAGGACACTCCAGATCATAGTGCAGAATGTCCTCATCTGTGTCACTATCACAGATACATCTGTAGTTGGGTACTGGTACATTACTACATCGTGCACAATACACTGGCGTTGGTATGGCCTGGAGTCTCAAGTTGGTAAATGCCATTCTAAAGATATAAGTTGGCGAATTCTCTAAATATGGCGATCTAATATGGTCCTTCTCAAAAATATTTGAAGAAGGGGGCAACTTTAGATTGATTGGTTCGATCTCTATCTACTGGTTTCCAACAACAAAATTCTATTTCACGATAAAGACAGTTTGCTAGACAAAACAATCCAATGTCGCAATATACAGGAGACTATTTTAGGGACATAATTTATACTGTTTTCCTACTGTATTCGATCTTTGTAAACACACAGCACTGTAACAGGAATATACAGATGAACTAAGGAGAGGATTCCTTACCATTTCCAGAGAGTAGAGGCCAGTGAATGTTGCCCTTATTTGAGCCACTGCTTCAGGCTTATTAGGCAACAGCCTTTCCAGTGTTCCCGGTCGGCTCAACTCCTGTTGAACTTTTTTGGTTCCAGCAAGCTGTGTGGCAATATCAGGACACTTCACTGCTCTGGACCTTTCCAGCAACAACCGTGCTTCCCAGTTCTTAGGGCAAACAAAAGTAATTAACCTCAAACCAGTTTCCAATGTATGCATCTATTCTTTATTTAAGAGTTTTTAATCGGAACCATTATGTATTTGATAACTGTACCATGACAGAGCAGAAACTAATAGTCACTACAAAATACTAAGTTCTTAATTACATATTGCAGAACACAAATTGCTCCAAAAGAAAGAAGAACCATCAGGTGTCAAATTCGTGGCCCTCCAGATGTTATGGACTACAGTTCCCATCATCCCCTGCCTCTTGAAGTAAACACACATTCCACTCATAACTGAAAACCTCCATTTTAGCTTCAGACCACACATTTATTAAAGCAATATGAAAACTTAACCTCAAGCAGGAGAGTTAACATTTGTCAGACACCAGGAAAGCTTATTGCTTCAATCAACTGAAATATTGGTGGTCCAATAAAATCAACTAGGGAAAAGAAATTTTCTCAGCATAAAAAGCAAGTCAATAATGAATATGCTATTTTCAATTAATTAGTTTTCAGTTTATTAAATTTACACTGGAAGTTTAACTGTGCTTACAACTGATTCACACCGAATGCAATTAAAGATTCAAAACAATAGTACTAACCTGTTTGTTGTAACTCTTTGGCACATAACCTTCTCTGTAATACACCACTGCAACTTCCTCCCCGTCTCTGAAATTAAAGACAATGAAAAACAAAATCAATCCCACCTTCCACTAACCTATCAGCAATGGCCACGATATGAAAGCAGATGATCAGCCACTCAAGAAAGCAGCTGATCAGCAGTCAAGAGGGTGAAAGCCAACTAACCTAAGAAGCCTTTCTCCAGCCTATGGAGTCTTCCTCCAACAGAAGACCCATGTAAGTTCAAGGAAGGCTTCTGAGACTGGAGGACAGCTTTGGACTTCAGCCAAACAGAAAGGTATAAATATTTCATTGAATAAACAAACGGTGCTCAGTGGAGTAGCAGGATAGGGGGAAGATCCACACCATTGACCCCACAGGAGCAGCCATTTTAGTATGTTACGAAAATAAGTGAAAGTCCTGTGACACCTTGAAGACTAACAACATTTTATTCTAGCATAAGATTATGTGAAGTGGCCTTTATCCCATCATGGCAGTTTGTGTATGTGTGATCAGTGCCATCAAATTGCTTCAGACTCATGATGACTTTATGAATCAACGTCCTGCAAACTGTCCTATCATTAACAGCCTTCCTCAGGTCCTGCAAACTGAGGGGTGTGGCTTCCTTTATAGAGTCAACCTATCTCATGACGGGTCTTCTTTTCCTGCTGCCTTCACACTTTCTTAGCATTACTGTCTTTCCTAGAGACTCTTGCCTTCTGATAATGTGACCAGAGCTTATGCTGGGGGGAAAACTGCTGTTAAAGAGTCAAAGGAATCGATTCCTGTTTCTATGCAGTCGAAATTCCACCGTAAACCTCACAAAGGATTAACTGCTTATACATTCTACTGAGATTTCTGGTTGTCTTTGATAAATCCCTTACAATAGTATTTATTTGATTTTTATCCTACCCTTTCCCTAAAAGGCTCATGGTGGCCTAAATAGACCCTTTCCCATTTCATCCTCACAACAACAATGTGAAGTAAGGTAGGCTGAGATATAGTAAATGCAAAGTAAAATAGCATACAATTGCAGGAAAGTGAATTAATATAGGGTTTGCATAAACCTATTTTGTTTCTGGGTATTAAAGCATTAACTCCTTTATAGATGAATTTGAGAAAATCCACATAAACTTTCAGTTCCATGGACTAGACGAGAATAAGCATGAGAAGAAATGTCATCCAACCACCAGTATGCATCACAACACTCATTAAGGGAAAAGTTGTGAACACCTAAAAACATTTGGCACAAAAGTTAAGTGTTAATCTGCGTTCTGTGTTTTTTCTCACTCTAGTGACAACACTACAAATGGTAGAACTGAACAAGTGGGAATGGTGTGCTTGCTCACACTCAGTGGGTGATCCGTGGGAAATACTTACATATATAACCTCTTGTCATTATCCAAAGATGCCTTTTCAAACACATCTTTAAATCTTCTCCGGATCACCCGGATATTCCTTTAGAAAGCAAGTGACAAAGTCACTGACATTTGCAACAAGAGATGGACACCAAGTTATAACATTGCAAGTTCAAAACAGGACTTGGAAAATACGTGCAGAATCAAAACAAGTGGTGAAAAACAATCATTTATACCTTCAACAATAGTACTACTCCGATACAAGAAGGCAGAAATGGTTGACTTACAACCAACTAACAGCAATGACTAAGTGATGCCCAACTTGTTTCAACTGCACTATATTTTTGAGAAGAAATCCATAACATGGCACCCCGGGGCATCATGGGGCCTTTCCTGGCAGGGCCAAATGGTTTTTTTTTTGAGTTTCTGATATTTATAATTGTGAAAGATGCTCTTTTCTGAAAAACACCAATCCCCTTTAGTCTTGTTTAGTGTATAAGCAGAGTAGCTAGCAGCCAATCAGGATCCATGGAAGTGCTGGAGGAGCCTGATAGGAGTGGGAGGTACAAGGAGACTCTCTGTTTCACTTAGATAGGGTTTGCATTTCCAGACTGTTAGGTTAGAGAGGTCCTGGTTCAGGAGACTTTTCAGAGCCTGCCTTCTGAGTGAGGTCAGGGAAAACAGCAAACGGATGGTGACAGGATTCTGCTTGCAGAGCAGTGGGCTGAAAGAAAACCCTTTGCTAGGAAACTGTGGTGCCTTAGCTTCTAGTTTCTTTGAAAATCTAGCTGCTGTGTACACTCCTAAATTAACAATTCTAACTTTAAAAATGAATAGGCCCAACAAGCAAGTCAGTGTCACACCTGTAAATAGTTTCCATCCTCTTTTCTACACCATCTTATTGCCATATCCTTGGGAATAAATACGTTACTGGTCTTTTTCTGTTTCCCTCATGGTTGTTTCATGGACTTGAAAAGTGCCTTTGATTCTCTGCAAAGGAGCACTCTGTGGGAAAAACTTAGGGTACTACAAATGGATCCTCGGCTTCTGTTTCTCATTAAAAAAATTCATTCAGATAATTATGGCCAGGTGAAATTTACAAATAAGGGCGATCTAGCTCCAAAATTTCCAATCTCGACAGGTGTAAGACAGGGCTGCATTTTGGCTCCTCATCTTTTAAATTTATATTTGAATGATTTAGCCCCAATTCTACAAAAAACCAATGGACACCCACCAAAGTTAAATACTAGGGATACTCCCGTATTACTTTATGCAGATGACACTACAATCATGTCATTTACTAGAGTTGGTCTTTTAAGATACCTGCGAATTTTCCATGACTACTGTCAAAAAAACAGTTTAGTTATCAACTATGCCAAATCAAAAATTCTAGTCTTCTCAAAATCTTGCAAACTGAAAATTGGGTTATTGGTAACAACTCGCTCACACAAGTTAAGGAATTCAATTATCTTGGTATTGTTTTCCAGCATAAACTTCAATGGTCCAAACAAAAAGCAAAAGTAATTAGAACTGCTAGCTGCTCAGCTTCCTTAATTACACAATTCTTTTACACCAAAGGCAACCAAATTGTTCCAGCTACTGTAAGAATATTTGAAGCAAAAATAATTTCATCCCTTCTGTATGGTTCGCAACTTTGGCTACAGGAGTTTGACTCTAATATTGAGAAAATACAGTCCTCCTTTTACAGGAAAATCCTGGGTGTTCCAAAATGTGTCCCAAATAGGGTGATCTGTGCAGAACTGGGTATACACTCTATTGAAACAAAAGCTTGGATTATGCTTTTTAAATTTTGGCTAAAATATTCTTTAGGGTAAAGGAAAATTCGTTATTTTCCTATTTTAAATCTGACCGACTGAGCATATCCTGGTTATTCCATATTGAATCCAAAATAAGAACTCTAGGATTCTCTCTGGAATTTCTCGAACCTCTTAACGAGGAATATATATTTAGATTGCTCAGCCAAAGACTGACTGATATGGAATTTCAGTCCCTTCACCCAGTACAGCCTACAGTATGTTCCCCAGATTTTCTAAACCTACCCATCCTACATGGGAAGATAGCAAAATACTTCTATAGTCTCGACAGTCCATCTCGTCGCAGAGCATTTATGCTTGCCAGAGTAAACGCCTTTCCTTCTAAAGTTACAATCGGGAGATTTCAAGGTGTTTTATTCGCTGACAGACTATGCCCATGCTCTGTTAATGCCGTGGATACAATACAGCATATCCTCCTAGAATGTCAGCTACACTCTGCATTACGTAGTCACTATATAATCCTGATTATTAAAGCTAAAACAAATCTGCCTTTGGCTTATGTAGTGAAGTATTTACTTAGTGATGCATCTTCTGAGATAACCTTTAGGGTCACTATACATCTAGCGGAAGTAATATCTCAAAGACAGTACTAAAATGTGTCCCTCAATGTATCAAATCACTGGCCTTCACAATTGTATAATGCAAACAGTGGCTTTTTGTGCAAACAGAGGGATATTCTAATTGATTTGATTCTGACAGTTGGGCTGCACTGCTGAAGTGCTTAATGCACCTCACTTGAGCTTCTATTGAGGTCATCAGTCTTCCCAGTTTTAATATACTTTTATAATTCAGGTGGAAGTTGATAATAACATTACTCCATCAAATTTTGATCACTTTAAAAAAATCATTCATGCTTTATCAAAATCTGGCCAGGGTTGCTCTGCGACTATGTACATGTGCAAGGAGTTCTCACCAGCGCTCCTGCACCAACGGTTACTATTACAGGTAACAGCAAAGGTTAAAAATGGTTGGCACATATACATGAGAAAGTAAAGCATTTGCCTGGAGAAGCAGCATTTTTTGTGTGTGAGTAAGGGCAATAGATGTCTTCAAAACGAAGACAGATATTGCCAGATGTGCATTTTTAGCTAGTTCAATATCTATACTTATATTGCATGTAGGCAAGAAAATATTTTTAAATAATACATTGATTTTAAAAAGGTATCCTGTGAAACAGAGCTTCTGCCAGCAGTGTTGAAGAGTTACTGCTGGAGTTATGCATGACCTAGGTACTTGATATTTTATGGCTGGTTCTGCCTTCTATGATTGTACCCACCAACCTATGTCAGAAGTTCAAAGGTGTCTTATTTACAGCCTAGGTATGGTAAGGCAGAAGCAGATGAATGTGAAATGCAATGCATTTTTAACAAGACAAAAAAGGCATCTTTACGTTTGTGAGCATCATACTGAGAATAATTGAGAATAATTCAGACAGACTTAACACTTTTAAATCCTATTAATTTCAGTGTGAGAATCAACAGCTACTCTTAAGAGTTGCTACACAGAAAGACACTGATCCACTTTCAGGGGACTAATTAAATGGCTTTCCCTGAAATATCACATCCTCTTATGTCAGACAATTACCTCTTCCACAGCTCACTTTCTATACAGCGTTGATCAAAAATATTCCTCTGAGTTTCTTCAACCAAGAACATTACCACTGCCCTGAAACAAACACACATAACTTTTTTTGTGTGAAAAACAACAGAAGAAGAAAAAAACAGTGATGTACACAAGAAATAAAAATTAAAGGGAAAAAGAGACAAACACAAAAGACAGTTAAAAAAATCAACATTGTAGATGTCCCTAAGTATCTGCCATGGAGACGCAGATAAGAATACATTTTCTTGAAGGATCTTTTTACCTGTCTGAAGCATAGAGTTCCCAAGCTTTTGCAATGCCCATGGAGATTCCTTTGGATGGATTATTGGTCAGTAGTTTTGAAGCTTCCTTGGACTTCCCCAAAACATTCAACACATGACTGTGATAGTGAAGCAAATGCATGTGACACAACTATTCAGAGGACAATTAATGCATATAACAAGCCTCACAGCTAAGCAAGAACCACTTTTGAGAATACAAGATGTGATGGACTATTTGTTATCAGGGAAAGCCTACTGGAATGACATTACACTAATCCTGGGTACACAAATACTCCAAATAAACATCAATATGTACAAAGTAAGTGCATAGAGGGTCCCACCTGCTATTTACACATGTGTGTACATTGATGGTATTTTATGTCATAGTATATTCTGAAGAATTAAATGTAACAGATAAAGTAATCCAAAAAGATTTAGAGTTCTTATATTTTGGACTGAATTTACACAGGTCTTCTACAACTACTCTAAACAAACTGGCATCAGGGAGAGGATTTGACTTTCTCTCAGCTTTCATTTTGAAGAAATATGAATTAGGAGCTTGTCAAATAAGCTTGAAAATATATATATGAATGCTCAGAAACTAGAGAAGGGGCAGAATTTCTTGTGTCTTCGGGATCCTCCATATATCTAATTGCCCTGATAGCAAATATACAGTTCTGAGAAATGTCAGCCATGGCCAGGATCTTCTGTAGAATTATCCACTTCTGAGAATACACAACACAGCGCAATCCTAAATAGAGTTACACCATTCTAAATCCACTGAAGCCTGAGGACTGTAGCTCTGCAACACACAGCCTCACAGTTTGTTAGCAACATACCGATGCACTGCTGTCATCCGTGATGTGAGTCCTCCAAAGCTAGCAGCAATGGTATTGATTTCTACTTGCTTTAGAGCTGGAATGCTATCTGCACCATGATCAAACATGTAGTCAGAGCGATTGATTCCTAAAACAACTGGCTGACAAAGACAGAAAGAGGTATAGTAGTCATCATTGCAAGACATCACAAAGCATCCATCAGTCTACTTATTTCCTGACTAGCTATGGCCACTACAACCGGTTGATTCAGATGTTCATGGTTTAACTCTTGTAGAAATCATAACAAAATGCTCCTGCATCCAACTGAAAATTATTTTGGCAATGTAACATGTTAAGTGCTAAGAAAACCATATTATATTTTATTCAGACAACAAAGAAAGCTACTGTATTGGAAGGCTGTGTGACACAGTTTTGAGACTGCTTTTATCAGTGTATATCACAAACGGTTAAAGGGACTAGAATTAGATAAATGCCTCCCATAGAAGTAACTTCTGCCTTGGTTTATGCTCTAGGTATAAAAATATCTATATTCACTAAACAATTCAGATATACACACAACTGTTTTAAAAAGACTATCTAGTAACATGGACTTTTATATGGCATACCTGAGTAACTCCTTCTTTCAAAACTTGCCTGTAGATTTTAAAAAGCTGAGCAGTAAAGTCATCCACTTTGATAGTACTAGGAAGGACAGAAGAGAAAGGTAATATAGAGTATTTAATAATGCTATGACCAAAAAAAAAAAAAGAAAGTTGACGAAAGGATATCTTATGGGACGGGACGGGGGCTGCCCCAGGCGCACGCCATGGGAAATCGCCCCCTTCCCCCCCCCACCAGCCAGGCCTCAGCAGCCAGAGCAGGCTTCTTTTCAGCTGGCTGCAGAGCAGCTAATTGAACTAGTGAGTGGGTGGGGGGGGGCTTTACTGGGGGGCACACCCCAATACCGGTCCATCTCACCCCACCAGCCAGGACCCATCAGCCGGAGCAGGCAGTTTTTTCAGCTAGCTGCGGCTGAAATAAAGTAAGTGGGTGGGGGGGCGGGTCTCCACGGGGAGGCGGGACTCTGTGGGGGTGCCCCACACATGCCTCCCCCTTCCCAACTCCACCCCACCTGCCAGGCCCCAGCAGCAAGAGCAGGGTGTTTTTTAAAGTAAGGTGGGTGGGGGTGGGGCTCTGTGGGGGAGGTGGGGCCCCACAGAGGGTGGGGCCTGGGCACAATATGCCCTGGGTGTAATCCCCCCCCCACACCACTGCCTATCACAGTTTGCCATTATGTCCTAACCACACTCTGGTTTGCTCTGTACTCTACAAGTCAAAGTTCCAAAATCTGGGTTAGAATCTCAGTTTGTAGAGTAGGAAACAAAATAATAGTTTGTGGTTAAGGTGCAATGGCAAATTATGGTGAACTTGCATGAAAGGGAAAAGAGTCCCAGAACACCATATTTGTCACTGCCTGAACCATGCCTTGCTCTATAGAATTAAAGTATCCTGACTGACTTTCAAAACCTCTAGGATGTATTTAGCATTTTTAATAGCTACGTGATAGGCTGAATGGTAATTGACATAATTTTATCTAAGGAGGTAAAAAAGTACCTGATGCACAGATGCAGAAGAAAACCGTAAAGCAATGAGCTATATTAGATATAGCTCTCAGAAATGCCAGAACAGAAACTCTGATGTTTTCCAATTATCTATGTTCAAGTAGTTAAATGCCATTTTAAGAGGTGGCTAGGATGTGAATGATGGAAGATAATGAGAAATGCAGGGTTGAGGGATACAAACAAAACAGTGCAAGAAATATATCCATAATTGGGGTGCTGTGTGGTTTCCGGGCTGTATGTACAGCCCAGAAACCACACAGCACCCCAGTGATTCTGGCCGTGAAAGCCTTCAACAATACATCTCCATGATTAATGGAAGGTTTCCATTTAAGATAGTATTTAAATACAATATGGTATATATACCTGGCAAGAGTTGACTCCAGGAATTCTGTATTTTGGCTGACTTTATCCACAAGCAGGTTAAAATCTTGCTGTACTGAATAGGCTTGCTCAAAGAGGCTGCCTGATACTACAGATGGGAGTAGTGCAAAGGGAGCATAATTCACAGTCTGTTAAAGGGACAATAATGGATGTATGAACTACTACAGTACCTCTCATTCCCATTCCGCAGGAAATTTGCTTAACACATACAGTGACCCTACAAATCAATCACAGAGGAGACAGGCAATACCATAGCCATAGTAACCCAAACCTTAAGAACAGTTTTCCTGCAAGTGGCATAAAACACTGGCAGGGCGGGAAAACACTATGGAGCAATACAGGAAATTGAGATTCCCCTTCTTACTAGTTCAGGAATAACAAAAGAAAGGACCAAGAAACTAACATGCTGGTTTACATCAGGGGTCTCTAACTTTTTGAGCCTGCAGGCACATTTGGAATTCTGGCATGGCAGGTGCAGAAACAAAATGGTTCTCACCAAATGGTTGCCACAGGAGGAGGAGGAGGAGCCAGCAACAAAATGACTGCCACAGATTACCTTCAGTAAAACAGCGCAGACCTTTCTGCTGTGGTGGCAGCTGGTGCCAAAGCAACATTGAAAAAAAATCTTTACAGCCAGTCAAATCTTCAACAGTCAATCAGCAAAACAACAGTCAACACTTGGCTGTACCCACTTCCTAACAACACTTGGCATCCACTAGAGATGGTGCTGGCAGGTGTCATGGCATCCACAGACACCACATTGGAGAATGATTTGTGAGAATGATTTGTGCAAACTGAATAGTACATGCAGTGAGTCAGCAACCATGTCCCCACATGTACTGCCCAGTTCATATTATCCAGCCACATGAAACAAAGTTATCCATGTATATTTCACAGAAACCACAGGAGATGTCAACCTGCTGCTGAGTATAGATAGGGCCAGAAAGGCAACTGTTGGCCCACATTACCCAATGAGCCATGCACATACATTATGCTACACCCAAGGACAAAATGGATCAGTGTTATAGCTCAAAGTGAGATACACAGCACTGCCATAATGCTGCATGGATAGCAGTATGAGACTACACAGTATCATCTGACAATGTGGGACGAAACCAAGGAAGTGTGATGTAACTGGGCAGGAACACCCACCCTCCTTTGTCTTCTTTTTCATCCCAAGGTATATAAGAATGTGCATGAAATGTATCTTTCTGCTTACATCAGATCCATTGGGGTCATCTTTGGTCCTCATTAGAACTCCTTCAAGAAGTGCTGCATCCACTGCAATTGCTGCCACGTTCTGAATAAGCTGGTCATTATGTACAACATCTTCCCAAACAGAAGTCATTGAAAAGGCTAAAGAAGCAGACTGAAGACTGAAAACAATAAACAAGAATCACAAAGCATGATAACAACTCTGGTCCAGCTTGTCAAGGTTTTTTTTTTTTAGCTTACTTTAAAACAGACTTAGGGAGATGGATTTTCAGGCAGAAAACATAACTATCAGGAAATGAATTTCTTTTGTTAACTGAATTTAATAGTCTTGACACAGGAGATGCTCAAGCTATGCCATCCTCTAAATAAGTCCTTTCCAACAATCCTTGCCCAGAAAAAATCCCACTGTGACACAGTGAAAAACAAATGGAATTCAAACCAACTCTGCTTTTAAACTTAATTTACAACTACTTATTTGATACATTTGTATTGTACACTTGACACGTTGATGCTTTAAATAATACTGTCAAAAAAGTTAGGCCAAGTGATACTGAATTGTCCAAATTAGCTTTGTAACTAAGACAGAAATCTGGCTATCATGCATTGAAAGTCAATCCTTTCTCCTTTACATCCAACTCACAAAAGTAGAAAGTAATATAGTAAGAATAATAATAATAAGAAGAGTTTGGATTTATATCTCCCCTTTCTCTCCTGCAGGAGACTCAAAGGGGCTTACAATCTCCTTGCCCTTCCCCCCTCACAACAAACACCCTGTGAGGTGGGTGGGGCTGAGAGAGCTCCGAGAAGCTGTGACTAGCCCAAGGTCACCCAGCTGGCGTGTGTGGGAGTGCACAGGCTAATCTGAATTCCCCAGATAAGCCTCCACAGCTCAGGGGGCAGAGTGGGGAATCAAACCCAGAGTGGGGAATCAAACCCTAACCCAAACCTCCTACGCCACTGCTGCTTGTAAGATAATACAAGCAGCATGGCAGCAACATTTGTGTGAGAATGCCATCCCCCTTCATCATCAAGTCTGACATGGCTCTAGACTTCACAAACCAGCTCCAAGCCCAGCTGCTGGGAGCACCCAACATTATGTATCTTCTGTACAACTTTCAAGGGCAGCACCATGGAGTGCATTGCAGTAATCTAATCAAGATGTTACCAGGGCATGCACATACTGTATGTTTATGTGTTCATATTTTTTATTGAATTTTACAACTTCCTTTCAATGCTGTTCTATGTTTAAGTGTTTTTTGTTCACCACTCTGGGGCCCCAATTTGATAGGAAAGACAACTTTGAAATGTTTTAAAGAACACAAATAAGATCTTTTCCTCCCTGGAAGGGCCACAGATAGCTCACAAGCTGGAATGGATGGAAAGCACCTCTGGCCACTGTTGCTGCCTGTTTTATTCAACAGGAGGCCCAGGTCCAGCAGCACCCTCAAGCTATGAACATGCTCCTTTAGGGCAAGTACAACCCCATTCAGAACAGGAAATATCCCATTCCTGGGTCAAGCCTCCCATCTGCTCGTAGCAACCGTTTTGTATGAACAAAGCTACAATGCAAATGTCACACTGTCATCAATTTCTCTTTTGTGACAACTATTAGCCCATGTCTGCATAAACCGCCTGCTTCCAGCAATTGACATTGTTAGCATGAGCTCCCAGAATGAAGTGTGATTTCTGAGTTTGTTCATATTGAACCAATTAATGCAGTCATGCTAGGCAAAAAAAGAAAAATATACATTGGGGCAATATCTCCATTGAGCCAGGAGTCTGTAAATTTCTGTGTATTTTAAAATATAGTCCTAAGGCAGCCTTCTATCTCTTGCACAGAATTAATGTACATTAGCAATGAAGTATGAATATGTATGTTATAATTATTCATGTGCTAATAAGCAGAATACTTTAAACCCTACGGATGTGGTTCTTGATTTGGCTTGTTGAAATATTAGAATAACTTGTTGAAACATGAGAAGACCTTGTTCAAGAAAACAGCTCACACAAAATGAGGTCCAAAATGGCCATTTACTTATATAATCAAAACTGCATTCAAAAGAGTTCCAGGGCAAGTTAAAACAACTGCAAAATATATATAGAGAGATATACATATTTCACTTCTGTGTCACATGTATTTGCCACTTTCCCCCCCACACCCTGAATAAAACACCAGGGAGTACGTCTTTTTTCTAAGTATACAAACAAGGCTCCTGCGAGGTAAATTTGATTTCAGCACCCATCTCCGTAATGCAGCCTTCCTCAGAAAATCAGTACAGGTAAACAACTGAAGACAATCAAGAATATTGTTTTAGGTGGAGAAACATCTTACCTCCCTGAGTGAAAACCTGGCCAGAGCTGTGTTTTTCTACTCTGTAAAAAAAACAAAAACCATTTCAGGCTAGTGCCAAAAAAATTCAAGTGCGTGTTGGGGTGGGAGGGCTGGTAAAAGAAAAGCTCAAACAGAAGGAAGTAAATGCTGAGTCATTCTTAGTCCATTTGGACACACATTATGCGTAGGCACCCCGCTTCTTCTTTCTCTCTTGATCAATAAGCCTGTTTTTTTCTATACGACCGCCCGCAGTCGCTCCCCAATAACGATTAATTTCAGGAAATCTGTGGCCCGAGACTACATTTCAGCGTTGGCCTTTGCCTCCTCCTAGTCCCCGGGCCTCTTACTAGCCCCAGGCCGCCCCTCAGAACTTCACCTACACCCCCAACCAAGCTAAGGAGGCAAAGGCTACTTGGCTCCACCAGTCATTAGAGGAGCGAAAGTCAATCTCAAGCGTTCCTCCCCGAGAATCGCTGACTACTAGTTGGACCCCCAATTTCCCCCAGGGGCGTGACCCCCTCCCCAGATAGCCACAGTTGTTTACACAACCTTTGAAAGCGAATTGACACCCCACCCCCGGCTCGTCCATACTTATATCCGGGTACCTGGAGCCTCTTTTGCCACAGCCCCCGACAGTCACGGCTTACCTCTCCAGGAGCGGACCAGACGGCCTTTCCCCGGATTGGCTATGCTGTCAGCCTATCAACGAACGGAGGCGGCCTTCTCAGCTGAGTGGCAGGGTTTTCGACAAGTAGCCGCAGAGAAATGCAATACGCTAGAAGGGGGCGGGACCATGCGAGTCAAGAAGGCGGGTCGCGAGTATCGCTCCTTGAAGTTTTCACGTGGGTCGGGTTCTGTGTCATATTCGAAAGCGGGCCTCGACTGTACGGACCGAAGGAAAGGCGACTCATTGATCATGGGTTTAATGCGTATCCCTTCGCGGGATCTTGGAGCTATTGATTTCATACAGCCTTCTATTGGCCGGTTCGAATTCAGTCCACCACCTATCACTGCAGCACCCTGGAAAGGAAGGCGGACAAATTTGGGTCAGGTTCCCAAAAGCAGGTAGAGGAGGTGGTGCGATGATGTCAAGTGGTAGATTGTGAGGGCCTCTGACGTCACTCATGACTTCCTGTGTGCCAAGTGAAATCCTGACGGGGGAATGGGGCAGATCAAGGGCTGTAAGAACCAAGAGGGGAAACGCCTGCAGGTGAGGTGGGGTGACTGGAGCCACCTTCCTTGGGGTTGAGGTAGACTGACAAGACCAAAAAGATTTTCGTTCCTTATGATGGAGTTTCCAGATTAGGAAATTCTTGGAGATTTGGGGTGGATCCTGATGAGGTGGAGTTTGGGGGATGGGCCTCAGCAGGGTGTAATGCCATGCCACAGATTCCTTCCTCCAAAGCTGCCGTTTTCTCCAGGGAAACTAATATTTGCAGTCTGGAGAGATCAGTTATAATTCCAGATCTCCAGGCCCCATCTAGAAGCTGGCAACCCGAAGGAGGTTGGCTCAAAAAGCTGCTGGAGATAATTGCCTGATGCCTTGGTAGTGGTGGAAAATGCCATCAAGTCACAGTCAATTAATGACAATTAAT
This sequence comes from Sphaerodactylus townsendi, assembly GCF_021028975.2. NCBI lineage: Eukaryota > Metazoa > Chordata > Lepidosauria > Squamata > Sphaerodactylidae > Sphaerodactylus > Sphaerodactylus townsendi. The sequence continues at coordinate 100,827,449 of NC_059429.1, forward strand.
AACACAAACCGTAACAGTCAAAAGAGGTGCTAGCCAGAAACCGTCACATTCCAATCCCCTCTTTACACATAGAGTTTTCAAATAAGACAAACAGAAGTGGTTTACCCTCGCCTTTTTTGTGTAGCAACCTTAGGCTATCTTGGTGGCATCACATGCACTAACAACCCTGTTCAGCCTCCGAGATCTGACAGATCAGGTTAGCCTAGACCATCTAGGTCACAGCTGTCTAATGATTAGATAAGGAATTTTTTTTTAAAAAAAATCAGGGGTACAGTGGCACCTTAGAGGCTAACAAAATGTATCCCATCATAGAGCTCATTTGATTAGATGCTCTTCTGGAAAATTTATGCAACATTCAAATTGCATCAGAGGAGGCTGTTGTACTGATCTCAGAAAACAAAGAAACCAACTTTAGAAATTGTTGCAAAAATGGCCCCTTTCTACAAGTGCAAAAATTAACGAACACCAGAGACATTCAAGTGGAATCGTCTCTAGAATCTGTATTGCGTTTCACATTTGAAGACTTCAGACAAATCATTATCCATTATTCTAGCAATCCGAAACACTATTATATTCTTATGAAGGATTTCAGTGGATTTAGAAGGGTGTAAATCTGCTTGGGGTGGAACTGTCATGATTTGCTGTCATGATTTTAATGTTACATGTTTTATTGTAATCTACCCTGAGACTGTGGTAAAGGGTGGGTAATAAATGTAAATAATAATAGAAACTATTAGTTAAATATTTCTGAACAGTTGTGAAATAAAAAATAGTGTCGGTTTTCTTGCTGCCTGACAAAATCATACTTTTGGTCTGTCATTCAATAAAAATACATGTAAGAATTTGTAGAAATTTTTATCAGTTATTGTTTTGGAGCGATCGACATCTTCCTACTGTAACAGAGTTTGTGTTTCTCTGATTTGTATAAATAATGTCTCATTTTAAAAAACAACATAATTCTATATTGTGTGAATTAGATGTCATTGTTCAAAGACCAGTTGACTTAACTGAGCAGCTATGGGCAAAAGTTATGTTTGGTACCATTTCTCCAAAATTAGGTTTGTCGAAACACATCCAATTTCCGGAGGTGGGGAGGTGGGGTGGGGGTTGTATACAGGAGTATATTGCAGTAGGTAAAATTATACATTTCACTTTTAAAGTTACTTTGGCTTATAAAATCTTCTTGTACTATATTTGTGTTTTAGGTGATATGCCCAACAAGAATTCAGCAGGCTGTAATTCAGGAAGTAAATGTGATTTTTATTCTGAGTCTTGGGAGGAAAGTTGTTTCAAAGGTAAACCGGCAGCTTAAACATAGCAGAGTACTTTTGAACTCCCATTTTTTTTAAAAAAATATGTTTGTTGCTTGTGTTAGAATGATGGAGTCTGGAAGTAACTTTAGAAAAGAATGAATTGTATTTGGGGCATTCATTTTCTTGGGCTGACAGTTTTTCCTTCTTCTCCGTAGACTTGGTTGACTCTGATTGGGAAAGTGATCTCTGTCTCTGCTGTCATCAGAAATCTTTATGCAGTTCATCTGAAGGGAAAAGCAAATTAAGTGAAACTGTGCTGATCTCAGAAACCAATGAAACGAAATTTAGAAATTGTTGCAAAAATGGCCCTCTTCTACAAGCACAAAAATTAGTGAACACCGGAGACGTTCAAGTGGAAACACCTCTAGAGTCTGTATTGCATTTTACATTTGAAGACTGTCAGACAAATGATTATCCATCAAGAGCTTATTCATGTGACAGGTTATGTCAAGGTACCTTGTGTTTGAGTAGTGGAATCCCTCATCTGATCATTTCTGAGAAGACAGTGAATCAGCCAGCCTTCCAGACAGTTAGGGAACCCTGTCAGAAACAGAAACCAGCTGACTCCTTTGTAACTTCTAGCCATGAGAAAAGTGTGCAAGTGTCTTTTCCTTATACAAAAACTGAAATTTTGGAAAACACTGAAGGTGAACATTTCAAACGATCATCACTATGTGGTGAAGTAAATAAAACACCGGTCAAGGAATCAATTGTATTTCATAGGGGCTATGAGAGCACTTGCAATAAAAACAAAACTTCCAGTCAACTGAGAACAGAGCCTTTAGATTACTGTTCAGAAACACTGGACAAAACTGACTGTCCACAGACACCAGAACACACCTGTTCTTTTTCCAGTTCAGGAGACTTCATTATCTCTCTGACTTTGGAAGCAGCTTATCCAACTGATTCATTAGAAGGTGATATTACTACTTCAGAAGCTAAAGTGGCCACAGAAGACTCAAGAAGGCATGCTTTAGCTTTTAATTTTAACGGGCCAGAGCAGAAATTGTATGTTTCTGTCATTCCAAACTCTGTGCACTTAAATACAGAAAGTTTAAGCTTGATCGTTCCTTGTACAAAGCAAACAGGACTTCTGGAAATCCAAGTCAATGAAGCCAGCCGGCCTCTATCAACCCAGGCAGAATCACCTAGCCCTGAATCCAGTAGCCCTGACTTTTATCCTGATCAAGTCCCATCTACCCGAAAACCTCAGAATCCTAGCCAGTCCTTTTTATCTTCTAAGCTAAGACATGTAACTCAGTATCCCTACTTTTTTATCAGATCATTTCCTCCTCATAAGGTCATATCTACTGATAAGATTTTTGGAGTGCAGAAAAATCAACTAAAAGCTGTTAGGCCCATGAAATCTATTGTGTTTCCCAAAAACAAAGAAGTGCGTAAAGGCCAAAAAATTAGGAACAAGTCTTACAGTTCCTCCAAATTCCATTGGCAGACAACTTGGGATGTTGAATCTAGAAACCAATATACTCATAATTATAAAACTGTACAAGAACCAGAAATAAATGAACTGTATTATGTGCCTGAGATCAGTACATGTCACTGCAGTCCACTGATTGATCTAAGTGCTGAGCTGAATTCTGAATGGCAATATTCTGGTACTGAGACGCCTTCAGGCGTTAACAGAAAACTTCACAAAAGAATCAGAGGTGCCAAAGTAATACCTAGATTTTCCTCCCAATACCTCCTAAATCCTAGAAGTCATTTTGAGAGCCTTCGCTACATCTCACCAAGAAGAAAGAAAAATTATTTGAAGATGGCAAATATACTGAATTACTGTTTGGGGTGTACTAGAGGGCATCATAGATGTGACCGCTGCAGGGAGGAGGTTCGTCCCGTTGGTGATAGCGCAAATACAAGAGAGAATGGACTTTTCACTCCACACCTGTCAACCAATATAAGTTCAAGTGCTCCACTTCTCTCAACCTCAGGGAATAGTCCTGTTCTACTTCTCCATACAGAGACTGTTCCAAATGAGAAGGAACATTCACCTATTCCTTGTCCACAAAGACAAACTTGCCGTCCTTTTACACTGTATTCTCTTCCAAATGAGAGAAGGCAATCACCAGCTTCCCGTTTGCAAACTGAAAGAGATACTTCTCCTGTGGTGTTGTATTCTCTTCCCAATCAGAAAAGCTATTCACCTGCTGCTTGTTTGAAAACCGAGAAAGAAAATTGGCATCACCCTGATGGGTGGTGTGGTCCCTCTCGCTCTCCTTGTGCAAATATTGTTAATGTAGTGAAGCCACCAAACAAAAGGGATATGTTTAACATGGAAGAAGTGGATTCTGAATCTGCCCAGGTGACTTGTGGAGACTTAGTCCTGAAGAAGCTTTTGGTTTGCCCATGTGGAGGTGTGCCAAAATATAGCTTGTTCCCTAATGGAGATATTTCTCAGTCAGTTAGTGCAAAAGCTAGGAAAAGTCCTGACACTAATCAAAGAACCAGACTGATAGAAAAAGATGCCGTAAACCCCCCTAGAGGCACCTTTAACACCAGGGAAATCTGCTGTCCCAAATGCCAGCATCTATTCCCATCACATTCTTTGCACAGCATATGTAGACCAGGAATTTTAAGAAGCCATTTTACTAAAGCACAGTCCTACTTGGAGGATGGATTTCCCTTGAGGAACCTAAAAGAAGACGCTGTACAGAAATGTAAAGAAATAAACAGAGGTGAAATAAAACATGTCAAGATTCATGCAGGGCCAGGCACTTCCCAACAAATTGGCCCACTGTCATCTTCTAATGATGCCAATGGTGTGCCAAAATATGCTGCATATGAACCTAAATGCTGCTCATGCTGTCCAGCCATTGTTAAACAACTTCATGGCACATCAAGGCAAGCACCTACCAGTTTCAGCTCAAAACATAAATTACCGGAGAGTTGTCTGAACAGACAACAAGGTTTTCTGGCAGAACCTTGTAGGGGGACTAGAACTTGGTGCACATGTTCCCAACAAATCCCTCTTTTCTGTGTGGATAAAACTGATATATATGAGAGAAATAGAGCTGCACTTCCCAAGAGAATAGATTCTGAAGCTATTCAGGTTTGTACTAGTTCTTTCAGTTACATTGGAATAATGTTAAGGCAGCGCTCATACACATGTTTGCTTGAGAGACAGTTCAGTTGATCGTACTTCTGAGCAAACATTTATTGGATTAGATTGCATGTATTTCAGCATGGGAGTTCTCTGATTATGCACAAATCTTACTAGGTATATGTTGAATTAAGTACATCTTGTCTGCTACATTTATTGCTTTAGTGCATTGCCTGAACTCATTTAAGTAGTGATTATTCAACAACTATTGCCAATTTAGCACTTTAGAAAGAGGATGTTATGATAGTTCATACCGGTTTCCCTATGGATAACAGTGTCACAACAGTTCCTCAAAACTCAGATCTCACTGTTGCACTTTAAAAGTTTTATGGACATAGAAAAAAAACCTTTCACACATAGGTATAGTCTTGTTATAATATACATGGAAAGCAGAAGCCTTGCTCATATGTATGTATATATTTTAGCAAGGAAAATCTGATGAAATATGGATAATTTTATGGGATGTATGTTTAGGATGAAAAACAGCATCGTTTTCATCTGACACAGGCTTGGATCCTGCTTGCAAAGTCTGTGCATGCCAGATGGCCTCTGCTATGAACTGCACTCTCTTGTGCTAGCAATGGTGCAATAAAGAACCAAGATTTTGATTTATTATTTGCCTGACATCAGACTCCGCTGTTAAAAGAAAGGCTTCTACAAGTTCATTATTACAATACATAATTTCATGTATATGTATTTTCCATAAAATTAATAAAACAAAATGCAATAATCACATTAAAATCCTTAGCCCTATGGCCTAATAATAAGACAACGATGAAGCTATGTTAAAGATGTAGCAGGAATTTGGCAGCAGTAGTAAACTAGTTCTGGATTACGTGCTGAACACATAATGTAATGAGAACAGGCCTCGTGTATTGTTGAAGGCCGGAATCACTGGGGTGCAGGATGGGTGTGGGGAGTGAAACACAAATCTGAGGAATAAACAAGGCTTGTAAATCATGGTTAATTGTTATGTGTGAATTGTTATGTGTGAATGGCTGTGGGACATGCCACTAACAAAAGAATATCAAACCATTTCTTGTTATAGCCAGTAATGGAAAAGCAGCTAGAATCTTCTGAAAACAGTTTTTTTTCCATCTCTTACTTGTTTTGTTAATTAGGATTCTCCACAGATTCATCACACCTGGAAAAGGCATGATAAAATTCATCAGTGCTGCCAAAACAAAGTTCAGTGCAGTCGTCTTCAATGAGAAGGCATTGAAAATATCATTGTATGTCAAAATGCCTATTTCACAATCTCAATAAAGTAACACAAAGAACTGTTGTTGTGGACTATTGCTTATTAGTGACTTACCCCCCTCACGAGAGAAAATTGAATATTATAAGAAATGAATGGATTATTGATACTACTTTGCTGATGCTGAACATCAAGTTTCCCTATGAACCATTGAAGAATAAATTATTTTTCTGTTTGCAAGACGAATAGGGAGCTATTATGAATCTAATCTCTAGTACCTAGAAATTAGTGACTTAAATTTCATACCCCACATACTAGTTTTTCTTCTACACTTTTATTGCTATAATTGAGGCTTTGGGGGATGCTTAGTTTTCTAGTGCCCTGACTTGGATTTCCCTGTTCAGGATAAGGATGACAGGAGATTTGTAAACTCATCTGCCATTTCCTAGATCGTCTTTGTTCTGGAATGCTCCTCTAGGGTCCTAGTGCCTACCTTGTTCTATCCCCAAGGCACTAGGACCCAAGCGGAGCATTCTAGAACAAAAACGGTCCAGGAAATGGCGGATGAATTCACAAATCTTTAAAAGTGAAATGTATAATTCACAGACCTCCCATCAAAATCCCACAACCCATCCATCCCAGAGCCTGAGGCTGCAATCCTAAAAACACTTTCCTGGGAGTAAGCCCTGCTGAATAATGGGACTTATTGCTGAGTAGGTCTGCTTAGAATTGCTCCTCATTAAGTTTTGTAATGCATATTATAAACATGCCAGTCTTCTTTGCATGGGATATGAGACAGCAAATCTACTTTCAGATTGTACTAATTTTATATCGATTGCATATTCTCACTAAATGAGACTAATGAAGCAAAGCCTTTCTGTCACAGGCTCATCAGTGGAATTTGTCACGATAAAACAATTTAGGCATCGTCTCTCTCCGCTGGTGCCAAACTGCTAGTCTGCGCACAGTCCCCAGTTCACGTTAAACATAAATCATGGTTGAATATGTTCATGTATGGGCCTTCAGTATCCACATGATGGCAGTATATGAAGGCAAAATCCGTTTACCTCTCTGGTTGGATCACATGTCACTACATAGAATATGATGACTTTTTCTCACAAAAGTTTCAAGTCTTGGTTGCATTTCTGAATTGGAACAGTCTTCTGTCTGTAAGCCCCGTACCACAGCTGTTCTTAGTCTACTTCTGTAAGGATCCTGCACTACTATCAGTTAGCGATGTATTAAAAGTTTTTAATTTGAAGAGCAGTGCAAAAAAGGTGTTTGCTCTGGATCTTGACAACCACAGGTGCTGTGCACGCTCATGGTGCTTAACTCAGAAAATGCTAATGGTGCTTAACTCAGAAATTGAAAACAGTCCTGGAACATGTCGAGCTGACTGGCTCCAGCAGTACAAGAGCACTCAGTTCTGTGTAGCCAAAAGTGGGCATCAGCTCACCCACTGCATCATTCTCCAAACTGGAAGCAACTCAGGAAGAGGCAGCTGGTGAGCTGACACAAACTGCCATGCCTGATGTGGGGTCTCAGCCAAGTGGTCTCTGAAGCTTGGGCAGAGTTTTTGGACTTGACTGTGCTGACCATCAGTAGCTGTCTAGGAAAATTTCCCTGTCCTCCCCCCTGGTTACAATTAGGTACAGGTTCATGTTCAAGAACCAGGTCAGTATGGATCCAAGGGGTGATGTCACAACACAGCGTTTGTTAGGCAGACGGAGTTTATGGTTTGCCATTGCCTCCACCAGTCATCTGCACTATCCCCAGCAAGATGGGTACTCATTTTACTGACCTCTGAAGGATGGAAGGCTGAGTCAACCCTGAGCTGGTTCCCTGAAACTGACTCCTGTTGAGATCAAACTCAGCTCATGACTGCAGTACATTCTGCCCCACAGGGCTCTTGGTTACAATTAAGAACTCTTTTAAAAAGCATCCTCAGGTGTCCATTGTACTGAATGGATTTCCATCTCGTGATCATAACTGTAGGTTAGACAACATTAGCCCTGTCATGCTGATGGCCATAGTGCATACAGTTGATGCCACTTTAAGGGAATCCAGATGCCAGAATCTGCATTCTTTCCCAGCACTGAAGTTATAATTTCGTCTTTAATAGTCCTGAAAGAGGCAGGATGAAAGGTCAAGTAGTGATAAGGAGGTCAGCAGTATCTTTGTTGATTGAGGGTTGCCCACAGGCTCCGTGCTCTAAGATGGGTTTCAATTTTGGGTTTTGTCTCTAGTCAATATGCAGTCAAATTACAAAGACCAGAATCCAGATTTACTTGTCAAGATATCCCTTGAATAAAAGCTTTTGTCTTTCTGACTATAACTGTGAGGCCAGCATCAGGGACAGAAGTAACAGTAGTGACCAGTTTCCCTGAAAGCAGCAGAAAGATGATAGAGAAGCTCACTGTGGTGAATTGGTTTTTTATAAAATTTCCATTTCAGTTCAGTGTAATGATTCCAGACTTAGGGCTAAAAGTACAAACAAAACTTATATTTGAATTTTCCCTCTTTTCCTCAGTCGTGGCTAGGAGTTACTAACACAAGTACTAACATTTGATCTTATTCTTATGACAGTTACCTGACTATAATAGGATTGTCTCATGACGCACAGTAATCACTGAGATTTCCTCTCTGGCTGTACTGTGAAGAGAGATGTGTATCAACAAAGGAGTCGAGAACATTAACAACAAAAAATTTCACTTGTCAATATATAAATTAAAGTATAAAATTGTATTGAAGGACTGACATCTCCATAATTTAGCAGTAGTTACATACCCTACACAGTATTAATCTCTAGGATGTTCCCTCCATTCCAGTCATATTAAGGTGGATTCAGATAACCAATTTCTGCACCATGCTTGTATGTATTTGTCTGCAGGATAGTATGGTGTTTTCACAATAAATGTACTTGAAATTTTGTGTTTATTCTGAGCAGAAGAAATTAATCAGAAAAAAATGTTTCCATATTTTTGTTTTGTATATTCTTTTAATATTTCACCAACAACATTGGTGACATAAGCTATTTTTCATTGGTGAAAACAACCTGAAATAGCAACCAGGTTCTGGCACTTACTCTTTTCAGCAAATATCAAATGTTTCTTATCAAAATGACCATGATTTTTAGTTGATGTTATCCATTCAGCTTTGGCTATGCTGCCTATAAACCTTGTTGATTTTGTAGGACAAAAAATTCACTTTATGTGATGTCCCTAGAATGTGTCTCTGTACAAAGAAGGATCCCTAATCTGTGCTATATAGTCTCCACGGAAGCTGAAAAGGGATTGAGAGGCTATATATAGATCTGGCTGTATCTTCCCTAAGTCAGTGTGGAGACCTCTGATATGTCACCTCCAGAAATGAGTGTAAAGACAAAGAGATATATTTGAGTGAGTATATAAAGTATATAAAGATAACAGTCTGGAAAACCAAAATGGGTGTCTGGCATAGCTTTTAATTCTAGAGTGGAAAGCCATGCTGGTTTATTGTTGCAAAATTGAATAGTTCAGGGGCACCATAAAGACCATCGAAGTTTATTCCCTAAACTTATTCTGGAATAAACTTTGTTTAATCTAGCATAGTTTTGTAAAGCCAATGCTTGTTGATGAACACAGTGGGGAGTCATTTAGAAGGGGGAACAGATCTAAAAGCTCTTTTCGCAGCAACGGAAGCACTGAAACAGTATTGGTTCTTATTCTTCTAGTGCCCAGAATGCCTGGCTGCATGGCCTCCTGTATATCAAATCTCTAAAACCCAATTTAGACATTCAAATGGCTCTGTGGAGAAAGTCATAACTAACTTGGAAAACACAGACCCTTAAGGCAATTTTTGTAAGCAAAGCACTCAAAAAACAAACAAAGACAGGCTGTCGTTTTTGTGTGAATTGCCACCACAAACAGGGAATTAATGGATTCACCAGATCAGACATTACTTTCAGCATCCAGCCATGCCCCCAGGGCTGCTCTGCAAAGAGGCATTTCAAACTTCTGAACTGGCCCTCAGATCAAACAAGCTTCACTTTAACAATACTTTCCATGAGTCACTGAGCTGTACTATAAAGGTAGCCTAGACAATTGTCCTCTCATGCTGTTTCTGGTATGGTTGGCTCCCTGTGTCCTGCGGAATCTATGCAGTGTCCTCAAGGTGTTCTAGAGGGCACTCAGTTCGTGCAAGGAAATCTGTATCCTATTTTACCAGCAAAAACTTAACGAATACACAAATCTTGAAAATTCTGGCAAACATTCTGTATACTCTGCACTGACTCTATGGTCATTTGTGCGTCGGTGGTCTCCTTCGCATTGGGCATTCATTCCCTTTGGGTTGGATTCTTGAATATGCATACATTTCTCCCCCTCCCAAACTCACAGATCAGAGAAATCATCAGTTTCTAAAACCTCTTAAAGCATAACTTTCCCTCTTCTTTCACAGGGAATGTGAAGGGAATGTTTTGCTTTCTTTGGGTTTTCTCACTCCTCCCAGCTTTCCTCGCCCACAGAGCAGCAGTTTCTTCTGCTCTTCTGGGCATCACTTCAGAAAGGTAAAAAGGGCTATTTTTAAAAAAATATTCGCACTTGAAATTGACCTAAAACTTACATGGACTAGCAATTGGCCATGCTGGCAGGAGCTGATGGGAATTGTAGTCCATGAACATCTGGAGAGCCGCAGGTTGCAGACCCCTGGTTTAAACAAAAAAAAATGCAGGAAAAAACCACAGCAAAGCAAGCAGCCACAAAATAAGCACTGCATTCATAAATGGCTGGTGTGTTGTTTTCAATAGCTAGAATATATAGAAGAGTATTTGCAGGTGATTGTGTCACAATTCACAAGTGGAAGTGGATATCCATTTGCTTTCTTTATTCACAGCCATGTTGCTTTTGAGCTATTCTCCCCATTCTAAGGCCACATATTTGTACCACATCTTTGCATAACAAGTTCTACCCAAACACTTACTGATTGGTTCCCCACCCTGGGACATGGACAATATATACCCCAAACATTTCCTTCTCTCTGGACACAGTGTGTAACAGACTTCCCTCTGTGGTACATCTCTGAAGATGCCAGCCTCAGATGCAGGCGAAACATTAGGAATAAGATACACCAGACCACGGCCACACAGCCCGGAAAACCACCAGAACCAGTTGAATCTGGCCGTGAAAGCCTTCGACAATACATTGTAACAATATTTGTTTTCTGAAATTTGACCAGATGCATTTGCCTTTTTCAAAATGCTGCTGCAGAGCCAGACCATGGCTAAGTTTTATTAGACCATGGCTAGGTTTTATTAGAATCACGGTGACCCATAAATAAGTATTGCCTACATCTTATTATTCACTAACCAGGCAACAGTATACATAATTCCTTGAATGTAAACCGATTGATTTCAATGAGTTTATGCTGGAGTAACTGCATAGGATTGCAAGGTGCATCCCCCTAAGCCTAGATCTTTCTGAGGCTCTTGGCTTCTCTTTTGTCATCTTACTTGAGAATGTTTGTTTTAAATTCCTTTTTTATAAGAATTTTTATTTATTTTACACCTCTAAACAACACATACATTTTTTTAAAAAAATCCCAATCTAGTGTCCCCCCCCACAACAGCAACACTAAATGAAAAGAAGAAATATCACACACACACACACACACACACACACACACACACACACACACACACACACACACACACACACACACACACACCCTACACATATACATGATGACCTCCAGCTACCTCACTAAGGATCCAAGCATAATCCTAACTCTGTGCTTATAATTAATATCTACCTTTTTCACTTTTAGTCCTTCTTTTAAAGTTGTCTTAATTCAATACACTGTTTTCATTAAAGTCTTGAATCCTGCCGTTGTTTCTCTGTTTGAATATGTTTTCAATAAGTAGTCTGCAAAGGATTTACAGTCTCAAAAAACTGTCCGTATTCTTATTTCTAATAACTGCCGTCAGCCTTGCCATCTCTGCATACTCTGTAACTTTCAAGATCCAGTCTTGTTTTGTTGGAAACTTGTTGTCCCTTCATATAGAGTCCTTGCTGCAGTTGTCATATACATAAAAAGTGTTCTATTTTGATCAGGAATACTTTCCCCCATCAACCCCAACAGAAATGCCTCAGTTTTTTTTCAACTGTTATTTTCCAAATATTTTGCATTTTTTAAAAAATTATATCCCTAAACAATTTTGCCTGTTTACATGTCCACCACGTATGGAAAAAAGAACCATCCTTTTACTGACATTTCCAGCATTTGTTTGATATTCCCTTATACACTTTAGACAATTGTTGGTGTTAAATACCATCTATACATCATCTTATAGTAATTTTCTTTCAAGTTATAACAAGCTGTAAATTTCAAATATTTTTCCATAATCTTTCCCATTGTTCCATATGTATGCTTCTCCCCACATTTCTATCCCATTTTACTATCACTGATTTCACTCCCTCTTCCTCAGCATTCCACTTTAATAACATTTTGTACATTTTTGTAATTAATTTAACGTCATTTATACATAGGTTATTTTCAAATTCTGTCATCTGTGTGGCAAAACCTGTATTTTTGTTGTCTGCTTTAAATGTTTCTAGTAATTGATAATAGTGAAACCAGTATTTAACATTATCTTTTAATTCATCCAGTGGTCTAAGCTCCCATTTTTCACTCTGGTAAGATAACAATTCTGTGTAAGTAAGCCATTACTCCTGCATATTCACTTAAATTTTTATAGATGGTTCTTTGCATTTTGAGGGATATGGGAAACTATTTATTGGTCCTCCCATTTTCTCAATATAATGATATCTAGAACCAGTTTTACAGTGGTTTTGAATAGGTTAGGAATATTTACTCATTTCCAAACTGATAAAAACAGCCAATACCCCCCCCGCCCCCACTAATTTAATTCATGAGTGTAATGACATAAATAAGTATAGCAATAAATTAACAAACTTGTGTTCCCCTGTACCTGACAGTCTGGTTTAAAGAGTTCTGAAGAAAAGAGAGACAATCAGGAGAGATCAGATATGAACACTGATGTTTCCAGTTTTCAAAGTGAAACAGATCTTACAAGGGAAGAGAATTGTCCCAGTTGGCACTTTGTTCCTAACAATCACATTACTGATTCAGCCAGTGGGATACCAGGCCCTAATGGCATCTGTGGCCATGACTGGCTTCCTGACCTGCCACCCACCCCACTGCTGCCCAGCTCCCCGCCCCCTGCTCCTCACTTACCGGAGCCAGCAGGGAGGCCGGGGGAGGCGAGGGCTTGGACGGGTGGGGCTCGGATGGAGTGGCTTGGATGGGCGCTGTGTCAGCAGGCCAGCTCCTGGGCTCCTTGGCCAGCTGGCCACCACTGAGCCCTGTCTGCCAGCCTCCCTGCAGGCCGACTTCTGCTCTCCCCAGGCCCTGGGGAGCACAGGAGCTAGCCTGCAGGGAGGGCAGGGAGTGGGAGGTGGGGCTTTGTGGTGGGCAGTCCACCACCAAGCCCCAGCCCTGGCCTCCCTGCTGGCTGGCTCCTGCCCTTCTTAGACTCTAGAGAGTGCAGGAGCCTCCCTGCAGGAAGGCCAGGGGGCAGGGTTAGGCAGTGGGTGGCTCAGGAGGGCACTGTGGCAGTAGACCAGCTGTTGCCCTCCCCAGCTTCCCTGGGTGGGGGGTGGGAGCTGGCCTGCAGCTGTGGCACCCCAACATGGGCACCGGCTGCCTGAGCACTGAGCCATGGGAGAAGCCAGGTGCAGGGACCTGGCCAGTGCCCGACACCCACCTATGTGACGAAACAGCATGCGCCAGGGCAGTACACCCTGTTCAGAGGCTTGGTGAAAGCCATTTTATTTCTCCAAAGTTTTCTTGTGTGAAGTTTTTCTTCTATTTGTGACTGAAGCAGACTTTCAGGTTTTCTGATGAGTTGTTGCTACTGGTAGCGTCATTGTATACATTTTCCCTCCATTCTCTCATTCTTAGTTTGAGTCTGCATGTTGCTGATTGCAAAGCACACACAGATTAAGAAGTGCGAATATGATGAAGTGTGCATGGATTAACAGAGAATTTGTCTGTATCTCCGTGTTATTGCAGTGCACATAAGTTTATTTTATGGTCCTGTGGTTGCTGTTTTCTGGTCCTCCTCCTCCCACACACACAAGATCGCTTGCTTGGCCTCTACTATAGAGTGGCTTAACAGCAGCTCCTTAAAGTGGGAGCTGCTATTGAGAAGAAGCAGGCTCTGGCCGAGTCTGCTTCTTCTCAATAGCAGCTCCCACTTTAAGGAATGAGAATTGTGAGGCGAAGGAGTTGCTGTGCTTGGAGGTTTTTAGGAGGTATTAAAAGGCTGCATTTTCTGGGGGTTTAATTGGCTTGTAATTGAATTATCTTGTTTTGAGTATGAATTGTAACCAACCTTGAGCCACAAATGGAAAGTCTTGATACAAGAATGCACTAAAATAAAATAAATATGTGATTGGCAAGACAAGTAATTTTCACTAGTAGATACTAGTTTAGTGTCGCTTGAATGCTCTGTCGTATGCTGTCTTGCCTTCTTGGGAAATATCATGGAATTCTTCCTTGTCACACAACTCCCTCTGTAATAAAGAATGGAATCTTTACTTTTGCAATAGCCACTGCTTCCTAGTAAGGTACCTATAAAGTGCAGTAGTGCCTTTGCACAGCTCTTACAGCACACGCTTGGAGGCAGGGTTTGTGTGAAAGCATTCAGGGAGCTGACTAACCTCCATGTTGGTGTATCTCTGAGATATGCCAACATATGTGGGAAGTTGCACCGGTGCAGCACCCTGTGTCTCCAGCACCAGTTTTGCCCACTGGCATGAAAATGGATGGGTTGTGGTGTGTCGCAGGAGGGAGGCAGCTCCCTAAGCAGCCCATGAACCCCCTCCCCCAATGTTGGTGGAAAGTTACTCTGGCCTATAGTTGTTTATGCAAAGCATACATCCAAATGTCCTCCACCGGTGCAGCCACATGCCCACAAGGCCTGGTGGAGCACAAGATGTTGATTAAAGCTGTACTCAATCACTTCCCTTTCCAGTGGCAACCAAACCCTCCCCAGCAGCCAATCATTGCCCCCTCCAAACCCTAGATAAATGCCTACCAGAATGCCCCACAACCCATGAGGTAGGGAACATGGCATGGAACTCTGTTCCAGAGCTACCTGCCGTAGAGTGGCAAGCACTCTTTGCTGGCACCAAAGGGAGAAGAGCAAGTTCCACACTGTGTGGCTAACACGTTTCATTACAGAACCCTAACCAAGTATGACCTCTTTGGAGGCTCCTCAAAGGGGCAACTACTCATTGACAGGTCAGTCTGAGCCAGATGATTCAGCTACTCCTCTCTGTTTCACCCCGAGGTCCCTTGGTCCTGACATTTGTTGCTGATGTCCTAGACTATCTTCACACCCTGGTCTCCAGTGGCGAACGTAGGCAAACTGGAGCCCTGGGCAAAACCTGAGTTTGATGCCCCCCCATGGGCGGCCATCCTCCCCCACCGTGACCAAACAATGATTTTTTACACCAGGTCATTTCAAAGTCACCATCACATTATAGAACATGCCCCAACTCACAAATCTGAACACAGCAATGGGCCATGCCACACAGCAGAAATATTTTTAAAAAACATTTTCAAAATGCTTTCAAAATGTTTTATTACTGCTATGAAAACATTTTATGGTGTTGTATCCAGTCCCCTCAATTGGGGGGAACAGCATCACTTTCAATGTTATTTAAACTGGGGACCCCAGATTCTCCCTTTAAGGTGGATTTAAAAGGAGAATCTGGGCTCCCTAGTTTAAACAAGTGATGCTGGAATCCCCCCCCCCCAGCATTATTTTCAATGGTGTTTAAAGTAGGGAGCCCAGATTCTCCTTTTAAATCCACCTTAAAGGGAGAATCTGGGGTCCCCAATTTAAACAACATTGAAAGTGATGCTATTTTGGAGTGGATTCTCCCCCTCCCTGAAACAGCATCACTTTCAATGTTTAAACTGGGGACCTCAGATTCTCCCTTTAAATCCATGTCGAAGGGGGTGGATTTAATAATAATAATAATAATAATAATAATAATAATAATAATAATAATAATAATAATAATAATAATAATAGCCTTTATTAGGCATTGAGAGAATAAAATAAAGAAAGAAAACAAGCATTGGCAGGAAAGGGGGGATTTAAAAGGAGAATCTGGGGAAATTTAGGGGGTGCCTGCTGTCAGGGGTGTAATTATTAAGATAGCAGCATCAAAATTTCAGTATATCTTCATGAGTCCCTACTGATGATACCACCCAGGTTTGGTGAAGTGTGGTTCAGGGGGTCCAAAGTTATGGACCCTCAAAGGTGTAGCCCCCATCTCCTATTAGCTCCCATTGGAAACAATGGGGGATAGAGGCACTCCCTTTGGGAGTCCATAACTTTGGACTCCCTAAATCAAACCTCACCAAACCTGTGTGATATCATCAGGAGAGTCTCCTGAAAAATTCCTGAATTTTTGGTGCTTCTAGCCTAAAAACTGCGCCCCTTGCAGGCCAAAAACAGAAAAAACACTGAAAATACAAAAAATCCCACAAATGAACCTGCATTTTTGGCGCCCGCCACAAGGGGGCGCCCTGGGCAACTGCCCACTTTGCCCAATGGGAGGAACGCCTCTGCTGGTCCCTTCAAGATGACCTGTGGTACCTCCAACAGTCATCCTCTGGATGCTAGGCATCACTGGTCCCCCAAAGCCAATAGTTGTGGAGGGGGAGTTGATGCAGTGGGGGTAAGGTGGAGGTGGCAGGGGATGAGGAGGGCACAGGCTGGGAAGGCGGGCAGCTGCCTCAGGTCCTGGGTGCTGTGGTCCTTGTAGCCCCCTCAGATGCAGGAAACTCAACCCTTGCCAGGGCCCAGGCCATGGGGCTCTCACCTAGCACAGCTCCCCACACCCTTTTTCTAAGTGGTTGGTGTGATTGAGCAGGAGTGGCTGGAGAGCTGCTGCAGGCAAAGGGATACTGGGGTCACCAGCGTGTGGAAGGGTTTGCACAGCCTATGGCAGCTGCTGCTGGGCATGTGGAGGGGCTTCTGGCTGTCACCAAGGATTCTGGGGATGGACAAGTGCACATTAAGAGGCTGCTGCTTGTTCTCAACATTTGGTATTCAGAACATAAAGGATTTTAAAATAGAAACAATCCTCCATTGCCCAGCTAGAATGGAATGTTTCCAAAGCCCTGTATATACATCTTTGTAAGAAAAAGTCAACACACATTCATTTTGCAATTGAAACTGGGGACTAGTACATGGGTAATTGTGGGGTGGTGGTTATCAGATGTTTAGCTGTACATGTATTGATTTAACATGAGAATGTCTCAACGTACATACAGAGAACCTTCAAGTGTACATTGCACATGAACTGTATGTGCGTTCAGTGTCACTTGTGACACAGATCTATATTATTATCCTATTGGAAGTGTTCATTAATAAACCCCTCTCCCATCTCTGTTACATCTTGACAGGTCTGCAGAGCACCTCGGTGAAGGTTAGATGATTTTTTTTTAAAAAAAAGGCAGTTATGGGAAGTATTTGGTACATATATGCTGCAAGAGATGAACAAGAGCAACTGTGACATTATCTTTGTTTGCTAAAAATAGAACAATGCAAAGTTTAAAGAAAAGCACATTATGCTTGTGAACCTCTCCTGTGTCTGCTGAAGAACCATCAACGAGAGACTTTATAGCATTAGGATGCAGCAACCCCTTTCAAGGGATGCCCAGCATTCGGACAATTGAAACCCAATACATTAACAGCAACAGAAGGGGAGGAATAAATAGTTATGGCGTGGCCTTGCTTTCCTAGTCCCCAGAGATTGCAGTAGGAGTTTGGATTCTGCCTCAAGTGCACATTACACTTGCTCCGTTAGCTAGTACAAATTAACAACATGGCAAAATAATAATAATAACCCCCCCCCCCAAAAAAAAACATTTACTAGTGTACTTACCCCCCACCCCCCACCCCGGGATAGGACATACTATTTTGAGCACACAATAAAAGTACAGTCAATAACCTGAATTTTGGTGCAGAAGGAAACTTTAACAACATAACAGATCAAATAGTGCCATGATGAAACTTCCAAGCCCCCACCTCCAGAAAGGGGCCTCACTGGCCATACAATAGTCAGGAAAATCTCAGTTATTCAAGGATTCTGACATTGTACTAGAATACTCTATTCATCTCTTTCCTTGAAAACCCCTTGGTCCTGGGATTGCTGTGAGCCAGTTGCAACTTGATGGCATGCAATGATTACTATATTAATTGCAGACAAAAGGCTTAGAAGGGTGAATTTTGATTAGAAAGGCACTGTAAACGTAGGATTTTACCATATGTATGGAGCATAGCAGATCAGATAATACAGCAGTGTGTACCTAGTTTCAGAGGCATGGTTGCTACTCTGGTTGTGGGGAGAGGTGAGGGCTGTTTCCTACTCTTCTCACTCACCAACCATGCATAGAGCCTGCATATTGCCTAAACTGGCCCACTGGAGCTTATTAATCACTTGATTACGCAACATTGAGTGTTTGCACTTGTGAATGAGCTATATTTTGGCTCAGATCACACATCCCAAAATGTTCACAATGTATAGATTAAATATAAATTAAACCTGTAATTTAAAAAAAAGTTTTTTAACCTTTTATTTACACCTTTCCCTTTTGCAAAGTGACATAACTGTGTCAACATGACATTCAAACACAATTTCAAGCAATGCTTCCATTGATTTCCAGACACAGCTAGTTTGCTACCTGCTGAAGCAACTCCACTGTTGCGCTGCACTGTGTCAACTCTTGTGGTAGACAGGCCTTTAACGTTTTACTGTAACTCATAGGAGTTTGTTCTGAAATGCGTTGAAGTGGTCGTATCATCTGAGATGATGATATCATGCTTAGCAGCGGCTAAATAAAAAGAAAACAATTGTGCTATTTTTAAGGAACAGATTTCATATCCATCTTATCCCAAAGTGTGCTGGATCTTTATTTGGTCTGAAATGCAAAAAGAAAACAACAGCCACCATCTCCTGCATGCAAAATCTCTTTCGTATAAATGCCAGCTTGAAAAGGACATTAAAAAACAAACCCGATTGTCTCTCAGCTTCATTTCATGTGAAATACTATGGTAAAGCCAGCAATGCTAAATCCCCTAATGCATGCATCTATTGTTTGAAGTACAGAACAACAATTGGAAAGTGTTCAGGCATGCTAAAATTAGAAAGGCAGCTGGTGCTGTCCATTTCACAGTAACTGAGAATAAAACAATGCTCAAGTATTGTCTGCATTACTGGAGGAGTGACATTGGAACCGCTTCCAAAGGACCAACGGGACAGACCAATGAGTTATTTATAAATAGCTCATATCATTTTTTCCCCAAAGTAATTGCACTTCCTGCACTTTTTTGTAGTTTGTCCTTTTGATAATGTTCAGGAGGGGCCATGACCACGGCAGTAGCAGATATAAGGAAGTGGGCAAGAAAGGAAAAGAGGCAAAAGGTATTTTCATAAATGTATGGAATTTTGCACTTCCTGCATGTCCCATCCAGATCTTGGTGAGGGGTGGGAAATGAGTATACAGATAAAGAAAATAAATAAAAAATTAATACATGGAAACTCTGCATGGAAACCATCATAAGCTTGAATGTTCATTTGGTTCATTTCTAGTGATGCATTCAAAACTGCTCCAAATGTTTACAATGTGCAAAATAAGATCTTTGATATTTTTAGTTATATTAACCATTTGTACTCTGAAGTCTTTTCCACTCAAGAGGCATGCAGTTCAATTCTCGGTATGTTGATTTAAATGAAAGTTCTGTTGAGTTCTATGGGACTTGCTTCCAAATAAGTGTGGATAGAATTCCAGCCCTAAAAACAGCCTTCAAACCTCTATGAGCTGACTCATCTTTGACTATTGTCAATAGAAAAAGAAAATAGAGAAGAGAAATCATATTTACAATTTATCTGTGCAGGCTTATTATCATCATCATCACCATTATTATTATTAACTGATTGGCAGGTGACATTATTTAAGCTCCAAGCGTGAAAAAGTCCTAAACGGTAGCCTCACTAGCTTCCCAAGATTTCCTAGAACAACCAAACCAACCTCCACAATCAACAGCTCTTTGTCACAAAGCATTACCAGGTGGCTAAAGCCTCGGGAAATCCACCATAATTACCTTTAATCCTGGCATTGTAGAATACTATCTCGGATAGAGGATATTGTATGGGAAATCCTGGCTCATACCACCACTCAGCTATAAAATTTACGAGTTTCACCAATGGATGCCCACAAGATTTCTACACAAGAACACATTTAAGGGGCAGCTTTCTGTGCTCTTAGCAGAGTGTGAAAATGAACATGCAGGCAGAGTCTAAGGGACATGCATGCTATGCTGGTTGTAAAGGAAATGCCTTCCATGCCAAAAGCTGATGATAGAGATTTGTTAGCAAAATGCCAAGACAGAGTGAAGAAAAAAAGGGCGCTGCACATAACCAAAATGTAGGCAAAGAAACAACGGTGAGCGAAAGACTCTCCCTGACAAAACTGCATGTGAAATGTGGAGAGGGTTGCTAAAATAATTAAAGAACTTGTTTCCCTCTGAACTATTTGTTTGTTTGCCTCCAAAAGGCCAAGGAGAACAAGAGAACTGAAGTGAGGAGGGGGTAACTGGTCAAATTGCTTCCAACTTTCTCTCGAGCTTCTTGCAGAAGCTATGCTGGCAGGAGAGGAGGTTGGGCAATTTCATTCAGTTCTCTCTTTCCTGCAGCCTTTGGGACCCAACAGCATTAGGTCTACAAGGCTCCCCTCACCCCTCATCAACTGTTTCAGGAGTCATACAATGAAGGAGAATGTGGGAAAGATTCCTATCCTCAGGCACACTATCATGTATGCCATTTGTAGGATCCAACCCTATGCCACACTACTTCTTGTCAGCTGGGTATAATTACTACAAATAAATGGTGTAGATTGTAGTTGTTCTACCAATGGAAGTTGCTGAGATGGTCCCCAGTGTGTCCTGTGTCATATTAAAATATTTTGCTGCAGAAGATGTGGGGGATGACTACAATTTATTTATTTATTTATTTATTTATTTATTTATTTATTTATTTATTTATTATTGTATTTGTAAACCGCCCCATCCCCTAATGGTCCAAGCATGGAGAATTTGAGGTGCAACATTTTATAATTGTCCTATACCTGGTATGCCACAGAAGGCCATTGCTTTCACATCCTGCATGTGAGCTCCCAAAGGCACCTGGTGGGCCACTGCGAGTAGCAGAGTGCTGGACTAGATGGACTCTGGTCTGATCCAGCTGGCTTGTTCTTATGTTCTTATGAATTCCCTGAAGTATCAGGTACAGTTTTTCATAGGGTTCAGCAAATGACCCAGAGTCCCCATGAGCTTCCTAGCAGAGGTATTCATGACGAAATAATCACTTGTCTTGTCTTTACGCATGAGCATGAGCATGTTCTCTCCTCTACAGACAACTAGCTGTAAGGCCTTTTGTGTGAACGGGATTCCTTGACCTTGTGATTCATTTATTAATCTTTTCATACCTTAAATGTAAAGGTCTGTCCTAGAGAAGAACACTGAATCTGATAATGTGGGCTCCATTTTGTTGTGGAATAAAATCTTGCTAGTCTTTCAGGCGCCTCTAGACACCTGCTCATTTTTGCAGCACAAATTAATGGCTTTCCCTTGCCACTGACTGAGCAAAACCAGCAACTGCATCTCAGGTGCTTATAAAACAGAATTTCTTTGTCAGTAGATACATATCTTAACATCACAGCATCAAGCAGAGCAGTTCAGTGGTTAAAGTGTCAGACTAGGATCTGGAGACTGAGGATCAAATCTCCAATCTTCCAGAAAATTTGCTAGGTTCCTCTGGCTCAGTCACTTTTTCAGTCTCACCTACCTCACAGAACTGTTGGAAGGAGCGGAAGACATTGTATACCTCCCTGAACATCTTGGAGTAAAAAGGTACTAATAAAAAATAAATACCTAAAAAGTCACAATTAGCTATGAGAACTGGAGGTTTTGCCAACACCTCACAAATGCATGTCCTATTTGGATTTGTAGCTTAACAGGGCTATCCTAAGCAGACTTATACCTTTTTAAGGCCAGTAGGTTCTGATTAGAATGGCATTATTAATCTTCTGTGTCTCTTTGAATATAAGTAAATTCAGATTTCAAAAACCTTTAATGGCATAAGAAATATAAGTAGAATCAGCTTTGGGAGAAGCCAGCCCTTTGGAAAGAACAAGTGTGTGTGTGTGTGTGTGTGTGTGTGTGTGTGTGTGTGTGAATTCACAGATGGAAGAAGAAGGCATCAGGGTTCATCCTGTATGCTGTTTTCTTGAAGACTAAAGTTGCTCTCTCCCTGTTAAGTCATACTCTGGCATTGCATGCATGATAATCTGCAACAACTGTATGTTTTACATTGATGACGCTCGGCTGCTCTCCTGGAATCCGACACGTGCTGCTATTCAAAATAGCTCTTGAGAAAGAAAACCTTAGAATAACTGCGGTTCTTCAGAACAACCAGTAGTCCTAGCCGCAAGTGTCTGCAACCGAGGCCTTAATTACACTGTCCAGACAGGACTTTAAGGTGTTTAGTTGCCATCTCCTTACCAATGAGTGAAGAGATTTAGCGGCTAACTTTCATTCTGTATCACATTCTTACATAAAGTCAATCATACCCTTGTCTCTACTAAACAAGATCCCAGTGATCCCTGGGGGATGGGTAGGGAATAGCTTCAAGGGATTTTTTCTTCCTCTTGCTGAGTCTCTGCCTGGATTACACTCACTGTGAAGAAGGTAATTCATTAAATAAACATATTACTGCCCCTCTCAAAAATCTGGATCTGTAGAAGAGCCAAGGTCAGCTTCTGAAATTCATCTGCTTCCTAACAGAGACTTGAGAAAATTGTGTCTGCTTGTTGGGTAGTCTTTTAATCCTTTTTATATTTCCCTTTGTCTGAGGCTACAATCCATGAATTGTTTATTGTAGAGTAGTGGCACCAATTTAAACTGAACTATTTTGGGCCTTGTTCCAATGTAACAAGTCCCACTTAACAAAACAAAACATTGGATGATAATCTTGAAAAATCTGGGGCAATATTTAATGGGTAGAGATGGGCAGGTCTGGGGGGTGGAGCTTGGAGCACTTCTGTGTGGAGGGTATCTGCTTCTGATTTCTTCTTTTCAACCAGAATGGTTCTAAATTGTTCTAAAAAAAGCTCTTATTCTTTAAATGGAAGCTACAATTTTGTGGTGTGAATTCATGGTCTAGGCGGGGAGGTGTACCCAGTGGTCCAACTTAGCTGTGGCCGTGCCTTGGAGTTCTATGAGGGATTGGCAAAATGTTTTTTTCATGAATTCCAAGAATTCGGGTTAAAATATCTATCTAGATTAGGGGTTTATCTGTTGAAAATGGTGCCCAGGGTAAGCACTATGACTGACCCTGCCCCCAAACTCCCTGCAGAGTTCGGAGGCAGTTTAAAGCTTGACCTGGTCAAGTCCAGCATAGAACCGAACACTCGACTTGTCTGCCTTCAGGAGGGAAGTTTATTATAGAAAGCTGAGGGAACATAAATTAATGAGTCTGGCTGTTTTTTTCATTGTGAGATAACTGAACAAGGCTGCTTAGTAAAATTTAGTATGAAACTAAACTTCCTTTTCAAGGCACATGCAAAATGATATGTCCACCAATCCAAGATTTTATGGCAAGAGAAAGTATATGCATTTAGCAAATGAGGTTTACATTCAGCACTAGCAATTGTAAACTAGCAGCTTCTGGAAGTGCTCCCTCTTCCAAATCCAATTCTGAAGAGACAACGGAAGTCCCTCAAGGCACCATTGTTGCCCTACATGCCTTGCTCTATTGTACAAATTTTGACTATGATAGTTGCAAAAGTGACCATTTTCAAATCTTTCTAGTAGTCAGTGTGGTTCAAACCATTTTTTAGAAACTTTTTATCTTTCTGGGTGGCCTGGGCATATCTTCAGCCAATATCGGAGTCTTCATTGACCACAAACTGTACATGAGTTAGTAATGTGCTGTGGTAGCCAAGAAAGCCAATTCAATTTTGGACCACATCAATAGGAGTATAGTGTCTAGACTGAGGGATGTAATAGTACCATTCTGCACTGATCAGACCTCACATGGAATACTGTGTCCAGTTCCGGGAGCCACAATTCAAGAAGGATATTGACAAGCTAGGTCCAAAGGAGGGTGACCAAATTGGTAAAGGTCTGGATTCCATGCCCTATGAGGAGTGGTTTAGGGGTTTGTTTAGTCTGGAGAAGAGACGACTAAGAGGTGACATGATAGCCAGTTGAAATATTTGAAGGGATGACATGTTGAAGTTGGAGCAAGCTTGTTTTCTACTGCTTCAGAGACCAGGACAAAGGTGAAGAAAAAAAGAGATTCCACCTAAACATTAGGAAGAACTTCTTGACAGTTGGGCTGTTCGACAGTGGAATACCCTGCTTTGGAGTGTGGTGTAGTCTCCTTTGGAGGTTTTTAAACAGAAGCTAGATAGCCATCTGTCAGGGGTGCTTTGACTGTGTATTCCTGTATGGCAGGACGTTGGACTTGATTGTCTTTGTCATCTCTTCCAACTCCATGATTCTCTAATTCTGTGAATTTGACTTCTCTGTTTTAAGAGATGTTCCACCAGTCAATCTTTATTACAGTTGCCAAGCCAAACAGAAGCTAAAAAAACCCTATTACTGAATTACATTTGTAGATTCCATTAAATCCAAGTGTACCCACACATAAAATCTACTGTGGAGTAATATTTGAACAATGCTTGAATTAAGTTATCAGAACAGGTACAAAATCCACAATGAGAAATGTACAAACATCACCACTTCCATTTTTCTTTGTAATCAGTGTCTTGGACAAGGCAGCGGCTATGGCTCAGAGGTACAGCATCTGCTTTGCATACAGAATGCCTCATGTTCAGTCCCTGACATTTTCAGTTACAGGATGTAAGTTATCAGGTATTGGAAAAGATCTTCCGTTGCCTGTGATTTTGGGGAGACAGTGCCAGTCAGTTAGATTGACCAACCTACCAGCATAATCCTTTTCGGTGGCAGGGTTTGTGAGCAACTCTGCAAAACATTTCTGAATATTAGCAGCTGGCATTAATTTTTTCTGCTCTGATTAGTTATAATAACAGTAATAAAAAAACAGGGAGTATTCGTTCAGTTTTATTTATTTATTTAAATATTTATATTCCACTGTTTCATACATATGTTTATGTGGAGTCATAATTACAATAGGACTTTAATGAACTTGCACCAGTACTTTTTGTTGACTGCAAAGTGTTGCTTTTTTTTAAAGGCAGGATTTTCCTTGACATTACAACCTGAGAGCTAAGTTATTACCCTGTCAAAACAGGTAGTAAAAGCCTATCTAGCACAAGCGTCTTAGGTCAACCTCCATAAGAATAGCAGGGTTGTACCCAATATGTGTTGTCTTCGTAGCCCCGTGAGACTCAAATTACAGAGACAGAAGCCATTCACAGTCTAATTTATGCAGCACCATTTCACCAAAATGCTTTCTAAAGCTGCCCAGCTGATATGTGCACAATGTAGGGGATTATTTCACTTATATGTGAAATACAACCACCTCTTCAGTTCAAAGCAGCAGCTGCTAAGAACTACAATGCAAATAAACACTACACACCAGTATGGGATAATTAGGAACCAAAAAAAAAATCCTGTACCCCGTTGAAACCTCAAGGGCAATTTAGAAGGCAGATACCAATCCCCTTTTTTGAAATGGGTCAAGAAGACCTCTGTGTTAGCACCTCCCTGAAAGGACATTCCATGCAATCTTTTATGGTGACAAGTGCCCCTAAGCTTTGTGTTTCATCTGATCTTGCCCCCATAACATCTTGTACTGTGTCCCACTGGTAAGATATGAGGAGCTTTGCTATGAATTAAAGGGAAGGAAGACTCCATTGTAACATGCACCATCTAGAACAGAGCTGGGCTACTTCAGGCACATAGGTGGCCCTTTTTTCTTTCTCTTTAAGTTGCTCCTGTTAATTTCCTTTTGGTCCTTCTTCATCTGCTTACCCAGCTTCTGTTTCTGTTCCACCACTATCCCTAGAGACTGTTGTTTGGATCTCAAGCATTGCGTAGAAATTCCTCTCCTGGTAGCTACCCCCTCTGCTTCCAGAAAAGCAGAGTAAGCCAGGATTGCCCTGTAGATGGGCCTTCAGTTGGATCCAATAGGGCCCTTTTAATTTTTTTAACAGATCTTTACACCCTGTAAATCACCTTCCCTAAGTATGATAGCCAAGACTCCTATGATAGCCTTTCCTAAGTATGATAGCCAAGACTCAAGTGCGATGCTGTGTCATCTTGGAACATATCCTTATCAGTGGTCCAATGGAAATATGCCTGAAATAGCTGCTCTGCCCATTTTCTCTATCTAATCTGTGAGTTAGCTCCTTGCTCCAGTGGCTTCTCACAACAGCTGATATAAACAATGTGTTGAGTGTAGAACCTTTCAGCAAACAGCCCAGCAGCTTACAGTCTTTCCTGTTCCTGCCTCTAATCTGAGATTCTATTGGAGAAATATTTGTCTCAAAGTGATTCTGCTAATCAGCAATAGTGCCACATCCCCCCCTTGGAATTTCACTCAGGCCAGTATAATTTGAGATTGAATGCTTCACTCTTTAAAGAGACTTGCAGTTATGTATTAGCTGGTTTATTTATTTTTTGACACTGCCATCCTGGTAAAGAATACAGAAAAACACACACAACGCATTCTGAAAATACATCATGTAAAATATTTTGAGAAACCATTACCAAACCCAAGCAAGGTAACATCCCAGCTGAAAGTTATATGTGCTATTTTAGCTCAAAAAGACCCAAGTTATTTAGCTGAGAGGGTGTCTAAGGCTGATTCTACATAATGGTGGTCACATTGCTGGTATGATTGTTGCTCAATTTCCATTTGCAACAGAGCTTTTATGTGACACAGAGTTGTGCAGTTTTTCACCCTTGTTAGTTGCAATTTCCCTTACACACCAGATGCAGATTGCATGCCTCGCTCCCACACTGTTGTAATGCCACCATCATGATTCTCCACTCACCTTTTCAAAAATGTTCTGGAGCATATATACTCCTCTGCCCAAGAATAGCACAATACTTGAATCCCTTTCTAATGCTAATTGCTGGAAGGTACTGCCTGTTCCATTGCAGTCATTGAAACTGACAAGATCTCCTACTGCTTTTGGGAAGGGGAGATGTTACTTTAATTAGTCCCTGAGCTGGGTCTGTCACATCAGAACAGCCCTTACATAGATACTGACTATACACAAGTACTGAGTCGAATCAGAAACATTCCAGTCTAATGTATGTACAACCCGCAGAACTGATGCAGGGCTCCAAAATTTAGAAAGAAATATGAGGGTGACAATATACAAAACCTGCAAATTACTTTAATACCATAACAAAGTACATATTCCAAGACTGAAGTCTGAAAAGAAAGCAAAACATGCAATAAATTGTACTCCACCTGTCTTGGAGAGGAGTAGTCCAGGATCCTAGCGTTCTGCAGCCTGTGGAAAACAGTGGGAGAAATATCAAGAAGGCATAAAGGCTTGTGTTGCTGGTCTCATACACTTAAATTTACCTGGATGGTTATGGGAAAAGTGGCTGTTGGTCCAGAACTTTGCATCTAGATTATGACTGGCAACCTCCATGCTAGCTATTGATTAGCCAGTTATGTACTAAGGTACCCATTAATGCAAATGTTGGGGTACAGCCTGCAATAGGACAGTGAAATTTACCTATGGAGAAAGTGCATGCACATTCTTTTGAGGGTACAGGAAGGATGATTGATTTGACAATGTATAATTCATGACACAGAGGTGGACAAAGAGTCTTTTTGGGTGGGAGATTGTATTGTCAATGTATTATTTATGTGAAGGAAGTTCCCAGTATTTTGTTATCATTTTCATCAAACCCTAGATTATACAAGAGGAAAAGTGGCATGGCCCAATCTCATCAGACGATAAGCAGAGTCAGTACTTGGAAGGAAGACTCTGCAAAGGGGGACAATGGCAAACTACCTCTCCTTCTCACTCACCTTGACAGCTCCTTCCTGGGGTTGTCATAATTTGGCTATGACTGGATGACACTACACACAAACACACACGCCATATATTTCGGGCAAAGTGTTAAGTTAGCGCTACATCAGTAGATGTTTGGACCAGTGTTTTCCAAGTTGTTTGTAGATGTACTTCTTAAATGTTTTTTTCAAAATGGCTTTGGTCACTAGACTGGTTTTATGGCTGGAACAGAGTCATCTTGTTCTATGCAATTGACATCAGAGGTCGGAGTTTTTTGATGCCTCTTTAACGGCTGATGGATGCTTTCCAGTGGCTTTGGTTCTTTGTAGGTACTGGGAGTTACTAGAGAAAACATTAAAACTACTTGCCACTTGTATTATCATATGTTGCTCTGATCTCAGTGGTTGTCACTGTCAGCAACAATCCCAAGACAATTCAGTGTGAAAATGGAGATTAAGGGGCCAAACAGGGTGTTTCCTTTCATTCAAATAATAGAAGGTGTATCTTCCCTTTTGGGTGCATGAACAAGATTGTCCCAACTAGGAAAGGTCTTTTTTTCTTTCACGTTTTTTTTTTAAAAAAGCAGAATTATTAACAAAAAAGGGAGGCTGTTTATTATTTGAGTTGGAATGAAGGGCATGTTGAAACACTCCCTGCTCCACACAAGTAGAAACGCTGAAACGAACCTGCATGCAGAATCAGTATATGACATTAAATGGCTCCTGAGCTCTGCGTTCCATTGCATAAACTGATTCAATGGGTGCCATTTTGAGCCTAGCCACTGCTAAAACAAGCAGCTTGAAAGATACCCACAAAGCCTCTTAAGAAACTATGTCTTTTTGTATCAAGCACTTAGCCACCATCAGATCTTACACATTTTTGGTGTGTGTGTGTGTGCATGTCTATTAACATCTATTATCATTTCTATGAATTAATTGATTTTGTGCTATGACTAGCCTTCTTAATGGGCCAGTTAATTAGTCACTAAAACAAGCTTTTGATGACAAAACAAATCA
This sequence comes from Sphaerodactylus townsendi, assembly GCF_021028975.2. Taxonomy (NCBI): domain Eukaryota; kingdom Metazoa; phylum Chordata; class Lepidosauria; order Squamata; family Sphaerodactylidae; genus Sphaerodactylus; species Sphaerodactylus townsendi. The sequence goes on from NC_059429.1 coordinate 100,856,201, forward strand.
GTTTTGAGCCAAACAAGGCAATTCCAAAAAGTTGCTTAGAGTGAAAGGGTTAACCCTAAACTGAGAAAGCAGTAATAAGAACCTCTTGCAGGATCTAAAAAGCTAATTGGGAAGGGGCCCATGGTCCCAAACTGATTCAGGCCCATATGGGCCTTGAATGGAATTCTTAGAACAGAACTCACAAGACATGTCTGATCAAAGGGTGCAGGTTTGAGAGGACATGAGAACAGTTTAATATGCAGTTAGGCAGTGAGTTGCATTGCCTCTGAGAATTCTAGTTTCTGATCTTTAATTTAAACAATAAGCACAGCATTGAGTGAGTCTGTCTAAATGCTCTCCCCTTGAAAACTCATCAGTTCCAAGGATCTTTCAGAAGCATTTTTAATAGATGCTGACAATTAGTTGACCATAATGAATCAATGTGTTGTAGTGGTTAGGAACAGCAGATTCTGATCTGGCTTTGATTCCCCACTCTTCCACATGATGTGACTTTGTCAGTCACAGTTCTCTCAGCACAGAAGACATAGAGCCCCCCCCCCCCCACTTTGTCGGAATTCCTGTGTCATATGTAGTCAGTGTCGTAATTTTGTCAGCGATAGTATAGTATTTCCATCTTCTCTTTTTTTTTTTTTTTCGAACTTATATACCGCCCAACCCCCGAAGGACTCTGAAGAGCTAAATTGTTGAAAGCCAGTTCTACTGTTTAACAGGAACAGTTTAAACTCACTGTGGGCTCTGAGTAGATCAGCTGGGGATGAAAATATTGCATATTGTTTATTTTTTTCCTTTCCTCTTTTTCCCCTCCCCATAGTTTACACTCCTTTTCTTTGTCAAAATGTTAAGTGTTATATGTGTTGTTATAAATCAAATAAACAGAAACAATTCTTAAAACCAAGAAAGAAAAACACATGTACTTTTGTAAAAGGAGATCTGGAGCTACTTTCTTTTTTATTCCACCAAAATTTAGAGTCTTACTCAGCAATTACTCCCCTGGTAGTGACAGTGAAACAAGCCAAAATCTATGATCAGAAGTTTAAACAAAGGAAAGAGGAGAGGAATTGACTGCATCAGGCCATTCTTCTGGAGCAGAGTAGCCTGGAGTGTTCTCTGTCTTTCCAAGTTGGAGCCCCCTCTCTCTGCCTTTGTAATCACTTGACAATACAGGAGTAAAAATAACCAGTGTGCATTTGCAGAGAGATAAAAGTTTGCCTTTTGTGTCTCTATGGGCAGTAGGACAGCAGCACCAATAGAGCTATGTGGATATGACACATGGGAATTTCTGACATATCTCTCCCTACCCTGACCTTGACAGACACAATAAAAAGGGGCTTCACAGAACACAAACACAGTCACTCAGCCCCGTGGCCAAGGTTGGTAATAAAGAGCTTGTATGTGTTGCATGTTTGTTCTGTACTATTAATCTGTTTCCTTTAGCATGGAAAAACATCGAGAGAGAGAGAGAGAGAGAAACAGGAAGCATGTGCCTGGATTGCTAATTCAAGAGCAGTGGAGCAGGGGTGGTGTGTGCAGAGGCTCAGGCGAAAGAAGAATGCACATTTATTAAGATATATGTTGACCGAACAAAGACTTTAACAATAGATCATGTCATTGACATAGGATTTCACCATAAATGATAGCAAATAAGAACACTGCCTTTTGCTTGTAGGTTCTGTTGTTCAGAACCACTGCAGCAGCTACCTGCAAAGTGACCAGAGGTGGTATCACAAGAGTTGATGGCCTAGCTGCAGTGAGAGCACTATTTTCCTTTGTGGTTTTGCAAAAGTAGTGTCTGCAGTGACCAAACTTAATAATTAGTTCGGTAGCACTCATCATCACCTTTGCCACTGATGTATTGGCAAATACACAGTTGTTAGCTCAGAATTAAAGCACAGTGACACCTGCGAGATGTAAACTGGCATAGATAGAGGCCAGAACATGGAGCATGATCTACAGATGAACTATCTCATCTCAGCAGCTTCCAGGGATTCTTGCAAATGGCAGACTGGTAAAGGTTGATCTTGTTCTGCAATGTGCTTCTTAAGTTCTTTATCAAGAACAGATTAATTGTACAGAACTTAGTATAGACTAGGGGTTTTTTGAACAGTGAATAGCTCTGGCATTCTTTCATTATAACTTTAAAAAAACATTGGTAAACAAAAGGTAAACATATATATATATATATAGATCATGCAAAATTGAAGGTTATCCACCTGTGTACAGTAGATTTAAATGAGAAAATTGCTACTGAAAATTGCTATTGTGGTAGTGAAAAATGCTGACTTATGGCAACCCTGTAGGATTGTTCAAGGCAAGAGACATTTGGAGGTGGTTTGCCATTGCCTACCTCCACGTAGGCTGAGAGAATTCTGAGGGAACTGCCCAAGGTCACCCAACAATTTTCATGTGGAGGAGTGGAGAATGAAAACCAGTTTTCCAGATTAGAGTCTGCCACTCTTAACTACTACACCATGCTGGCTCCCACAATCTAAACTATTATTAACAATATTGTTATTGTTTTGGAATAAAGGCATAATGAAATGTGTAATTAACTTGTTGATTCTGTTGTTATTTATTATGCTTGAACCATGATGCAGGCTTGTATCAGGTGGCTGGCTTTGTTTTAGCAGCAGAAAATGAACAGCTGATCCACTAGAGAGATGAATTAACTCTGGGTAGATGAAGACAGGTGGATGTATTGTAACTTACCGAAAACTTGTGTAACAGCCCCAAAACACAATATTCAGCAATATTCAATATTTTACATGTTTGGATAGGAGAAAGAGGATGGAGAGTATTTTCTTGAGGCCATTAAATTAATGATTCTGGAACTGATTCCTGGACTGACATCCTGCTTCCCTTCTTCTCAGTGTTCTAGAGTGTTTCTTGATTGCTTGCTGCTGTCCAACATTTCTCCTTCCAATCAGCAAGATGATGGACATGAGTGAATTTGGGGAGGCAGCTGAATACCTCCGGAAAAGTTATCAGGAGCTGATGAAATATCAGAATATCCCATTTGATGGTAAGAAAACACTTGTTGTTAACTGTAAGGTTGATACCATGCTTTCCGTTGCCTTCTTTCCCAGCTCTGTTATCTCCGGGGGAACCATAGCATTTTTTTCTTGTAGATTCTATGCATTTTCATGGGAACAATGGAGATTTCTGCCCAAGCTATCTCTTCCTGTGGCATGAATTAGCTTTAATTAAAGGAGGCCACTAGAAAGGTTGTCTAGTCCAAATCTTAAACAGTTTAATTCCTTTTGCATTTGAATGTTGAATAGATGGGGAACTTGTATCAAGTATAGCATCTCCCTTGACTCCATTAGGTGAAATGAACACTTTGTTTGGTCATGTATGTTTCAGTGGAATAGAAAGTGGGTGGTCCTTGTTCCTTTTCCTTCTGTCTCTTGTACATCTCTTGTGTACACTGTGTAAGTGGTAGATCTACTTTTTTGAGGGGTGGGTGGGTGATTAAATGTTCCTTGAATATATGGAGAAGTGACAACATGACTGGGATTATTTGTTGTAACTATACCACTGTGGTAATGTGTAAAGTGGGACTTCAGGTAAATAGAGTACTCCTGGAATGACTATATGAAATAGAAAATGCTTGATTACTAGAAACATATGAAGAATTTTTGTTCAATAAGCTCCCATGTAGGCTTCTGTCACATGAAGACAAATCGAGTTTATAGCAGGATTTGTTTCTAGATTCTTTACATATACCTTGCTACTGCTGCCATTATCATATTTCATGCGGGTGATTCCATTGTTCTTACAACAGCCATGCATGATCTAGGAATGATCTAGTTTGTTTCAAATAAATACCTCAAGTCTCATGCACAAGGAATGCGGAACATAATGCTTTTGCAGCCAACTTAAAATATATTTTCTCTTAAAATATATTTCCCATCTGACTCAGCTCTTGAGGGTAAAAGTGTCATGGACAAATCCAGAAACAAAAATACATGTAGATCTGCCTTGGCAAAATGTAGAAAGACCTCCCTGATTCTCAGGGCATCTCTTGAAGCAGTGCTAGAAATGATGTGCTTCTGGACTGACTTGAGGCAAACATCACTGTGTCCTGTTTGCTGGTTCTAAACAGTTCAAGTCCTGAAATCATTCATTAACCTATTATTAATATATCTGTTAATCTGTTTTTAGTTATTGGTTTTTGCTTAGAGCCCTCATATGGAAAATCCTGTCAGATCTCAGAAGCTAAACAGGGTTGGTTCTGGTTAGTACTTAGGTAAGAGGAGACCACCAAAGAATACCAGGATTGCACTGCACAGGAAGGCAATGGCACAGCACCCCTGTTAGTTTCTTGCCTTAAAAACCCTACTGGCTTGCCATAAGTTGGCTGCAATGTGCCGGCACTTTACACACATATTTTATTTAGTTATATGATTCATTCATACCCTGCTTTTCTGCCAGACTGGATTCATCTGGGGCAAACAGCACTGTGGCCAATCTGGCAATTCTAGAAATCTCTTTAAATGATTAATTAACTCATTATTAATATATTTGTTAATTTGTTTTTATTAACATTTTTAATATCTGTCGACTTGTTTTTATTAGAGCATTTATTTATTTATTAGAACTATTTACATTTTGATTTTCTGCCAGATTTACTCTCATATACCTTGCACTCTCAGTCATTTGTTTCCTGGGATGATTAACAATTAAGCAGCCTAGCTATTCTCATCATGGTCACAGTCAATTATCTCTCCTGTACTTTTCTAGATTAGTGGTCACTCTATTTGCTCATATGAAAATATACCTTAGGTAGAACTGAAACCAAATTTCACTCACAATTGCAAACAAGACTAGACTTTCAAAATCTGAACCAAACTTTTGGACATTTTAAAAGCTCAGTTTTAAAATTTTGCTTTCAGTGGAACTTTAATAAAACAAAAACAAGTATTTTTGGTTGGTTTAATTCCCGATGGCTCAACTAAGTTATATCTTGCTTTTCTAAAAAGAAGGACATAAACTTAAATATGGCCGTTTCCGAGACGCAGCCAAAAGCGACGCGATGGCGATAGCAAAAGATTGCGACGCATCCCAAAAAGCTGCTTCATTACACAGACGAAGTGAGATTTCTATGGCCCGCGTCATAGCCCCGCTTAAATGTAACGGTTCGCACGGAAGCTGCTATGGAAGCGGGCGTCACCAGCTGATATTGCGCTCTCGCCGACTCTGGCCGATGCGAGGCCCGACGCGTATTTTGACGCATCGCCTGGTACGGCTGTTCATGACGAAAAGTCTCTCGATGTCGTCGTCCGCATGGGGAAAAAAAAGAGTGGTTTTAAGCGTTTTCTGAATACACCGTCTTCGCGCCGGTTTAGCGTTTGCAGCGGCGAAGTAGCGACTCTTCCACCATCGCTCCGCTCTTGGCGTGCGGCTCTAAGCTCTGGCAGCTTCTTTTTTTTCCGTTGCGACGGCGTTACATATTTGCACCCACGTCGCGGAAAGCGGCCTATAAGAATATATATTATTGGGCATCCAATTGTGAAAAATAATAAAAAGGTTGTAAATTCAAATGTTTGTGAACACATTTTAATTATGAATGTTTGCTAAAACACCCCAGCTTCAATGATTTCAGTTAAAATGGACAGAAAGTGAAAGAAAAGTCAGCATGCAGGTCCAAGCATTTACAGGTCTGATGACCAGAGAGTTAAAGGAAGAGAGGGAATAATTTTGTGTTTAACTTTTCTAGACCATATTGTTATGGACATGTGTCTACTGTGAAACAAAACAAAACAACCCCATTCTTTTGTTTATTTTCTTTTGGGGGACCATAAAGGAAAGAAGAGGACCTGGGTTCCAGATGAAAAGATGGCCTATATTGAGGTTGAAATCAAAGAATCCTCTGGTGGCAAAGTCACTGTGGAAACCGCAGATAAAAAGGTAAGCAATAATTTTTGAGGATCTTATATACTTTAAAGTATTTTCCTATCTGTTTGAGGCTAACTGTTGTAAACAAAAACGGATCCTCTATGCCCATATTACAGCTAACAGCCTCATTGAAAGGGGAAGGGGCTAAATTCACCTTTGAGAGTTTTGCCATGCTAAGCTGATGGATTTGCCCTTCCCAGGGCACTTGCCCTGGTGGAGCGGTGATTTCGCCAGTGTGTGGCTGCCACCGCCCTTCCCAGCGCTGGGATGCTGTGATTGATTCTGTGCCACTCTGTATTATTTCCACTCTATATTTAAAAAAATTAAAAGAAAACTGATATATAAGCGTATAAAAGCAAGGAATCACGAAGTGTCTGTGTGTCATTAAGTGGAAGAGGAATGAAGGAAGAAGCTTCTTGGATCCTAACCCTTCTGCTATACTGTCCTGGTGGTCCATTACAGAGCCTCTCTCCAAGAGAGGACAGTGCTGCAGAAATGGAAGATCCAAGAACAAGATCCAGATCAGAGTATTTAACCATGGTGCATTGTCTCAGATTTGTGCTAAGAACATAGGAAGAACCCTGCTGGATGAGACCAGTTGTCCATCTAGTCAGTGTCCTGTCTTTATACAGAGGCCAACAGCAGGCCTGAGGCCTTTCCCTGATGTTTCTTCCTGAGTCTGGTATCCAGAGGTTTATTGTCTTTGAATATGGAGGTCCCTTTAGTGACCATGGCTAGCCACTGATAGACCTGTCCTCCTTGAATCTATCTACCGGTAATTGCCTTTAAATGCCTGTTGCCATCAGTACATCCTACGCTACTGATAGTTCTGAAGTAATCAAGAATTATCAGTCAACATTTACTAAGACCAAAAGATGAGTCAGCATCAGTTCAACAGCACAATTTACATACAAATATAAAATTACTGTTCAGAGATCAAAATTCATAAACTTATTTGCTGTATTTGATTATACATGGACGTTATTAAAATGTTAGGAATATCTATTTTCTTATGGGAAAGGGATCAATAATTAGGAGCCAGTTCTTATGTCAAAGGAGTGCTGCATGTCCTCCTTGGCTCCATGTTGTGCTGCTTCATGAATGGGAAGATCGTGCAGGATGTTATGTTGCAAATATTCTCCACTTCTACGCAGTCATTGGTTGGTTCTCACCCAAATAGTCCAGCCTCCCATGCAATCTCAGTTGAATGTTACTAGGGTAGCAGAGGATGGAGCTAAAGGGGATCAGTGGTCACACTATTCTTGACCAGCCCTCACTCAATCAGATAATATTGTTACTAAAATGTATATAGTAGTTTATCCTAAACACAGTACATATCTTGTGCACCATATCAACAGCAAAAAAATAAAAAAATAGAAAGGATAAATGAAATAAAGAAAACAAGCTTGTTGTCTAGGCAAGCTATAATTTTAGCAAGAAACTTTGCATACCTAACATCATCGGGACCCACTGTCTCCCCCCTTTTTTTCTTGGGAGGGTTTAAGTAAGGGTTTCATGGGATGCCTATGTTAGGAAATAACCGCTGTTTCAATTATATTTATGATAATTGTATTTATGATGATTTTATGTATGATGTTTTTATGCTGTACACCGCCCAGAGCCCTTTGGGGATAGGGCGGTATATCTATCAAACAAACAAACAAACAAACAAACAAACAAACAAACAAAATAATAATAATAATAATAATGATAATGATAATGATAATGATAATGATACATCTCAGAGATTTCAAACAATCTCTTTAAGCAATGGTGTTACAAGAATAATAATGAGGTTCCCCTACCCTTTAAAATAGTTAATTTCAGCAGCTGTAACAACATTCCTCAGTCAAAGGCTACAATGTCTAGTTATCCAGCTAGGCTCAGAAAAGGATAGAAACATAATAGGTTATGTTTGCTCTCAGTGAAGCTATGTGCCATCAAGCTACAAGTTGAATTTACTTCAGAGTTTACCACAGAAATGGGAATCATTTCAATTATTTTTGCTAATCAAAGGATGTAATCAAGAGCTATCAATCAATTTATTTTTTCAGTCAACAAAATACCTTGTTTTAACAAGGAAAATGCCTGACCAAAATGTACTAGCATTTATTCTGAATTCATGCTGCTGTGTCTGATAATTTGTTATCATCATTGAAGACTTTTCAAAGACTCTCAGTCATTGGAAGCAATGGAAAAAGGGGGAAATCCAACTTGAGATGGATTGACTCAGTAAAAGAACCCACACCTCTCAGTTTCTAAGATCTGAGTACAGTGGCGTAGCGCCCAGGGGACCGGTGTGTGGGTGGCGTTCCAGGGTGTGGTGGGGTGGGCGCAGTTCCCCCTCCCTACAGCTCTGCCTGATCAAGTCTGTTTGGGAGGTAATTAATTCATAGGGTCACTTAAGTCAGAAGTAATTTGACTGCACTTAACATACAAGTGCAATGCAGCCAGCAGTATTCCTTGGTACAACTAAAATCACCCTGTAGTGAATAATCAAGTAACAAATGTCTGGGTTTAATTTCTGTAGAGGACTAGCTGCTTTGGCTACTCAGGGGTTATGCCAATGTAAATGGGAATTAATTCTGTCTCACAACTTCTAAAGTTCCAGTCTTACTTATCCTAATATTTTCACCAGGAGGTTTTTTATTGCTTTTTAATCTATTTTCCTTAATGCAAATCTCTGTAAAGAAATGGGCTAGAGACTTACTTTTTAAAAATGAAAGTGGGGAACTCAGAGAAGCTGTTGCATAATGAGATGCCACAGATTGCTTTTCTTGGTGCATCATTTATTTGGTTTTTGTTTTCTGTTTTTTCTTGCACTTTTTAGGGTAATGGCATATTGATATGCTATTAAACCACATTAAAAAAGAGACCAGGGAAACCTGCTGTATGGAACCCCAGGTGCCGCTGCACTGTATTAGCTGCCACAGCAGCAGCAGGAAAGCTACGCAAGCCTGTCCCTGTGCGGAAAATACCAAATTCTCCGCTCACTTTTGCCAGTGCCTCCTTATGCCGGCGCCTTGCTAATTGTCTCATCAAAACTTCTGTTTGCTTAGTTTTGTTTTTAGCCACTAGACATGTCTGCCTAAATAAACTTACACTGTTGTGGTTGTTTTCTTTTCATATGAGCAGTAACATTTGTTAAAGACAATTCCTTCTCCTCCGGGGCAGATGTGTAACATGATAGTTATTCTAATTCTTGGATTTATAGGTCAAACTAATTCCAGTTATTATAAGTAATGAATTGTACACTTCAGCTGTTTGCCTAGATAACCTCACACTTTCCTGATTAAAATTCGGTAGCATACTGTTTTGTTTAAGTTATATTTATCTATATAAATTTGACAACTGCATCCGCATTAGAGCCACAAGAGCTATTGCAGTGCAATTATAGAAGTCACGCCAAGATGTGACTCTACTCTTGAAAGTCAATGCGATTTACTCCTCCATAAACATGCATAAGATTGAATTGGCAGTCATTGCTCAATAAAGCATTGAGAGCAACAGTCTGTTTTGCCATATTTCCAGCCTAGTGTTGAGGGGTTGAAAATTAATGGAAAGTGGTTTCTGCAGACAGGGCATTACCACAATAGGAGTAACAGAATCTAGGAGCTGACCTTGTAGTCCAAGAGAGTTTGAGAGCCCCGAAGTGTTATCCATTCTTATCCTCTGTACGAAATGAAGCACTCTACAATTAAGAATGCTTCACCAATGTCAGCCTGATCCTTTCTTGATAATTCAACAAAACAAATCCCTGGTTGTCCAAAAGTAGCATTCTGTTGCTGAATTTTCTCATAATTAGGACTTCCCCATGCTAACATTTAATATTCTGAATTTGAAAAAGAAAAGGTTGAATCCAAGATCTTTCCTTCCTCGCATTAGCTTCTTTAACCTATCATGCTGCATCTCATATCCTGGGAGTCAACTCAGGGGGCTGCAGCTAGAGCAGTGGTTCTCAACCTGGGGGTCGGGACCCCTTTGGGGGTCGAACGACCCTTTCACAGGGGTTGCCTAAGACTCTCTGCATCAGTGTTCTCCATCTATAAAATGGATATTTGTTAGGGTTGGGGGTCACCACAACATGAGGAACTGTATTAAAGGGTCGCAGCATTAGGAAGGTTGAGAACCACTGGGCTAGAGGGTAGACTCCCCTTATGCCAGCATTAACTCAAGGATTGTTATGGTTGCAGTTCAGAGCTTTTGTCCTGCCTGTAAAGAATGATCAAATTTAATGGACAGGTATTAATCATGAAAACTAAACAATACTCAGTCATTTATCTTTTCTGATATAAGGTACAAAATACAGAGGGAATGCTATCACAGTAATGTTTGGCTTGTAATTTGCATGAGGCACTTAAGGAGATTCATTTGCCCTCCAAGTAGCCTCCTTTCAGCCTAAGGAGACTTTCTCTAACTTCAGTGACTCTTCCGCCAGTGTAAGAGCACTTCTTTTGGTAGAAGTCTCCTTATAATGGAGAAAGTCTTCAGACTTGAGCCAAAAAGAAATGTGGGATGTAAATATTTAAATCAATAAATAAACTTTTCACAGCCATTTGGTAGAATAGGGAAAGGATCCACCCAATACTACTTCTTTAAGTGATCTGTGAGCTCTTATAGCTGTGAAGTTCAGACTTCTAACTACTGTACTTATACAGTTTAAATTCATGTTAATATTTTATGTTTAAACAAGTGCATTGGGTTGGACAGGGTCAGTGTAGAAAACAGAATTTAAGATTAGGTAGAAGTTGGTCTGATGATGCAACAATTTTGTTTTATGCTTTGTGGTTTAGCAGAAATAAAAGCTATAGCAAAGATTTGAAAACAATACTGTCTGGGATTGAATGTGAAATGGTAAATTCAATTGATTATCTATTTAGACATTTATACCCTGAGTTTCAACCTGGTGGGGATCCAGAGTAGTTAAGATCATTGTCCTTCCACTTCATTTTATCTGTGCAACCACAGCGTCCTGACAGTGAGTGACTGACCGGAGGTCACCCAGTAATAGAGTGGGCATTTGAACTTGGGTCTCCCAGATCGCAGCTGGACACTCCAACTGTACTGACTACAGCCTTGGAACAAGCTGAGCCAAGTGATCTGCAGGGACTACAGCCTTGGAACAGGGACTACAGCCTGCAGGGACTACAGTCTGACTACAGCCTTGGAACAAGCTGAGCCAAGTGATCAGCAGTGCAGGCATTGCTGCAGAGGCTGCTTCTTCACACTTGGCTGTAGCAACAACAACAGCAGCAGGTGTCAGCCCTCCAGCAGCAGTAACCAGCTTTGCTAGAGCCTGAATCCAGAATGAACTGCTCCTGTATTACTGCCTGCACTGCAGGACCATTTGGATCTGCTTACGTTTAACTAGGGTTCTCAGGTCCCTGGCAGGAAGTGGTGCGGTAGGGCTGCCAGCTCCAGGTTGGGAATCTCCAGGAGACATTGTGGTGGATCCATGGGAAAACAGGGCCCTTAGTGGGGTACAGTGGCAAATAGCAAAACATCCACCCCCCCCCCAAAGAAACTGATCTCTGTGATCTGGACTTGAGTTGTAATTCCAGGGGTTCCCCAGGTCCCACCTGGAGGCTGGCATCCCTATTCTTAGCTAGCAGTGGCCCTCCAGGGCAGCAGGCTACTGGGAGCTTCCCCAATATGTTAAAGGGTCAGGGATGATATCTGACATTATGGAACTGGTTATTCAGTGTAAGAGGTGTTGCTTCGTTTCTCAGTATCATTAATGGTTTTGTTCAATCCCTGCAGACTATTGTTGTTAAGGAGGATGATATTCAGCAAATGAACCCTCCCAAATTTGACATGATTGAAGACATGGCAATGTTAACCCACCTTAATGAGGCCTCTGTGTTGCATAACCTGAAACGGCGTTATTCAAAGTGGATGATCTATGTAAGTAAGCCTTGCCTCTTATTCCCTCAGACCCTGTAGTAGATCCTCTGACAGAATGGTTTGTCCATTTCAAGAAGAGGGCAAAGCAATTTTTGCCAGTTTCCACCTCATTTAAGTCTATCAACCTAAAGAAGTATGATTTGTAAGGAGCAAAGAATGATGCAGTGTGTGTGTGGGGGGGAGAGGAGGTGTTGTCTTCTTCTAGCATGACCCCATTCACTCTGCAGAGAGTGCAAGCCATAATTTCTGAGAAATTCCTTTCCATTCTAAATGGTAGTGAAATAGCATTTTATTATATTCCCGACCTTTACCCTGTGCTCCATGATCTGAGAACTCTTCCTTTTTCTTCTTGCAAAGACATGAGAAGAGCTTGGATCTTGAAAATTCACATGAGAGAGAACAGCAAGAAAATCATATGGCCGATTGCCATGCAGGGTTCCCAGGGCCAAAGAAATTTCAGAACTATTGACGTTGCTAACAGAAAGATTCAAAGCCCCCCCTTTTGATATAGTCAACATTAAACATTAAATTGCACCCAAAACAGCATATATTCCAGGTAGCTGATATGTTTATGTTTTATGGTAACTAAAGATAAGATGTTTTTGAGCAGTAATCACACGTAACTTGAAATGTGGAACAACAGTAGACTCTCTCAGTCATTACCCTTTGACTCTGGTTAGTCCTTGGATGAGAGACCACCAAGAAATACCCAGGTCATATTGCAGAGGAAGGCAATGGCAAACCATTGTTACTCCCTTGCCTTGAAGCTTTGTTACTCTCTTGCCTTGAAAACCCTACTAACTTGTCCTAAGTCAGCTGCAACTTGATGGCACTTTACATGCACATGAAGAGAATGTGCTACATGAGATCCTCATGATGCTACCTTGTCCCTTTCAGACAAAATGGCAACTGCATGTACTGGGAGGATAACATGTAGTAATGCTCCTCATTTATGTGGTAAAGCATTACAACTGAAAAGGGTTGCTGAGGGGAGAGTTATGCATGTGGAAAAGTCTATTCTTGAACTGCCTAAATGGCTTCTTTGTCACCAGAGGGAGAAAAATGGTAGCCCTCTTATCATACCTTTTCCTTCTCCTCAGACCTACTCAGGCTTGTTCTGTGTCACCATCAACCCATATAAATGGCTTCCAGTTTATACTGCTCCTGTTGTAGCTGCCTATAAGGGCAAGCGGAGGTCTGAAGTCCCGCCCCACATCTACTCCATTGCAGACAATGCCTACAATGACATGTTACGCAGTAAGTATCTCATCCTGTATCTTATAGAGTTTTTTTGGAAAGGGAATTGGCTTAGCACTCTCGATGGAGCTCAGGAAGCAACATGTACAGCTATTTAAACAATTTATTTTGAAGAATGTAGTGGGGGAGGGCGGTCTGTAAACCCAATTAACAACAACATAAGCATAAGCATAAGCATAAGCATTTTATTGTCATTGTGCACGCACAACGAAATTTACAGCAGCATTCCTCGATGCACACAATTTCAGACTCATACATCATCATCCTCCACCCATCCCTACACAGCCCCAAATACATCAATATGAAGCAGCGGAGTTTAGCATAGCCACAGCTCTAGAGTAGAAGCTGTCTCTAAACCTCTTTGTCCTAGTTCTGAGGGCCCTGTATCGTCTGCCAGATGGTAGCAGTTTAAAAAGAGAGTGTGCTGGATGAGCACGGGTCCCTCAGAATATTTTGGGGCTTTATTTAGGCTTCGGGCATTATAGATTTCTTCCAAGGAGAGAGGAGAGGGCAGCCGATAATCTCTTTGTGCAGTGGTGATCACCCTTTGGAAGCGCCTTCCTATTCGGCCCACTGTGCAACTGGAGAACCATACACAGATGCAATGGAGGTTAGGACACTCTCTATAGCACAGCGGTAAAAGGACACCAGGAGTTTTCCCATCCAGTTGCTGCTTCCTTAAAAGTCTCCAGATAGTACAGTCTTTGCTGGGCTTTCTTAACCACCGCTGATCAGTCTGTACTACCCCAGAGTCAAATCCTCCTTTAATCATAACAGCCCAGAAATTTAAACCACTAGCTTCACCCGCCCACTTGATCTCCATTTTATAGTCAAGGGCTGAATTTCTGAGCTATTCCTTCTATAGTCCCACTATAGCAGAGCTCCTTTGTCTTGTTAGTGCTTAAGAACCAGGTTTATTTTCTCCTGCACCATGAGAGCAGTCGGGTCCACTTCATTCTCGATAGGGCAGACTCATCCCTCCAGAGATGAGCCCCACCACCCAAGTTGTGTCATCAGCAAATTTGATAATGGTGTATACTATGATAGACAGGAAGTACAATCATATGTATAAAGGGTGAACAGTAAAGGACTCAACACACAGCCCTGTGTATGCGTTCCCATATTTAGAGTAAGAACTGAGGAAACCCGATTTCCCAGTCTAACCCTCTGGGAACGCCCAGACAAGAAGTCCCTAATCCTAACAAAACAGATTGAATGTGAGAGTCCAAGGTCCACAAGTTTTGTCACCAGTCTTTGTGGCGAGATTTGTATTAAATCGCGGAACTAAAGTCCGCCATGAAGAGCGATTCGCACATAATTCCCCTGCTGTTCCAGATGCGTCTAAAGCTGTGTGGAGGCTAATGGCAATGGCATCCTCCGTGAGAGATTCTATTAGGTCCGATATGCGAACTGATGTTTAATATCAAATGTATCTGGAAGGCAAGAACTAATATGCCTATGGACCAGTTTTTCAAAACACTTCATGATGATGGGGGTGAGTGCCACTTGGTCTATAATCCTGAAAGATTGTCAGCAGGGAAATCGTCTTTGGTAGTGGAACAATGGTGGGAAGCTTTCAAACAAGATGGAATGGTGGACTGGGATAAAGATCGCATTAAAGATCCCAGTAAAAACACCTCAGCCAGTTGGTTAGCCGCGATTCCTTTAACACCCGACTCGAATACTCCATCCCATTTCCAGCAGCCTTCCTTGGATTCACAGCTCCTCAAAAAACTTGCCTCACCTCATGTTCCTCCACAGTGAGGTGTGAGCTGCAATCACCTAGTGGCTGTGTGTCATCTCCTTCCTGATAGACCTGTTTCAAAGCCGGGCAAAAAAAGTGATTTAGCTCCTCTGCCAGAGAAGAAGAATCCCCATCTACAGAGATGTCATTGGTTGGTTTATGATTGGTAATTTGTTGAATCCTCTGCCACACCTGCCTCATGTTGTTATTATTAAAATAATCTTCAATTTTTCTCTTATAACTCATCTTGGCTTGTCATCGCCTCTTCTTTGAGACTGGCTCTCGGCCAAGCATCTATACTTTGGCCTCATCACCAGATCTTTGAAAAGCAATATTCCTGTCATGCAAAAGTCGCTGAACCTCCCTTTTGTCATCCAGGGTTTATGGTTGGAGTAAATCCGATGCGCTTTATCCACAGTAAGAGTGTCTGTGCAGTAGGTGATATATAACTCAGAACAGCAGTGGTATACTCCTCCAGTGATCTGGGTGGTAGAAAACACACCAATTTGTTGTCCCAAAACAATCTTGAAGTAGTTTAGAGGCATCATCAGGGCCAGGATTTTTTAAGAAGTCTTTATTACAGGCAACACCCGCCTCCCAAGTGGAATATATGCTGGTGCCAGAAACAGTGACAAATGGTCTGACTGACCCAAGTGTGGTAATTGTATCACCTTGTAGGCATCCTTAATGTTGGTATACACTTTATCCAATGTATTGGATCCTCTAGTGGGGCACCTAACATGCTGGTAGAGTTTAGGGAGCACTGTTTTTAAATTAGTATGATTAAAGTCTCCTCCTATAATGAGCACAGCATCAGGATGCTTTTTTCTGCTGGTTTTCAACAATGTTATACAGAGAGCTCAAAGCTATGGCAGCATTAGCATCAGGTGGAATGTATACCAAATGATGATAACCACACTAAACTCCCGTGGCAGATATATGGGTCTGCATCTAATAGTCATACTTTCCAATTCCCTTGAGCAGTGACCCCCTGTGATGCTTGCATTAGTGCACCAGCTCTTATTCCCATAGAGGCTTAAACCCCCTCCTTTCTGCTTCCCAGAATCTTTACTGCTTCTGTCCTGCCGGAAAGAAGTGAAACAACAACAACAACAACAACAATAATAATACCTGAAATAAAACTTTTCTAACAGTATCTCATTGATGCTTTGCTGTTACAAGCATTGGATCCATAGCTACTGATGGAAAACATTTTGCTGGAAAAGTTTTTGGGGAAGAGAACAGAGTCCTTCCTTTCAGAGCAAGTGTAGGCATTATTTTTAAAAGGATTTTTTTCTGTTTACTTTTGTGTGTGTGAATTGGTGTCAGAAACTGTAGCATGTGTGTGCCCAGCCAAATGTAGCTTGTTATTTTTCTTGAATTATGGATGTTGCAACTGCAGTCTTCCATGTTGCCACATCACAGGTTAGACTACTGACATGACTTATGGAATCAGTTTTTAATACATATCAACTATCAGTAGCCATGGGAATATCTGCACTCTAAATGTTCAGAGAAACATATAGTACAATTCTCCCAGGTTGATGACAATATCACTTCAGAATGCAGAAGTGGAGGTACATATCACATTCTCTATGACTATGGAGTAAACTCTGTGCATATGGAGTGAAATCATGCTGGGAAGAACACTAGGCTAAAACTCTTATATTCATAACTTTGTTATGTATATGCTGTTCACATTTAAGTATTCTTCTGTTGGAGTCATTGGTGACTTTCATTCAATGAACAAGATGCCCTTGAAGTGATGGGAATGTATGTGGAAACATGGTTATAGTTGAGGGGTGTGTGCCAACCCCAACTTTCCATATACTTTAATTGGCATGTTATCACACGTTCAAAGTAATGACTTGCATTGTAACAACTGTCCCTTACCTTGCAGATCGGGAGAATCAATCCATGCTCATCACGTAAGTGAAAGTGTTGTCTCTATACCGTTATCTTGTACTTCATATGTACGAGTGAACTGTAGGCAGAGGAAAGATTCCATCTTTTCCTATCAGAAAAGTATAGCCGAGTTGTTTACGCATACCACAGAATATCTTGGGGTCATGGGTACCTCTTCATGTTCTTCCCATTTCAATTTGACACCTAAGATCTCCTTGTACTTACGAACAAAGCCTTAAACAGTCTGGGCCCCACGTACCTATGGGACTGTCAGATCACTTTGATCTGTGAATGGTAATCTACTGGTGGTCCCTGGTTCAAGGGAAGTTTGGCTAGCCTCAACCAGGGCCAGGGTTTTTTTGGCCCTGTTGCCAGTCTAGTGGAATCCTCTGTCCATTGAGACCAGAGCCCTGTGGGATGTTATGCAATTCTGTGGGGTTTGTAAGACAGAACTGTTCCACCAGGAGTATAGTTGAGGCAGCGATGATATCATCTGGCCTCCTCCCTTCCCTTTCTTTTTTGTTCATCAAGTCCATTGTTAACCCTCATAGGATCTGGATTTTATTTTATTGCCCTCTTGAGATGATTATAATGGTAATTTATTGAAGTGTTTCAATGTGTTAGGTATTGAAAATTGTTATATATAATGTTGTAAGCCGTCCCAAGCTCCAAGTGGGAGGGGCAGCACATTAAATCTAATAAAATAAATAAACATAACACACCTAGGGCAGACTTTCTGGCTGTTGTAGATCAACTAGCAGCTGCTACAACCCTCCTAAGAGTATACTGCCAATTAATGTTGGATAGAAAATTGCTGTCAGTGTGTGGTTTCTCATACTTCCTATGTGGACCATCTGTTTCTTTGGGCAACATGTTAAGCTGTTAAGTTTCCAAGGCAAAAATCTCTCTGAGGAAGCCTAATTAAATTAATCCATTTCCCAAGCAGAGATCCCAAGGCACTCAGGAACAAAACTGAGTGGAGCAGGAGTTAGTTCTGCACTTCCTGTGACCTATGAAGCCTGATCCGAGCTTTCTAACCCTGGACTGTATCTTCTCACATGCTTGTCAAATTCTTACTGCAGCTATTGCTTGAGAGAGAAAAGCAGGGCTATCAAGTGCCTAGTGGGCTACTAAATGGGACCAGTGTCTGTATTTCATTGGATGTGTGAATGAGAACTTTCTGAGTAACACATAGAACTTTTGGAGAAAGCACCAAAAGATTGCAGTATATCTTTAGGAGAGGGCAAAAGAAAGCAGACTGACTGCTGATGGTTGACAATAGCTTGCAAGTAGAATACTGAGATTTCAGAAGGGCTGGTGATACAGTGGCGTAAGAAGGGAGAGGATATTAGATGAGTGGATCTGGACTGAAAAGAAAATGGGTGAAATGGGAGACTGTGGGAAAGAAGTAGCTGAGGCTAGCCAGTGTAGAGAGGAACGGGGCAAGACACAATGACTGGAACTGCCATGGTAAGGAGGCTATATAAAGCTTTATCTGCTGCCAGACCTCCCGCCCCCTTATTGTGTGTAGCCTTGGTCATGGCCTAATTAGGTAAAGCAGGGTTGTTAGCTTGAGATGTTTGGCTCGTGTCCTGCACCCCCCTGTGAGTGTGGCTCTTTGTGTGCTGGGATTACAATGGAAGAACAGCTAACTATAGGCATGAAATCAATGCCAGGCTAGTGCCAGAGAGCTTTGCAGACGGGAGAGTGATACTAGCTTGCGTGATAAGGAAGGAAGCCTAGACCCTGGAGCCATCCCGCTGGGCTTGGGCCAAAACCTCTCTATTTTGGGGATTTCTACTTCCTTCTATTATATGGGCAGACTAAACTTTCTTGAGGTTTATGTTAGAAAGAAAGGAACAACTATCTCCCATCTATTGCCTCTTGAAGAAGGGATTTAAAAAAGCACTTCTGGCTTAACAGAAATATGATGATGCTTTCTATGTAGTTGTGGAGAAGGAATCTAAGTGGGTAAAGGAACCCGATTGTTCTTCAAGTGGTGTGTAGGGAAGCAAAGGGTGACAGTCAAGCCCCTGGCATGCCTTTCCTGGAGGACTGCTAACCACTTAAGGCTCTCTTACTCTTGCCCACGGCAAACAGACCCCCAAGAAAGAATTGTTCAAGTGCAGCTGCCTTTCCTCCTATTCCCAGTGAGCTACCTCCACCAGAAAATGCAGCTTGTAAATATTCTGTGTGCAGTGTGAAGTTACAGTGTTAACAAGTATACTAAATTCAAAGTAAGGAAGCCATCTTTCCACCACTGTGTGTTCAGGAGTCGAATGCAGTCTTTCCCTACAGCTCATCCCTGCAAGCCAGAATGGTGTAGGTGCTGATTTCAGCCCCCAGGAATTGGAGCTGCAGACACAAAGATAAAATCAGTGTGCACAGCATCTTTTTTTTAGGGCACTTCTCCCTGGAAGGTCTCTTACAAGTGCCAGCTGAGCAAACCCATCTAAACCGCCACCACTCCAAGGCTGATTCTGCATGGGCCAAAAACAGCGGTGTAAAAATGGTGTGAAAACAGTATAAACCCTTTTAAACCATTTTCACACTGTTTTCACACTGCTGTTTTTGGCCCATGCGGAATCAGCCCAACACTCAGATCTCCTGTGCAGGAGGTCTGCTGGGTTAGCCTACCTTCTCCACATCCTCAGCTGTGTGGTATATTTCTGGGTGGTTGGGAAGTTGACTGTCTGATGTTGTGTATCTATGTAATCTTGGACAGTAGTCACCTCACTTTCTTGATCTGTGTATTTTTATTACTCTAAGCGGAGAATCTGGTGCTGGTAAGACTGTAAACACCAAGCGGGTCATTCAGTACTTTGCCATTGTCGCAGCCTTGGGTGACTCTCCGGGCAAGAAAGGAGTAAGGGGTCTCATTTGAAAAACTCTTCTTTTTTTGGCTGTTTTCGTTTTCCTTTGTTTTTGTTTTGGACTTCTTTGGTGTTTGGCAGAGTGTTTGGACGTGACTTTTTTTTTTTACTTTGAAACAAGCAAGGCTTGAAACTTGTTTTTGGGGAAAGAAGTTTTAAAAGTGGGCACTGTGATCCACTTTGTGGATTTTTGAAAACTCTGTCTCTTTCCTCTTATTTCTTTGCCTTTTCTTTTTAAAGGAGGGTAAAAATAACCCAAAGACAGTTTGTAACTCTTTCTTTTAAGCCTTGCTTTTTGTGGTCTTGCCTTGTTATACATATTGTTGCTTTTGACTCTTCTCCATTTTGTACATTTTCTTTCTTCTCCATCTTGTTATATCTCTTTTTTTCTCTTTTTTTCCTTTTTGAGATATCTTTGCAGTTGCTTATTTTCCTCTTGATAGTTTTTGTACTTGGTTACACAGAAAGAAATGCACCAGCACTTCTTTCCTTCCCTGAGTTTGGGTTTTAACTCTCTTGCTTCTTGATGCTTTTCTTGAGCTAATCTATTTAACATTTTTGGTGTATTTTTTCAATTGTTAATCTTTTCTGGATTGGAACGGTTAATACTTTTTGGATATTCTGACAGAAAAAATTGGAATGTCCTCATCTTTAATTGATAGTTTTCTGTGTCTGTAACTTTCTGTTTTTGGGATTGTAAATGTTGTTTTTTTTACCTTTTCTTAGATATCTCCTGCCACTAAAACCGGGGTGAGTGCTGAAACAAAAGCATTAATGCAGGGTTGCGGAAATCAGGCTTTCATGGCCGGAATCACTTGGGTGCTGTGTGGTATCCGGGCTGTATGGCTGTGTTCTAGCAGCATTCTCTCATGACATTTCGCCTGCATCTGTGGCTGGAATCTTCAGAGGATCATATAATTGACCCTAGCAGAGCAGTTATGCACATTTGGTAGTAAAATTATAGACTTTGCCACATCATATTTTCAAATGCCCTCTAATGAAAAAAAACCTTGCACATCAGTGACATTCCACAAGGTGCTTGTTTATGGGGAATTTTATTTTATGTTTTAAGCATCTCTATAGTCTGAAGTTATATATTCAAGAATTTTACCATCTCATATCTGCCATTTATTTCTTAATAATATGCAGACTGGCTCCAAATGATTTGGCAGATGCTCGTTAGGCCTTTTGTAGAAGTGAAACAGAATGATATCTTAGCAATTTTGGGGAACATTGGTTAGGGTTGCAGTGAATAAGTTTCTTCTGCAATATGTTTCTCTACTTGCTAATGCCAGCATTCAGGATCAGAGGGGGAAAGCACCCGGGGCACTAGTGCGTCCTTCGCTCCCGTTCCACCCCAGAACACCCCTGGAACACCCTTGCCACACACCTCACAGGGGGCGTGCCCGGTGCATTGCGCACCCCCCATTCCTTTGGAGCTACGCCTCTGTCCAGGATCTGAAGTGAGGAACTGAATGATTCTCTGATTTCTTCTCTTAGGGTACTCTTGAAGATCAAATCATTGAGGCTAACCCAGCTATGGAAGCCTTTGGCAATGCCAAAACTCTGAGAAATGACAACTCATCACGGTTTGTAAGTATAATCAAAGTGCCAATTTATAGAATGCATGGGGTTTTTGTTGATGAACGTATAGAGAAATGTGTGACTGATGCATGTGCAGCAAGCTTATTCCTATCTAGTCAATTGATTCTTGCTTGATGTAACTGGTTATAAGAATACTGTAGTCTTACAGTAGAAAAAACAATAAACTCTCCAAAAGGGAGCAATCCTACACAGATCTACTTGGAAACAAGTCTTGTGTTATTCAATGGGGCTTACTGCCCGGAAAATGTCCATAGGATTGTAGCCACGATGTTCTTTTATGTGAAAGTTATTACTGGGCTAGAACTCAAATGCATATAGAAAGCATCCATTGGGCCAAATGAGGTAGGTCATAACTCAGTGGGGCAGCACATGGTTTGCATGAGTCTCTGCATTCAGCTTATAAAATATATTGGGTTTAGGGTATAATGCCAGAAAGATTTCCCCCTGAGGGATTGGGAGAGCCACTGCTGTTTGGAATAGAATAGATTAAAGACAAGGTGAAAGATACTAATGGCCTGACACTACATAAGGTAGCTTCATGTATTCTGGATAACTTCAGTTAAAACAGAATTCTTTATCAGACACTAACGTCTGTTTTGCTGCATGCGTAGAATGTACATCATGTCTTGCACATCATGGCAATTAACACCTATGTAAGAAAATGTACAATTCAATGAACTGTTTATTGCAAATGCCCTCATTAATTCGTCCAGTATATGAACTAGTTTCCTTACTGTCACATCTCAGGGGAAATTCATCCGCATCCATTTTGGTCCTTCAGGGAAGCTGGCTTCTGCTGACATTGACATCTGTGAGTAAATGGCTCATGTTGCTGCTAAATGGCATCAGAGTATAGTTGAGTATAATAAAGTAGCCCTCCCATAATACAACTTGTCTTTGTTTCTAGACCTGCTGGAAAAATCAAGAGTGATTTTCCAGCAGCCAGGAGAGAGAAGCTACCATATCTACTATCAAATCCTTTCTGGAAAGAAACCAGAGCTCCAAGGTAATAGGCCTTAAAATAATGTCCAGAGGAATCTGACAATCACGGAAAAGTTGGCACAGAACTGCAGAACAGAAATGCCTGGCAGTCTACAGCCCTGGGTAGTTGAACAGTCCCAGCTGCTGTCCAGCTCAACAGAAGCTGTAGCTGCTCAAGCCTTTGAAAGTAAACTTAATCCTATGTTGTACCATTGGCATTAGTGCTTTACAGTGATACATTTCTGAATGAGTTCAGTTTTCTAGCTAATAGCCCAGTGGATTAATTAGGTTCTTATGGATGCTCTTCAGAATAAAGGGCAATTTCTGAGGAGACAAAAAACCCCTTTCAGCCATTCCATTTCACTTTTTGTATGGGGAGAATATGCTGAATGTTATCACTTTGTCTGAAAGCGTGAGACCCTACTGATGATACCACCCAGGTTTGGTAAAGTTTGGTTCAGGGGTCCAAAGTTATGGACCCTCAAAGGGGGTGCCCCCATCTCCTATTAGCTCCCATTGGAAACGATGGGGGATGGGGGCACCCCCTTTTGCAGTCCATAGCTTTAGAGCCCCTGGACCAAACTTCACAAAACCTGGGTGGTATAAATAAGAGACTCTCCTTATAATACTTCCCAGGTTTGGTGAAGTTTGGTTCAGCGTGTCCAAAGTTATGGACCCTCAAAGATGTAGCCCCCATCTTCTATTAGCTCCCATTGGAAACAATGGAGGATGGGGGCACCACCTTTGGGAGTCCGTAGCTTTGGACCCCCTGGACCAAACTTCACAAAACCTGGGTGGTATCAGTAAGAGACTCTCCTAATGGTACCTCCCAGTTTTGGTGAAGTTTGTTTCTGGGGGTCCAAAGTTATGGACCCTCAAAGTGTAGCCCCCATCTTCTATTAGCTCCCATTGGAAACAATGGAGGATGGGGGCACCCCCTTTGGGAGTCCACAATACTATCCATTAATGTATATGTGACACACTGCTATCTTTGTATATATGTACTACTACAGTTATTATTAGAAATAATATCTTTCATAGTATTATACAGTCCTTGTTGTGTGGCGAGTTATTGGGTTTGGCCAGTCCTGTCACTTTGTCCTGTTTACCTCTCACCTAGTGCTCATTTTTTCTATTGTTACATCCTGGCCGAGTGGATTTGTACCTGATCGCTCTACATTCTAGTTCATCATTCTAACACTGCACCACATTAGAAAAAACAAACTATTTTACTGTGAAACAATTACATTACTGTAGCCATTTGCAATTACAGTTATTGTAATCGATTGTCAGAACTTTTGCAAGCATTGGGTAAGATTTCTATAGATTTCTAGAATAGCTGGGTGAGCCTACTGTTAGAAATTTAAAATGAAAGAATTTCAAATTTCAAAGCAACTACTTTAGAAACAATACAGCAGCATGCACGTGGATCCATAGCAAATGGTTAAGAGAAGCTTTTTTGCTGTCCTGCTGGTTCTGCCCTGATAGTTGCAATGTTAGAAGACAAGCAACTTCACTTCTGCCCTGGCTCTGTGCAAAGGAAGCCATTATAATATAAAAATAGTAAGTCACTTGATTATTCTTGTCTTCAAGGAATATTTGACAACATTTAATTGGCCAATTGGCCAGCATGCCAACCCTAGATGGAACTAGCTGCGGAAAACTATGTGGATTAAACTGCTTGACTCTGGTAACCTTCTCTGTTTACTGAAATGTATTCCACCCTCCCCCGCCTTCATTGTTTGTTCCTACAAAGCTTCTACAAATAACATTATATGCAGAGAAGCCCTTTATTAAAGCAGCTGCCCATTGGATGTCTCTGAAAGAGGAAGGCAACTTTTCACATGAATGGTCACAATTCATGGCCACTTCTTCCATGATTGGCACCAAAGGCATTTTTCAAGCATGGAAACAGATACTATGAAATAGGAAATATAGGTGAACCCTTTTCCGAGTCTGACCACAGAGATGTGATTAAAGAATCTGGGATGTTCTTGCTATTGGGTGACAAAACAGTTCCTTATTAGGCAGGTTTGGAGAGCTCTGTGGAGCAGTAATCTTATCTGGTGGTCACAAGACCTGGACTAACCACTTCTAAATTCGTCAGCAGCACAATAGTATTCCTAAGATAGCTAGAGGAATAGGGCCATAGACAGTTTTCTGCGCTAGGTGGTGCTCCCACTTTTCTGGAAAAAAACAGATAGAAAGTGAATTTCTGATAATCAGCTTGCTTATATTTAGCAGGCAAAAGCCATGATTTGAACACACAAGGGCCTTGTTGTGGATGATACAATGGCTATACAGCTGCCTTCTTAGAGTTACCAAAAACTGTAATTTCTTCTTGCTTATTACAGTTTCATTCCAATGCAAAAAAACAACACTATGAAGCATAAATAACTAGCAACATGACCAAAGAAATAATTTACCCACTTAAAAAAGGCAAGTTAATAAATAATTGCAGTATTAAAAAGTAGAACCTAGTTGCTTCTGTAATCTTACTTCTGTGTAAAGGGTGAACTTAGATTGGATGCAACATGTTCCTGTTTTCTTTCCATCAGTCTGCTAGTTCAAATTGGGTTTATTTCCCAAGGCATATCACAGAGCATAAAGTTCAGTTCCTGTCTTTTTTTTCCAGACATGCTTTTGGTGTCTTCGAACCCCTATGACTACCACTTCTGCTCGCAAGGTGTAACAACTGTGGATAACCTGGATGATGGAGAAGAACTCATGTTGACAGATGTATGTATTTTATTCACTGTAAAATCAAGCCAGGCAGGAAGACTTGTTTATGAAGCCTGAATACAATCTAGGGTGTAAACCGTTCTGAATACCATTAATTTCAGTGGAAACATTTAACCATGTGCTTTTCCATGGGAACCAATGGGCCTCAAATATACTTAATTTTGACTAGACTGGGTCCTGCATTTTGATTTGCATCTGTCTTAAGTATTCTTACCCACCAGCTTGACAAATGCTGCTTCCATGCAGTGACTATTCTCTGTAAAGCTTTCATTTTGCCACTATTAATGTTTTCTTGCCTCTGCATTGCTGATTGAGGGAAGTAGCTAATAACCCTCCTTGAAATAAATGTGAAATACAACATCACTTTGTGTGTGGTAAAATTATTTTATTAACAAAATTGGTTCAAGGTGAAAACAAAGCGTAAGGCGCAGCATGGGGGTCTGATCTTATGATCTGTGAGCTGGGCAGCACGAATGCTGTCCCCCAGTCACCTAAATTTTTCTCAGCACGCCTGCCGATGAAAAATTATCACACGCAGGAGCAGCTGTGAGATTCCAGATGGGCGGTTGCCACTTCCTGAAGACTCTTTGCTGCCAGGTGCGCAAGCCATAGAAGCCCACGTCTGGGCAGGTTACCCCTTGGCTTGCTACAACCCAAACCTCATAATGAGGTTCCCATAAAGCGGGCATTTTTGCCCGCTGTCCCCCAAGCTAAAGATCAGTCCCCCATGCGCAAACCGCCAACCCTACAACAAAGTAGGCATGCATTAACAAAATGTCAAAATAGGGAGAGGTGGGTGGGACACGTGTTTGCTCTGGCAAAATGGGGAGGGTTTAGGCCAAGACCAGCCTAAAATAGGCTGCCTGGCCCCACTTCCTCCAGTGACGCCAGGGCGCCAGGCTGCCGCCACCTGGCTCCTGCTGGAGGCTTTTTTGTCCCTGCAATCTATTGTGAAGCCAGAAACCTCGCGAGCTGTTGGGAGCTCGCGAGGCAATGGGGAGGGCGGCAGCCACCTAGGAGGCTGTCCCTTCCCCGCCAGCAATGGCGGCCGCGTTAATTCGCAGCATTCCCTTGGTCACCATTCCTCCTCTTGCCACTGGTGGGTGTTTTGGGCTTTAAAAATTACAAATGGCATCTTACTATATAATTGAGCTGTGTGTTCGCGATGATGAACCGGAAAAAAGCAAAGGACTCTGGGAAATGTAGTCCAGAGGGTGCCATTTCTCATGTATAGGGGGACTGACATTGGGAATTTAGAGGAGTTAGTAGATAGCTTAACACTATAGCAATAAGTCAGTTGCTTTCTATGTCCATCTGGAGTAGTAGGATAGACAAAACATTTTCCCTCCTAATAGAGCGAGTGAAAGCTACAAATAGTATTTGGAAAGCGAGCTGTAAATAGCTACAAAATAAGATCTTAATTTGGTCCTTAATGTTCAAGGATTCAAATAATAAATGTTCATTTCTCTTCCTCCAGATACCCTTTAATGGAACTTTTTCTTTGGTGGCTTCTGCACAGCATAAATATAATGCCTTTAGATCATCAAAAATAGCATTTGGGAGGAGAACTTCACACAGCTCTCTTCCCCAAAATGAGTTCAGCCTGTTATATTTATGCCAACCTGGGTTTTTCAAAAATTGCTAAACTAGTGACCTTCCCCACCCCATCCTGGGTTGAAGACGATTCCTGCCTGCTGAGCAAATGCCAGCAGGCAGGAAATGCTTTATTTCTCCCACCGGAGCCTCTTCCTTTCGTTTCCACTGTTTGCACCTGCCATTTTGTGTGCTGCTGGAGATTCTCTGGGAAGGTTCCCCGCCATTCCCCCTCCCCCCACACCCCTGATAAAGAAGAAATTTTGAACTGTGAAATGGCGGAAGAATATCTAATGACTGTTAAATCTAGTTTGATCTCATGGCTGCTATTAGCCAGCTTTTTGTGGGGAATTCAGTCAGGAATTGCATGTCTTGTTGTATAGTTGCACTTTTAAGGACAAAGAAGCAGGAGGCAATACAGAGAGATATTGTGTCCAAAGAGTCCTAGTTCTGGACTAACAAAAGATGACCATGCTAGATGCCAAAATTTTTCTCTTTGCATTAATAGTTTGAGACAGTTGTGATGTTCATGCTTTGTTTCTTTCTGTAGCATGCCATGGACATTCTGGGCTTTGGCCCTGAAGAGAAATATGGCTGCTATAAAATAGTGGGAGCCATCATGCAATTTGGCAACATGAAATTCAAGCAGAAGCAACGTGAGGAACAGGCAGAAGCTGAAGGCACTGAAAGTAAGAGCCTTGTTGGCACAATTGCCTGCTGCAGTCTAAACAGATACAGCATTGGTTTACAGAACTTGCACTTTATCAGATTATCTGTTTTTAAATAATCTATAACAATAACAACAATAATAACAGCAATAACAATAACAAGCCAAAAACTAGTAGCCAGGATTTCCTGCAGTGCAATCCAAACAGAATAATACACCTTTCTGATTCACTGAAGAAGAAGAAGAAGAAGAAGAAGAAGAAGAAGAAGAAGAAGAAGAAGAAGAAGAAGAAGAAGAAGAAGAAGAGTTGGATTTATATCCCCCCTTCCCCCCCACAACAAACACCCTGTGAGGTGGGTGGGGCTGAGAGAGCTTTGAAGAGCTGTGACTAGCCCAAGGTCACCCAGCTGGCGTGGGTTGGAGTGCACAGGCTAATCTGAATTCCCCAGATAAGCCTTCACAGCTCAAGCAGCAGAGCTGGGAATCAAGCCCAGTTCCTCCAGATTAGAGTACTCCTGGGTCAATTCCCCATGGTTAATTAGTCGCGTGATACTCATGCGAAATAACCAGGTTTCAGCAAGAACTCCCCACTGCCTGATCGCTGAACACGGATTCATCCTGGTTCTGGCACTCCCTCTCCCCCTTATCGCACGTTTTTTCAGAACCTGCATGAAAGTGCACCTTTTAAAAAAAACGTGCTGAATCCAAATCGGTGGGGAGGATCAGGGTTTGAATCTAGATTTGTTTTTCCTACCGTAGGTAGTGACGTGGAGCCTTCTTTTGTGTGCCAGCGAAGGCTGTGTGGAATGTGATTTCAGTTGAAACGTGGCTGCATGGAATGTGATTTCTGTGCCAACTGCAAACTAAAATTATACTTTTGTGCCAGCGCAGCTGTGTGGGTAAAGAGTACCGAAGCCATGCATAAATGTAGCTTAGTGTGAAAAACAGCTACCATCCTATCTACTCATGCGCATAGTGATGTAGCTGCACAAAAAAAAGTTTTTTAAAAAAATTCCTGCCCCAACACAGCGCAACAGCCAATCAGGACAAGGAAAAAAGAGCCACTGAGCAGATTGTGCATTCGATCACGCTATCGTGGGGATGTCCTCATCACACACACACTGCAGTGGGGAGGGTGAAACTGCAATGAAAAGGTGCCGATTCTTTTGAAACCTGGTTGTATCTAGATTTAATTTCTCAGTGGAGAAATGGCCCTGCTCTTAACCACTACACCACTGCTGCTCCACTACGCTACTGCTGAAGGGTATAACTCTGCTTTAGGGCCCCTTCTGCACATGCAGAATAATGCACTTTCAGTCCACTTTCAATGCACTTTGCAGCTGGATTTTACTGTGCGAAATAGCAAAATCCACTTGCAAACAATTGTGAAAGTGGATTGAAAGTGCATTATTCTGCATGTATGGAAGGGGCCGAAATTACAAAGCTTATTTTTTCCCCCTCATTTCCTCCTGATTTCTCATATGTGATTCCATCATAGGTGCTGATAAAGCCTCTTACCTCATGGGAATCAACTCATCTGATTTGATCAAGGGTCTGCTTCACCCTAGAGTAAAAGTTGGAAATGAATATGTGACCAAAGGTCAGAATGTAGAACAGGTATGTACCTGGTACACTATGGTTTCAAATGTTCTATCTTACTTGGAATCTGTTAGCTGTAGACCCTGCAGAAAGCTTGTGCAATGTGATGACTTTGCACAAGTCACATCTGTGTTTGTATACTAAGCCTTGTGGGAAATACACAATTATTTATTGGGTTAGATCCAAGTTTTATCTTAATAAAAAGATCCAACTTTCTCTTACGTAATTAAAAAAGGCAGGAGGAGTCTTCTATGCCCATTAAAAACCTCAGTACTGTAGTGAGAAGGGGAATTGGATGAGATTGAGCGAGAAAACTGTTTGGATTTATCCCATTTTCTATTATGTTTGTGTTGTGTAAAGACCTTGCCTTATATGTTGTACCATTACTACTCAGCTGTCTTGACAGCTTTATTTAATACTACTGCAATATTCCCAGTAATTGACAGTTCCTAAACCTAACTGAGTTGGGGAGCCCTGATGTCATGTCATCAGAAGAGAACAAATATTTATTCTGATGAACTGACAGAGCACACCATCACAAAGCAAACAATGGTGCTCCTGATCAGCAACTGAATAACAAGTGTGCCATTACTGTGCTATTCTGATGAACTGCTGCTATGTTTTCATTCACAGGTGGTGTATGCTGTTGGTGCTTTGGCCAAAGCCACTTATGACCGCATGTTCAAATGGTTAGTTTTTCGTATCAACAAAACCTTGGACACTAAACTGGCCAGACAGTTCTTCATTGGAGTTCTGGACATTGCAGGCTTTGAGATCTTTGAGGTAGGTTTCAAAACTGTATCAATACATTACACAAGGAGAAATGAGAGACTAAAGACCTGCTAGTGCAGTTTATTTTCTCCACAAACCTACAAACCACAATGTTACACTCCACTCATAACCTCTTTCAGTGCAAAAAAGTCACTGTCACTCTATGTGAAGCAAATGTGAAAAGCTACAGAATTTGTTCAAGGAGGTCATTATTATTTTGATTTCAGCATATTGTAACAATAATGAGAATGTTTACTATTTACTAGGTGCCTAAAAACCTAAACATTGTACAAGCAAATCCAAACAATAAAACAATGGCCCTGCATGGAGGCTTAGGGTCACATATTGCACTGTTATCATGAATAATTGAAATTGGTATTGAGATAATAACCCACTATACTTTTATTCCATCCATTTTGGGATTTTTATTTTAGGACACAGTGCTTAATTTGAAGAATATCTCCATTCTATGGAGCATAGGTGTCAAACTTGTGGCCCTCCAGATGTTATAGACTACAGTTCCCATCATCCCCTGCCAGCATCATACTGGGAGTGGATGATGGGAACTGTAGTCCATAACATCTGGAGGGCCACGAGTTTGACACCTGTGCTATGGAGGCTCAGGTCACACATACACCCAGGGTGACCTTTTTTCATCTACACCAGGCCAGACAGTTGGCTCTTTACTTATCCCATTTGGATCTTGCTATAGCAACCCAAGAAAAGGTTTTCTCCATCATGGCACCAAAACTTTGGAGCTCCCTCCCCAGGGAAATTTGTCGGTTTTCTTCAGTCAGTGTCTTTCACCAGTAGGTGAAGACTTCTTTATTTCATCTGGCATATCCCCAATAATAGTTATTGACCCTCCTTCTAGTGTTGGTTGTCTGTATGTTTTCATTGAATTGTTTTATAATGCTAACTGCACTTTAATTGTTTAAATGTTTAAAATAAAATAAATACAATGTTTAAAATAAAATAAAATAAATTAGCTGGCTGTAGTGAGTTTTCTGGACTGTGGGGCTATGATCTGGTGGTTTCTGCTCCTAATGTTTCACCTTCATCTCTGGCTGGCATCTTCAGAGGAATGTCACAGTAAGAAGCATTTCTCACTGTGTCATATCTCACTGTGAAATACCTCTGAATATGCCAGCCATAGATGAGGGCGAAACGTTAGGAGAAAAAACTTCAACATGGCCACACAACCCAGGAAACCCACAATAGCCAGTTGATTCTGGGTGGGAAAGCCTTTGATGATACCCAAAATAAATGAACTGGGATGTTTTGAAGCATTCAGGTTTTTACTTTCTTGTCTGCAGTTTAACAGCTTTGAACAACTGTGTATCAACTTTACAAATGAGAAGCTGCAACAGTTTTTCAATCACCATATGTTTGTACTGGAACAAGAAGAATACAAGAAAGAAGGGATTGAGTGGGTCTTCATTGACTTTGGCCTGGACTTGCAGGCTTGTATTGATCTGATTGAAAAGGTAAAGCTGAGGCATTATGGTGCAGGACATACAGGCTGATGTCCTTGAAAGGGGTGAGGCATACCCATGTTATAAAATCCAGTTCTGGTGTCCTCTTGCTTCTAATCAATTTACCAGAAGAGCAACAGTAGCTGGCCAGTCCTTTTACAACACAGTAAAATAATGTCCTTTTCTTCTTCTTAGCTACATTTACAGTTCTTTATATTTCTGACTGAAAGCTGGTCCCATTCTCCATGACCAGCAGTTTCTAATGCTCAAAATAGATTCACTCCCAGGGACACTCGAAATAATGCACCACAATGCAATGTATTCTGCTGCGAAAGAACACCTTTAAAAATAGATGCATACCATAGTGTCTGAGGTGGAAGGATAAGTCATCACAAAGTGAATCTTTGTGGTCTTGTGAAAGTGATTCCTTGTTATTAATACCACTTTGGAAATGCTAGAACAAAATATAAGCAACTTGTGGCCCTATAACACAGGACTGCTTTTACAAGAATACTACACCACATGATTTTGGAGGGAGAATGATATATTGTCATAAACTGGGATAAATATTCTGCTTCATAAAGGTGCATGCAAATCAGCCAGTTATTCTGAAAAATCAAATCCCCTCCTGAATGATGGGGAAGGACCCTATTGGTATGTTCCTGGAAGAATAGGCCATATTGCTAAATGTCTTGTGTTATACCTTGTGTGATAACTATGGACCATTTACAATGGTCAAAAACTGTTGGAATATGCTTATAGAGACACTTTGAGTTGCTCTATATAAAAGTTTCCTAACTTAAAGGGTAGGGTTAAATGGAGTAAAAACAAATAAATGCTGTTCCGTTCTGTTACATATTTATAGCACTACCAGTACACTTAAGACTACATCTTGCTCTGCTAGGACAAAGAAAACAAATTAACTTTATAACTTCTGATGTACATGCTCACTAACATGTAACCAATGGCTATCTGACTGACCAATAGCCAATTGTGTGTGTGTGTGTATGCATATATACATATGTACATACATACATACACAGAGAGAGAGAGAGAGTGAGAGAGATTCTCAGTTGCTTTTTATACTTGAGTTTATTAACTATAAAGGGAGGGTTACATGGAGACAAAATAAGGAATCCCTTTCTTTCCTGTTACACATCTGTATTACTGTACGTTTGGTTACATCTTGGTACCTACCTGCTGTCTTGTGCTCATGGTTGTGGTGGTGCTGGTGTCGCATCTGCTCAAACAAAAACAAAAAACAGAGTTAACTTTATAACTTCAGACGTGCGTGCTCACTAACATGTAAGCAATGGCTATCTGACTGACCAATAGCTAATCAATAGATCAGGTCATGAACAGTGACTTCAGCAACTTGTTTACGTACAAACAGTTCACGCTTTTACAGCTGAGTTGTGACAGACACTTGCAAAATCCCAACACTAATCAACAGGCCAGCTCATTACAATATAACCTCAGCATCCTGTTTACATACAAACAGATGTTAACTCTTTTATGACTGGTTGTGAAAGACACTTGCAAATACCAACTAAAGCTGATGAGTATCTGCCATAAACGGCAGTGATGACTGCTTATACTTTTTGCCTCTTATGCTAGAAAACAATTAATATCACCTGAAACTTTTCTCCTGATCAATTTCCTTTCCTTATAGCCACTGGGAATCCTGTCTATTCTGGAGGAGGAGTGTATGTTCCCCAAAGCATCTGATATGTCATTCAAGGCCAAACTATATGATAATCACATTGGGAAATCACCCAACTTCCAAAAGCCCCGACCTGATAAGAAGCGCAAATATGAAGCCCACTTTGAGCTGGTGCACTATGCAGGAGTGGTATGTTTGGGAGTCCTGGCTACCATATTCTGGCCTTTGTCTGTTGTTTTCGGTGTTCTGCTTCTATTACTTGTTGCTTTGTTCTGATTGCAGGTACCCTACAATATTGTTGGTTGGCTAGATAAGAATAAAGACCCCCTGAATGAAACGGTAGTAGCCATCTTCCAAAAATCACAGAATAAGCTGTTAGCTGCCTTGTATGAGAATTATGTGGGCTCTTCAGGTGAGTTGTATCACTCTCTTTGCTCACTCTACATGGTGCTATACATAATATACATCAGAACATAAGAAGAATCCTGCTGGTTCATACCAAAAGCACATCTAGTAAAGCATCCCATTTTTATAGTGTCTAATTTGATGTTTCCAGGAAACCTAAACGTTAAGTAGGGTCAGGAGTCATGTTTTTCCCTAGCAGCTGGTAATCAAAAATATTA
Organism: Sphaerodactylus townsendi; assembly: GCF_021028975.2. Taxonomy (NCBI): domain Eukaryota; kingdom Metazoa; phylum Chordata; class Lepidosauria; order Squamata; family Sphaerodactylidae; genus Sphaerodactylus; species Sphaerodactylus townsendi. The sequence goes on from NC_059429.1 coordinate 100,889,498, forward strand.
TTATATACTACTACAATGTAGCATTTCCACATATCTGAAAATATCTCTCTTCTGAAGGAGTTTTATGAAGTAGGAACTGAAATGTATCAAATTTCATGATTATGTTATGGAGTTTTTGTGGACTCAGTTAAGCCCCTTCCACACATGCAGAATAATGCACTTTCAATCCACTTTCAAAATTGTTTGCAAGTGGATTTTGCTATTCCGCACAACTGCAAAGTGCATTGAAAGTGGATTGAAAGTGCATTATTCTGCATGTGCAGAAGCGGTCTTTGATATGATACCATCCCCAGATTAGACCCAAAGATGCCACTGACATTTTCCAGATGATTTAAAAACACCATGAGGACCTGATCCTGAAACAGCCACGTGGATCTTTCAGCACTTGAAAAGGTGGGGGAAACAAGAACGCCTGGTCCAACTACACTGTAGTCCCAATCAAGAAAGAAAGAAAAAGATTATGCCTCTCCTCAAAACTACCTGTGGAAAAACATATTTTGGACACCCTTCTGTGTTAGAATTCAAGGAACTTGGTCCCTTAAGATTCTAGATCCAATAATTTAGCAGAGTGCACAGGGCTTTCATGTATGTGTAGCTGAGCCCCATTCAATCCCTGTGTGTGCTAGAACAAAATAACTCCAAGTCCTTTGTCTATTCAAACTAACGTACTATGTTTATTGTAGCAACCCAATTTCTAGGCAGGATATGGGCAGTGAAAGTGAATAGAGTTTCTAATCTAGTCTGTCTAACTAGGATTGAGGAAGATACGGGACTTGTGTCCTGCCTTCACTGTTACAAGCTGGAGAAGTATGTGTGCTTGTGGGAAGTGTGAAAAAACCAGAAGGAAGGAGGTTGTGTGAAGAAACCGGAAGGAAGGAGGTTTCACTGAGAGTAGCAATCTACACATGAAAAGGATAGTGTCAGAGCAGTAGAGAAAGCAGTGCCTTGTCCCCTCTGCCTGTCTGATTCTATAGTCAAGTCCCCTCTGAAGGCTGAGCTTAAGAGACAGTTCAAAGTCCTTCAGTTTCAACATTCTGGACCATTTGAAAACTATTGCATTTAGGTGAACTGCAGATAACAATACTCTCCTTTATTCCGTCCATACATTTTTGCACTCTTATATTCCTTCCCTGCATTTGTTTGTTTGCCTCCTTGGAAGGAATTGAGAGTGGTGTCCAAGGAGTACTCTGGCAATTTTCTGTTTAGTTATCAACCAAGCTTAGTATTAGAAATGGAATGACAACTGAAGTACTGCTCAGATAATTCCTTGGGCCTGTTAATTGATCAACCAATTTATTTAGCTTATGACATTTTCCTCGCACCTTTCTTTAAAAAGATGATCAAGATGACTTCTAATTGCAGCAAATAAAAACAACTCAAATATGAAATGACTGGTAATAGTACAGGTAAATACAACATGTCAACGACATCACTCTTATCAATTCTATCAGCAAGAAATCACTGCAGTGCTCTTAAACAGTTCAAGACTACAAAACAGAATAGCCAGTAGTTTCCACAAAGCTTGTGCTATCTCCTAAATCTTGTCAGCCTGAACTAAATGACTATCTCTATAACAATAATAATTTCTATGTTGCATTTGGCAGATGAAGTCAGGCCAGGTGGCAAAGAGAAACGCAAGAAGGCTGCTTCATTCCAAACTGTATCGCAGCTGCACAAGGTAAGCAAATCACTAATTAGATCCAACAGAATCCCATTTGTACTTCTGGGCAAACTGGACTTGTCCCAGCTATTAGGTCTTTCTTGAACCCTAGAAAGGAACTAAGACTACTAGAGACTGGCACTGTAGCTCAGAGTATTCTGCTTTGCAGGGAACCTCTGTTCTCACAATCCATTTCTTACTGTCTTGTCAGCATCATAATTTCATACTTGAATGAGAGAGGTTCTAGCATGGGGAGGAATGGGGTTCCCTTTGTGGTAGGAAAATGCTTACTGATACGCTAATGCTGCATCTGTGCTACGTGGTTCCTGGCTACATGGTATCTCTGTTGCTGAGGGAGAGGCAGTTAAGACTTGCAGTGATGTTTAGATAATTTATTACTTGAACATCACTTTAAGTCTGTGCTATTTCTCTCCTCACTCTTGACTGCGGGAAGGACAACCTTTGGGAAGAAGAAAACCAGTGTGGATTGTACAGGAGTCTGAACTCCAGCCCTCTGCCTTTGCTGTCCTGGGAGAGAATCAAAGGAGCATAATGCACTCCACCACAGAACCAGTTGGCAGTATCTATCTCTCAGGTGTCTCCTAGAGCCTTCTAGACACCAGACCCTTCTAGAATGTTCTTATCCTGTAGTAAATGAGGCAGATTGAAAGAATAGAGGCTGGAGCATATTTTCTGATCCATTGATGGGAGATAAGAGATTTTTATACTGAAGGATGTGATGTAAATGGCTGAGCTACTTGTAATAATGGCACACCCATTTCAAGCAAAAGAGGGTGGTGGAAAGTGCTTTCAAGTTACAGCTGACTTACTACAACCCTGAAAGGTTTTCAAGGCAAGAGATGAAATGAAGTGGTTGCTCTGTAGCTATCCTGGACTTCCTTGGTAGTCTCCCATCCAAGAACTAACCAAGGCTGACCATCTTAGCTTCTGAAATCTGATGAGATCGAGATAGCCTGGGCCATCCAGGCCAGGGCACAGTAAAAGATGCATCCTGTTTTCAAGAGCAATAGACCTATTACTTATGGCAGCATGGGAAGAGAACACAGCCTACTGGTAAAGCATAATTTTTGAATGCAGAACGCTTCAGGATCATTTCTTGGCAATTCCAATTAAAGGGGTGAGAAGGACAGCTCCAAGGGCGGAGCGAGGGGGAACTGCGCCTGGGGCACTTGTGTGCCCTGCACCCCCACCATGCCCCCACCACATCTCTGCACCAGTGTGTGCCTGGGTTGTCACACCCCCGCACCGTTGGCACTATGCCATTGCTTAGCTCCGCCTGAGACCCTGCTTGCTAGGGTAGAGTGACTAACTTGAACTATGGTCTGACTCAGTATAACTTCATATATTGACTGCCTGTAGCCTCCCCCATCTCCCTCCCATGCCCCCCCCCCCCAATTACTCTCTTTCTAGCTGAGCTAACTTACAGTGCTGGAGCACAGCTTGAAATTTAACCACATGACTGGAATCTTAAATCAAGCCAGTGAAGAATAGGAGTATGATAGTATGGCATGGACAAAAGAAGATTGGATAAATTTTAAAGGAGAAATCTCATGCATGTTCCTAAATGCATGTTCCTAAAGCCAAATACCTGGAGAGGTGTTGATTGGACAAATGTTACCTGGCTCTTTCTGCATGATTAGTCACAGTCTGCAGTCAGCTCTTGTCCTATTTAATGTCCAATGAAAACATGCCTATTTTTTTTTGACGGCTGTGCTTCTCTGTGGAGCCTTTACTGGTTCTGTCCTAACATTGGCCATTTCTCTCTGTGTTAAGAACAATGGCAGGGAGCAGAGTCTGGTTCTTCCTCCTGAATCAGAAGAGGTTGAACAAAGACCCAGGGCATAGAAATAGATCAATCTAGATATACAGAGATATCAATAGATATGGACAGATATAGATATAAAATTCATAATACCATCTCCTGAGTTTGAATAAACAGTCCTCTTGCCGAACAGAGAACAGGTAATGAGATGTAGTGGGAAATTGGGCTGCCCTTTGTTTAACTGTAAATATCTGCCTTACAGGAGAACCTGAACAAACTGATGACCAACTTGCGTGCCACCCAGCCCCATTTTGTCCGCTGCATAATTCCCAATGAAACAAAGACCCCAGGTACACAATCACAAAGAACAGGATATGTCTGTGACAAATGGCCAGGGGAAAGTCTGAATTTTGTTTTGTTTTTAAATTTGAGGTTTAAAAACCTATTTCTTTGTCATAAATAATACTAAACAGTGTGATAATAAGCAGAATTATGCCCTTGAAGTCAATGGGCTTAGCAAGGGGTTAATTCTGTTTAGGACTGCACTAAAAGTCTCTGATAGTTTAACCCTAAACATAGTAAACCTTGTGGCTGAATGAATGTGCTAAAATCTGGCTGTAAAGACACTGATCTCTTAGGCTCATTCTGCACATGCAGAATAATGCACTTTCAAACTGCTTTCAGTGCTCTTTGAAGCTGTGCGGAATGGCAAAATCAACTGTTTCAACTTTCAACTGTTTGAAAGTGGTTTGAAAACGCATTATTTTGCATGTGCGGAAGGGGCCTTCATTTTCTTTTCCCGCTACTCTTCCTTCCTTCCGTGTATTGATTTTAGTTCAACAATTTAATACAATAAACACCATATGTGTTTATTTCTCTACCTCTTTAGCTCTGTCAAGGAGTATGTTTTTTTTTTTATTTTGAGTGGTTCCTCATTTCCTTTTAAGTATAAAGAGTTGTTGTTGATGAGAGGTCCCTAGAGACACAGATTCCCTTCTGTCCTGTGCAGGTGTCATGGATCCCTTCATGGTGCTGCATCAACTGCGGTGCAACGGTGTGCTAGAAGGTATCCGCATTTGTAGGAAAGGGTTTCCGAACAGGATCCTCTATGCTGACTTCAAGCAGCGGTAATTCTGCTATCTTTTCACCTATTCTGGCCACTGGTCATTCTCAGTCCCCTGATAGCTATAAGAAACATTGTGTGTATTTCCACATGATTGCAAGGGTGAAATCCCTATAATAGCAAAACTTTTTGGGCTTACTACAAACTTTATATAATTTTATGTCAGTTTAATTATCATGGCTCCCCCCCTCCAAATCCTGACTTGAAGTGAGGATGCTGAAAACTGGGTTTCATGCTATGACAGCTCCCATGGTTCTTTTGGAGAGGGAAGATACAATAGAAATTGAGCAATGTTTAAAAATAGGATGAGCTTTGGTGAGTCTGAGCCAACTTCATCAGATGCGTGAAGTGAATCATTAGCCAGCAAGATCTTTATATACAGAGAGGAAAGAAAAATTGTGAATAGTGAATCTGTGACATTTCCAGCAAAATTCCAGATCAGGGGTCCCCAGCATGGACTCCTGGATGTCAGAGTGCCCGCTAACCCTTCTCCTGGCTCCCACCAAGTGTTTGTAGACAATAGGCAGGGGCAGACGGGACTTTTGCCCATTAGGGCTATGACTGGCCATTTGAAAACTGATTGAGTGCCCATCCCCACAGTTAGAAGTGCCAAATTCACTTTGAGAAATTCCTGGAATTTTGGAGGTGGAGCTTGGGGAGAGCACATTTTGGGTAAGGGAGGGACCTCAGCAGGTTATAATACCAGGGCGTCCATCCTCCTGAGCTGCCATTATCTCCAGGGGAACTGATCTCTGTCGTCTGGAGATCAGGTGTAGTTCCAGTTAATCTCCAGGCCCCACCTAAAGGTTGGCAGCCCTAAACAAAGTGCAGCTCTCTTCACTGTGTGACTGAAGGTAAACTGTGTTTATACAGGATAACATGTTTTAAAATATGCCTGCACTACTGAAGAGTTACTGTTAGAGTTGCTCCCTGACATTTTGTGGTTGACTCTGCTTCCTGTGGGAGCAGTTTTCTGGTTGAACCCACCAACCTGCATCAGAATTTTAAAAGTGCCTGCAGCTAAAATAGCCCTGCCCAAGAATATAAGAAGCAGTGTAGGGATAATTTACAGTGGCTGTAACTAGTAAACCAAGGCTCCTTCAAAAAGAAGGGACTGTTAAACCACTTTAAATAGGTCATGTAAACAGCTGCAGTTTTCATGTTTCGACATACAAGCATATAAGCAGTGACTGGTAAAAGCTTAGAATAAGTGCTTGTTCAGAGCAACTATAGGACTTTAAGATCTTTTGAGGACATCTGTTTGGCTGTTGTATGGAACAGGATGTTGGAATGGTAGACAGTTGGTCTGATCCAATCACAATTGCTCTTAAGATTGTGTCTTCATCAGTTTAGAGTCTTCTGGGGAAAGGAGGTACAAACTCCCCATTTGCCACAGCATGTAGGCATTCTTGATTCCTAGGATCTGCTTCATGTTGATGCTACATCCTTTATCGTTTTAGCTACCGTATTCTGAACCCTGCTGCCATTCCTGAAGACAAGTTTGTGGATAGCAGGAAGGCCACGGAAAAGCTGCTGAATTCTTTGGATCTTGACCGCTCCCAGTATAAGTTTGGACACACTAAGGTGTGTGATTCTCAGTGTGAATTAAATGAAAGCCTTGAGGATGGACAAGATGTGTGTAAACTTAAGTCTGCATATGGCTTCTTTTTATAGTGATGCCATTTCAGTTTTGACTGTTCAACATTATCTGTTTTCACACATCCTGCTTATTGTTAAGGACAGGTACTTTCCCCCGCAATACTTTCCTGTTCATTCCTCCCTATGCACTTTCTCCGGCTCTGTGCCAGCACACAGCTGCCTTCATAGCTTATAGATAAAGTGTTCCCTGTCACCCAGGAGCAGCATGGGAGGCTTGAACATGAGAAAGCTGGACTCCACAAGCAGAAATGTTCAATCCACAGAAACACTCTGGTTGATTCAAGCAAGCCCCTTACATCCCTAGATCGCTTGCACCTCTCCTTTGCCTGTCTCTTTTGCCTCCGTCCTTCTGCTTACTATCTCCAGGCGATCTCTGTAATTCCAGCAACCTTATCCCATTATTCACTGCTGTAGTCCTGATTTTTGTATTCTGACAAGGGGCATATCCTTCATTTGTATTTCCTCCTACAGAATTAGTATGATGGATTTTCCCAATTCACTTGTTTACAGGTGTTTTTCAAAGCTGGCTTGCTGGGTCTTCTGGAGGAGATGCGAGATGAACGTCTGGCTAAGATTATTACAATGCTGCAAGCTAGGATGCGTGGGCGTCTGATGCGAATTGAGTATGGCTGGATCATTGGTAGAAGGTACAGAGATGAACAAACCTTTTTCTTCTTTGCCTTTTGCCTTTCACAAGAATCACACATTTTGCCTTCCACAAAGATTTTTATGGGAACATACGGGTGTTCTCCACATGGGGACAGGGCTGTGTAGTTTCCCTCTTGTTGCTGAGGCTGCTAATAAAATACAGCGGTGACTGGATTCCCACTCAACAGGCTTCCCTGGTCTTGTAAAAAATTACTAATTTAATATCACTGTGTTGATATACTTTTATACTAAAGTATGCTTCAGGTACTCTGAGTTCCTAGCTTTCATTTAAGTAAAGTAATCTTCCCCCGATATATCTCTTCAAGGAAGAGGGCTAAAGGTAAAAGTAGTCCCCTGTGCAAGCACTGACACTTGGGGTGACAGTCACATCACAACATTTAGTAGACAGACTGTGTTTATGGGGTGGATTGCCATTGCCTTCTCCAGTCATCTGCACTTTACCCCCAGAAGGCTGGGTACTCATTTTACCAACCTTGGAAGAATGGAAGGCTTCAGGACCAAATGCAATTCATGAGCAGAGCCTGGACCGCAATGCTGCAGCTTACCACTCTGTGCCAGGGGCTAGAGACTCACCTTGGAAACCCCTACCCCCATCAAAAATACTAATATTACCTCAAACTTTGGAGCAAAGCAGATCTGGGAAGGGTTAGAGAAAAGCTGGGGAACACTGGGAGGGGTATGAGTACAGTGTTATGGAGAGACAGGGGAAAAATAATTTTCTTACAGCATCAAACTTGGGGCAAATAATCCAAGCAGAAACATCTCTTAAGTGCTGTATGGAGCCATTTTTAAAATTTTATTTCTAGCTGAGAGTAGAGAAGCAGTTATATATCCCATGCCTGCCTTCCACTAAGTTGGATCCTATGACTCTCTTGTGCTATGTCTTCCTCCAAAGGAAGAAGACTCCCTTCATTGGAGAATGATTTTTTGAACAGAGAAATCTCTCTCTCTCTTTGTTGAAGGAAGTTGCCCTGTTGGAGAAAGGCTTTGCAGAAAGTTGTCAAAGGATCCATCCCACAATGATTGAGCACTTGCATGGATTTAAGCAATTCTCTCTCATCCATTAAGCCTGTACTCAATCCTTTGCCCAATATATATCTTTCTCCAGTAATCTTCAGGTTGTAGCCTATAATAGAAGCCGGAAACCCAAATCTACCTTCTTTGTTATGGCCGATATTCATACTGTGAGAGTGACTACAAAATAGAATCTCTACATGTTTGCTTCTTGCCTACAGGGAGGCTCTCTACACCATCCAGTGGAATCTGCGTGCTTTTAATGTTGTCAAGAATTGGTCCTGGATGAAACTTTTCTTCAAGATCAAGCCTCTTCTCAAGTCAGCTCAGACAGAGAAAGAAATGGCCCTCCTCAAAGAGGAGCTCCAGAAGTTGAAAGAGGCTCTAGAGAAGTCAGAAAATAAAAGAAAGGAGCTGGAGGAGAAGCAAGTTAGCATCACCCAGGAAAAGAATGATCTGTCGCTGCAGCTTCAAGCAGTGAGTAACTGTGACAACTACCATTTCCATATTCCAAAAGAAGTCTAAGCACTGGTATGCGTAATCTGAGGAAGCTAAAAATTAAAGCTGGTATACCTTCGAACAGAACATCCTAGATTAAACAATGGTTTAAAGATAATTTTGGAACCTTCCTCTGGTGTAGGAGACGTCCTTCACAAGGGTATCTTTTGGTGGAGGAAGAACTTCTTGCCCCAGGAAATGCTCCATACTTAGCCAAAGAAACTGACAGGATACAATTCAATATGTTGACTTGGGTACCCTCAATTAGAACAGATGAATAATAAGGACATCCTCTTGTTTTAAACTCTTTGGTTATAATATATGAATAAGTAAAACTAACATTTGGTGCCCTCAATAGCAGGTGAAACTGTATTTGTTTTTGAAATTTCCCAAGTTTTTCAGATCTCAATTTTCTGAGATTTTTTGTAAGCATTAGAATAACAGAGGAAATACAGATAGAGAAAACTAGCAATTGATGACACGTAGGAATTTTTTTTGGTGTGGAGGGGAGAGGAAACTTTGAAGGTAATTAGGAGCCATGCAAGCAACCACAATCCTATCCACTAAAGTCCTGGAGCCCATTCACAACTAAATTCTCTATTTAAGCCTTCACCTGATACTGCATGTTGTCTGTCTTTAGTCAGCAATCACAAGGGAGGGCGATAGGCTTGCCATCTCAAATGAAAGCTGAGACTCTAGAGAGGCTGAATTATGTGCCAGTTATCTGGTTCTGTGCATGCAGTAAAGCATAGGTGTGATCATCCCTGCTTTTAACTTCCAGAATTAATGTGTCTGATATTTCCTGAAGTGGGACTTTGGAGATCCCTTCAAATGTAGGGAGATGCCTACCCATACCCATCAATGGCACAGAAGAAGAACTTAACAATAATTCTCAATATATTGTATATATCTGTCTCTTGGGAGCAAGACTGGCCAGTGGGTGAAGCACCATTTTCTATGCTTCTCTTTTCAGGAGCAGGACAATTTGGCTGATGCGGAGGAGCGATGTGACCTGTTGATCAAGACCAAAATCCAACTGGAAGCCAAGGTGAAGGAACTGATGGAGCGTCTGGAGGATGAGGAGGAGATGAACTCCGAGTTGACCTCTAAGAAGCGAAAACTGGAGGATGAATGTGCTGAGCTGAAGAAAGACATTGATGATTTGGAGATCACTCTGGCCAAGGTGGAGAAAGAGAAGCATGCCACAGAAAACAAGGTATATGGATGATCCTTGTTTATGATTACAGGGAATTGGCAGCATCCAGGATTATGTGCTGAGTTCATCCACAGTGGGCTTACATTGGATTTCAAGTGACTTAGGTTGACTTAGTACAAACTTTGCATAGGTTTGTACTTTTAGTGCGTATTTTCTGGTAGTCAATAGGAAATCATTTTAAGACCGTCTGAAAAGAGTCAAAGGAATGCTTATGTTGGTGGATTTTATACTGCCTGAAATTGCTACGAGTTTAGCAGAAAATCCATGTTATACGACATCAAAACCTAAGACCAAATGGAGAGAAAATTATCTGCTCCTTCCACTCTGTTTTACTATAGAAAGCAGGTGAACATGTAATTTTTCCACTAGTCTTTTTGTTAATTGATGAAAATGGCCAACTCCATTCCCCAGCTTCAGTTGCTTTTGAATTACTCAAAGTTTGGGTGACTTAAAAAATTGTTCACTTTAACTCCATGTATCCCCTCCAAGTTAAGCTAAGATTTTGTCACTTCATCCTAGGTGAAAAACCTGATTGAAGAAATGGCTGCTTTGGATGAGGTCATTGCTAAGCTGACCAAGGAAAAGAAGGCATTGCAGGAGGCCCACCAGCAAGCTCTGGATGACCTTCAGGCTGAAGAGGACAAAGTCAATACCCTGACCAAGGCCAAAGTCAAGCTGGAGCAGCAAGTGGATGATGTGAGTCAAAGAATGAAAAAGTCTGAGGTGGCTGAGTATAATATTAAGACATTCATAATGTCCAGTGGCAGAAGAGCCTGTTAAAACCATCTTGTTCCATCCAAACATCTCCATGTTGGTTTGTGTGATTAGTACAACTTAGGCCCCTTCCACACGGGCCAATAAACGCAGGCTAACGACAGTATAAAACCCGTTTTGGATGGGAACTTCACATGGATCCCACTCCTAACATAAATCTGCCCCGTGTTTTCCCCCCCAACCTGGGTTTTTCAAGAATTGCACTACCTGCGATTCTTTGGTTTTAACGTGGCATGCAGCTGTGGGCAAGCGAACAGCAGCCGGAAGAAGCTTTTAGTTGCCACGCTTCTCTCCATTTTCTAAGGTCCTGCCTGGCAGCTTCATAGCCACGCAGGGACACGGGGGTGTTAGCGTGGCTGTGGGGGGTCTTTGCCTGCCTGCCTGCATAGGTATGCAGTGGCGGGAGGTGAGAAACAAAAAAACCCTGTGTCTCCGTGCAAAGGTGTGATGGCAGCCTGCATTGCTTCCTTGGGCTACATTCGCTGCCTGCATGGAGGCATGTGAACACGCTGATTGGACAGCGGGTTGCTTTATGCCAGCTGCAACTCTACTTTTGCTGTGCAGGAAGGGCCAAAGAATGGTTGAATTACAAATACACAGCTAAGGAGGGCAGCAGGGACTTACCGCGGCCACCATTTGCTGCCAGGGGAAGGGTGACATGCTGCTCCTTCCCCTTCCTGCTTGGCGAGGGGTGGGCCCATCCCTGGGGAATCGAGTCAGCATGGCCTGCGCTGCTGACTGGCTGGCGGCTGACGTCAGGGCACAGCGTCATGGTGCCGGCCGCCTGTGCTGCCCCCTCACTACTTAAGGCGGGGCCGGGCATGTGTGGGCCCTCTTTTGCCCCACCGCCGAAAGTGTTTGCGTATTATTTTCACTCAGTTGTATGTTTCTCATCGTGCTAGCCAATCCCTCCCTCTGGTGGCAAGAGAACTGGGCTAGTACATGTGTTCCAGCCCATACTCATAAACCCTTCAGCTTGGAGGCCAACAAGACCATTGCTTCCTATATTTTAAAAAAGAACATTGTTGCAGGGTACCACATGTATGAACTTGGTTGCAGGAGGAGAGGACATGGGGGAAATGAGGTGGCAAAACATGTAGGATCTTATTTCATTTCCCATCCTATATTTTTTTGTTAACTACAGCTGGAAGGTGCATTAGAACAAGAAAAGAAGATACGGATGGATCTGGAAAGGGCAAAGCGCAAGCTAGAAGGTGATCTGAAGCTGACTCAGGAATCTGTGATGGATTTGGAGAATGACAAGCAGCAGCTGGAGGAGAAACTCAAAAAGTGAGCGGTAGTTCATGGAAATCTGTGCCATCAAACCAGAATGCATTTTATAGACTCTGCTATCTTCTTGATAGCATTCCAATGACATAGAGCAGGGGTAGGGAACCTGCGGCTCTCCAGATGTTCAGGAACTACAATTCCCATCAGCCCCTGCCAGCATGGCCAATTGGCCATGCTGACAGAGGCTGATGGGAATTGTAGTTCCTGAACATCTGGAGAGCCGCAGGTTCCCTACCCCTGACATAGAGAATACCACAACCAGATGTTGTACAGCTCCATTATGGAATTTCTCAGAAATACTTATAGACCAAGAAAGACATTTTTTCTTTCTGCAGTTCCTTGACAAGAAAACACATGAATATACAAAGATAGAGACCCAATGGTTTTTATGTCCCATTGATACTGTGAAACTTAATATTGTCATCTTTTAGGTTTTCACCCTCTTGTATCTTGCTTTTCCCCATGCTGACCTTGAATTCTCAGTTATTTGTGTAGGTATGGGAAGGCTATGAAATGACACTGCACATTGCAACCAGCAGGTACCCATTATAGCTTCAGGACTCTTTTGGATGAAAAACAATGTCAGGAAGTGAATATATCTTATTCTGTGGCCCTCCCCTAAAGTAGTTACTATATTGCTTAAGAGATTAGATACTGCATTTTGGATCCAAATTACTGTTAGTGGAGTGAAGTTTCCAGAATAAAATTTTATGTGTCCTCTTTCCCACTGCGGCTAACTGAGCCATGTCAAGTTCTCCTCCTGGTGGTCAGGGGGCTATCACAGCATGAGATACAAAGAAAGGGCTGAGGTAGCAGGGGCCTCCTCTTTTGGCAACAGAAGTACTGTTGCATTACAAAAAGTCCATTATGACAACACTATGGCACATGAATGCGTGATATTGGGCCTTTCCCCACTTACCTTAAGCCCCGCGCTACTCTCCTCAAGTAGCGCGGGGTCCCCCTGCACTCCCCAAGACAGGGGTGGCGACAGCGCAGCCACCCCAACGCTGCTGCTGTCGCGCCCCCTCAGCGCGCGGCATCCCTGGCGCTGGAGAAAACGGCGCCTTTTGGTGCGCCAGGGATGCCGTGAGCTGAAAGCAGCACGCAGCATAGGGGGGATCCTTGTGAGTGGGGAAACGCCCTCTGTCTTATACTGAATCAGACTATTGGTTTATCAAGACCAGAATGAACTACTCAGGCTGGTGGAGGCTCTTCAAGGTGTTAGGATGAGGTCTTTTGAATTACTTACCTCCCAATTCATTTAAATTGACATGCCCGGGACTGAATCTAGGACTTGTGCATGCTAATTAGATGCTGTGTCACTGAGCTATCTTCAAATGACCACTTTTACATTAGGCAATTGTTGTAAAAGAAATCCTTTTACAAGGATTTTATTATTCTCCCAGGAGTTAAAATTACCAAGAATTCCACAGTCCCAGTCTAACCATAGGCTATTTCCTTTACAGGAAAGACTTTGAAATGAACCAGTTAAATTCAAGAATTGAAGATGAACAGGTCCTTGGAACACAACTGCAGAAGAAAATTAAGGAACTCCAGGTTAAGTTAACAGGGCTTTTTGAAGACTACTAGTAACCTTAATCCTAATCGTTTTGATTGCTTAGCAAATGGTAGGCTGCAAAAATGGCTTTATAGCACTTTGTATCTAATAGCCCAGGTACAAAGAACACACGTTTGTTCCACACACAATAATAGAGGCTTATGAGAGCACATAACGTGTCTCTGTCAAACTTTAAACAATGTAAAGCAGCTTTCTAAAAGAATCATTTCTAGCTTTAAAAGCAATGTTTGCAGAAATAGGACACCAATATTAATTCTGGCTGAATGCTTGGAAGACTATAGGCTAAAGCAAGGGTCTCCAAACTACGGCCCATCAGATGTTCATGAATTACAGTTTCCATTAGCCCTTGCCAGCATGGCTGATTGGCAGAGCTGATGGGGAATCATAGTTCATGAACATCTGGAGTGCCATGGTTTGGAAGCCCCTGGGCTAAAGTATCCTTCCATAGGGAATTTAAATGGCAGGACTGCTTCAGGCATACTTCCTGCTGTGTAATATTATTCTGGAAGCAAAGACAGCAGTGGTGTGAACATAACACAGGTACTGTTTGGAATGGTGGTGGAAAGCGCCATCACACTTCAACCAATTTATTATAACCCATAGGGTTTTCAAGGCAAGGGACATTCAGTGGGGGCTTGTCATTGTCTGACTCTGCAAAGTGGCCCTGACTTCATTGATAATCTCCCAACCAAGCTTAACTAGGTCTAACCCTACTTAGCTTCCAAGATCTGATGAGATCGAGCCAGCCTGGGCCACCTGGGTCACACAGTGCTTCTTACATGATTTCTCTTTGAGAGAAGAATTTTGGGATGAACCAGAAGTGAGGTACACACATGTTGCAAACATCTTTGGTAGCTATGAAAAAAATGTCCGTTTTCAAATTCTGGGGAGAGACATGAAGGGTTTCAAAAGTGTTGGCTCATGCACCCTCTTCAGCAAGGAAGTAATCAGTGCGCTGATGATGTCCAGACTCAATCCAGGAAACATTGACCTTACTCTTACGTGGCTTTATTTTACCCTCAGTAGCATTGCCTATTTATAGCTATAAGAGTATCATACTCACACATAAATCTTGGTTGGTTGAAAGTGGCTGAAAAACTGTTCTCAGCTTTGATGATCTTGCCCTATTATTGATGCCTTTTTGGGGGTAGAGGGCTGTTTCTTGGATGCTCCTCCTTTCAGAGGAGTGGTGGTTGGCAAGCAAGAGCAGGGCCTTTTCTGTTGTGGTACCTTGTTTCTGGAAGTTTTCCCTATGTATTTGGGCAATGCCTGGTGGTTTTTAGGCAAAGGTTTTTTTTATTTCTGTGCTTTTAATAATCTGTAATGCAATGAAGTTCTAGCAGCTAGTTTACCCTATTGCTGATCTATCTTTTAATATTTCAATTTTATGATATATTTTAAACTGCAACAAGCTACAGCAAAAGATCAGCAAACACAGAGGAAATAGCAGAATGACAATAAAGCAGCTGAAAGTCTATCTAATCATTCTTGGAAAGATGAGCATTTGCAGGGGAACATGTCGACCCTCCTTCATTCTTCCAAGAGTGACAGTTAGCATACTTACCATGCTTAAGAACTATTTACATTGGAGCAGGACTGCTTAAGAACATAAGAACATAAGAACTAGCCTGCTGGATCAGTCCAGCATTCTTCTACTCGCAGTGGCCCACCAGGTGCCTTTGGGAGCTCACGTGCAGGAGGTGAAAGCAATGGCCTTCTGCTGCTGCTGCTCCTGAGCACCTGGTCTGCTAAGGCATTTGCAATCTGAGATCAAGGAGGATCAAGATTGGTAGCCATAGATTGACTTCTCCTCCATAAATCTGTCCAAGCCCTTTTTAAAGCTATCCAGGTTAGTGGCCATCACCACCTCCTGTGGCAGCATATTCCAAACACCAATCACACGTTGCGTGAAGAAGTGTTTCCTTTTATGAGTCCTAATTCTTCCCCCCAGCATTTTCAATGAATGCCCCCTGGTTCTAGTATTGTGAGAAAGAGAGAAAAATTTCTCTCTGTCAACATTTTCTACCCCATGCATAATTTTATAGACTTCAATCATATCCCCCCTCAGCCGTCTCCTCTCCAAACTAAGGTGGAATACAACTTTGAACTTTCGTGAGCTGAACGGCAGGATTCACACTGTTGTGGTCTAAAAATCAAAATGACTGAATATTCACTGTAGCCCGCTTGGAAGTAGATGCTTCTGACCACTTGGAGATCTGGAGGTTCAGGAAGACGCAGTTAGAATCTGACAGTTCCTGACTTTCTTTGTCTACCCACAGGCCCGTATTGAGGAGCTAGAGGAGGAACTTGAGGCAGAGCGGGCCGCCAGGGCTAAAGTTGAGAAGCAGCGGGCCGAGGTGGCACACGAGCTGGAGGAGCTGAGCGAGAGGCTAGAAGAGGCAGGTGGTGCCACAGCCTGTCAGATAGAACTCAACAAGAAACGCGAAGCAGAGTTCTTGAAGCTGCGTAGGGACCTGGAGGAGGCCACGTTGCAGCATGAGTCGACAGCTGCTGCTCTGCGCAAGAAGCATGCAGACTCCGTGGCTGAACTGGGGGAGCAGATTGACAATTTGCAACGGGTCAAGCAGAAGTTGGAGAAGGAGAAGAGCGAGTTAAAGATGGAGGTGGATGATCTGTCGTCCAACATTGACTACCTCACCAAGAACAAGGTGAATGATGGAATTATGGCACTTTGAGATGAAGTGCAGGAGTGAGCTTTTGTGTGCAGGGTGGAGTATGTCATGCATGAGATTAGATTAATGTTTTCCCTACAGCTGGCTCAGTCCCATAACTCTAAGACAGAAGTGGGATGGAAGGAGGACATACCACTTGCAAGCGTTACTTGCTAACATGCATTGCAGCTGCTGTTTTGACCTATACCTACCCACACTGAAACAAGTGGACCCTAGTCTGTAATTACTTGTACTGACAGGGCTAGCATGGGAAGCCATAGTTTTTGTAGGCTTCTCTTTTTGGAAACAGCCTGTATGTCAGTGCAACATAAGTTGATGGATTCTGTTCAGGTGAAGATAAGGTTCACACTATGGTGATGTGGAGAATTTGGCATCTTCTGATTTTTGGCTTTTGTTTTCTTGAAAATAAGTTTCTAGCTCTTGTAGTACCAAAATTTACTATGTGACCAAGGCCTGATGAATGTTCAGAACTGTTTTCTTGGCTGTTGTAGGCAAATGCTGAAAAACTGTGCCGAACATATGAGGATCAGCTGAGCGAAACCAAATCAAAGCTGGATGAACTTCAGCGGCAGTTGGCTGAAGTGAGCACCCAGCGTGGGAGGCTGCAGACTGAAAATGGTACATTGAGCAAATCTTTTACTCCCTGAGAGAGCTTTTGATTGGTGACTAGGTTCTTCAGTCCATTAGAATGTTTACCCTCGATTCTATTGCATGCATGTTGTATTGCGCCAATAAGAGATTAGTCCAGGTAAGCAGGCTTGTTATCTGTGTGTTCTTTCATGCAAGAAAAATTAAACACACACACACACGAGCTAAATATTGAGGCTGATTGATTGTTATTATTAGCAAAAGCTGTGGGAACAGGGCATCTAGAATATGAAAATAAAATTTACAAATTCAAGTACATGCTCAGCTATGAGACCTTGGGGAAGTCACTATGGGGAAGACTACTTTGCAGATAATGATAAATAATGGAGAAAAGGATTATAAAGCACTTTTAGCTAAACTAGCTATAAGAATACATAATGATGCAGTTGACAACATACCTCTAGCACCCATGCTAGCCGTACCAGGAGTGCCATTTTGAGAAGAGAAACCTTGACTATACAAAACTGTCTACATCTAGTGGTCCTTGCCATCAAAATTGTACAACAAGCATTGATGGTAATGGCTTGGGAACATCTAGAACATTGTGACTTCTTTCTCACTGATATGGCAGTCTTTGTGAGGGTGGAATGGGTTTTCCTATTGAAGAGAGAGAGAGGAAGATCCCAAGTAATCTGTCCTGTGGGGGATAGAAGTACTATGGAAAATGAGATTGAATCTGAATTACAGCTAGTAATTCAGGTATATCACATATTGAAAGACCTGCAGGCTCATATCTGCGGCTCATTGGAACACAAGATACATCACCAAGTGTCAGCAAGATATTTTGTATGAATGTATTTTTGAAAGCCTGCTTTCACTTCTCTTCTTTCTGTGGCAAGTGAGACCACTTCTAGCATGATTTTAATTTACCTCATAGCCATAGAGGGACAAATTTGCCAGTGAACACAGCTTTGCCTCAAACGTCTTCCCAACACCTTCACATTGCCTTCCCTCTTGCCCCCCTCCCTTTCAAGTTGCCGACTGCTTCAAGTCACAGAAAAGAAGCTAATTTGCATGGGCTTAGCCAAAACACACCAATTTCTGCATTCTCATACTGATATATCAAGATATCAACATAATAACAGAGAATGCTTGGAAATAACAAGCCTCTCTGTCCTCTGGTGGTAGCAGCAGCAGCAGCAGCAGGAGGAGGAAGTGTGTGTAGAGGAGAAGAGGGGGAGAGAATATCAGCTCTAGGACTGTCGTCTTTTTTAATAACCTGTGGTTGAGAGAACTACTTTGCCTCTTTCATTGGAGGGGGTTATTTTTGGAACAGTAATATTGATATAAGAGCAGCTTGAAGGACTAAGCCCACAATCTTGAGATGTGTAATGAGATCTGTGCCTTTATGGATTAGTTGATGGGAACCAGGCCGGGGAGAGTTCTCTACAGAAAAGCTCCATAGCTGAAGTGAGTGCCTCCTTGCATGTAAAACAGAGAAATGCGAGGAGAGCCCACTACAAGCCCACTTTACAGAGAAAAGACCTGAGGTAAGCATTCCATGCATAATGGGCCCCACATTTGCAATCTTTGTTGAAAATGGGTACAGTGCCAATGCCTGTATCACATCAAGATCATTATCCCTTACTTTGTCCTCACTGGTAATCTTTGAATTAGAAACAGTTTTTATTGAATCTATGGAAAATTAGAATCCATCAAGAAACTTGTTTTGGGTAATCTCTACATGATGAAAACATATGAGTGAACAAATTTAACTGAATCTTGGGCTTCTTGCTAAATTAGGAGAACTCAGCCGACTTCTTGAAGAGAAGGAGTCTTTAATCAACCAGCTGAGTCGGGGCAAGACCTCCTTCACACAGACCATTGAGGAACTCAAAAGACAACTAGAAGAGGAGACCAAGGTGACTGTTTATAAATGACTGAGGCAATTACACCTGTAGCTGAGGGAAGAAGCCCTTAAATTGGATTGATATTCACTGGGGCTCAATTCCACAACCACCAACATAGAATGTGTAAAGAGAAGTACCTCTGAACGTGCACAGAGTGCTCTTTCTGCATCTCTAAGAAATCACAGCTCTCCCTCTTAGAATTAAGGAGCTTTTAGGACAGGTGGCTTGGATTGTGAACATATTGGAACTTGGGACCTGGGGCACTTCCATACAGATAATATTGCACCTTCAGGGGAAGTATATTAATAGAATAAATGCAGTTAAAACAACATTTGTTTTAAAAATTGCTAAAATTAGAATGGGAAAGACTTTGCTTTTTTAAAAGGGAACTGAACATAGCCTAGTTTCTTCCCTGTGTGGTTACAAAAGCAATGGTTTCACGTTCATCTTTGACAGGGACTGTGCTAGCCTGCCAACTAAGATAAGGAAGTTGTTTCATGCTGACAGGCTAGTGCAGGGGTAGGGAACCTGCGGCTCTCCAGATGTTCAGGAACTACAATTCCCATCAGCCCCTACCAGCATGGCCAATTGGCCATGCTGACAGAGGCTGATGGGAATTGTAGTTCCTGAACATCTGGAGAGCCATAGGTTCCCTACCCCTGGGCTAGTGGATGGTCCATTTGTGAAATGAGTGGGGTGTTGTTAGTGTTTTCAGGCCTGATTAGTCTGTCTTGATCTCCCAGAGCACATGGTTGGGTACCTGTGTTTGGTCCTCTTGATCTGTGTCCACAGAGATATTCAAACAGCCCTTCTTACCTACAGTTTGCCCTTCGAGTAGTGTTGACCACTGCATACAGCACATATTCATGACTTAGAGGGAGGGCCGCCATGTTCATAGATAGCCATGGCTCTTTCTGCCTCTGTGAAAAACATTTATCTCAGCAGCTGGTTGAATGTTTTAGCCAGAGAAACATGAATCACTCCCTCCTTGTTTAAGACTTACTTGAATATTAACCTTTTTATTTCAACTTTCTAGTCCAAAAATGCTTTGGCTCACGCTTTACAAGCATCTCGCCATGACTGTGACCTTCTAAGGGAACAGTATGAAGAAGAAGTGGAGGCCAAGGGAGAGCTCCAACGGTCTCTGTCGAAGGCCAATGCTGAAGTGGCCCAGTGGAGGACCAAATATGAGACCGATGCTATCCAGAGGACAGAGGAGTTGGAAGAAGCGAAGTAGGTCCCTGTGACCGTCATTCCTGTAAAATAAAATTCTGCAGCCCCAGGATCAAAACAGCTTGACTCACCTTTGGCATTCTAATGGTGTCCAAAGGCATCTTTCTGTTATATGAATTAGCCAAGAAAAAAACATTATCCACTCTCATCACTGCAAGTGAAGAGTAGGGATGCCAGCCTCCAGGTGGGACCTGTGGATCTCCAGACTACAAGATATCAGTTCCCCTGGAGAAAATGGATCCTGGGGAGGATAGACTCCACAGCAGTGTACCTCATTGAGGTCCCTGTCCTCCTCAGTCTCCTTCCCCAATGCTCCAGGAGTTTCCCATTCTGGATCTGGTTATCCTACCCATTCCCCCATGGCCCACTGATGGCTAGGAGGGGATCTGGCAGCCTTACTGTGGAGGCTAATCCTTATTCCTCCACGATATGTAAGCAGCTGAACAATCCCAACAATCCCCAATTCAAATTGTACCATGGTAGGTTTCTGGGTGACCTTGGGCCAGCCGCATCCTTCCAGGCTAACCTACATCAAAGAGTTTGTGTAAATGTGAAGTAGAGGACAGAAGAACGCTAGGTTCCAGCTGGAGAGAAAGGCAAATATAAAGTAAAAAGGAAAGTATTCCCTGATAGGGAAGTGGTGGGAAGAGAGAGAGAGGAAGTGTGTTTTAAATTTTGTCTGCTTCCTGAAGTTCAAGTTCTTGTTAGTAACTTCCAAAATTCAGGCTGCATGTAGTAATATTGCTTGCAAAGTTTAGTAACATAAAAGTATAAAGGATTATAGAAGATGGTTTTATATCATGCCATACAAGTGCATGGTTGTAGCTATTTCCTGGACCTTTTGCAGGAAGAAGCTGGCCATTCGGCTGCAGGAGGCTGAGGAGGCTGTGGAAGCAGCGCATGCCAAGTGCTCCTCTCTGGAGAAGACCAAGCACCGTCTGCAGACAGAGATTGAGGACCTCTCCATTGACTTGGAGAGAGCCAACTCTGCTGCAGCTGCTTTGGACAAGAAGCAGCGCAATTTTGACCGTATCATCTCTGAGTGGAAGCAGAAGTATGAGGAGACTCAGGCAGAGCTGGAGTCTTCTCAGAAGGAGTCCCGTAGCCTGAGCACAGAGCTTTTCAAGCTCAAAAATGCCTATGAGGAATCCCTGGAGAATCTAGAGACCCTCAAGCGCGAGAACAAGAACCTGCAAGGTACTCTGTCTGATTTGATTGTATGAAGTTTTACTATTGCCATTTCTTGTTTCAAAGGCAAGTTTCTAGTCCTTCGTGCTGCAGGATGGATTTGGCTGAGGGAACTTAGGAGGTAGAGCAGGAGTGTCCAACCCTGGCCCTGCAGATGTTTGTGGCTCGCACTGTCAGGGGCCGATGGAAATTGTAGTCCATGAACATTTGGAGGGTGGGGTTTGGACACCCCTGAATGGGAGAGGCTGAGCAGGATTTCCCAGGACGAAGAGGCCAGTAGGAGAGACTTCATTATTCTGAATAACTCTTTGATGTCCTCATTAATGGCAGAAGCACAATATATTACATAAAAAAATAAATATATATATTCATTTGCATACTCTGTAGAGGCTGGCTACAAATTTTCTTAGCCCAGGATAGTGATTTTCTTAGCACAGAAGATAAAGATTTTCAAGAACTGTGGAGACTTTTATTGAGCTAATAAATATTTACTAACCCCCCCCCCCCCTTGTGATTACAAAGTGCTTGGGTACAACCAGGCAAAGAAAACTTGGAACACTGAAAGAAAGCTGATTTATTTGCTTTCTTTTATGCAAAGTCTATCTATCTGCTATATAATGTTTGTGGGGAAGGGGACAAATGAACATTTTTGGGCTAACATTTTCGTAGGGCTGGTATTAATATATCATCCAAACAGCAAGTACAATATATGATAGATGTTCTTCTTGTTTTGTTCATGTTTGTGTACATAAGGCAGACCAATTGAGTAAACCCAGGAAATGTTTACAGTTTTCTTGGAGATAGGTATTACATTGTGTCTGACTCATTTTCAGTCATTACATTTGACCATGCTATGAGAAGAATGTTCTTACATGAGATACTCTTGAAATGCACAATTGCCATTTTGTACAGGGCAACGTGTATACTTTCCCAAACCCTGGAACATGTACGTTTGCCCATCAGGCAAAATGGTGATTGTTCATATCAGGAGGATCACATGTAGCATGTTTTCCTCGTACACATAATCAAGTCTGTCAGTTGAAAAGAATGTTAGTTTCTTTGGTATATGCATTTTGTATGAATGAAAAAATAAGCATGAATACTAATGTGTACAATTAAATATGCTGGAAAATAATGAAAGGCACACTGAGTGAATTCAGAGCGTAGCCTTTTAACAGTAGGGACACCTGCTGGTGTGACTGGCTTATTGAAGGTTGAAGGGCAAAGTCTGTGGTTAAAGTGTGGCAAATATAGACCATCCCTTGAGGTAACTGAGGCCAACTGGACTACAAACAAAGCTGTAATTCCTGTTCCTCTCTCTTCTCAACCAGAGGAGATCACTGATTTGACTGATCAGATCAGCATGAGTGGCAAAACCATCCATGAGCTGGAAAAGCTGAAGAAAGGCCTGGAGAATGAAAAGAATGAGATCCAGGCTGCCCTGGAGGAGGCTGAGGTGAGTTTCTCACTTGAGGACTGAAGTTGGAGTTGTGACCACCCAACTAGGCCTAGGACAGAAACCACTTCACACCCTGATGGAAGTGGTAGATATTTGGTCTAGCAAAATGAATGGCCTTGCATAAACGGAGAAAATACAGCAAAAGATTTCCAGTTTCTTCTAGAGCAGGGGTAGGGAACCTGCGGCTCTCCAGATGTTCAGGAACTACAATTCCCATCAGCCTCTACCAGCATGGCCAATTGGCCATGCTGACAGAGGCTGATGGGAATTGTAGTTCCTGAACATCTGGAGAGCCGCAGGTTCCCTACCTCTGTTCTAGAGTGTTGATGAAGGGGACACAGATAATGAACTTAGCATCCTTTTACTATGCACCCCTTTCTCCCTTTTTGCCATCCATGCCATCCATCTCCTTTTGCTGCTGATTCAGGTCATGTTCCAGCCTTGAATCTCAGCAGATGGAACTCCAGAGAGGAAGCAGACAGCCTTCTTAGCTCTTAAGTGGCATCTAGTGGTCCAAAAAGGACATTTTAAGCTGCCATATTCCCAAAGCTCCTACATGTTCTAGAAATTCTAGTGAACATCTGGTTCTTAATCTTCATTCATTTCATTTTGTCAAACCTACACTCCTTGAGAAAGGAACAGAACCTCCAGTGTGTCTGTCACTAAATGCTACATCTCTTTCTGTTTGCAGGGGGCCCTGGAGCATGAGGAGAGCAAGACTCTTCGCATTCAGTTAGAACTGTCCCAAATCAAGGCTGATGTTGATAGGAAACTGGCAGAGAAGGATGAAGAATTTGAAAACCTGAGGTAGGAACTGGACATATTAGATGAGCTCCTGAATAAAGTCAGTAGTCCCCAGAGGGCTGACTAGCAATGAACAGTGTGAAGATTTGGGTCTTCTGCTCCTTTCTCAGCAAGTATAGAGGTAATTTGTTAGCGCAGGCACTGGTGAGTCGACAAAATCACCAGTACTACACTGACGAGTCAAGTGTCCCCATTCCAGATCTTTCTTTACTATCGTAGGCGAAACCACCAGAGGGCCATGGACTCCATGCAGGCCTCACTAGATGCAGAAGCCAAAGCTAGAAACGAGGCCATTAGACTGCGGAAGAAAATGGAGGGAGACTTAAATGAGATGGAGATACAGCTGAGCCATGCCAACCGCCAGGCTGCTGAGTCTCAGAAACTGGTGCGGCAACTCCAAGCCCAAATGAAGGTCAGTCTTGTCCCATACTTAGACGGGACCTTTTTCTCACTTGGCTTCCTAGAACTTCCTGTATTTGTCTCTCTCCATGAGTTCTGCAGTCTATGCAGTTCTGTCTATGAGAAAAGGCTCCACTCATACAGGGAATGGCTCTCGAACAAGCCTGTTGTCCAAGCAAGCGTTAAAGGCACCCTCTCCTCCTTTGCTGGACTACTTCCAGTATTGTTTATTTTTTTCTGTACAAGTAACTCTTTTTCTTGGTGCTTCTAACAGGATTTGCAGGTAGAGCTGGATGATACCTTGCGCCATAATGATGACCTGAAGGAGCAGGCAGCTGCCTTGGAAAGACGCAACAACCTGATGATGGCTGAAGTGGAGGAGTTGCGTGCAGCTCTGGAGCAGGCTGAACGTGGAAGGAAATTGGCTGAACAGGAATTACTAGAGGCCACTGAGAGAGTCAATCTGCTGCACTCTCAGGTGAGTCAGAAGACCAGTGTACAAGGAAGGTTATTCCACTGTTGGGAATAGTGGTTAATGTAGTCGAGTTTTGCCCATTCATGGAAGAATGATACTGAGTGCAATAAAATCAATCTTCCGAAGAAGTAAATTGCAAAAGAGTAAAACTTACATTTATTCAAGTAGATTCTGTTCACAATTCATGTTGCAATTGGAAGTAAGATAGAAATGCTAATCTAAAGAATATACTTCCCTATACAAGCGGTCACCTATTGTGGCATCATGTGAGTGAAAAGTATGAGGTATTTACTATTTGCATCTTCAGGAGAAACCTGTGGAAGCATTTGCGTCCATGCAAGTCCATGTGGAGAAAGACAAAGAGCAATGGCTACTGAGAAAGAAAGTGGGAGGGATTAGAGGGCAGCTCCCAGGTACAAAGAGAGGAAATCCCAAGAGATAATACTTATACACGTAGAGAGATTTAGCATTCCACCCCCCATCAATGTCCAGGCCTGCTGAGTCACTGTCTCAAGGAGGTAAATCAAAGGCTGAAACTTGGCTAGTGATCCTTGCCAAACTGAAGGTTCCTGGCAGCATCATGCTTTCTTTGTCTCTCTGATAAGATAATGCTAAATGATCAGGGTAGCAATAGGAAGATTACTGTCTCTTTGAGGCTACTTCCAAAGATTCATTGAGTAACACTCAATTGCATCAAATGCTTTTGATCGCACTGAATTGCACCATGCTATTACATCAAATGTGGAATGGCCAGATGAACGGTAGTGGGGATCATGCTTGCAGGTAGAAAAACAGCCTGTTGAAAATTCAGCTCCCTGCTTGCCACTGGTGAGCAGAACATTAGCCAAACTGGCAAATATTGCAAGCATCCCTAGTTTGTTGTACTAAAAGAGAGACTCCACACGTGGCATGAAAGCGTATCCTTTCCTGGTTGGTATCTGTTCCTTTGGCATCTTCTCAGCTCTCCTGAGCGCCACATGCCCCTGATCCTTACCTTTGCTGTGTCCCAGCAGACTGTTTTGATGGATCTAATTGTTCACTGTCCTTTTCTCTCCCAGAACACAGGCCTAATTAACCAGAAGAAGAAGATGGAGGCAGACATTTCTCAGCTAAGCACTGAGGTGGAAGAGGCTGTGCAGGAATGTCGGAACGCAGAAGAGAAGGCCAAAAAAGCAATTACTGATGTAAGAGACCAGAAGTGGACGGGCATCCTGCAAACAGAGCAGTGTGGACATGTGGCAAAGGCTTCAGTATCTCTAACAAATCCTTAGATAAGAAATGAACCCCCCCACCCCCCACCCCCACACACTCCTCTCCGCTTTGTGGGTATTGGTGAATATCTGCTATTTAACATCAGCATTTGACACCCACTGATTTTTGTAGTAGCGATCAACATCTGATAGTACACAAAATCTAGGGACAGTTTCTGGCACACAAATCAATATTTGACAATATCTGACAGGTGATTTAGAGTGTTAGTCTACATTTGATAGTATTTTATTTTACATGCACTGGCAGACATAAGATAACTGGACAGCTAACTAATTGTGGAAAGATGCCTTTGAATCTGCAAACATCAGAGGTCAAATATTGATGGCAAAGTGATTCTAACATTTTGAAGATGCTGAGTTGAAGGCTTAACTTTTGATAGCAAGCTCTGAATTTTAGGAGGGGGGTTTGGTTCACAACCTTGTTTCACTTTAGCATTTAACTGGAAAGCCTTGAAACAAACATGGTAGCAGCCCTGCCCAGACACAGCTGGCTGTTTGTTCCTTCTTCACTAGGGCACCTCCCTCTCTGTAACGATTGGTCAGGGCTAGCTTTGCCACATTGCTGCTCTATGCTATTGTCTGTTATAGGAGGACTATATGACATTGAAACAAGAGAAGGGCTTTACTTTTCCAGTGTTGTCTTGGAGCACATTCTTATGAATTTTAGAGGCAGAGGTTGTCATAGGGAACCTCTTTCCTATGGGAAAAGAGAATCTAGGCAAAGTATATGGGTGTCTTAAGGCAAGAGAAGATATGGTTAACTAAGATGCAGCGTATTAAACACTGATGCATCCAGTCTTGGTGAGGTTGATGGAGTAGCCAAGGTGGTGAGCCATGCCCTCCCATTTGGGATAACAGCTTGCACAGTTACACCATCGTATCTGTAGAAACATACCAAAACATAGAGCCAAATTGATTAGGTGAAGTGGCTTCGAAAGATCCAAGAGTTTCAATATTGCTACTTCCATGTGTGGCCAAGCAATATTAGCATCCTCCAGACCAGGGGTAGGGAACCTTTAACACTCAAAGAGCCATTTGGACCCGTTTTCCACGGGAAAAGAAAACACTCGGAGCCACAAATAATTTTTGACATTTAAAATAAAGATAACACTGTATATATTGGGTTTTTTTTAACGTTTTACTCTGCTCATTCTGAGAAGCGCATAGATGTGGCAAGGATGAGGCCAGCGGCTCGACCTTGCCGGCCGCCAGGAAAGCGCCTGCCCCACTCAAACGGTGCAGCCCAGCCAGCCGCGGGCAGTTGGTGCGCCCGCCCTGCTGCCTGCAGGGTGGGCAAGGATGGGGCCGGCGGCTCGGCTTGTGGAACCACAGTGCAAGGGCAGAAGAGCCGCATGTGGCTCTCGAGCCGCAGGTTCCCTACCCCTGCTCCAGACTATCCTAGTAAGCCTGATTACAGGAGACATTAGCAGACCAGGGTTATCCAAAGCTTCACGATTGCCTACAATTTGTGTTTCCAGGCAGCCATGATGGCAGAAGAACTAAAGAAGGAGCAGGACACCAGTGCCCACCTGGAACGGATGAAGAAGAATATGGAGCAGACAATCAAGGACCTGCAGATGCGCCTGGATGAGGCTGAACAGATTGCCCTCAAAGGAGGCAAAAAGCAGATCCAGAAACTGGAGGCCAGGGTGAGTGTAAGACGGATGGCATGGCAGCGACAGCTGACGTCACTTTCTCATACAGCAGGGGGTCATAAGACCTCTGTGCCCATTAGGCTAGAAGCAGAAAAGACTGACTTAGCAGACATTTGTGTACAACCCACTTTCAAGGCCACTAGATCATTGCTATCAGCAGGGTTGTCTGACTCTTGAGTGTATCAATTGACTCCCACATGATTTGAGTCTGCCACACAATTTGTCTTATTCAATGGCTCACTGGAGCTTGGGGACACTTGAAGGTCTGAGCTTCCCCAAGCTTGCTCTTCATGATGATACTGAATATGCTCTGTGTACCCATATGCCAGGCCCAGACTCTGAATTCTAGGGCCATTTTCCTCATGCTTGTTAAGAATAACTTGGACATGAAATGAAATGGATTGGGATGAAAGCTGGCTTCTGAAATTTAACTTCACTGCTCCCATTGTCTTTCTTCTCTTCTGCTCACATTTATCTTCATTCCCAAATTTTTTTTCCAGTGGAAAATGTATCAGGAGTTGGGGTTTTCTTGACAAAAATTGCAACACAATCCTGATGAAAATTACCCCTAAAATTACTAAGCTCTTCTGATAAAAGTTAACCACTTGTTTTTTTCCTTTTCAGGTGCGAGAACTAGAAGGAGAGTTAGATGTAGAACAGAAAAAGTATGCGGAGACTCAGAAGGGTATTCGCAAATATGAACGCAAGATCAAGGAATTGACTTACCAGGTACATCTGCTACTTCAACTTTGTCTCATCAATTCCTCCTATCTATTAACAGCACGTCCACTCACTTGCTGTTGCATCATCTTGATCAAAGGGAAGACTTGGTATATGGACTAATTTTGCTTGCTCACATTACACATCTGTGTACTATATCCATGCATAGTGCCCAAGGGAGGAACAGATGGGAAAAGAGAGAAAAAGTAAAAGCACTAACAAAGAATGGAAGAAAAGAACTAATGAGTTTCACAAGGCACCTTCTGCTAAGCCAGGAGACAGACATGGGGGTGCTCCTAGAGAAAAGAGGGAGAGTAGAAAACTGCATGTTTTCTGGAAAGTGAAGTGGTTAAGTGGTTAAGTCTCAGCATGTGAAGAGCAGGATTGAGAATGCACTGAAACTAAGCCAATTGACCCCTGATGATGGCTTTTTCAGACTGAAGAGGACAGAAAGAACCTGGCACGAATGCAGGAGCTGATTGACAAGCTGCAGAGCAAAGTCAAGAGCTATAAGCGCCAGTTTGAGGAGGCAGTGAGTACAACTCTGCATGGCCCAGCCATTGCCCAAGGTGGGAGGAATCAGGCTCTGCTCATGGACCTCTTTGGGCCTGCAAGGATCATTAATGATACCACTTTCAATCATCAGATGGTCTTTAATGTGTCCATTCTTAGCTGTTCAGATAAGACAGCATTCAGCACAAGTCATCTTAAGCTGTATGTCCACAAGCCCATCCATTGATGTTCAGATGGTACAGTTATGTTTCATAGGCCTGGCAGAGCCCATGTTTGGTACAGTGACCTCCTCTCTGGACATCACATAGGGCAGACTGTATGTTTTGCTTCTGTCTACATTCATTTCCAACTTCCACTCCTAGGAGCAGCAGGCCAACTCCAATCTGGTGAAATACCGGAAGGTGCAACATGAGCTAGACGATGCCGAGGAGAGAGCCGATATTGCCGAGACGCAAGTGAACAAGCTGCGGACTCGCACTAGGGAGGTTGTAACAATGAAGGTAAGAGCAGATCTGGAAAGAAGCTAGAGGAAGATGGGGTTCATCCTGTGGATGCAAAGGAAAAAGCTAGTGGCCCAAAAATGACTTTGAACCAATACAGTACTGAACTTTTTTGAAAGATAGGCCAGTAAGTCCCACATTTGCAGGATGCAGATATGTGTTGTAGTCACTTTTAAGAGCAGCAACTGCATCCAAGGGCTATAAATTAATCTTGGTCAAAGCATGTGGGAGGGTTACAGAAGCTTAGGAAGCGGTTGCACATTGGAGCTGATCAAGTCTGTATGTTTTTCTTAGTAATATGAAGAATGAAGCTGCAAAGCAACTCCTCGCCCTTCATGCCTGCCTGCATATGGATGTAAATGGCTGCAACAGCTGTTGTCATCTCTGTAGTTAGTAAATAAAGTTTAGTGTTCAAGACCGGAAGGCTCTGACCCTTTTGTAAGTATTGGAGAAGATGTGACGATTTGGTCATGAAGGTTCTCTCTTGTCAGACAAGAGGAAATCCAATGGTTGGGGTCTCTTCCACTCGCAGACTGGTCGAGGTTTCAAATTTGAGGATGGAAAAAGCAAATGAGAGATATTCCCTATTTTGTAAATACTACATCTGAGATCCAGTTACATGTCCCCAACTCAAAACGAGTATGAGCACACACAGACATACAGTGAACCATCAAAGACAGAAAAGAGAAGGCAGGGAAAATATTATTGCCAAGGATCCACCTAATCCAGTGGTTCTCAACCTGGGGGTAGAACGACCCTTTCACAGGGGTCGCCTAAAACTCTCTGCATCAGTGTTCTCCATCTGTAAAATGGATAAATGTTAGGGTTGGGGGTCACCACAACATGAGGAACTGTATTAAAGGGTCGCAGCATTAGGAAGTTGAGAACCACTGAACTAATCCCTATCTAATTCTAAATGCCAGCATGAGACTGATCAACAAGTACAATAAGAGACATTTGAAAGAATATACCTTCATATTAACAATTTAAAAATGATTAGAAAAAGAAAATTCAGAGCCTTGATATCCATCAAAGAATGAACTTTTGTGGTTCACCTAGTATTTGATTCCACCTTGGACGAAGGACATGCACCGATAGGGTATTCAGTAATTCAGCTGAATGACGACTGGTTTCTTGGATGCTTCACAGGAAGACCTGTTAAATGCTGGGTGTAGAGCCTGGGCAGGGGGCTTTCTTGACTTTACACCACTGAAGGAGTGTTAGTGGCTGACATACTTAGATTTCTCATCTGCATGACCCTGAAGGAACCACCACAGGCAGCAGAGTGGAGTACTTCTGCAGGTAGGGGAACCTTGAAGCTCTAACAGCAGCTTAATTTATTGTCTAAGACGTTCGTGGCTGGATTCAACAGGTTGTGGTGGGTTTCACAGCCCAGAAAACCCGCCACAAGCAGCTTAATTGTTCATGGATCTGGATGACCTGCCAATAGTGAAGCAGTCCTGCATCCTCATTACAGCAGGATTTCCCCCAAGTACTTCCCCTCCCTAGTGAAAGTCAGAGGCCTCTGCAAGTTGTATATCATTGGATGCCCTGCCCTACCCTGCCGGAGACATTCTAAATCCAGAAAGCAAATCCAAGCTATGACAGTCAAGAGTCTTCTGTGCTATCCCAGTTCGCCAACGCATTTTTCATTTGGTTGGCATACCAAAAAAGAGGTTGTACGCCTGCATGCATTTGTTCTGCAACACTGAACTTCATGGCTGAAGAAACAAAATTTGAACACAAGGATCATTGCCTATTGAAATTTAGCAACGTGATGTTTTTATTGTGATATGGCTATCACACTCCTTACTTATGCAGTTTTCAATAACGAGACAGAGCCAGTTGCTTACTATAAATGAAGTTTACTAACTACAAGATCGAGAAGGGGAACTGGGATGCAAAACAAGAAAATATCTTTCTAAATGGCTAGCTTCATTAGCTAGCTCTTAGCTTGACTATCACATAGCTAATAAGCTTACTACACACACTGAACACGTGCAGAGAGCAACAAAGAATATATAGCCATTGTCTACCATATGGCTACCAATCTTGATCCTCCTTGATCTGAGATTGCAAATGCCTTAGCAGACTAGGTGCTTGGGAACAGCAGCAGCAGCAGCAGCAGGCCATTGCTTTCACATCCTGCATGTGAGCTCCCAAAGGTATCTGGTAGGCCACTGTGTGTAGCAGAGTGCTGGACTAGATGGACTCTGGTCTGATCCAGCAGGCTCTTTCTTATGTTCTTATGACACCACAGATTGTTCTTATGACACCACAGGCCCTGTTTGATACAATAACGTTTTCATTTTCCTCCCTTATGAGTTTCTATTGCTTCAGAGTGAGGAGGTCCGTTCTGCATGTGTTTTGCTCTCTCTAGTGTTCAATTTGATATTGCATCTTGCAGATGTAAGTTTTTACTATAGACATAAAGCGATGTCACATTGAATCAACCACAAGTGGGGGCAAGATGTGTGGGACACCCCTCCCCCCAAAAAAGCAACAGCAACAGACAAAGATGGAAAATGAGTGTGTGTAGCTCTCCAATACGAGAGGCAACAACTCAGTCGCTACAGTTTGGTGACCAAAAGAATGACATTTTTCCAAGCATATTTTTTTAAAATAAAATTCTTTAATAGTTACCATTTAACATGTTTATGTGCTGTTAGTAAATCAGCATTAATCTGAGCAGCATGAACATCAGTCCATTTAACATATTTAAAATTTCCAGGAACGTTTGCTGACCACTTCTGCCATTCCTTTAAGCCATAACCAAACCAAAGTCAGCTTAGTCATCGGGGCCTCTTTAGTTTTCCAGCCACATGTTTACTTATGGGTATCACTCTTCACAACAGTCATTTGCATTTAATCCGATTTTTCATTGCAGTCTCTAAACATGTGCAGAGAAGGTTCCACAGGAGTAGCAGTGACAGAAGAATTTTTAGATCCAGAAGCTCCTTGTGAGAACTAGAAGGCAAATGGTATGGCCTGAGTCAAATATTCCCAACTCATGTCCTTGAAACAGCAGATACCAATAAACCCAAAACTTGTACAGAGCATGAGAGGCTGAAACCACCGACCTGCCCCCAGAAGTAGCGAAGGAGTTTTCACTAGAAAGATCAGCCTCATGTAAGCCAAACAGTAAGGATAAAAAAGCAGCCTGACCATTAAGGGGAAAACAAGATAAATATTAGGTTTTAGTGATTCTTATTTGTGGCAGTGAAATATGGATATGATACTGGCAACTGCTGAAAAAGATATCCGTACTTATTTAAGAGTTTATCTTGATGTGTTCAGCTATTACACAGTTAACCCAGAAAAGAAAGACTTCAAATCCAGAGGAGGTTACACGCGTCAAAGCCTCTCCCAACTTAAGGACTCGTTTGAGAGTGGCATCTGTCACAGGCATGTGAAGGTTGTGTGAAGCCAAAACAATGGAACTAAGTTCCTCAAAGAGATGTTTAAACATATATTTCCTATATTTCTTCCTTTAAAGACTACAGGTACACTGTTTGCACCAAGGGTTCATTTAATGCTGCATTTGAAGGTGAACTGCAAAGGATGACAAGCATAAAGCACTGCGAGTATCGCTCTGTTACGCTAACAGATGCCCAACAAATTTGGAGCCTTCAAATCAAGATCAGACTTTGTGTGAAAATTATACTCTTCTTTTGATTTCAGAAGTGGGAGGCTTCAGTTTTGTTTTTCAACAGAAAATATTTCGATAATTAATATTGGTGTCAAACCCAACGACACACAGATGCTCTCCCCATTACTCTGGCCTGAAAATAAGGTGCAGCAAACAGGACAGGACAAAGATGATGGGAGAGGAAATAAGTAGGTTAAATTATCCTTTCCCCACAATGATTGCCTGTGGACATCACAGAACCATTTGTGTAGCTGAGGCCAATTCCTCTGCATTTATTTTTCCTTCAGAGATCATTGTGTCACAGTGCCTGATACATGGACCCTTTCCTCTGTAAAGGAAAATTATTTCAGAAGTGTCAATTTACACATCAAGGGGCAACTGGAATAATTAAAACTGTGGGAAAGAAAAGGGTTTGCAATGCTTTCGAAAACCCTTTAAAGTGCTTTAGCACAGTATTGCAACAACAAGGTCACTCTGGAGAGGTTTTTCTTAAACAAACTCCAAACATTATTCATATTTCAAGTAGCCTGCTTTAATACTGGCAGTTACAACAGCAAGTTCAGGATTCATCTGAAGCTCAAGGTTAATCCAATAGCAGTGGCAGCATCTGATACCAATACCAAGAGATGAAGAGTGGACAACTTCTGTTAGCTATTATATTTCAGGAATAAAAACACATACAATAGAATTAAAGGAGTTAATTTGCAATTGTAGCCTAAGCCTTCGTTCCCAGAATTGCAGGTTAGCACGACTCCTGTTCAAGATGAATTGTATATTCAGCCAAAGCAGGATGGCAGATGGCAACGTTCGGCTCACACTGGTTATTGACAAATGGTCAGGCTGCAATAATTAAAGGGGGGGGGGGGTTTGAGGGGAGAATCAGTAAATTTTAAATTAGCTCCCAGACAATCTAGGTTTCAGACTAATTCCATCAGCACAATGTATGTCTGTTCTACACAACACTGTAAAAATCAGCTGGAGACAAGAGATTTCCACAGAACGGAGAGCAGGAACAGAGATACTTCTGAATGCAATACCACAACGCAACAAAATAGGAGGTCTGGGCACAGATTATGAGGGAACAATTCCAAAACAGTTTTGCAAAGAGCTATTACCTCCAAGAATTAAAACAAAATAAAGCCCCCCAAATAGTCAGTTCTAAGTCTTAATACAAAAGAAAGCCTAAAATACCCTTCAACGGTGGCTTTGTGTGTCTGGTGTGCATTCCTTGTGCCCATAACACCGGCCTGTTTGAGTACAGATGGCCCGAAAAGTTGTCTGTGCTTAAAATCTAATTCTGATAAAACTGGAAGGAAGTGCCACAGCTAATAACTGCATGTCTCAAGAATCCCATTCTAGCAAATCCAACTGATTCTAGCCATACTGAGCAGGAAAGGTTGGGCTTTTCGCAGGCAATTCTTTACAGATCACGAACATCCCTGAATATGTTGCCCGGGAAGTTTGCAGAGTCTTGTTCTTTGAAGAGAGCTGGGAGGAGGTGGGAAGAAGAAAAGTGTGGTAACATTCCACAGTCCCAAACTGGAGCACACAGTACACACAGTCTATCCCTGAAAATCCATTGCCTGCAAGATTCCCTCTGAAGAACAGTTCGTTGGAAGTCGGAGGCTCACTCCTCGGTGAAATCTCTGTCGATGTCCATGTATGCCTTGTCAATGTAGCTAACTATGGCACAAGGTGATGTCTGATCTGGACCCAGCAGTATAGACACAGTCTCCTTCCAGTAGGAAAAACTAATACATGAACTCTGTAAAGGAGAAAAAGATTTAGCTATTTAGCTACAGCCAAACAGCAAATGCCACCAAACTTAGTTGTATTTAGTACTAGTACTTCAACATACCACCAAGGGTTCAGAAGAGAAATCCAGTCCTATCCAGGAGCAGCAGTGGTGTAGTGGTTAAGAGCAGGTGCATTCTAATCTGGGTTTGATTCCTCGCTCTGCCATTTGAGCTGTGGAGGCTTGTCTGGGGATTTCAGATTAGCCTGTGCACTCCAACACATGCCAGCTGGGTGACCTTGGGCTAGCTGGGTGACCTTGGGCTAGCCATAGTTCTTCTGAGCTCTCTCAGCCCCACCCACCTCACAGGGTGTTTGTTGTGAGGGGGAGAAGGGAAAGGAGATTGTAAGCCCCTTTGAGTCTCCTTACAGGAGAGAAAGGGGGGATATAAATCCAAACTCCTCCTCTTCTTCTATCCTCACCCATTTGCCAAGCACAGGGGCACAAGGCAAAGTTCGCATCCTATGGTCTGACCGATTAACCAAGTGCGGATACCAGCCCAACTGACAGCATTTTGTGCACCTTTCACTTTTTGAATTAGTTTCTTTAATTTATTATTTTGTTTGATTAAATTTATTCAAATGGTATTTGTAATTTTTGCAAAGCACTTTGGGGCCCCATTGAAGAGAAAAAACAGGATTAAAATTATGCTCAATGAATACAAAATAAAAGAGATGGAATTGCTGGCATACGTTTTCTAAGCAGGTGCTGTCTTTGTCCTTGTTGAGGTAATGCTGTTGCCAGAAACGCAGAAGACTGTGGAAGTTATTTAGGATGAAGCCGGGGTACTTCTCCATGTACTCCATCTCCTGCAGCTTACGCAGATAGAAGGGGAGCTTGTCTTTCCTTCGGGCCAGCATTAAAATAACTAAACTTGTATTCAAACAACTAACATTTTCCTAAAGTAAAGAAAATAAACATAAAGATCATGGGAACGAGGCATCCCAAAGCCCCAATTTATGGAGCTTGAGCCCCACAGGAAACATCAGTCACAATAGGGATCCACATCTCCATGCTATCTCAGTTTTTTACCTGCGTGAGAGTCTGTACATGAATAATATTAATGAGCCGAAAAAGGAAGGACATTCTCATGTTTATCTGTGACATGTATGAGAGCAGGCGGCACTCAGACAAGACTTCTGCAACTGCAGAGAAAACAAACTAGTGGTTAGACTGTAAAAAGTTGGGACAGTAAAGCCACACCATCACATTAAAAAGTCGTCGCTGCTAAGTTGCTTCCATCAACAATGTAGTTATTATACAGACGGGACAGAGAAAAACTGGTAACTGAAAGCTAAGGTGTAGTTTATGAACTTCAGTGAAAACCTTTCTGACAGCAACTCATTTAGCAGCAATAACTAGTGCTCAACTAAGGAATCAAGAATCAGCAATTCTGCTCATTTCTTATGGCCAGTTCATATAAGCATTGGGCACATGATGGCTGCTTGAAATTCCTTTGAAACAGCTGGGTATGTTGGCTCCCTCCCTATATTCAAACATACCACTGCAGCCAGCATTTGAACATCAACAACATCAACCTCCTCACCACTTACAAGGGATCAATATGGCCAGCGATTTCGGAATGATTTTCAGCACCCATCGTAAGCTGCTGGGCTGACTGAATAAGCCTTAGGCACGTTTTAAACCGTAACCTTTAAACCGCCAGCTCCAAATAAGTTAGCAACCTATTACCTTTAATATCCGACTGGCTTTCGAACCGGTCCAGAGACAAAGTAA
Source organism: Sphaerodactylus townsendi (assembly GCF_021028975.2). Lineage (NCBI taxonomy): Eukaryota > Metazoa > Chordata > Lepidosauria > Squamata > Sphaerodactylidae > Sphaerodactylus > Sphaerodactylus townsendi. Next base: position 100,925,352 of record NC_059429.1, read on the forward strand.
TACAACGAACCAGCATGTTAGAATCAACTAACGAACTGTTGATCTGATGCAAAAATATCTGAAACTTAAGCAGAAAGAAGAGACGGAGAGATCAGTCTCTGTCCAATGTATAGGCCGAGATTCCATTTTTTAATTTAATGTTACCTTTTCATCTGTATTGATGTACTTGTTAAATCTCTTGAAAGCATCAATGTTGAATTTCATTAGTTCGCCCAAAAGGTCAAAGTAACTCTGAAGGACATCTCGCGATTTGCACTCGCTGTCCACTATGCAATAAAGAATATGCTGGCAAGGGGAAAAAATAACATAAATTCAAATCAGGTTTTGATAGCTAACTTTCAGGGTTTTTTTTTTAAAAACAGGACAGAAGTGATCTAGTTTAAAGGAGTGCTATAATTTGACAGAGGATTAAATCCAACATTCTACAAGCATGGAATGAGAGCTGGGAAGGCACAGTAAAGGGACTTTCAAAAGTTTAAGCAAACCTAAAATTGTTCATCCCTTATTGCAGTGGTGACCAACTAATATTAAGAGTTCAGCTTACAAGCAGTTTCTGGACATAAAATTAGACATAAAGCTGTTTTCACATAAACTTGTGCTAAAAACAAGCACTACCTCAAGAAGCCCTCTTTTTAACAGGAACATCTGATCTGCATAGGAAGTAGCACCTCGTAAGAAACTCTCAACTGCCCTTGCTTGCCAGAACCTGCAACACAGAATAGAATGAAAAGCTAGATAAGCAAAGAATTTCTGGATACTTCCAAAATAAAAACAAAACAAAACCTGAGCAATCCATTATGCATTTGCTAAGTCAGAACTGACAAGATCTACACCTTTTATAAACCTCTGGCTGCATGTGGAGAATTGCTGGATTCTGGTCTTCAAAATCTAGGTTGCTTATGGAGACAACTCCACTTCAAGGGAAGGAGAGAAACACTGTGGAGTGAAGAGGTTTTGCTTCTATTTGTCTTCACATTCTTCTCTATTTCAGATATAAATGAATGAATGAAGTTGTCTAATAGCAGGTAGTGAAACTGAGCTCTAAAGACCAAGTTCTCCTAAAACAGCATCCTGCGCTTCATGTAACAACAATACAACTCACCTGAATGAGGATTCGGCTGGCTCCTTCTTCATCACCTGCAGCAGTCTGGTGAGCAGCCCTCTTTTCCCATCACAGACTAAACTTCTAAAATAGGGAGCAAAGTATAGGGAGTAAGCCACAAAAATAGGGAGTAAGCCAACTGGCTGCAATGTAAATTCTCCAGACAAATTTATTGTAGATTCATTACTTGGTTCTACAGAGTAATGATCAAGCAAAAGGAGTACGTTGCTGTATTTTATGAGGCTTTTGACCAAAACCCTCCCAGCAATCATGTTAGTATTTGACAGGTGCTATAACTCTCCTGTTATATATTTTTCTACTGCAAATTTAAAAGCTGCTTTAATGGGAGGAGATTTTGGGTGGTAAACCCACCCCCTTTTCCCACTGTATTTGTAAATATCTTTGAACCTATGAACTCTCCCCATACAGACATGCTTGCAATTCTCAATCAAGTGCAATGGGAGTGTACAACCTGAGAACGAGCATTCTTGGCCACAGAAGTTGGTACAATAAAACATTCTGTGGGGTCAATACAGAAACACTTGTATGCTCTACGTGTCTCACAAGGCACTATATTACAAAAAAAGGTGCAATTAAAGAGTATGAAAGTGAGCAGTTCTTGCTTGACAAGAGAAATTCAGTGTAGCACAAAGGAGAAGAGGAAGCAGAACAGCACAGGCCCTGTGGATAGATCACCCTACTTGGCTTATCCAACCAACAAGAAGCCCTAATCTAAAAGTAGAGGCTTCACCAGACAAATGACAAACAGCCAGTCCCTTGAATGCTCAGAACTAGGAATCCAAGGTTCTCTCATCTCTATATATTTGCCATCCTTCAATGCTATCAGGTGCAGCATTAGTTTATTTGTCAGTAGGTGACCACAAGCTCAATCTGTTGTTTCTACAAACAGAATGAAGCTGGCAGCCCAGATGCCTTAAAAGGAATTTGTGCCCCACATCTCAGGGCCAAGGAAAACAAAGCATCAGGCAAGCTCCAGCATGGTGCAGTGGTTAAGAACATGTGGATTCTAATTCGGAGAACCAGGTTTGATTCCCCACTCCTCCATCTGAGTGGCAGAGGCTTATCTGCATTATGCAGGGGGATGGACTAGATGACCCTTGAAGAACCTCCCAGCTCCATTACTCAGAAAAACATGTTCTTTTCTTTACCTGTCTGTGTTGATAACAGCATCCACTTCAGGGATATTGGCTTTGAGGGAGATTGCACTCAGCTCATTAAGCTCCTGGCTGTTTAAAAGCAGATACTTGTTCCTAGAACAAAAGACAAAACAGACAACCTGAGCACATTAATTTTTTCTTTAATGCATAAAGCATGCATCTCAACAGTTATGTGTCCTCCTCCAATGCACGTTAAAAGGAACAAATAGGATATAGGCAGTCACAGCCTGCAGAAAAACACAAAATGTTTAATAGTAATTATGGAGGTATGGTTAAAGCAATAATGGAATGAGCAGAATCTGCAAGAAAACATGCTGGCAGCAGACATTAGCAGCAAGGGTGACGACAACCCAGAGGTGCTTCCCCTGGACACCACCACCTCCCCTCCCGATCCCCACAGCTTCCCCTCAATATCCTATTTTCAAACATGTAGAGTCTGCAAAGTTGGTTGCTGCGTGCTCTGAATGCTTAGTACTCAAAAGGGAAGAAAAGTGTGGTCATGGGTGGGCCACTGCTGAAGATGCTCTCTAGCAAGGCATTTAAATTTGTTCTTTAATGATGTAACAGGAGCTTATTCCACTGTGTATGCAATTTGCAGGTCTCTACTGGAATGCATACAAGACTCTACACAAGCTGTTTTCAGTTTCAGGCAAACAGCAGAAAGTTAATAAGGAACTGAGTCGAACAGGTTATCAAAGCCATAACTTGCACGTTGTAGAAGATAGGAAATGTTAACTGGCATACTGTTTCCCAGAAGTGGTTTTTTAAAAAGCCACAGCTCATTGTATTCAAATAGGAATACTCACTTGTCTAAAGTATAGAGCTAAGACTATTAATGAAAAAGACAGAGAGAGACTCTGAGGGGACAAAAGAAATAGAGCCGATCACACACAGGGAAGAAGGGTGACTTAAGCTACAACACACACAGGGAGGAGAAGGGGAAGCAGCTGTATAAAAGGACATTTTGACTGATCTAACATTAAACAAAATCCTCAACATTTATTGAACTCATTCATGGTTCATTTAGGAAGCATTTATACAATGTGATCTGACTGAATCAAATGCTTAGCAATACTGCTTGTGCCAAGATGCAGTGCTCCTACATCTGATGATCCCCGCATGAATGGAATGGTGCCAAGCTGCAGTTGTACTCTGCACACAGTGTAGGGGATGGGCACTGCTGTGTAAGGTCATGGGTACCTGCTGATCTTTCTACACACCCTTTGACAGAGTCATATTTATGACTAACTAAAGGCAACTGATGTCTCTCTTGCCTATGCTTTTAAAGGAGTACTTATGTTGCCTGACCCACCTAAAGCAACACCATAACATTTACGTCAATCATTTTCTATACTCACTCATGATGATCACTAAAACTCTGAAGTAGCCGCAGAAACTGAATCTTCAAAGTAATATCCTACAAAACAAAGGTTCATTATTTCTTTTAGAAGTGATACTAGAGGGCATTAGCAGCTGTACAGAAGGAGGGGGGAATCAGGCCAGCATGCAGACTTGTAAAAGACAACTATAGCGTGTAGGGAGAATGAGATTGCTAGCAGCAGCCAGAACAATTCGCTGGCATTTCAAAACACCTGAACAGGGTCCACACCTGGTCACAGATTCAGTGGCCTTCTGCTCAGTTCAAAACTGCATGCCCTATATACTAAGGCCGTGGTTCCCAACCTGGGGTATGCATATCCCCAGCGGTATATGCCCAGGCATTTTGCGGTACGTGAAAAAAGATTATGTAATGGGCTTGCTAAAATGGGGTACATCTTTAGTGAAATGAGTTGCGAAGGAGTATGTTAGTGAAAAAAGGTTGGGAACCACTGTACTAAAGCAATAAACGTAAGAGCACTCACCGGGCTACAGTCGCAGTTTTGACTATGCCCATGTAGAACAAAGGCTGATGCCGAATGCTTCCGCCAGATCAATTTGTCAAACAAATTATTAAGGCCAGGGATCAATTTATATTCTGCAATCATTTTGTGAACCTAGACAAACAAAATATAGAGTCAGTGTATCCCCTCTCTGCTGAGTAAAGTCTTCTTGCACACTTAGAGGCATCTGAATTTCTCAAGACAATTTTTGTGCAGATAAATTAGTAGTGCTTAGTCCCGTGGTGGTGAACCTATGGCACTCCAGATGTTCATGGACTACAATTCTCATCAGCCCCTGCCAGCATGGCCAATTGGGAATTGTAGTTCATGAACATCTGGAGTGCCATAGGTTCACCACCACTGGCTTAGTCAATGGCAAGTTAACAATGTCCCTGTTAAAATCAGGTTATCAAATTTCATCAGAATTTCATCAACTGAATTACTTGAGAAAAGATACTTATTATTAGACAACATCTTAGGAATTTTTCTTCTTCAACCTGCAGGATACGAACAGGAATGATGCGAGCGACCTTCTGTTTATCTGGGCTGGAGTGGGAGATTGCAATCAACATTCAGGGCAATATTTTCTACATATTTGTATTTAATGCTGCATCAAATTTGAGTGTTTCAATACAACACTGCCCTGTGCAGCTCTGCCAATTCTAAGACAGCCTTTCACACCTATACAGGAAGGCATACAATATGACTTGAGTGTTCCTGGCTAACAAGCTAGCTGGACAGTAACTTCTATTAGGAGGCACAGCAACATCCAGATCGTTTTGGCATCATCTAACAAGGTAGGCTTGGCAATAGACTCTGGAACTCCTAAAAATCCTACGGTAACCAGAACTCCTAAAAATCCCAACTGGTCGGTCTGGGATTCAGCAAAGAACAATATACTTACTGCTGGAAGGTAGCAGTTGTCACGGCACTCCACCTCTAGACCTATAAACTAAAATTTCACCTCGCTACAAGCTTTGTTTTTGTTTCTTCCTTCCATACTTTTATTTTTAAAACTGAGGCTTTTGGGAGCATTCAGTCTTCTAGTCCTCAATGAGGACAATGCACGCACTCAGGGTATCACCTGGCAACATGAAGGGATTATTGCTTGAAGGAGCCATATAGTTAGCTTGATAAAAACAACCAACAAACAGGTTCATTTCAGTGGTATGTTTGGCTTGGTTGTTTCTCTCTTTTTCTCTGGCCCTCTCCACATTACCGAGTTACTGGAGAGCTGGGGCCTGAAAAAGCGTAGCAGTTATACAGTAGGTATCTGTTTCACTCATCATCTCAATGCAGCACTCACACAGCAGCTGTGCACACACAGCTGTTCCCATACAGATGTGTCTAGAGACTATTACTCACTTGAGCAACCAGCAGAATACCAGATCACCAGAAGATTGCATTATTGAGAGAGAAATTCAGTAATTTAGTGGGATGGGGTGGTAGTTTAAAGTGGTACTGCCTACTCCACTTGGTTTTCCACTTGTAAAGTACGTGGCATTAAAGTGATAGTCTAATTTAATGCCATACATCAAGAACTGAAAGCTTTCCAAACAACAATTCAATAAGGTACATAAATCAATAGGCACATCTTAAGATAAAAACTGATAAAAGACAGATAAAAACTGGATGTGGTTTACTATTTTGGCAGTATAGCAAGACAGGATTAGCAATGGCTATAGATTTTTAAAAAACAGTTTGCATTTTTTTTAAAAGGTCACAGGACTTTAAACAGTCTTTAACCAATTTGGAGAACTGCTGCTATTTCAATACACTGAACCCAAAGCGTAAAGATCCTCACCTGATTCCTCTGCCTGCCCATTAAAAGCACACAGAGAACATACAACACTTCCAACTTGTACATAATCTCGTGCATAATCTTCATGGACTGTGGAAGTTGATTCCTGGTTGAGGTATTTGCAAATCCACTCTCATCTGAAGATTCTAATAGAGATAAATAGGAGCTTAGAGGTTTTCACAGAGGGCTCAATAATCAATTATCAAATACACAAAATATGGTTAATCTGCATATGATAGAAGGAATGGCTCACTCCACCCCAGTCAAAATACAGTCCCCTGAGTAATGCTGTCCCAGCTTTTCCAGGGACTGCTGATTATGCTTCCATTTTAGCACTAAAATGCAAATAATGCACAGGAAGGCCCCCCTGGATTAATGTAACATTCTGCCCACCTGAAAAAGTAAACACTGTAAGTATAGTAAGACGTTGGTGGGCACAAACCTCTATCAAGCAATGCAAGAGCTAGAGCTATTCCTCTTAAATGGTGTGCTACACTTACAGGGACTCATGGCCACTTATGGGTGGTACAGAAATGAGCACCAGACCCCAAGAAAGATGGACAGGGTCATCTCGTGGTACAAAGAACACTGCATGTATACAGGTACACCTATATACATGGTGTGAAGAGGAGATAAGTAGGTGTAGTGAAGAAGTTGAAGTATTGAGTTTCCAGAACATACTGTAATAATTTACAGAGATTTTGTCTTCACCATGTTTTATATAATTTCATTAAAACATAAAGTTAAAACTGACTGCAGACCACATAACAAGAACCTTCAGGTCAGGTGTCAATGCTAACTATCAGACTCAGAACAGGTACCTGTGCTGCTCTGCTCCGTCTCTTCGTCTGCCACACGCATTAGTGCATCAAGCACAAGTGCGTTGTCTAGCCAAGTGTACCATTCCTCTAGCTCCTGAAGAAAGCTTGAATTTCCCGTTGTTTCTGACACTTTCCTTGTTGCTAGTTTACATAATCGCTCAATGAAGCCTGGTATATCAAGAAGTGTAGCTGTGAAAGGAATCAAAACAAGACAACTACTTTAAAATGCTACATTTAAACATTGGTAGATCACTGTAAAGCAAGTGGGACGGGAAACTCAGCGTGGATTTCAACTGCCAGTTCTGCCCTCAGTTCACCAAAGCCCCACCACACAGTGCTCTCCGAACATCATTAAGCCTGGCTACTAGACTGTTCTCATCCCAACCTATCAAGTTTTTGAGAGCCCTGGCTTGGAATGATTCACTTCACAAATAGAATGCTGTACCTTGATTCATTTCTGCTCGAGAAGGACCCAAATTCTTTTTCTGCTGGGCATTTTTTGCCAGTAGTGTGTGTTTGTCATCACTTCCTGTGTCAAGCTCTGAAATTGTAACTGCAAGGATCCTGCAGAAATTAGCAAGCTGCTGTTGATCAAAACTAGATACGAGGCTGGAGAGATTTGGAATATCCTCTAACTGAATCATCTCCTTAAAAAAAAAAGAAGAAGAGATACAAATTAGTATGCTGACTGATAATGAACAAATAATTCTGATCAGAAACACAGAATAACTTGAGATGTAACCTGAGTGCTAAGTGAACCCATTTTCATGAGAAAGTTTCATTTCAGGGTCAAGATAAAAATGAATATGAGTCCAGAAAGATCGTTCTTGGGTCAGACTGAGTTATTATTTTAGGGCTGGATTGCTTTTCTGCATCATGACACCTTTTGAATTTTTGCATGTAGCATACACTATAATCTCAATAATAAACCAATGAGCGCTGGGACAAACAGGATCCTAGTTCATTGCAAAAGGCTGAATTAGAAGAAAGTACAGTAGTGGACCTATGAGCCTGTATATGCCCTACAGTTTCAGCGGATGGAAATCTGCTGGAGGTCCCTGGCCTCAACCTAGTGGAACGCTCTGTCTATTAAGAACCAGGCCTTGTAGGACTTATTACAGTTCTGCAGGGCCTATAAGACAGAGCCATACTGTTGAGGCAGCTACAGCTTATCATCTGACCTCCCACATTCCACGTTATATCACCTCTATATTAAATTATTTGATCCTCGCACATTCCAGTTGGAAAGTTTCTGCCTTTGGAACGGAGCTAAGTTTCACCATCTGCATTTGTTTTGTATTGTTTTTAGTATATTTTAAATTGGCCAATCTTATTTATTGATTTGCAATGGTTAGACGTTGTTCTGAGCCCACGAGGGGAGGAGCAACATACAAATCTAATTAAATAAGAAAGTGACGAGTACACAGATTTCAGTAACGTCAATGTCTCTTGCAAAGTAGTAGGAAATTCCAGCTTCAGCTCCCTCCAACACAAGTGAAACAGCCCAGAAATCATCTTTGGGTTTTGATGCTAAATTCAAGTCAGAGAAGAATCCACCTCTACGCCCTTACCTGCTGCTGTACTTGAATGGTGGCAGCAAACCAACCAGCCAAGTGTAAGCCTCCCTCCTGTTCCTTCCTCACCCTAGACTGAATGTTGTTCATGTGCAAGTTGTCAGAGCAGGAAGAAAGGGGAAGGCTAGTCGCAGTGATTACAAGATGAACCCAGGAGACTTGCCAATTCCCAATTAGAAGGCACCTTTCAGTCCTACAGTTTCACTATTATCTTCCCAAGCTGCAGAAAAGATGAACTACACAAGAACTTAAAAATGAAATATGCGTTTTTACTTAAGTTAATCTCATAATTAATTATTAGAATGCTGTTCTAGCTTCCAGTAGCCATTCAAAGACTTTCCAACATTATAAGAAGCCTAGTAGTACTAACCCACCTTTTTTACACCCAGGATATCTTCAATAAGGGTGGCTGTTTGCAGGAATGTCTTTTTGTTTGTCATCAATGTAAACAAGAAGAGAACAAAATCATTTCTTTCTGCCAATCGCTTAGTGACTCCTTCAGTCTGCAAAGAGGAAAGGAGGGCATGTACATATAAAAAAGCTGATACTGCAAGACAAGTTAACTTATGAATTAGTTATGAATGTTTAATGACTTACTGGCCATGTTCTAAGAGCTGCACAAGATACTCAGGGCTCTATTTTTTTCACAATGGCCTGTGATATATCTCCATATGGTTCCTGAGATTAAGTATTGCATATAATTCGATTTCCTCCCGCATGTCAACCCACCACAAAGCCCAGAAAACCACCAGGGTTCTTTCTATAAACTTAAACATTTCTGGAAATTTTAGCTCATCACCTGCTAGGATGAATCTCAGAATACAAGCCCACCCCACACAATCCCTCCCTTCCAGGGGCTTCAATAGGTTGATTTCTCCTCCTCCTCCTCTTCCTTTTACTGACATTCAAATATTCTAGATGGTTCTTTCCCTTCTGGAACATTTTCAGCCTTTAGACATTTGGATAATTAACTGTTTATCTGTATACATGGAGAATCCAGAGTAGGTCAAGCCCCTTACTCTGCTGATGAGTAACCAAACAATTTACTATTAATTTAATGCAGTGATTGAAATTGCCCTTGCCTGCAGCAACAGGGAGTGTGTGAAAGACTGGTAAGACCTGCCTAATACTTGCCAATGCATCCCTTCAAATTCAAGTATAGTTAAATTATGGGAATTTAAATTCAGAAGCTTTGTAAACAGTCTTTCAGGCAACAGCCATATGACAGTCATAAAATAAGAGCTAGCCTATACATTATGTCCATCATATGATAGCACCACAACTCTGCCTGTTAAGCATTCCACTGGCTCCCCCATTTATCTTTATATACATGTGGGCCACCTTTCTCCACTCATGGTTTATCAAAGCTTTGCCCTTTGCTTACAGCTAACTTCCAGGAACCACCAAGTAAAGAAATAAGCATAGATAAAACTATGGGATCGGGAAAAGGAGCTGGCTGGTAGCTCTTCTCCCCCTGCAAAATCTCTCTTTGGTGAAAGGTGAGCAATCATCAAAATTCCCAGGAAGTAGAGCTGGACTGCTGTCATGTGGCAAGTATAGTCAAATTATAATAAATGTAGTGGTGTGGTAAAAGCAAATAGATTTTTTAAAATCTCATCTGGTCAGAATACTATATTCAGACATTTACAGAATAGAAAAAAAGATTCATGCAACAGCAGTACAGACCAAGCAATAATCTTGTCAGTACATATAATTCTGTGACAGGCAGAAAATATCAGATTTACTGTTTAGGTTTTAATTTGTGTGCAGTATTGTGCACATCAGCTCAGAACTGTCTCAGCATTAAGTCTAACTTGAAAAAAGCAGTTCTAAGCACATACAATATGCAAAAACCATGCACAACTTTTTCAAACGCTACTGCTTTAACCAAGTGAAACATTTAGTCCAAGGCAATTCCTCAGTTTTTGTTTTTCATGCCGCACAACTGACCAGGGAATAAATATATCCAATGCCCAGAGTAAATTATTGCCATACTAAATACTTAAATATTTCAGCAATGACTAGTAAGAAAATGCTCATAAAAGGTTATTTAGACAAAATGTAAACAAGCAGCGAGATTTGGTGACTCACCACAATATGCAAAATGTAGAAGTTTTACCACCAGGAATATTAAACACCCAACTTGTTATTTTAGTCTCATGCAAAATGAATTTAGATCCATAGTAAAATGAAAATATTTGCTAGAACATGGAATATTACTTACACATATACAAGTGTTGTACAATATGCTTAAGCAATCCTTGATAAGGTCATCACTTACTGAAAAAGAAAACACCAGTTAGCACTTTTTAATTATCAACATGTCTGAATTCACAATTCTGTTTAACGTAGAACATTCAACCATCACTGCTGTTAAATCTCAACAGCTTGAAGTTAATGGTGTAACCATATCTTGATACTGAGCAAGCATCACATAAATTATGTCAGTTATTATGGCAAACAGAATCCAGGCTAAACGGTAAATATAACCAATACTGTTCAAGCCATTTGTATTTTAATTGCTTATTGTGTTTAATTGCTTATTTATTCGGTGTACCCCTGCTGTGATATTAGCTCTGTCTGAAATTAGCTCCAAACACAGAAAGAAAATGAAGAAATATTAGATTAACCCTCCAATAAAAAAATTAGAAACCAACTTCTTTCCATTTGTTTTCCAATGCCTGCAGGAAAACATTGCCTTCAGTTTATATTTTACCCTCTAGAACAGTATGAACATCAAAAAAGTTACTGCTAAATTTTCACATACTGTATGCTCAAGGACATGTACAGTATGAAATGTCACCTACATCTATATCACCAACTCCAGCTCAAGATAAAAGACTTCAGAACTGTGAAAGACTTTGAAAAGACATAGCTTATTTACTTACTTTTCGGTTTCTTCTTCTGTGTAATAAGTGTTGGTCTCATAAGTATTTCTACTAACAGCTGTGAATATTAGGAATACATCTGATTAAATCAAATAATGGTACAATTGTGTCATTTGATTTCTTGATATTTTTAAGCATACAGTTTAAAAATATTGCTGCACCAAACAAAGTACCTGTCTGCCTTTTCTTTTACAATACTTTTCTACAAGGCATTAGTCAATATGTCAACAACAACAACAATATGTCAACAGTGTTTTGACTTTTATATGAGTGCTCTGAATATCTTCTATTCCCAACATTAGTCCCACTAACAGATATTTAGAGATTAAAATTTCACTGAAGGGACAGTAAGGCTACTTTCAACATACAAGCTACCGACTTCGATGTTGGAGCTGAAGTTTTTCCCCTCCCATTTTATTAATTTAAGATATAAAGACTGCCAAAAAAAAATACACAGCAAAACACCCAATATGCATTACCTAGGGCAAGCTGACACACAATAATGAAAATACACTTCTACTAAATTAATTCCTCCCTTGTACAATCCCTCCTCTCCTCCCTGTCTATCTTTAGGATGCAAATATTGAGGTGGGAATTGGAGAGAAAAAGCACACTATTGTAGGAAGAAACAATATCATGCAGATAAACATTCCACAATGCAAAATAGACTGCAACATCTACATAAGCCTCCTGAGTGGAACCAAGCTACTAGGCACCCCCTGACCTTGAAAAGAGCCCTTGCACATTCCTGTGCCTTGCAGGACTCACTACCTCTGTCATAGCTGAAGATGGGAGGAGACAGGACTATGGAAAGCCACTCCTGAAATACGGGAAGACTACACTCCATTCACTGGTCCTTAGGAATTTAAGAAATGCAAATCCATATGATTCAATACTCTTCCACCTGCCTTGATTTCTCTCCCTCCCTGACCTACTCAATTGGGTACAGGGCAACCATGTACTCTCAGATGTCTTTTCCCAGGATAATAGGCCAAGCTCTCTGCCTCTATTCATAAAGACAAAATGAATAAAGGAATGGAGAACCTCTTTGAATATGTTCATCTAAATTCATTTTTCACAGGTGACTAAAACTTGATTCGGTATTCCAAATATGGATTTACTAGTGTGTTTTGAACAAGGAATTCCTTCTTTCAACTAATCATGTCTTCCCTACCATGTCCAAGAACATATTATCGCATTTAAAAGTAAAACAAAATCTATGAAACACTTACATCAACTCCTCCAAACAAGTCAAATGTGTATGTATTTGGAAAAGTAGATTCTTGAGTAACTTTTCTCTCTTCTGTAACAAATGCCATGGCTTCCATGGAAAGGAGGGGGGAAATTTCCTGATGAGAAATAAAAAAAATAGTGTATACATTCTGACATACACTATTATTGACGCTAGGTGCAGAAATCACTGAGAATGATACATATGAAAAATGTAAAGCACCAATTTACAGCATGAAATAATCAATTTCTTATTATAAATATACATTTAATATCTGCATTAGCGAAAGGTCCATCCTCAGGAACACCCCAGTCCATCCCGGCATCTGCTTCAATGCCAGTGAAACTCCACGTGGCGACCACTTTCAGTTTGGGCTGCTATGGAGCTGTGGGGTCTCAGTCTTAGCTTTTTTCTTTCTACTATGAATCCAGAATTTCCATGCTTCTGAACATGCAGGTGGTTTTTGAAAAGCCTTTCTAAGCAGGAATCTAGCTACACATTTGTTACATTGTGCCGGTATTCCATTTTTATCTGATACTGTTGCAACCTGCAGGCTTAGGATTAGGATGTCTGTGACTAAAAAGTAGGAAGCAATAATTTCCGTGTAGCTGTGAGAAGATCACAATAATCCCTTCTCTCTGACTTTCTATGTGAAACTTATACCACTTCACCTGACAAAGTTGCTCAAAAAAGCTAGCACCACATTACATTTAGCTTTCAAGGAACCACAAGATCCATTTGTTGTTTTAGTTGCAAATTAACATAGCAATACAAACTATGGAACATATACTGCTTGACTGCCCCAAATACGAGGGATCTAGGACCAGACCTTTTGCTCTTTGTCCTGTAATCTTTAATGAATACTCTGCTGTGGGGAAGATTACATTTCTACTAAACAATTCTGCCTCCGAGATTTTAACTTTTGTAGTTAGGTTCCTTATAGAAACTTTGAAATGATTACCTGTGATGGTTCTCATGTATGGGATACTTGTTTGGACAATGTTGGCTGTTATATGGATTCTATGCCTAATAAAGGTTTATCTATCTATCTATTCCAATACATAGACTCTGCTCTAGAATGTGGAACGCTGCATTGACTGCACATGTCAGCATCTTTCTTGAAAGGTGGGATTCATGAACACATATTGTGATGTGATTTTAACTTAAGTTGCCTCAGGAAGGATTCTGAACAGGCAGCACAGACATATCATAAATAAACACATTAAGCTGCCTTATGCTGGGTCAAAGCCAAGCAGCCCAATCCCACAGGGCTCCGGTGCCAGGGGTGGCATTGGCCCCATGTTTCTGAGGCACTCCAATCTCAACAGCTCAGGGGGAAGCCACTAAAGTTGGCTCCATTCCCAGGAATGCCCCAGCCCACTCCTCACCCCGGCATCTGCTTCGATGCCAGCAAAGTTCCACGTGGTACCCACTTCCGGGTTTGGTTGCTGAGGAGCTGTGGGATGGCCAGATGCTGATACCTTTGCTCTCTCCACTGGTATGAGTGCCCCTTACACTGGCGGAGGCGGGGCAAACAGGCTGGTGTGGCCTTGAATTGCTCCCAGATGCTATTTCAACCCCCTCAATGTGTATTGGGCTGTTTGCCTTCCAACAGAGGTTTCAACATAACCTACTATCTTATCTCTTTTTAACTGGATACGATAGGGATCAGCTCGGGACCTTATGCATGTCAAGCAGATTCTCTACCACTGAGCCATGGTGCCAAGCTGCAAGGCCACAAAAAGAGCCTCTTACTTCTCAGCCCTTCATGTAGTTTAAGACAGTTATCAAAACTATTTGATCCTACTCATGTTATGGTTCTACTTGTAAGAGAAGAGTATTGTGGGAGTAGAAATCTCACACAAAATTACAGGTCCTCTTCTATTAAAGGGTTGATTCTGCGTGAGTCTGCCACTTCCATATTACTCTGAATGCAAGTGTTTATCTGCAAAAGTGATTAAGTGGACTCAGTGTCAAAAGCCACTGTTAATGATGTGTTATGATAATGGGTAGGACCACGCAACAATTGACACACATGCCCTGAAAAATAGAGAAGAAACCAAGCAATCTGACAAGAGTTATTTCCAGCAAGAATGCTATGATTTATTATTTATGCTGCGGCGACCATAACAAGGATCAATAAAGTGCACGAACTTTGTGGAATGCCGTATAGTTTTACATGAGCAAAGCTGGATCCAGCACCCTCCCATTTCAAAAGTTGGCTTGCTGTTCAGAAACATTACCTTCAAGATACTTTGGCACTGGGAAAAGTCACTATTGGGATGGCTATTCTCATACAGCTTCTTTAAGAGTAAAGGAATTCCATTCCACTTTGCTTGTTTGTCTCTTTCCTTTAACAAAGTTTCTGCAATCTACAGGAGAGGAAGAGGCAGTTAACTTTTCTGAGGGATCATGCACTTAAAATTAGTCATTGTGCTTCTGTACTGTGAACCCATTGGATATTATGTATTCACTACTACAGTAATCAAGCAAAAATAGATTATACAGCTTTTAAATATAAAAAACTATCAGAAGTACTCACTAGACAGAAGAAATTCAAGCTGGAATTCTGAATCCATTTTGTGTATATTTTATTTAGATACCCCCATTTCTGGAGATTAAGAGATTTAAAACCAGGCGAAATTGTCCCTTAAAATTACATATACAGAGATGTTTGTATCCAATTAGCAAACACTATTTCCAGTCTATTTTGTTCAAAAGGGATGTACAGAAGCCTTTCATTTACACAAAAGCATATTGAAACAATCTACAAAATTTTAGAAATATATATATATTTTAAAAAGCACGAGAACTAATTTTTGTTTCCAGGATGAAAACACCTACTCAGCCTGGCAAGTCTACTTTCACTAATAGATTTACTATTCCATACTGGAGGCACACTGTGGAAATACCCTGTGATTTATTCTTAAGGATGCCTACACAATTCGGTTTGTCAATTCTTGCTTGAAAAGCTTAAACCCACAGTTTACCATCCACTGGTGTATTTTGCCCACTGAAATAGACCCAGCTCTTGGAATTACTTTAAAATATTTTAACTGGAATATTTTTAGACCTAGAGTAGGCTATGCTTAAGTACTGGAGCTCCCTTACTCATAATACACCTCCTGAAGACAAATATTTCTTGTTGCTGTTCTTTTATCGAATGTGTTTAAAAAAGAGGGAAAAGATTTACCTAAGGACTGTAATCTCAGTATATAGCTATGATGAGTCGTAACAAAGAGTTATGCCAATGTTCCAAATTATATTACATGCTAGGTAAAAGTTTTTTGTAAGGGGCATCTTGATAGTGTGTGTGGTGATTAGGATACTGTCAGTGGTAAACAGAAATTTCACAGGAATTTGCATAATATCTGTGACTTGAAGTACAATTGTTTATGACTGGAGTACAACATATATGAATCAAAAATGTTTCTATGTTTCTTTCACAGTATATAAATGCAATCTTAGATAGTGAAGTTCTAAAAAGGACAATTCACCTTACAGGCCAAACCAACAGAACTAACTGTAAAGTCTCCTTTTTGTTACAGAATCACTGATGTGCTGACCTCCATTCTTTCATTTAAATGATCAATTCTCAATTACTTATAAATCATCTTTACAATTTTCTTCTCTCCCTTCCCAACCAATTGGAACTTTACAACCACAAATACCACTCAGGCTGTAATAATGGATTCATATGCCCCCTCACTGCTCTGTGCCTGGGACAGTTACATCAGGGTCCCATCATACTGAGGGGCCCCATCGCCCCCCCCCCATGGGGGAAGGTTTTAAATTGGGGTTGGACGCCTCTTGTTGTTATTATGTATTATGGTTATTCGCTGTTTTTATGAGTTTTAAGCTATTTTATGGGATGGAGCTTATGTATTTATATTTGTATGACCGCTCCTGTTGATGTTCAAATAATGTTGTTCACCGCCCGGAGCCCTTCGGAGATCGGGCGGTATATAAATTTAAGAAATAAATAAAAAATAAAATAAATATGCAATAGTATCATTTGAGAAAGCTGTTGGCAAATTGGTCCTACAGAATGATGCCTGTGTATTTTGTCTGTCTTCATTAGTGCATTAACCACTAACAGAACATGTAGCAAAGCATTTTCCTCACAAAGAACAGAAAGTCACCTACAGTAAAACTGCATTGTAGGAACAGATGAAGAGGAAAGATAAGATCATATTAACTAAAATATATATACCACTTTTTAGAACAAATGCAAATACCGGCTAACAGGGATATTATGTTGTGGTATAGCAAATCTCTCTGAGCCCCCAAGCAGTGTTTGTATACTGCAAGGATCTCAAAGAATTAAAAACTTAGTAAGGTTTCTTTCCTTTTTTGTGTCTCCTATGTTTAGAGAACATGCCTGATCTAACGATAGGCATTGTACTACAAGAATAGGTAAGGGGTTTCTTTGGTAGCAGGCGAGATTTAAAAACTGCTGTTGTCATGCATGTGAAAATCCAAATACAAAGAGGTTTCTGTATTCTGAGCTGGCGAAACAGTGCACTGAAAATCTATTCAGCACTGAAAAGCTTGCAAAACCTTGCAGCAAAGGGCCGCTGCGATTCCTTTAGACATTCTGAGGCTTATAACAAGACAATTAAACTTTTACTCTACAGAAAGTTATTCCCTAAATCTACATATGTTTGGAGGTTATATCTCTAACGCACAACTCAGCCTTCTAACTGAAACAGCTAGAAATTCAGTAGGTGCCTACCAAAAAGCCTTTCCCTCCATCCAAGCCTTGCTCGCTGAGCTGCGTGGCAAGAGGAGGAAGGACTTTTTCCAGTAGTGATGATGTCTCTCTTCCTCTTGAGGCTCAACCTGGCACACAGTTTACTGTCCCTGAAGTGCCAGGCCAACACATTTCTCCATACACAGCTTTTAACTAAAGGATTTCAAAAAATTTTTAGCTGTTTTTACAGTTGGCTTGTAGGCCAAAGACTGTTTTATGAATATGGTTTAGGCTGCTGAATGTTGACTTATGCTGCTTTTATGGCTTGTTTTTTCACTGATAATGTTATGGTAGTTTTTACAGTCTGTAGGCAGTCAACTTGGAAAACACAGAAGTTTTAAAATAAATGTATAAATGTAGCGATATCCAGATTTTAAGATGCAGTTTTCCAAAATGTTTCACCTTGTATCTATTCCAACAATATGGTGTATTGTAAAAGACACCAAATGCTACAGACCAACAAAGCAGAGAAAAGCTATACAATTTAACAATGAAGAAAGATTTAACTCTATTGTTGAAGGCTTTCATGGCCGGAATCACTGGTTTCCAGTGATTTCCAGGCTGTATGGCCATGTTCTAGTAGCATCTAGTAGGATCCTCTGAAGATGCCAGCCACAGATGCAGGCGAACATCTGGAAAAAATGCTACGAACACAGCCATACAGCCCAGAAACCACACAACGTCCCATTTAACTATATTCTTTCAACAGCATAGAAATGTGAAGGTTTAGAAAATGATCCTATGTAGGGAAAATGTAGGGAAAACTGCTCCCCCCTCCTATTTTCAATGGAAAAAAACTGGAAATCTTGGGAAGCACAGAAAAAATTTCCTATGAAATATTTTCTTTTAGAATGAGTGTAATGCTTTTAATGGCAATGTGGACATGCTGCAAACATATATAGTTCTTAAATCCAAAGACAATACCTAATCTTCATGCGTAGACTATGAAGGGCTTTCACTGCCTTTCACCTGTTGCAAACCTTCTGATGTCCCTTAATATTTACCTATAACAGTGATGGCGAACCTTTGGCACTCCAGATGTTATGGACTACCAATTGGCCATGCTGGCAGGGGCTGATGGGAATTGTAGTCCATAACATCTGGAGTGCCAAAGGTTCGCCACCACAGACCTATAATCACCTTCCACCTCACCTCTGCATTCCAAGTATGCACAAGGAGGCATATTACAGCGAATGTTGAACTAGTATTTTCCACTCATAAGAACAGCATGGAATAATGTATAAAAGATGACATCACCAAACACATTAAGGGAGCAGTTTTCCATTTGAAGAAGTGCTGTCCATTTGACTGCCTGAGATGTCATACTGTATCAACAGTTTTGTGTTCTATAGGAAAAAATTGCACATGTACCCCACACTTGAGAAAGAGATGCAAATTGTAGCACCCTATACTGCCATAGCATACATATCTTCAATTCTCATCATCTGAAAGGCAGGGAGAAAACTGAAGGTAGAAAACACATTTTGTAGGAAACAAATGAAAGTATTATTTGAACAGAAACTTATAGGAAAGATTACCAGCATGTTTGGTTATCAAGCTAAACTATGTAACACTGAAAACAGTCAACACTCTAACAAAATATCATTAAAAACAGTTTACCAAAATGCAAACATTTAAATATTTATTTATTAATGTATGTTATTTATAGTCTGCCCTTCTTAAAGGGACACTATTACCTCCACAGAAAAGCCCTTCTGAATCATTCAGTTTTGCATAGTGTGCAGGCAGCCAGGAGAGTGGGAGCTTTCCTGACCTCCTTTAGCAGGCCTTGACCCTTCTTATTTAAGGGACTTCCTCATTCCCTATGCTTCAGCATGACAACTTTGCTTATGTCAGCAAGGGCTTCTGTGGGTGCAAACCTGCAACTGGGCAAACACAACAACTGCCTGTACCCAAGCTGTCCTGGTTGTGGTTTCCACCTTATGACAGCTTGGGTACAGGCAGTTGTTGTGTTTGCCCAGTTGCAGGTTTGCACCCACAGAAGCCCTTGCTGACATAAGCAAAGTTGTCATGCTGAAGCATAGGGAATGAGGAAGTCCCTTAAATAAGAAGGGTCAAGGCCAATATCTTAAACTTAGCTCAATAACAAATGGAGTGTCAGCAGAATGGGAATAATGTAGCATACTCCATCTAGTTCTTCTAATAACTGAGCTGCAGCATTCTGGACCAGTGAGGGGAGACCAATGTACAGTGCATCACAGTAGTCTTGATGTTACTGTAGTGTAGATCCAGATGGCCAGATCAGCCATATCAAGGTAAGGGGGCATTTTATGGGCTAGGCTACAAGATAGGTCCCACACTGAGGACAACTGGTTTCCAACAGCAATCCTCTGATCCCAATCCATGAGGAACTATCTGAATTAGTTCAATGCGAATCCCGATACTTACTTCTGCCTCCAGATCCCTCAACAAGATGATGTGTTCGACTATATCAAAGGCTGCAGGTAAATCCAATAAGAGCAAAAGAGTGGCTTGACCCTTGCCTATAGTCAGATGGATGCCATCAACTAAAGCTAGCAGAGCTGTCTCCATCCCACAATGCCAGACTGAAAAGGGTCCAGAGTAGATAAGTTATCAAGAAGGAGTAGGGATGACAGTTTAAGTAGCAGATTTCCTCTTTGAGTGGCTGAGAGAAGGGGCCCTGAGCTGGTGACTGATATATAATGGATATTAAGAGTTTGTTGATGTGGTCCTTACATGAATTTAACAGCCAGGATGGGCAAGGATCCAGAGTACAAGTAGTGTCCTCCATAGATCCCAGGATCTTGTCCACATCCATCATGGAAACTAGGTCAAAATGAATAAAAATGATCCATAAATAGCCTGGGCAGTGATATTAAGCTTTTCTTTTGGTATTCCTGTGTTACAACTGACATCCAGATCAGCACATCTTATGCCAAAATTATTTAAATTTAAACAAAAATATTCTTGAAAATGAATATAGCTAAAGCATAAGAGGTTTTTCTCACAGTTTCCCCAAATTTTCCATTAAAACAAATGACCAACAGTGTTTATGGGAAGAACTGGAAAAGTCCTCTAACTTTTTAATAGTATCCTCTTTGAGTATGGAAATCCTTTTCCTCAGAAGCATTTTATGCAGTCTAAATCAGAAGATATTTTACAGGCTCTTTTTTCCCATCCTAAAAATAAAAAAGAACTACTGTGATTGCGACTGAGAAGAATCAATGCTCCAGGGTCTCCCTGCTTTTCAGGATGCTGCAACATAGCTGTGACAAGAACCGTCAACTTAAATAAACCTTGATTGGTTTTATTTCTCCGAAGTATCATGGTGAAATCTAGGCTACTAGAGGCCTCTTTTGCAGTTCCCACAATCTTCTTGAACTTTTTAGGATTTAACAAGGTCCCATGAATAGCAAAAAAGGACTCCAGCAGCATAGAGTTTCCCATTCTAACTCTATACATTTATTTATTTATTTATTTGATTGATTTCTTATACCACCCACCCAAGAGGAGTTCTGGGCTTCACTGATCAAGCAGGAAATTCAAATGAGAAAAGAACACATATGTGAAAGCTTGTATGAGAAACCAGGTGGGAAGTCTGGCAGAAATAGTG
Organism: Sphaerodactylus townsendi; assembly: GCF_021028975.2. Taxonomy (NCBI): domain Eukaryota; kingdom Metazoa; phylum Chordata; class Lepidosauria; order Squamata; family Sphaerodactylidae; genus Sphaerodactylus; species Sphaerodactylus townsendi. Next base: position 100,946,175 of record NC_059429.1, read on the forward strand.
TTGCCTTCCCCTCTCTGCTACACTTTAAGAACTGCAACAAACCAGAGTTCCTCAAAAGGAGCTTTTACAGAAAGTTATTAAAGTAACAAAATCTGTGAGCTGAAGTGTGCTCAACTATTTGCTGGATTATGGCCTTAAGTGTTACACTACATTTCAAGCACCATATGTAGTAATGATGTAGTCAATACACTAGCAGTCAAAGCACTTCATATACATTAGCTTAGTGATTAAGGCAACCTTATCCTTTGCAACCTGCCAAATATCAGGCAGGGACTACATTGCCATAATGGGCTACATCTAGGATGTGCTAAGATATGCACACCTTATGTCACACTTCCAACAAAACCCATTGAAATGAAACTTTATACTGACTATCAACAGGTAGGACCACCAGTTTTCAACTCCTCTGAGCACCTGCAACTTCATTCTTAAAGAAAAAGGCTCCACAAGAGTCTTCTACAAAATTTCACCGCATACTGCTTGGACTGTAAATATATCTTCCTAATGGGTGCACACGTCATACACCTAAGGAAGTAAGGTCTGACTCACAAAAACTTCTACAGAAACAAATCTGGTTAGCCTTTTAAGGTGCCGCCAGACACCTGTCATGTTTTGCGGCGACACGTCCGGAATTAGTTGCTTTCGAAGTCATCAATGTTTCTAGCGAGCCAGGTGCTGCTCAACTGCGGTGATTGCAGCGAATGTGGCAAAAGTTGCAGAGTGACAACAAAGCAGGCCTCAGCAGCAACACCGAGAGCCCAGGAAACCGGAAGATGAGTGGGACCAGCCTTCCCGGGGATTCTGCTGGTCTGGCCCTAATTTCCGTAACGGGTCCGTAGATGGGGGAAACGAAGGTTCCTCCTCCTCCTCGGCTCATTCCGCACAGCATATTTATAACGAGTTGCAATCGGTTATAAATGAATTCGTTTCCCATTTATCAAAAGGGAAAATAAGTTGGTTTATAACGACTGCAACTCGTTATAAACATGCCGTGCGGAATGAGTCATAGATTAGCGCAGGGAACACCGAGCGGCGGTCGGCAGAGGAAGAGGCGGCTGCCACCTCTGCAGAAGAACCGGCCACCCCCACCTCACCTCCATGCCGGAAGAGGAACGTGGCTCAGTCTCTCTGTCCCCTTTCTCCAGCTCGGCCCGGCCTCCCCCAGCCTCGACTGTCTCTTGGAGCCTCCCCGCTCCCTCTCCTCGGCGCAGCCTTGTGGGCCTCCCCCCATAAGCCGGTCCCAGCCCTACAGTACCTGCGCCCCCCTCGTCAGGCCACGGCCGCTGAGCTGCCCCTGCCGGAGCTGGGCCAAGATGCTGACCACCCCCCCGCGGACGCCACGCCGGCCGGGCCGGGTAAGCACGAGGCCCGCTGGTGGCAGCGGCGGGGCTCCCGCTCCTTCGCCTCCTACCGCGGCCGCCATAGCTGCCTCCTGCCACTGGACCGAGACAAACAGGAAGCGCCCCTCCTCCCAGCTACTTGTACCTCTCGCTTTCCAGCCGCGCCACAGCGCCACCAGCAGGCCGGCTGCGCGCAATGCTAGTCCGCCGTCTCCGGCCCTTTCCCGATTGGTAGGAACGGGGAAGGGAAAGAACGCCGGTCTTCCCAAGGGGCCGATGGGAAGTGTAGTCTTGGCATGATCAATGCTCTAAGGATGGAAGTGTAACCTGTGTCATTTTAGTATTTGTGTTTTGGTTGGATCTTGGGGCCTAGGGGGCTAGAGCTCAATGAGCAAGTGCAGTTGGTAAGCTTGCTTACATAGTACCAGTTGCAAGAGCCTCACTCTCCTCAGTTGATCCGGCCTTCAACAGCAGAAGGAAGGCCCATACCTTAATTGACGGAATTGCTTTTTGTTTTTTTTTACAGGCCCAAGTTGAAGAAAGATCTTTATCAGCTACAACTTATGCAGAAGATCAGGTGGGATAAAGAAGCCTTGCATTATTAAGTATTTGAACTTTTTAATTTTTGAAATTTTACTGTGCAGTAGTAACTGTAACTGTTTTGAGTGCTTTTCTTGAAAGGCACGGAAGATTTTGTATAATTGAGTTGTGCTACATATATTTAAATATATATAGCCTCTATTATTTATCTCTAAATAATATAAAATTGTTGTGTTTAAATTAAAGGTTTGTTAATTTGTTGAAACAATTTCATATTTATTTGACAAGCGACAGGGTGATGTCATTATATTAAATTTTAAACTTTTCTATGTTTCCAATAGAGATTAATGTAGCCAAGGATGAGTAGGTTATAGAAGCAAAGATGCATTGGGTAGTGGCAACATGGAACATGGGGCTGTCATTCTTCTCCACATTGATTTCTGGTATGTTGTGATCTGCATCTTATAAATGATTGCACGTGGCCTCTCATATAAAAAGCAAGATTATGAAATTAATGAGCAGGGATCTATTCATCATTATAATAAAGCATTTATTATAATGCTCTGAGTATCCATAGAATGATAGACTTCGTCTGCTACAATGAACTAATATGTGCTGATTTCGTCAAATCTCAGAAGCTTAGGCAGGGTTGCTCTGATTAGTATTTGGAGGGGAGACCACGCTTTGGAGAGGAAGGCAATGGCAAACCAGCTCTGAACATATCTTGCTTTAAAAACCATATAGAGTCGCTGTAAGTCAGTTGCAACTTGATGACTTTACACATACATATTACCTGATTTTGAATTCCACTTCATTATCAAAATTAGTTAGCTAGAAACATCTAGTGCTCAACTCCAAGGTTTACAAATTCACAATGAGCAGCTAGATTTGAATTCAGGAGCACCTTACAGACCAATGAGTTTCAGGATATAAGCTTTCCAGAGTCAACAGTCATAGTAGAGTATGTGTAAAGGTTTCAATGGTGTTGATGGTAAAGTAACCTTGAGTGCATTCCACAGCCCGGGCGTTGGGCCAGCTTCAACTGGGGAGACTTTATCTCTGCGCGGGAGATGAGGTCTCCGTTCCCATGGGAAGCCGGGAGGGGGATGGGTTGGATAGAGTTATAACCCTATTACCTGTGGCTACAGTGGGGAAGTGTCATTCCTGCCACCACTCGTGTACTTCCAGGCTTTCTAAGATGTCTAGGAATAAAAGCGGTCTTTTTATCACCAAAAGAGGCGCTTTATTTCTGCTTCCTATGGAATTCACTTTTCCATTGTGGCAGGAATCCTAGATTCCATCCTATATCCCTAGTGTAGTGGACCTCTGGTGTCTGGGCATGGGAGAGGTTGAATATTACTCACGGAAGGTCACGGTAGCCCCAAGGAGGGCTCGGAGCTTTCCCTTCTGGATTTGGAGGGAGCCGAGCGGGAGAGCGGGCCTAAGCTAGTGACTCTTTCCGATCCTCATTATCCAACTACGGAGTCTTGCCTTTACTCCACGTTGGAGCGAGGGGCGTGGCGAGCGACCATGGAGGACTTGTGAGTGGATTTTGGAAGCTGTCTATGGATGTCGGCCTGTGGATTCGAGTCTCTACCGGTTTTAGTACATGGATTACAAACCTCAGATGCAGCAACCTGTCATGGAGGAAGGCGGGCCTGACCACCTTTCATCGCGGCAACCCAGGAGTCCATTGAGCGATTCCTGGACTCGTATTTTGAGTGATGCTCCCAAAGAACCACCGTGGCACAGCACTGGGGCCGATCCGAAGGACATTCAGGACTGACCTGCAGGAAGTTGGGAGAGGTCGTACGGTTTCGATCGGACCCCCCCCTGATCCAGGGTCAGCAGCTGCACCTGAAAGAATTTTGAGAACCACAGGTGGCTTTCTGGTTGTCTCCGATGTCTAAGCTTCCAGACTGACCGAGAGTCCGAAGAAAGAAAGCCTGCACTCCCAGCGGGATCTGTTCCCTCTCCCATCGCCCAGAAAGGCTGGGAATTGAGGAAGTGGGCCGTCTGACGAGATGCCAAGAAGCATGGACCGTGAAGCATCCAGCTATGGGAGGAGAGGCAGGGCACGAGATTCGCAGCAAAGGCTGAAAACCTGCAGAGGACCGGGAACAGCTTAGCATAAAGAGAGTCCAACTTTCGAGTTGGACCCGTGCCAAAAGATGCGGCTCCAGCGACGTAATATGCCCCGGAACTTGTCCAGTCCGCGATGGGTCGCAGGAACCTCGAGACTGGATTTACAGCGGCTAGCGAAAGCGTTCAGACGCCTTGCCTGCGCCCGTAGGCCTCACTGCAGCTATTCGCGGGACGGGAACTGGCTAAATTGGAGCGAGAAAAAAGCAGCCCTGCATGCGCACCAGGATGCATTATTACCGCGGGAGAGGGGACTGGCTCTGCGTTGGAGAGGAGACTGAGGAAGCAGCAGACCAGGAAGCCCCAAGTCGGGTCTAATGCGGAATTCTGCGAACTGCAGAGGCGCCAGAGGGCAGCGTGGCTGGAGTCCTGCAAACACCCAACCGCCAGCGGCACTGGCATTGATACGCCTCCGATTCGGCATTTACTGTGCAGCAGCTGCCGAAGTCCAACCGCCGCCGGCCGTTGCATTTCCGCCCTTGCCGGCGCCAAGAGCAGCGGAAAGGGGTTACTGGAAGCCCCGATACCTGCCCGTTTTGATGGGACCCGCTTCCAGCTTCACTCGCTTCATCTTGTTACAGCTTCGATATGCCCACGCGGAGGACTAGCGATGATTTATATATACCCGGTCTGGCCTTGAAAAATCTGGGACATCGGCTCAGTCCCTGGATGGGGCACGCAACCGACTGGTTTGTGACCCTTTTGGATTTGCAAGATGAAGACTCTGCGCACAGTGCCGCATTCCTCCAAACCTTAAATGGCCTTACCAAGATCCGAGCGGGGCCGAGGCTATCCAGCACCACATCAAAGCTATCCAGCAAGGCAATACCCGTCCGTTTGCAGAAATTTGCCCGTGAATTTTACGTCGCAGTGGCTGCCGGAATTCCCTCACTGAAAGGTGGCCTGGGCATGCCAAGTCACGAATACTTCTCAGATGCTGTTGACAGCAAGTTACGTGAAAGCGGTGTTTTTTAATTAGGGTTCCTCGCACTGTTGCTGATTGGATCCAGTTGGGATCCCAGGTGGCGATCCTTGCCGGAATCATAAAGCTGGCCCGGAGGCCATGCATGAGAAACCTGCTCCTCGTCCGCAAAGGCAAGCCAGCAGCGCTACGAAAAACCACCTCTGAAGCCGTAGCCGACTGGGGTTATGCCTTTTCTGAGGAGGACCAGGTCATCTGGCGTAACTGTCGAAGAGCAAAACCAAACGCTCCAGCCACGCACCCCATCTGCCAAGCCACCCGCACGCAGAAGTCGGGGCGCCTCCGACAGAGCTCTTCAGAAGCCCGGTCGCCGAGGCTGACCAAGAGGAGAGGGAAGCAGCTGTTTACCTTTCCTTTAAAGCCCCATGGCGGTGGCGGATTGAATACTGGCGGTGAGGTGAAGGCAAGCGCTCCCATTATTACTGTCAAAGCGTTTCTGGCCAAACCCATTCTTATACTCATTTATAGCCTCGGCCCTTGTGGATTCTGGCTGCTCCATTTTGCTTAATCGCATTTGGAGTGGCAGAGGAGCTGGAGTCTGGACCAATTCCCCTGGCTAAGCCCATACCATTCACCCAAATGGGCGGCAGCCCTCTTTCGGGAGCGAAGGACCAGCCCAGTTCAAAGCCACAACCCGGTTCTCCTCCGTTGCGCCCGACCATTGGGAGAAAATTAGTTTTATTTGAAGCCGGTAACTAAACCTCCATAGTTTTGGGCATGCCATGGTTATTGTTACATGAACCAAAGTTCATTTGGAAAGAAACCGGATCTTAGAATTCACTGAGCTTCCTCCCTGCGGTGAACACATGGTGGGGAAAACCCAACTTCTCCTGGCACACCCCCCCTCCCTGGCTTCATCCAGCGGTGCTCCCGATTCTATTGGCATCCCACCCGGTATCATGATCTAGCCAGAGTTTTTCAGAACAAGAATGCGATCAGTTAGCCCACCCCAGGGAACACTGACTGCAAAATTATTTATACAACCAGGCGCCAACTGCCCAAAGGTAGAGATCTACCGTATGATTCCCAATGAGGAGAAGGAACTTAGTGCCTTTTTGGTTGAACTTTTCGCTTCCTTGAAGGTTCATCACAGTGAACTACCAAACACACACACGCTGCTCCACGTTTTGTTTTGCTTAAAAAAAGAAAGAAAGATGGAGTCTTCTGACTTTGCACTGAATTATCCGAAGTCTGTATGCAGTCTCCTCCAATAAATACCCTTTGCACCTTTGATCAAGGACCCTTTTAGAATGCACTGGGCAAAGGCATTTTGCACTAATTGGACTTGAGAGAAGCTTGCTACAGGGTCAAATTGCTGAAGGCTAGCGAACACTTGACTGCGTTTAACACAAAAGTTTGGACAGTTTGAATACTTGATATTGCCATTCGAGGTTTAAATTGGGGCCCAGAGGGCTTTTATGGCCCTATATCAACAAGAAGTTCTCCATGATTTATTATTACAAGGGACATGTGTATAGCTTAGATAGCCCCGTTTTAATTTATTCACAAACCATAGAAGGCATGAAACATTGGTTCGGAGGTATTGAAGCTTGCTGTCAGCGACAACTCTCTTTGCTGAACTCTCAAATGCTGTTTTCACTGGACCTCCATTGATTATTTGGGCTACGGATCTACAAGCCCGAGGAGCTTGAAAATGAATCCCTACTAAAATTGGCCCTTAAGTCCTCAGTAGCCTGCCACAGCAACATAAAGAACTCCAATCGCACTACTTGGTTTTGCGCATTTCTATATCATTGACTTTATACACCAATTAAGCTGAACTGACTCTCCCTCTCACAGACCTCTTACGCACTAAGGGTAAAAGATCCATTGTCCGCCTTAAACCGGGGCCCCTTTGCACCGCAGTCTGAAGAGTGTCAAAACAACAACAAACAAAAGTCTGCTTTTTTTACCACGAACCTATCCTAAAGCACCTGACCCAGATCTCCCATTTTGTGGTTCCGCGTGGATTATAGGACAAAGCTTACTTGGGGCAGGCCATATTTACTTGAAAGAATAAAAAAAGATGGTAGGCTGGTTCAAGGCAACTGTTTATCAAAAAGAAATTCTCTGTTGCTGAACTCCAACTGGACTGTGGGGATAAAGGGCAGAAGCGGCCATCAAAGTAGCACTCTCCACTTCAGAAGCCACTGGCTTGGAGGGGCTAAACACCCTTTCAGGTTTGGTGGGATCACAAAAGAAACCTGGCATCTTTCCCACCCCCCCCTCAAGATGTCCATAGAAACAACTCCGTTGGGCGATTTCTTTTCGTTTTCTCTTTTACAGTCCATTTTCCACGGGAGAAACCAATAAACTGGCTGGCGGCTCTCGGCGCCCTACACGGAGGGGTGTGAGCTGCCTTACGAGGACATTCCCGCACCATGTTCTCTGCCCTCCCAGTTGGGGCTGGCTGTCACCGATCTCAAACATCCACTCCTCCTCCCACCACCCATTCCCAGTCGTCTCTCGCTTTCCCTGCGGAACTTTCACGAGGAGGCGGGGCTGAGGAAACCTCCAGCGGAGAGAAGTGGCTCGATGCGTTTGGAGAGTGGGTTGGCCCGAGGAGGAATGGGCCGGCCGTGCCTCCCCTCCGCCCAAGCAGGTTCTTGAAGCCTGCCGCGATGCCAGCTCGGCTGGACATTTTGGTTTTCTGAAAACTCTGCATTTGGCCCGCCCGTCAGTTCTGGTGGCGCAATGCATGAAAGGAACGGCGAGGCATTATGTTAGTTGCTTCGGTTTGTGCAGAAGCCGAGCCATTCAGGGGAAAGCCCCATGGGCTGTTGAAACCTCTCCCGGTGGCCTCCAGCCCTTGGAAGGCATCTCCATGGATTTTAGTATTACAGATTTGCCCGAAAGTCGTAGCCTTGGTTTTGTGGGTGGTGGTGGACTTATTTTTCTAAACAAGCCCATTTTATTCCATGTACTTCCATGCTCGGCTCCTAAGTTGCTTGCGGCTGTTCATTCAACATGTTTACCGTCTACATTTTCGCCCCGTTAAGGTGGTCTCCGACCCTTGACTAATTCATTTCAAAGTTCTGGAAGCGTTTTTTGGGGTTGTTGGGGGCCGCCCGGCGTCGCCCGCCCTGCGTTCAAGGTGGCGGTGAGGCGGAAGAGCAGACAAGACCTAGAGCGAAAATGACTACGTTGTTTTAGCTACCACCAAGACAATTGAGTGCGAGCTCATTCCATTCAGGGAGCCGCCTATAACAATGGGTTCATAGCAATTACAAAAAATTGCCCCAGAAATTGTGTCTAGTACGCTCCTTCCACGCCGTTACGCGAAATTACCAGCGGCGAGCACGGACCCTCAGAGTTTCAACAATGGTTTAATCCCTAACCCGAGGTGGAACTTCGGTCAGATAAGCCTTACAACAATTAAGGACTCCCGAAGCTGCGGATAAGCACCGCTCAGTTTTCCTCTAGGTGGCAAGGCTTGGGTGTATTGTCGCAAAATCTCAGGCGTGCATAAATTTTTCCAAACTTGGCAAAAGATTAGGTAGGACCTTTTCAGATTACTAAAGTGATTAATGATGTCACTGCCGATTAGATTTGCCTAACTCTCTCTTAAGTAACATTCATCCTGTATCTTCCATTCCAGTTTGCTCAAGGAGGCTCCTTCGGTGCGACACGACCGCCGGAGAGACCCCGACTATTAATATTGATGGCCACAAAGCACTCTGAAATTGGCGCCATCCTGGACTCTGCTTTTAATGCATAGCGGCTTGCAATGTTGTTGAATCTCTTGGTGGGATGTTCCTCTGGAATTTATAATCAATGGATTTATTCCGAAAATGTGGCAGCCCCCACCCTTATTTCTGCTTTCCGCAGCGCCTTTCATAAACCTGGGGGGGGGGTCTTCTTTAAAGGAGGCAGAGTGTAAAGGTTTCAATGGTGTTGATGGTAAAGAAGTAACCTTAGGGTGCATTCCACGGCCAGGCGTTGGAGCCTTCAACTGGGGAGACTTTATCTCTGCAGCGGAGATGGGTCCTCCGTTCCATGTGGGAAGCGGGGAGAGGGATGGTGAATAGGTTGGATAAGTTATAACCTGTGCTTCCTGGTAGGGAAGTGTCATTCCTGCCACTGCGTGTACTTGAGCTTTCTAAGATGTCTGAATAAAACGGTCTTTTATCACCAAAGAGCCTTTTATTTCTGCTTCTATGGAATTCCTTACATTATGTCTGTAAGACGCTACTGGACTCAAATCTAACTGTTCTACTGCAGAACAAAACATGCCATGCTACAAAAGTGATTCACATTGAAGCAGATTGAGAGTGTGACATTTCAAAATTATAGCTTTGGAGAACAGGTTATACACATCCCTCCACTGCATTCTTCTGATGTTGTTAGCCTATCCACTTGTGCAATTTTCGCTCATTCACAGTACAGGCAATATGGAACTATAGGCCTTGCTCCGCAGCCTACAAGGGCTTTCAACAGAAACTTCCTTTTTCATTCTCACATCCAGAACTCTGGAAGTTGTTTAGAGGTGACTTTTAAGCATTATGCTGATAAAGGGCCAAACACAAAAAAGGGACTTTCTGGGCTGTATGGCCGTGGTCTGGTAGATCCTGTTTCTAACGTTTTGCCTGCCTCTGTGGCTGGCATCTTCAGAGGTGTATCACAGAGAGAAGAGTGTTACACACTGTGTCCAGATAGAAGTGTAACACACCTCTCTCTGTGATACACCTTTGCTACGAATACCAACCACAGAAGCTGGCGTAAACGTTAAGGAACTATCTCTGCCAGACCATGACCACACAGCCCTGAAGGGATCCACAATAACCCTATTAGAGTCCAGCTGGTAGAAACCTTCAACAATATACAAAAGGGGTTGCCATTTATCAGAATGTATACCCTAATTATGCAAATGGAAAAGAGGAGCTTGAAAAAAACTGGAACTTGACAATTTTGGTGGGATAGCCAGGTCAATTTGACTGCAGAATTCTGCTTACCTGGCTAGAGCTGAAATGAATCCTAATCAAAGATGGCCCCATTAGCCAGCCCATAGACCTTTAAAACTACTATAGAATGACATCAGGACACTAACAGGGGGTAAGGAGGACACGAAAGAGGCTTTGAACACTGGCAAAGCCAAAGACCATAGCCAACTCTGGTAGTTCTTCCTTGAACTTTGCAAGTTAATTTGTCCCTCAAAGAGAGGTAGGTTATTACATGGTCTTGAACTCACCCTTCCTGCGTGTACCTTTAACTGCTCTTTAATTTTGCTGTAAACTGCATCAAAAGGAGAATACATTGGGGCAAGTATTTACTTATCTCAGAACAATGAATAAACAGAGAGGGCTTTTGTGCAATTCAAGCCACATATCTACAAATGGGAATTGGCTTCTTTTTTCTGAGTAGGCTGTATTATTAGAATGAAACAATGGGTTGTGTATGTTGGCGAAGCCCCATATAAACAGTCTCATCTCTGACAAGTCCAAGATTTACACCCTTTCTAGCAGCTTATTTCCTGTATAAGAACACACTGGTATTTTCTCCTACATTGGCATTAAACAAAAGCTAGCATTTCAAGTAGAGACTCATATAGTCTGAAAAATTAACTTGGACGAATGGAATTGCTACATAAAATAGGTGGTATCCTCCAATTTGGGGACCAGGAGCTCCTTATACCAGCTGCATCATCTGAACTCTTCTAGTGCTTGGGAAATTCCACATTTTAAGTCAAAGCTTCATTACATGTTTACATTTTCTCTTTAATAATTGGAAGGCCCAGCCTTCTACCTTTCGCAAAGCCTTGTGCAAAGTTAGACAAGTGCAATGAATGCTGTAAAAGGTAGAAAGTTGGACCTTCCAGTTATTAAATAGAAAACATTAGAAATGAGAGGAACAAAAGTGGTTCTAGAGGCCTATGAGCCGGCTAATGGAGCCAGCTTTGATTAGCATCATTAATCACTGCCAGTTGGGGAATGAGGTATATGGGAATGGCAAGAATAGGGAATGACTGGAATGGCAGTCTTCTCAAGAATGACCACATAGGAATCAGAGGTTACTATTTTGTCCTACTTAGGAAGTCCCTTTCCAATTTCTCCACATTAGGAGTGAGAGGAACCATGTGAAAGTAGTTTCATATCTGCAAAGCACTTTGAATAACCTAATTTCAATTGTTGTTAGAAAAGTCCTGTAACAAGAAGACATGTGTTGCACCAGCCTATGTTGAGAGCTGCAGTTACAACTTATTCAAACATAGGCACTTGGGCTATTAGTTACTTACTCCACTGTTAGAGCCAGCATCCACAGCCTGGGCAAATTGGTCTGAACACTTGCGATTTATTTTTAGGAATCAGTGAGCCCAGAAATATTTTTGTTCTGGATAACTCTGTGACATCATCATGATGACTCATTTCGGACTGAACTTGCTTCTTGGTCCTTGCCTGTCTACTGTTAAGAGTGCACAGACAAAGAGGAAGAAAGTTTCCTCTTTTTTCTTTTAAAAAGGTCCATATAAAAGGGCTGAGACAATCTGAAAACTGCAGAGTGATATTGGAAGTTTTTTCCCCTCTCCTCTAAATTCCTGAAGTGCATGTACATCAGCTTAGAACATTCTGAAAAATTACATATTATAGAAATATGTCAGATATTACTCAAGGATCATCAAGAGGAAGTTCAAATAAAATAATTGTTTATTGAATTCAAGAATTCTGAATCAAGTAAAAAGGATAAAGAAATCATGTGTTGTCCAAGAAGACCTGCCCTAGAACAGCTAATTTTGAGTTGAAGGGTTGACTAGGGCAGCTCAATAGGGGTATTCTTCTTTCTTTCTGTTTAGAGTTCATTTGTTCCTTATAGCATTCAGAAGAAGGGTCTGCAGAGTCTTTCTGCCCTTCCTCTCTTCTACCTGAAGTTCTCCTCAACGTGTACTTCTTTCTCTGCAAAGAATAGAATTCCCGCATCAAATCTTCAACTTCCCACTGCTCTTCCTTTTGTTTCTTGCAACAGTGCAGGGCAGCTGGGTCTATTGCGTGAGCTTCCGTATTGAAGATGTATCCACCAGCACCAAGAACACATTCACCATATGGCGTCATCACAACATCAAAGGATGACCCATTGTTATGAATAAAGTTATCAGAGTCAAACAGCAGATACAAATATTTCACTGTTTCGGCCAAGAAGAAGGATTCCATTCGGTTATCCAATCTGTGATCTCTCAGATCTTTAATCTAAACAAAACAAAAAAATCAGTGGTTTATTTTAGAACCTAACAACTGTTTCAGCAATTTTGTTACAATTGTACCAGAGCAGCATGCAATGGGAAGAATAATGAGATTAGAAACCGGTAAAGCTGAATTGATGATGCTGCATTTGGTCCACAGGAGACACATAAAAGAGGGCAAGTGTTTGCACTCTGTTAGTCTAATGTTTGATGGTAAAAAATAAAACTTGAGCGGAACTTCCAACAAGGAAAAGAAACATTCCTTTTCAGACTTGGCCAATCTAACCATGCTTGATCCTTTTTCATCCCTGTGGCAGGACTATTGTAATATGCTCTGTGTTGGGTTGTCCTTGAAGACAACTTGGAAGGTGCATCTAGTTCAGAATGCAAAAGCCCAAGTATTGCCAGAGGCTAGCTGGCAGGAACATATCATACGTGTCTTAAAATGGGTATGCTGGCTGCCAGTTTGTTTCAGACTCCAGTTCAAGGTGCTTAAAAGCTCTTCCTGGCCCAGGACAAACATGCCATCTCCTCCATACGTCCCTGTGTGCCAAAGATGGTCTTGCTGGCTGTTACCCCACAAGGTGGCCCACCCAGAGCTATGTTGTTTTCCACTGTAGCTCCCACTCTGTGGAATGGGCAAGGGGAAGAAATCTTCGGGTGGTGCTGCAAAGCCATTTTTATTAACCAGGGCTTTTAATAGGATATCAACTGCAGACAAATTTGGGAGTAGGGTTGAGATCTGAAATTATATTTTGCTTTTTCATTATAATGTTTTAACTGTGATGTGTAAACTGCCTTGAACCACAAGAAAAAGGTGGGATGATAGCTATTTGCATGAATAAATAATTCAGGAGAGACACTTAACTGTTGCAAAGCCACAATCGACCTTGCTGATTTTCTCTATCGCTTCTACAACATCTCTCCCCAGCTCCAACAGAGTAGGATCTTGCGTAGCACGATATAAATACATTGCACTCTCAACTAGTTCTGCAAAATCCAAACAAATATTTATATTACATAATGTCAGCATAGTTCCCCCACCCTCCAATGCATTAAGATAATCCACAACTTAGTTGAGCATGGGGAGGTTCCCTACTACTTTAAGAAAGTGAAGCACCAGGTGCCCTGTAACTTGGGCCATTGTTTTCAGCCAGGCAACATTCTGCTTGTGTTGGATCTGTTCCAATATTTTAGCCAGTTGGGCTTTCCTCCCTGTGTACCATTTTAAAACAGAAAAAGGTGAAATTACCATTGAGATGAGAATATTCCTGTGATTTTTTTCCGCACTCCGGGATCTGCAACTTAGACTAACCACAAAGCAAATTCCAGAAGAAAGCTGCTGTACAGGCATTTGGAGTATTTGTTTGCGTAAGTCTTATACACACAAATGTTCTATACAGATCACGTTTACTTCATACTCACCAGGTCTAAGTGGGTATCCCTCACGTTTTTCTACTGTATAGCCCTGAGGAATGTTATAGAATTCAGGCAGGCCACCAAACTGCCTCCAAACAGTGTAATAATTGAGGAATGTTCGCATGGCATTGTCTATGTCTCCAATAAGGCTCTGAAAATAGAAATAAAAACCTAAGGAGGTAATGATGAGGACCAGTGTGGTGTAAGAGTTAGTATGGCAGACTAGGGAACGCAGATTCAAATCCTCATACAGTCATGAAGCTTGCTGAGTGATCTTGGACCAGTCACTCCCTGCCTAACTTACGCCACAGGGCTGCTGGGAAGATAAAATACAAGGGGGAAGAATGATGCATACTGCCTTGAGCATCCTGAGGAAGGGTGGGATAAAAATGAACTAGATAAATAAATGGGGATATAACCATGAAAACGAAACAGCATAAATGTGTCTCTATACTTAAATGATACTGACCTGCTAATAAAACCAGTTGGATTTGCATCTACTCAACTGTGCCTGACAAAGGGAGCTTTGACTCTTGAAATCTTATCCCCTGAAACTCTTGTTGGTCTGTAAGATGCTACTGCATGCAAATCTAACTGCTCTACTGCAAGCCAACGTAGCTACCGCCCTCTGAAGTGAATAAAACTAACCCACAAACAATAATCACAGTCTGAAAATATGGCTTAAAAAGAGTTGGAAATTAAGGAACCTGAGGCAGCTCAATGGCTAAGCAGTCCCCTTCACATTTGAAATTTTTAATCTAAGCAGTGCGGGATTTCAAGATGAACTCTATTAAATCTTTCCTTTGGTGCCTGTACAAGAACAGCTTTGTTGGATTCCCAGTTGGCATCTTGGATGACAACTCAGAAAAAAACATAGGGCAAGAATGTGCTTTCTTGCATCTTCTGTTAATGTTGAAAAGGCACAACATTTTTTTCCCCAGATGTTGATACCTGCTCCCATTTTTTTGGAACATACACTTCTTGTTGTCTCATATGATTTAATGACCACCTCGGAAGCAAATCCTGATACAAGCTCCAAATTATTTACTGCATTAACAGGCCTACAAAAGAGATCAGTGATTTTGAGTAACATGATTTTCTCTTGACAACAGCTGTTACCTGTAAACCAGGCCAGTAAGCCTCAAGGGACTGGAAGACTGGCATCGAGACTGTTCCTTTGTACATTTGAACCCAAATGTACCAATCATCAAATTTTGTGTAGTTCTTTATGGCTTTGTTATAGTCTATGGAAAGAGGGCAAGTGAAAAGCAATGATAAAAAATGGGATATGGAACATAACTTCAGAATACAGCAAAACAAGCAGGCTTCATCTTCTCAGCTCCATCATCTTTAAAGGATTAAATTAGGCAGAATATTGTTTGAATATGGTTTGAAATCTTGCAAACAGAACAGCCATACCAAGATATCAGAATAGCAGGAAGTCTATTTACAGAACCAGACCTTACAGTGCAGGTATTAGGAAAAATTGGTTTTCATTCCCCATTTTTCTCCTCCTTTAAGGAGTCTCAAAGAGGCTTACAGTCACCTTCCCCTCCCCACAACAGACACCTTAGGAGGCAGGTAAGACTGAAAGAGTTCTGAGGGAACTGTGACTAGCCCAATGTCACCCAGCCAACTTCGTGCGAAGGAGTGGAAAAACAAACCTGGTTCATCAGATTAGAGTCTGCCACTCTTGTGAAGGAGTGGAGAATCAAATCTGGTCCTCCATATTAGAGTCCACCACTCCTAACCATTATACTATTCTGGCTCATTACTGCTCAGAAAGCATTCTAAAAGCCAATGAAGGAAGTGCAAGCTGGATCAGTCCAATCACAGTGAATGCTTACTGGAGTTGGTCTTACTACTTTTAGTTCAAGTGGGGTTGTATTTCAGCAATCTGTCAAAGAGACTGGGACAAAACTCTGGACTGAACACGCATTCTGGTGACAATTCCCTTTGAAAGGTTTGGATGAAGGATGGAAATCTCTGGGGGAAAGAGGGGCAGGCTTTGAAGCTGTGGGCAGGAAGGTAGAGGATAGCTCCTTGCTGAATCCTAAACCATTAAGAGACATGGGCCAGGAGAAAGTGGGGAGGAGCATCTTTAATACAGATGGGTTCCTTATACAACGTATGGATAAGAATCAGTGACAATAAATTGAACAAAAAAACTTTTGTGACTGAAATCTTCAGGAAGTCATTGTAGTAGAAATGACATGTCAGCCTCTCACCAAGGAACATGGACATCAGCTCCTCATCCTGCAAGAGGATGGCTCCTTTAACAAGATACTCGAAGTAGGAATCTACTCCAGCTCCAATGCCAGCATCCTGAGCCACCCACTTGGCAGTTATCACATCAATATGATTACCCACCTGAAGGGAGGGAAAAAAAAGAGATAGTCAGTTAAAGCTCACTTATTAAGAGCTACAGTTTGCTTTTTAAATGATCCTGTATTTTCATGGGTTTCCTACACAGAACCCTGCCTACTAGTATATGTTAGAGTTTTCAAAATCATGTTAACTGTATAGCCATTAAAATAGACTCCTTGCAGTTATTCTTAAATTTCATTTTGTAGCAAAAGTGTACATTAAAGAAGCTGTCAGTTCATCTAAATTCTGTATTCACACAAATTTGAATTATTAAAATAGAACCAAATAAATAGATAAAGAGCTCAGAACTTTTTTACTCACCAAACCAATCTCAGACCGATTTTTCCACAGGGTCTTAAGAGCTTTTCTGGCAACATCTTCAAATACTGGATCACCCGTAAGATGACTCAAAGTAGCAAATTCCACTATAAACGTACCAATGCCAGCAGTGCAAGTCACCGGAGTCTCTCCAGGGTTGACTCCATGTACTAAATTAACTGTCCCATATGGCATTCCAGTAGGGGTCTGAAAAGCTAGAAAGCAGAGGTATCGAAGATCAGAGGTCTGGAAAATCCTCCTCCTGCCACTGAATGGCAATCTGTTTTCTGATATAAACTTAGCTTCACTGAAATAAGAATATCAGTGCCCTCCTGGTTGTTGAGAAAAGCTTGAAGGTACATGGCAAGGGATATTCAACATAGCTCCAGAGACACACTAGGTAGTCTGGATCAGCAACTATTTACTTTTTAAAAAGGCACCACAAATCATGTCTGGAAAAGGAACACTGCAGAATTGCAAGGAAGCCACTGGAATATAGAAAGCTTAACACATTGGGATTGAGTGAATGACTAAACTTGCAGACTAAACAGCTAGTGTAGAAGCAAACTCACCTCATTCAAATTATTAAAATAGTACATTTACCCTATTATGGAGCACTGTGGGGGAAGACAGGAGGAGACATATGCTTAAGCTCTTTGAAAATGGTCACCTGGCAAAAGTTTTCGTGCTGCATCCTCTGCCATCCTCAGAAGAGGTCCAGAGCATGGCCATCCTGCTTCCACTTCAATGCCAGCCTTTTTTGACAGCAAGTGAGCAGACAGGAGGCCACCAACCACTGCAAACAGACCGAAAAACCATATATTGAAGCAAGATAGTGTTGCCAAGGGCAAAATAAAGAATGTACTGCTGTTGACAGAAAGTGTGAACATTCTGCACAATTGACGGTTTCTTATGACAAGCAGGTCATAAAGGCAACAGTCCCCCCTACTTTTCGTCCCCAGCTCCTAATGTTGAGTGACCTTGTGCTTCTGAACAAGCAAGTCATAGTAACTACATTTTGCTTATTGCTACAAAGTCACAGTCACTTTATGTTGACTTATGGAAGATACTTCCTTGCTGCTCACTAGAATTCTACCTACCTCTGATATTGGTTTCAAAAACAGAAGCATTTACGTCAATATCAAAATTCACTCCTTCCTGCAGCACACTGACAACTCTCTGGAATTCTGAGACATTCCCCATAATCTGGAAGATAAACCCCAATGTTAACAGAAAGCTCAACTAAAACCTCATGAAACAGCAAACAACTACATTCAGTGAAACGAAAGATCAGTGATAATGAGACACATAAGCCAGATGTGATAGGCCCTGCTTAGGAATGTCTGCAGCAGCATTATTATGCTGAAGGCTCAGAAAACACTAGGACTTCTCTGCATTTTTAATACAGAATATGTTAGAGATGGAAAGTCTGGAAATGCATCACTGGCAGCTCTTCTTAACCCCTTAAGAGGAGAAATGACAAGTATGAGGAACAGAAATTATTCTTTACCCAAATGGAGTACACTTAAAAACAGGCAAGACAGAGGGAATGAGGAAATATGCTAGTTCTGAGGAAAAGTACTTACTAGTAGAGTATCCAAAGCATCAATCAAAGTGAGAGAAAAACTGAAAGAGAAGGGAAGTTAATATAAATGCCATGAAGAATATATACACACACACATACACACACACACACACACACACTTAATTGTTGCGCTAATTAATTTCAAAAAATGTGAAATTGTTTATCTGACTAAATATGGAACGACAATGTCAAACCTTCCAAAATAAGCAATATGTGGTGATTTCCTACAAGGAGGCAATATATGCATAGAAAAAAGTTAATATGTATGAAGCGAACCCAAAAGTTAATATGTATGAAGTGAATTCACTATTTGTGAATTACAGTGTAAATATTACATTCACATATTAAGAAATAAAGAAGACTA
Source organism: Sphaerodactylus townsendi (assembly GCF_021028975.2). NCBI lineage: Eukaryota > Metazoa > Chordata > Lepidosauria > Squamata > Sphaerodactylidae > Sphaerodactylus > Sphaerodactylus townsendi. Next base: position 100,964,403 of record NC_059429.1, read on the forward strand.
ACAGCCCTATCAGGGAGGGGTGGGGGAGTTTAGGGGAGAAGTGTGGCCTCATGCAAATGTATTTGTCCCCTCTACTGTGTAAGGGGCAGCCCCATTGGAGCAGGAAACAAATGTGCCAGCCTCCGGCCAACCTTTAGCTCTGTGGTGGCAACACCCGGAAGTTGGGGGTGGCTGCAAAGTAGTGCTGACATCCAATTGGATCCAATGTAAGAGTAGGCCGAGGCATTCCTGGGGGTGGAGATTACATTATATGGCCTCCACCCAGGGCTGAGTAATTGGAGTGTGGCGCCCTATGGGGAGCAGCAGTGGCGTAGGAGGTTAAGAGCTCTTGTATCTAATCTGGAGGAACTGGGTTTGATTCCCCGCTCTGCCACCTGAGCTGTGGAGGCTTATCTGGGGAATTCAGAGATTTTCAGCCTTCAGAAGTACACACTTCCCACCCCACCACTTCCAGCTGGGTGACCTTGGAGGGCTAGTCCAGGGTAGGGAACCTCTTGGCTCTCAAGATGTTCAGGAACCTGATTCCCATCAGCCTCTGTCAGCATGGCCAATTGGCCCATGCTGGTGAAAACTGATAGAATTAACAATTCAGGCTATCAGGCTGGGTTCCTGGAACTCATCACTGCTTCTTGGAGCTCTCTCAGCCCCACCTACCTCACAGCGTGTTTGTTGTGAGGGGGGAAGGGCAAGGAGATTGTAAGCCCCTTTGAGTCTCCTGTAGGAGAGAAAGGGGGGATATAAATCCAAACTCTTCTTCTTCTTCTATGGAGAACTTTCTAGCAGTGTTTTTTAAAAAGTTTTCCTTGCCTCCCTGTGCTGCTGGAAAGTCCTCTGGAGGCAGCAAGGTGGTGAAGCACTGGTGCTGTCCCAAGCTGCCTTGGGCTTTGTATGGGGCTATAAGACCATTTTATTCTCGATCATTCTATAGCCTCTGAATAGAAGTAGAATTTTGTTAGGCCTTAAGCGTGATCATTTTTGCTGCTCCTCTGGAATTATGAGTCCAAAAGGAGAACCCAAAAAGTGCAATGAATACAGTGAAATTAACGATTAATGCTTTCTTAAATAATTAATCACATGTACTGATATGCCGCAGTTGGCATTATATGTCATGCCCCTGGACTGTTCAATAAGAAGACTTCTTTTTCAAACGATTTATTGAAAACAGCAGAAAACAGTTCTTTCATTGACAGAACTAAGGATTAAGTGTCAAAACAGTTTCCATTATACCTCCACATCTCCCAGAATCCCTCCTCTACACTGTATCACTCTTGACACCTCACTCTTTCTATAGCACTAAGTTCCCAATGGGGAAACAGACCACTCCATTCTAATGGGAAGTAAAACAGCCCATACTCCCAAACTCTTTGAAGCGTAGAAGTCAGCAGGTGCCTAACGAGCTGATTAGCCCATGCCTAAAAGTGAAACTGAAAAGTAGGCAAGAGACAGCAGTCCCAGACAGAGGATCCCACATTCTGGCCAGGAGACATGACAGGATTGGGCCAGAACAGGAGCAAATGTTGGAAATTCTCAGAACTGTATGCTCCCCGCTCCTTTCTCTCCCTAGCTTGGGAAATCATTCACTTCTGCAGCATACCACAATTAGTTGCAACACCTGAAACATGGTTTTGAGGATGAATACCACAGTGTGTGATTTGTGTGTGAGCGTTTGTACAGAAGTAATGCATTGACAAGCTGCACACAGCAAGGATTTCCAAGACTTGATAACAACCGGAGAGCCCATTTTGTCAGAGACAGTACCACAATATTGTTATTTTTTTTTCCCAATGTCATTTCTCTCCCATACCAGAGAGACCAATTCGATCGTATGCACCAACCACTTTCCACTGTCACTAGCCTTATTAATCCTAGTCACACTAGTTCATGCTGTCAATCTCCTACACCATTTTTGCATTTGACAACTAAGATGACAGAACTGACAGTACGGTTAGTGCTATAATTTTGTTTCATGAATTTTCATGTGCACATCTTCTGGGGTACAAAAATAAAAGACAGACAAATTGTCTCTGCCACAGGGTGTTTTTCTCCAACCTGATGGGAATTTTTTCTAAGAAAGGACCACTTTATAAAATTTCATATACAAGTAAAGAACATTCACTCTTCTCTGTACCTTCCCCAAGTATCCTGCCCATCACATGTCAAAGGACGCAGCTCATCATATGGGAAGGCATTTTCCAAGTAGTTGTTATAAGCATGATAAAACATGGATTTGACTCGTTCCCTAAAGGGGGGAAAAGAGAGGTGACACACTAGACTTGTTTTTAAAAGCAGTCAACACAAAAATGCTTACAGACTTTTCAGGAGCAATGCAGTGCTGTCAGCAACAGGTTCCTCAACAATCACTGCAAAGCAGTGTCCTGACAGTCCTTTCAGTAGCACAGTCTAAACCTTTCACCCTCAAAGCTGTTTAAGATCAATGTGAGATTCCCATAAAGCCACCAGTTGTGAGTCCCCCTCTATCTTCAGGTACACCCACCACCTTTGTCAACCTTCAGGCAGCTTAAAATACTGGAAAAGGTAGTCAACATACCTCTGTCATCTTGAGAATCTCCCCAACAGAGTAATCAAATATGTGGCCATAATATCAGACCATTACAGATATTTACTATGGCTACACACTGACTCCGTTTGATTGAAAAATTCTGGTCAGTTAAGATAGTGGCCTTGGCTGAACTGACACCATGTTAAAATATTATTAATGTACTTATAAAAGTGCAGATTACATATGTTATATTAAAAGCATTTCCTTTTCTCTCAAATAAGCAGGGACACTCCTCAAATGGAATGTGCCACAGCACACACATTTAATGCTTTCGTCTTCTGTGCTTCATTATGCATATGAAGTGCGTGCATTTATAATGATCCAAGCCTCATACAATTAATGAACTAAGAATGCTTTAATGAGATAACAGCTTTGGATTTACATGAGCTACTTCCAAAAGTTAGTCCCACATAGAACACCACCACAGATTACTTCCCCCCAACTGCTGCCACATCATGGTTGCAATACTTTCACTGGACCTTTGGCTCTGGAAAGTAGAACCATCTCAGTCACATTCATCCTTCCACCTGCCTTGTTGTACAGCTTGCTATACTTTATAAAAAGAGATAATAGGAAGGCCACCATCCTCCTCTTTGCATCCTTTGGAGAAGTTACCCAAAGCTTCTCTGATCCCTCCAAAGCTCTGCCCTTCTTCACTTAGGAAGAAAATCAGTCTAACTTCCTCTTCACATTTTTATTTAGTTTTCATTTCAGCTTCAAAACAGCAGTGAACAATTCTAAATCTGCAGGCTGAGGAAGTGTAAAGGTAAAAAAGCACTAGGTTACCCACTTCTTTTCTGGGGAGAAAGCAATGACAAATTTCTCCCCTTCCTGGCCTAGTCCCCTCTTTTAAGGGCTGCAGAACAGGCAAATACTCAACCGGTCTAATTACTCCAACATAAATATTCTGCCTGCAAAGCACCTTCCCCTGATAACCAAAGCAGGGAGGTGGGCTCCTTCCACCGGTCCCCGCTGACCGCATGCCGGCTCAGCTCACCTATAGTGGGCGATATCAATCCCCTTCCCAGCAGCAGGACAGAGCTGCCCGGGCAGATGCAGGACCCACAGATAGAGCCAGCCCAGCAGGTGGGATGAGCGCAGCATCTATCAGGCGAGCGAACCGAGGGCGGCTCAAATGCCCCACCGCTGTCTCCGCTACCGAATCCATCCAGCAGCGACCCTGCGCTTCGCTTCCGGACTCCACCCACTGTCGATGCCTCTTTCCTTCGGGAGCCAATCACGGCCCCTGACACAGTCCCGCCCACCACAGTGATGACGCGGAGTTCGTGCAGAGCTCCTCAATGCGCTTGCGCGTTGACTGGACGTCGCTTTCCTATACGTCTTACATGGGCCGCCTTTTTGTTGCTGCGAGCGATTGCGGTTTGACCACTTGAGGGCGCCGTAGTGGGGGGGAATGCTATATTGCTGGGAGGACTGGAATCCTGAGGTTGCTGCCTATTCTCTGCAGGGGGCGCTGCGGATGTAACGACCTTAAAGCTAGCAGAAAGAGACTCAACCGTAGTGGCGGTGCAAGATCGGGATGCTTCAGTGGCATGTAAGATGCTGGAGTAGGAATCTAGTATGCAAGTCCTGAAATAGTCTGGTAGATGTTTGACAAAAACCCAGGAAAACCCCCCAAAGCATTTAGAATAATTGCCCGAAATATGAGGAGCTCTGCTGGATCATACCAAAAATCCTGTTTAATCCAGTATTCAGTTTTCAAGTAGCTAATCATGGCCTTTTTTGCATGCAGTTTACCACATTTTCTCAGTGGTCAAATCTTATATATCGGAATATTTTCTGCAAAATAATTGCACAAATCCATTCCCCCCGCCCCCCCGTCACTTCAGTTGCATTTATTCCACACAGTACTTCTAAAAATGTATAATTCCTGGTGGTTGTGGGATGTCATCCATATCATATTAGAACACTTCCCCTTTTTTCTTGTGTGCAGGTGCTGTAGTGTTACTGTACAGTTACATTTTGAAGCAGCAATTAAAAATTTACTCAGCCTCCATTTCTCCTATTGAGAATTACCAACCTAAATTGGAAGCCAAAGCTTCCAAAATAAAAATGATAACTAAAGTATCCGTATTTCTTTAGCAATTCTTTAATTAATTTCACATTTATGGTATCCAGTAGTCTGCGTCTGTCTACCCTGTTTCTTAATACCACAGTACTTGGGTATAATATCAATATATGTAATTCTCAATGTAGCACATGTGAATATGTAAATCCAAAGACTGGAGCCAGGGACAGACCTCCCTACAAACCTGAAAAATGCCTCTGGTTTACTACTCCCTCCCCAAAGAAAACTAAAAATTAAAATAACAAAATGAAACATTAAAAAAACAAAAACAAAATAACAGAAGCAGCATCTGTGGCTTTAAAAAATAACTGCCCTCAGGCTGTGGCTAGGCAACCACAATAGTACAACCAGCTGTGGCAATCCCACCTGTCACTACACATTTTTATCACTTCTATCTCCCATTTTTTCCTGCCTTTTGCCTTTTTTGGTCCCATCCCAAGGTCTAAAATGCCTTTTTCTTTTCAAACCAATCCCCTTAAAAACGGCATTGGAGAACAAAGGCAAGTTCAAACAAAAGGAAAAATTATTGAGCCAACAAATATGTAATTATGAAGAAAATCAACTGATGGAAATCAGGCAGGAAGCTATGTGCAGGCTTAGGTTTCTGCCATAGGAACAAGATTTTATCAAGCTTTCTAGGTTTCTCAATTTCTTAAATGTTATATTTCTTATGAAAGTGCAGTTTTGTCTTGAGTTAGTTTTAGATATTACTAACTTACAGATTCAAAAAGACTCCAGGTTCTAATAAACTGGTACCCTTAGTGGTGTAGCGAGATGGGGTTAGAGCTGGGCGCCACTTCCCAGCGTCCTAGGCTGCCCCCTGCAACTGCCCCCACTCCTGAATTCCCCATGGATGTCAGGGCAGGGGCCCAGTTGAACACAGGCCAGCTGGGCTTGCCCTGTCCCCAAACTCCATGTGGAGCTTGGGAGCGGCATGGGTATGTTTGATCTTGGCCTCACTCTCTGACTAAAGCCCTTTCAGGGTAGATTTTCACACCCAGCTAAGGGCGTTGATATTAATACGCAGGAATCCAAGTCCAAAAGGTTTTCAATCTTTAAACTTTCAGAGAGATACCTCTTCCCTCTGTGTTAGACAGCTGGTTGATCCACTACTCCCAGCACAGTCAGAGTGTTGTTCAGATCCTATGAGCACTTTGTTTGTGACTGCCCTTTGTTTTCGGTTGCACTTCCAAACCTTATTTATCTGTGTCACACCAGCCTTTCAGCATTGGTTTCTGTCAGTAAAAGACAGAGTGAGGGGGGCAGAGTTCTTTATACAACTACTTTGGCCTTTGAGGGAGAACTCTTTAGGGTAGGGCCCAGAATCAACCCTAGGTGGCTTGATACCATGAGGAATGGCTCACCCAGGCCCAGCAGCCACCTCAAGAAAGCCAGCAAGGTACAGTGGCTAGAGTTTCAGAATAGGATCCTGGAAACCCTGATCTTTTCTGCATGTTGCTTATAACTTATCTTGCCACCAAATGCTACACTTTTGCTCCTGCTGCAAAAGCAACTTCCCAATGGCGTAACTAGGCAACTGGAGCCCTGGGCAAAACCTGAGTTTGATGCCCCCCCTCAGGCACACCCCCCCAGCTCCCTTGTAGCGCCCAGTGGCGTATCTAGGCAAATTGGAGTTTGGCGCCCCCCCATAGGCAGGTGCCCTCCCCCACCATGACCAAGCAATGATTTTTTACACCAGGTCGTTTCAAACTCACCATCACATTATAGAACATGTCCCAACTCACAAATCTGAACACAGCAATAGGCCATGCCACACAGCAGAAATAATTTTTTTGAAAACATTTTCAAAATGCTTTCAAAATGTTTTATTACTGCTATGAAAACATTTTATGGTGTTGTATCCAGTCCCCCCAGTTGGGGGAAATAACATCACTTTCAATGTTATTTAAACTGGGAACCCCAGATTCTCCCTTTAAGGTGGATTTAAAAGGAGAATCTGGGCTCCCTAGTTTAAACAAGTGATGCTGGAATCCACCCCCAAACAGCATAGTTTTCAATGGTGTTTAAATTAGGGAGCCCAGATTCTCCTTTTAAATCCACCTTAAAGGGAGAGTCTGGGGTCCCCAGTTAAAAAAAAGAAAAGAAAGTGATGCTGTTTTGGGGTGGATTATCCCCCACCCTGAAACAGCATCACTTTCAATGTTTAAACTGGGGACCTCAGATTCTCCCTTTAAATCCATGCCGAAGGGGGGGATTTAAAAGGAAAATCTGGGGAAATTTAGGGGGTGCCTGCTGTCAGGGGGGCAATAGTTAAGCTAGCAGCACCAGACTTTCAGGGTATCTTTAGAAGACTCTCCTAATGATACCACCCAGGTTTGGTGAAGTTTGGTTCAGGGGGTCCAAAGTTATGGACCCTCAAAGGTATAGCCCCATAGCCCTCGAAGGTATAGCCCCATAGCCCTCAAAGGTATAGCCCCATAGCCCTATTACAGTGGTGGCAAACCTTTGGCACTCCAGATGTTATGGACTACAATTCCCATCAGCCCCTGCCAGCATGGCAAATTGGCCATGCTGGAAGGAGCTGATGGGAATTGTAGTCCATAACATCTGGAGTGCCAAAGGTTCGCCACCACGGTTCTATTACCTCCAATTGGAACCAATGAATGATGGGGGCACCCCCTTTGGGAGTCCATAGCTTTGGACCCCCTGGACCAAACTTCACAAAACCTGGGTGGTGTCAGTAAGAGACTCTCCTGATGATACCTGCCATGTTTGGTGAAATTTGGTTCAGGGGGTCCAAAGTTATCGGCCCTCAAAAGTGTAGCCCCCATCTCCTATTAGCTCCCATTGGAAACAATGGGGGATGGGGCACCCCCTTTGGGAGTCCATAACTTTGGACTCCCTGAACCAAACCTCACCAAACCTGGATGATAGCATCAGGAGAGTCTCCCGAAGCATCCCTGAAATTGTGGTGCTAGCCTAAAAACTGCACTCTGTGCAGGCAAAAAAGGAAAACCCACTAAAATACCAAAAAAACCCACAAACAAACCCTGCATTTTTGGCACCCCCCCCAAGGGGGCGCCCTGGGCACCTGCCCACTTTGCTCAATGGGCATTATGCCCTGCAACTTCCCCACCATGAGTGGAGCCCTGTGGTCACCACTGCAAAGGTACAGGCTGCAAGGGAGAGGGAAGAAGGGACAGCTGAAAATGAGGTAGGTAAAGGTAAGTTGGCTGGTGGGTGGGAAAGAGAGAAGGAAGCTGGGAAAGGGAAGAAGGTATGGGGACTTTCAGGGAATGCAAAACAAGAAATAGTAGGGGAAGGGAAATGAGATGCCCTAGCAAGGCTTGGGAGTCCCTCTGTTTGTGGAGTGTATTATCTTCAGTAGTAAATGTTGGCAGGGGAATATAATATATAAGTAATAGAGATTTAATATATAAAATAAATGAGGAGTGGCAAGCTTTGAAGGTAGTGGTAATAGTAGAAATAGAAGAGTTTGAATTTATACCCTGCCTTGCTCTCCTGAGAGGAGTTTCAAAGCAGCTTACAAACTCCTTCCCTTCCTGTTCCCACAACTGACACCTGTGAGGTAGGTGAGGCTGACAGAGCTCTGGGAGAACTGTGACTAGCCGAAGGTTAACCAGCATAGTTCATGTATAGGAGCGGGGAAACAAATCCAGTTCACCAGAGAAGTCTGCCACTCATATAGAGGAGTGGGGAATCAAACCTGGTTCTCCACATTAGAGTCCACATCTCTTCACCACTATATCATACACCAGCCCTCAAAATTATTCTGTGTTTGGCTGGTTGGGAAAGGAGAAAAAAGCAGAGGGCAGTGAAAAGGGGTTAGGGTATCTCTTCCTTGGCCCGTAAGCACAGAAGTAACTGCCACTTACATCTGTCTATGATGCTAGAAAACTGGAGAAGGGCTGAATTCTCCAGTAACACTTGGGAATTTGGAACTGTTACACTTACGGCTCAGTAGACTGTCATGAATTTATTAATACCATCCTAAACCTTTCTCAGTTCTGACTCAAAGGGAAGATTCTGAGCCTCCAACCTCCTTATTTTTTTAAGCTCAGCAGCACTGAATTTGTGACTGTAAAATAATGACTCCACTGATACTGCACACATCATCAACTTGACTACAGGTATGCAGTGCTGGTGTGCTAATGCAGTATGAAGAGATATTTGTGTCCCAGATTAAGGTGCAACCAGCTTTGTGGAACCCCTGTATGGATAAGACTTCTTTCCGTAGTATCATCCTGTATGGTGCAACTTACTTGTAGACCACTTTGAGTTCAGGGTAAAGCAGCATAAAACACTTTGTATCAATATTTCATCTAAATGCCCAGTGTTACATTTAGACTGGTTGCACAAGGATGGTCCTATTAGTATCAAAACACACATCTAGGGGCACCTTAAAGATTGACAACATTTATGTCAATATGAAAATTCATAAATCATAGCTCAGCAAGGCGAGACTCATGAAACTCTTGGATAAATTAATGTTGTTAGTCTTCAAGGTGCCCTGGACTTTTAGTACACTTAAACTGGGACACAAACCCTGTCACTTTTCCAACTGTGAGTCTCCCTCATCCATCTGTTTATATTTGGAATGAGAATCTGCCTATTTTCTGTCCTAGTGTTACCTGCCACCTGTATGTTGGCAGTGATGAGTAAATAATAGGTATAATTGTTTTTTAGTACTGGGGAAATCTGAGCTGGAGAAAGGAAAATGCTAACGCTGCCTCCTGCATTCCATTCGCCGTTTCATAGCATAAATATACTGACTCACTCTAGTTTTGCAGTTCTAGTAGGCAACTTGACACTTTTTGCTGTTCTTTGATGTATCCACTCTGTTGTTTAGAAGGGGAGACATTTCGCCTGCAGCAGCCTCTGATCCAGGGCCAGGTTTCTTGACTGGCTGTGCGCCCACTAGGTGTCACTGTAGCTTTGTAGACAAAGATGATTGCACACTGTACTGGTGCCAGCTGTCTCTGCAACAAAAAAAGCCACCAAATAATTTGGACATATTGTTCATTTGGTGCAGTTGTAATTTAGGTTTCTAGGACCATTTATCATAAAGCTGTCTGCTTGCTTATTCCATGGCTCAAGGCTGCTTGAGTATATCTCACTGCATTCCTGGGAGAATCAGAGTATTGAAGCTGATTTCTCTAAAAGCTGTCACAGTACATTATTGGAGCACATTTTATTAAAGTTCATTTTCAAGACTTAAATTTAACAGTGTTCTAGACCATTGTCATTTACCATACACTGGAACAGTAATTTCTCTATCAAAGTCAGTTATTGAATTCTAAAAGTTGACTAAAGTATTTTTGAAACACATGAAGTATGTGACTGGAAAGCAAATCAGGAGGACCAGATACCTTTGAGGCAAAGGTTCCCCCCCTCCCCACTCCAGGCAGCTAGAGCTTCAGCACAGGATGCATAGCAGTAACAATTCAGACTTTTTTTTAAACAGATGGAATACACAAAAATATTTAACTGTGCGTGAATTAGATATTACATGGTAGCAAATGCCCTTTAAATATTTTAATAAGGATAATTTTCCTTTTGTAATATGAAAACAATAAAGAATGTCTGAAGTACAACAGGAAGCATAGATCAGGTGAGGGAGCCATGTGTTTAATATTTATATCAAAATTGATAATAGTTATACAACAACTACCTGTCAGTTGATGGGTTGAAGTTGGACAGCTCTCTTCAGTCTATGCCTGAGGGTTCTAAGGCAGCTTCAATGGACGTGGTACCAGACAGTTCTCCTGGCTTGGTCCCAGCCTCAGGCCTTGAAGTTCTGAATTCATGATTCAGAGACTTTGACAGGGTAAGAACAGAAAGGATCTTTTGGATAACTAAAGTTCATACACATTATCACATTGTATTAATTTCCAATCTGTACTACTGTATTTCTCCAAAAATAAAACAGGGTCTTATATTAATTTTTGCTCCAAAAGATGCATTAGGGCTTATTTTTAGGGGATGTCTTATTTTTTCCCATGATTTTGCACCCCTCATGTGACCAGATCAGCTGCACTGGGGAATCTGTAACTAGGGCTTATTTTTGGAGTAGGGCTTATATTTCAAGCAGCCTCCAAAAATCCCCAAAAATCATGCTAGGGCTTATTTTTGGGGTAGATCTTATTTTTTGGGAAACAGGGTAATGAAGTAGTTGCTGGGAACCCCAGTACTGGTTTGTACAGATCAATGCTTTACTGTATTGTCGAAGGCTTTCACGGCTGGAATCACTAGGGTGTTGTGGGTTTTCCGAGTTGTTTGGCCATGTTCCAGGAGCATTTTCTCCTGACGTTTTGCCTGCATCTGTGGCTGGCATCTTCAGAGGATCTGATGGTAGTAAAGCAAGTGGAGTATATATATGCTTTACTGTTGTTTCTGAACCTTCTTTCTAGTGACTTGGGAAAGTGCATCACATGGTGGTTTGTTCAGATGACCTCTTCCCCTGTGCTCATGTGATGGATTGATGGATTTACACCACCCCATCAGAATCCTCCCAGTGATGGCTCTCCACCAGTCAGGGGGAGACTGGCTTCAGTAGTTCAGACTGTGGCAATTGCTCTGTCTGAGGAGAATCTGGCAGACTGGAAGAAAAATCAAGGGTTTTAAGATAGCAGGCTTAGTGAAAAACAAGCTGTATTGGTTGTTTCTCTTGTGTTCTTGTTACGGTTTTTGGGATCTGCCTGAAAGGGGAATATGTTATAAATATTCTAAATTGAATGTTTGTTTAAATAAAGCTGCCTACTTTGGTTATCTTTTTAAAAAAATGTTAACTTTGTGAGGAAAATGGTCCTTTTACTCTCTCAAGCCATCCACAATCTTGGCCATGAGGATATAAATAGGAGAGTGGGGTTTTTTTTTATCCAGAAGTGTGCAGGCCCCCTTCTGAGAAACAAAAATAGGGTCCTGTTGGCAGCAGCCATCTGTATTGAAGGAATCAAGGGTGAGCTAGGAATGTTTAGCCATTCATGAGGGCAAACAGATCCATTACTGTGAGTCGGTTGCTACCCCCAGTTCACCACATGGTGACATTAGTGGTGAGATCTAAGTAGTAGTAAAGATAAAGGACAAAAAAGGGTTTTTTAAAAAGGGGTCTCTCTCCTGTAGCCAATAAAGCAGCGTGTTAACCCAAGCAGAGTTTTACTGTTTTTAAACTAGCTAGGCTACAGTTGGGAAGTACCAGAAGTCCAAGAAAAACCAGAAGTCACAAGTCACCATGGCAGAAGGTGGAGACATACCCCAAGAAGCCACTGCGATGCCAGGAGGAGGTGCCCAGTTAACAGCAAAGATCCTCCAGCCCAAATCCAGCTGGTCCCAATACAATCAGAAGCAGACAAGACAAGGGCTGAAGTGGAAAGGGAGAGAGCTGAGGAGGAGAAGAAAAGGCACAATGAGCTGACCATGCTACAAGAAGGGAATAGGCCAACTCAAAGCCAGCCACTGGCATACATAGAGGCCCGCAGATTTCCCACCTACAGTTCTCGGAAGCCTTTTAAAAATAAATTTTGAAAGTTCTTGTGAGACTTTTCAGTTCCCAGAGGGGGAGCAGTTAAATAAGGCAAACATGAAGCAAAGGCTACATATAAAGTCAAAAATAAATGAAATGACAATTTTGGTTGATCCCCCAAGCTCCACTTATAGCACTCTATGTTAGTCAGTTATTGTTTCCTTTGTTTCCAACATTTGATGCCCCTAAATAGCCATTGTGAAGGGTTCCCCAAGGTGTGTGTATGGGGGGGGGGGGATGAACATAGGGGGAATGAGAAATCAGTGACTCATCCTGTGGGAGCAAAAGTACCTTTCCCCCATGAAATGCAATCTTTGTATTCAAGCCATATACTCTTATCACTGGGGAGAGGGTTTGCACAGGCTTCAAAGAACCAACTTATTATTTTAAAGCAAAAGGTTAATCAAATAGCACTGTATAGTCAGAAGAAGGAATAGTCTTGACAGGGTTCAGCACTTTAAACAAAGGCTAAAGTCTACATGACCCTGCCTATGTTTGGTTCAGTTGACAAATATGACCACTGGTTTTAAATTTTCATTTTAAATTTTACCTTTTTTTTGTTTAAAAGAGTCTAGAAAGTGGTCTGGGTGATTCAGAGGATTGATGTATCACTTGTCATTATGAATATCCCAAGCTTCATATTATACATGGGGGGGGGGGGTAATTATATCCAATATGGCACTAATAGGGTTGCCAACTTTGGGTTGAGAAATTTCTGGAGATTTAGAGGGTGGAGCCTGGAGAGGGAGGGGTTTGGGGAGGGGAGGGGAGTCTCAGTAGGGCATAATGCCATAGAATCCACTCCCTAAAGCAGCCATTTTCTCCAGGGGAGGTGATTTCTATAGTCTGGAGATCAGTTATCATTCCACAGGCACTCCAGGCTTCACCTGGAGGTTGGTAAGCCTACTGTTAGTAGCAATTAATATTCTAATGGGAAGCAAAAAGAATGTTATTTTTCAAAGTAGTCAAACTGCTTGAATGGAAAGTGGAAAAAAATGTGTAAACCCTATTCAGTAAATAAGCACACGCTTATTGGATGACAAATTGATCACCCTGGACAAAGTTTGCAGTCCTCAGCATACTTACAGTAGACAAGTTTTTCTGAACTTGATGAGATTTACTTCTTGGTAATAGAACGTCAGCATTTTTGCACATATGCATAACCAGCCCCTGATAAAGAGATGAACTGAAAGGAAAAAAAAACAAAGCAAAAACCAGTAGTACATTTTTTTAAAAACAGGATATGGACCACCATATCTATTGAACTTCTTTGTATTCCATCAGTGTGAGATATTAGGGAACAAAGATGCATCTGTATTCAAAATATATTGAGGCAAACTGGCCTCCTGCCCAACTAGCCTAGGTAAGGTTGCCAACTTTTAACTGACCTCTTGGGGGTTCTCTTTGCATCGATGAGCCTGCAGTTGTGTTTGTCTCTGTGCCATGAAAAGCTTCATCTTCAGATTTCAGCATATTGATTAATGGCACAGGAACACCCCAGGCCATTTTTTCCCTCTTGGCGAGTTGACAATTTTGCATTGGTGTGATATCCTCAGCTACAAAAAGCCTGAAATTGCTGGTGGACTTACTGTAAGAGAATCAAGGCTTCATTGAACAGCTTTTGCTCTTGGAGCCAGTTTGTAATCCAGATCAGGCTTATGGTTATTGGAGAATATGCAATTTCTGGTCTGTATATTTTTAAAGTCACAAAGTGTTGCTATGGCTCTGTGATAACTGCTTTTCACATAGAAGGTTCCAGATTACGGCAGGAAGCCTAAGCTGGTCTACATAAAACTCAGTGTCATTGAATAAAATGAGAATGACTCACAAGGAAGTGTTCTCAAGGTTACAGCCTTACACTGAAATCATAAGAACGCTTTCCTGGGAGTAAGCCCTATGGAATAGACTTGAGTAGGATTCTTAGCAGACCTGCTTTTGATTGCTCTCTAAATCACCAGGATCCCTACCTAAAAGATCTCAATCAGCACACAACTGTGAAAGACCTTTCTTGTTTTGGGACCTAGGAGTGGCTGTACTAGTTTAAGCACACAACGGTGAACTAGAAAGATCATTGGTTTGTCTTGATAAAAGGCAGTTTCATATTGAGTGTAATTACTCTGAATGGTTTGGTCTAAAGGATCTGGAACCTGGCTCTATGATAAAAGAATATCAGTGTTCCCTAACAGATGTGGATTTTCTTCAGTTGTTCAAACCTGCCTTTCTTCCAACATTGTTGGGACTCAAGGTAGGCAATACCATAAGAGAATATCAATATTCAATTAAAATAACCTCAGAAAAACAAAAGGTGCCAATAAAGCCAGGATATTACTACCCCTACCAACAGTAACTTATAACGGAGCCCTTGGCAAGAACTGATTTTGCCCCCTCCCCAGGTGAACCTCTGGCACCCATCTTTTTAGTAACTGCATAAAGGCAATTTAACTTTTAAAAACCACAACCATGTGTACCAATAATACATTTCTGTGTATATACCAGTGTTCATGGAGAGGGACTGAAGCTCAAGGAGGGAGATGACAGAGGGCCTTGGAGGGCAGAATGAAATTGCTATGTGGGTTGATGTAGGGAGAGGTGGTCTTCAAGTATGTAGGTTCTAGGTCATGAAGGACTTTGAAAGTGAAAGTCCGCATCTTTAACTGTACCTACATTCTCTTGGAGGCTGGCCAATGGTCAGTGAAAATGGGCCCTCCATGCCCTCACTACAGCTACAAGACTCATATTACAACACTGGAAAGATAAAAGCCCGCCTCCTGTAAATCATTGGATTGAGGATTGGTATATGCACTCTATCAATATTTCAATGCATGGCATGGAGATGACAATTGTGTATGGACTTATTTTTAGATCATTTGGAAATCTTTTCTAGGAACTTATGTATAGATCTGCCACAGCTGTCATATTTTTGCTTCTATTTTATATATGCATTTTCCTCCTTTAAAAAAATAGTTACTAGAGTTTGAGCCCCCCCCCCCTTTTCCTGGCTTTTTGAAAGGAAAAAAGACCCACTGTGAACCTGGAATCAAATAGGGAGCCAGCAAAGATATCTCAAAATGAGAGTAATATGTTCCCGACAGCCTATTTTAGATAACAAATGGATTGTCATATTTGCACCAGGTGAAATTTCAGGTTGTTTTCAAGAGCAGACCTATGTAGAGTGTGCTGTAATAATCAAGCCCCAGGTTACCATAGCATGGATCAGTGAGGCTAAACTAGCTTCCTGCAAAAGAGGGAGCAAACCTCTGAGCCACGTGCAGCGAAAAATATTTTTTTTCTTAGCTGCTACATTGACCTACTTCTCATACTGGACAGCAAAATCCAACAATACCCCCAAGCTCTTCACAGGGTCCTTCAAAGAACAGTATACAATATCCTTAGAGGAAAGAAAAGCCCCATCTAGAGTGGCAGCCTTATTGAACAGCATCACCTTTGACTTGTCAAGGTTCAGTTTCAGTTTAGCCACAGCTTTCAGACCACAGCGTTTGAACATGGAATCAGAGAATCATAGAGCTGGAAGGGGTCATACAAGCCATCTAATCTAACTCCCTGTTCAGTGCAGGATCTGTCTAGAGCATCCCTGACAAGTGTTTGTCCAGCCACTGCTTGAAGTCTTCCAGAGAGGAGGAGATCATCACTTCCTTAGGCAGCCAATTCCACTGCTAAAATACTCTTGCTGTTTAATAATTTCTTCCCAAGGTTCAGCCAGTATCTTTCTGTAAAATATCAGTCCAGCTTGGGGAAGCTTAAGTGACCCCCTCCTATGAGAATGGAGGGCAGGCAGGTATCTATGTGGAGAACTAACTATTTGAGTTTGGAACCTGAAAGCAGATAAATGAGCTATGTGTTTGTAACCCCTATGTGAGAATGGGATGACCCAGAAAAGGGTGGAGTCAGAAAAGAAGCAGAAGGCTTCAGAACTCATGAGGTTGGAGGAAGCAAGGCTACCAGGCTGGGACCTTAATTGATGTTATTAAGCCCTTAACATCTTGTTTAAGGTAACTGCAATGTTGTTGGGAACTAGTGGGAAGAGAGTTGTTTATTTTTGCTATATTGTAAATGTTAGAATTTATTGTTTCAGGGTTTTTGTATATGTAATTGGTGAGAGTTCTTTTGGGGACCTTCATCATCTTGAATCCAGTTCACCAAGCCTCGTGTCTCCATGAGCCAACCACCAGAAGGAAGAATGGACTTGGCATTATCAGACTATAATTAGAAGGACTTGGAATGAAACTTGAATGGGACCTTGGAGTGTTAAGTTAAATGTTAATGTTTGATAATTGTCATATGTTTCCAGTTGGCATTAAGAAAGTAAACCTTTTTGTTTAAAATTTAGTTGTTGCAAACTCCTTCCAAGTTCTGCCCCACAGAACCCACAAGCTGAGGTTACATGTTTGCTGAAGCACCTTGGTGGTGGAGGGGTACATTGTGTTAATGTTCCTTCTCTTGCTCAGGATGAAATATTAGGTGACCAAACTGCTTCCCCATAAGAGTGTCTCTTTGCCTCCATCTGTGCATTGTCTGGAATAAAGCAAATATTATGGAATCACTATAAGACTGTTTTCTCAAAAAAGTAATCAATGTAAATAAATTTGAGCAGGAATTTTGGTCACAAGCTTGTAACAGTGTGTTCATATGACATGATTTCAGGTAGCAATTCACCACTGAACAAAAGGGATAGCTTGAAGAAGGTGTTTCTTTTTTAAAATATCACAATGCAAATACATCCTTTATAGCATACTATTTTGCCAAGATCCAGTGCAAGCTAGGTAGTTCTACTGATTTCAGCTTAACTCTCGCAGTGAAGTCAGTGGCATGCACAGCCTGATATAGTATCACCCTTGAGTTCAGTGGAGGTTTATCCTGAAGGAACTGTGCAATCATAAGAGCATTTTCCTGGGACTAAGCCCCTTTGAATAAAATGGAAATTACTCTTGAATAGGTTTGGAAGTGCCGTCTTCTGTTTCACTTTTGCAGGTTCACGTCTATTATTGTCATACAATATGCTTCCAGCAAGGCCTTGATGCAATAGATGCAGTATATGCAAAACTGGGTGCTGAATTGGCTGCTTTCCAGTTGGCATAATACATCACAGAATATTTAGACCCTGTGGCATTTAAATGCTTTCCCAACCACATTGCTATCCCACTCAGGCCTGCTCCTGTTATGAGTGAACTACTAGATTTCTTTGAGGAGTGGGGGATGAGGATAATGTGTAATTATTGCATGATCAGCCTTTTGGTTTATGATATCTTTTAGGTGAGGATTACTTGTTTAGTATTTGCTATCTACCATAAGTGGTTTTGTTGCCCTGACTGCAGGTTTGGTGCCCATTAAGATGGAAACTGTATTTAAATCAGGACCATCCATTAGTATCTATAATTCATGTTAGAATGGAAGAAATTGCTTGTTATAGGAGGAAAACATAAACAGAACTTTTATGAACAGTAAAGATCTTGCAAAGGTGGTTCTCTAAGAATATTTTCTCCCAAGCAGACTAACATAAATCCTTAATTTTAGTAGCACACATAGCAGGATGAAACGATGATTGATTTTTTTTTTTGAAACGTTGTGGGCTGCCACAACAGAATCTTTGCTATAAAAGACTAGACATTTTCAATTGCTTTTTATAAGTTCAGAATTGATTTTATTTGCTTAGGACCTGACTAACGCAATGAAAGGAAAAGAAATACAGCCAAATGACAAGGCAGACACTTTTTTTAAAAAAAAATGCAGTTTCTTGGAATTATGTCACCATAGATTAAAGAAATTCTTTTTGCACAGCTCTTGCTTTACAAATGACACAACATCCAACTGCTCCTCTGTAAAATCAGACAGTTCTGGAGAGGCATTGCTCTTAACATGGGAAAAACAGGCCTTCTGCAAAGAAGTTAGGATTTAAAAATAAGGAGGAGGTTGCCAAATGAATGGCAGTCTTTGTAATGAATGCAAGTGCAGCGTAGCTGGCAAATAAAATACATTTGTCTTTGAACCTTGCTTTTTATTGTAATGAACTGTTGCTTTCAGAAACTGTATAGAATATTTGAAAAATGCTGGGGGTGGGTGTTGAATTTTAAAGTAATAACATCAATGTACAGCACTTCTATTGCAATAGGAAGATTTTGAGTGTATCCCCAAATTTACTGAGTTATATAGAATTCATTTTTGGAGGCTCATGTATAATGGTAGGTTTTAATTAGTGATTAAGAAACAAGTGCCGGTAAATGCGTTTGTTACCTTTCAAAGTGTGGCTATTTATGGTAGCCTCATTTCAGGAATGTTGTCTATAAAGCCCAGTTCTTGTGAAACTTTGGGAAGAAGATTTTGTGTTATTAAATCTTAATGTGTAGTGGTTAAGAGCAGTGGACTCTAAATCTGGAGTACTGGGTTTGATTCCAACTCCTCCTCATGAGTGGTGGACTCTTATCTGATGAACTGGGTTTGTTTTCCTTGCACATGAAGCATGCTGGATGGCCTTGGGTGAGTCACAGTTCTCTAGGAATTCTCTCAGCCCCACCTACCTCATAAGGCGTCTGTTGTCAGAAGAGGAAGGGAAGGAGTTTGTAAGCCACTTTAAGACTCCTTACAGGAGAGAAAAGTAGGGTATAAAACCAAACTCCTACTTCTTCCTGGAGTTGCAGTTGTGATCTTCAGTATGCATGAAGAGTTTTGATGTCCTCAGGTTCTGGGATGATGGAGCCCTTGTAACTATGATGGAAAGAAATGATGACATGCTTACATTTTCTTTGCATAAGGTTACCACATAATTCAGAAGATGCATGGTCATAAAGGCACAGTTTATAAAGTATGCTACACCTTTGGGTTCATTTGGAAGGAAGTTAAAACAAATGAGAAGCACCTACATGACATACCTGCTTTTATCACACATTTGCTTCTAGAGGTGCGAAGAAGCCAACATAGCAAACAAGCTGAAGGAACTTATTTTGCCAATGCAAAATATTGGATTTGGATTCCAGTGTTTTGAGGTTTACATTAAAGACTGTGTGGAATGGATCAATTAGCGTGGATAAAGCACGATCCAGATATTATCCACTGGGTCTGCATATCCACCATTCTAGTTGCAATTTCTCAACTTACACTCTGTATTATTGTTACTTGATTGATTGTACTTGAAAACTGTCATATTCAGGACAATCAAGAAACCAGACTGTTTGTTTTGTAACACCAATTATACTTACTTTTGACAGTTGCAAATTGCAAGTTCTCCAGTGGTGGTGTTGTTTCAGTCCTTTGTTTAGAATAATGATCACTCCAAAGTCAGGAAATATTATCCTTTAGGAAAATCACTGTGATACCAAATAATTGTTGATTTTTTGACGTGAAAATTGCTGTGAACACTGCACATGTGATTTTCTTAAATATCTATCTGAGTTAGTGCTAATATATCAGTAGCCAATGCTGGTATGACACTGCTTGTCATGAAGATTTATAAAAAGAGATTTGTCTTATGCTACGAATTGGTTATTTTCTTCAGGACTGATGTGATGCTGCAGTAAGCACCGATGATGAAATCCCTGACCTGTTCCAGTATTCACTTTATAATCTCTTATATGTTTCCTCTATGTATGAACCCATCCATCCAACAAAGGCTTCAGACTAGCAGCAGCAGAAGGTATTTCCTTCAGGCCTTGCATGTGAACATCATGAGTATCTGGGTGGCCACTGCTGGAAATAAAATATTATACTAACATATTACACCCATTCTGTAGTCACTCCATTGGCTGCCCATCAGTTCCTGGGTTTATTTCAAAGTACAGCACATACAAAGTTCTACATGGCCGTTTTACATGGCCTTTGGCCCTCAAATCTGCAGGACTGCCCCAGGACATCATCTGAGTCTGGCCTTCCAAAGGTGCCAACTTGCAGTGGGGTGAGATTAACAACTGCATTCCTGTTTGTGGCCCACTACCTCATAGAATTTCTTGTTTGAGGACAGTGTTGTAGATATAAATTTTTATGGGGGGGGGGCTCAGGGGAGCATGGCCACGCCTCCCCAAGCCTCCCCCACACCCCAGCCTCAATGCTTATAAAAGTAGCTCTGCGAGGCCAGGGACAGCAGAGTCCCCTGCCCTGCCCCCCTGCCCCCCCCCCCACCGACTGGGCTCCCAGCAAGCAGCCGGCAGTCCCTTCTGCCCTCCCCTCCTGGCAGAGGCGTAGCTAGGGAAATGGAGGCTGGTGCAAAATCTGATTTTGCAAAAAAAGAAGAAAAAGAAACAACCCATGGGCGACCGCTGTAATGCTGGAATCCACCCCCAAACAGCATCACTTTCAGTGCCATTTAAACCAAGGAGCCCAGATTCTTCTTTTAAATCCACCTTAAAGGGAGAATCTGGGGCCCCCAGTTAAAACAACATGGAAAGTGATGCTGTTTTGTGGTAGATTATCCCCCACCCTGAAACAGCATCACTTTCAATGTTTAAACTGGGGACCTCAGATTCTCCCTTTAAATCCATGCCGAAGGGGGTGGCTTTAAAAGGAGAATCTGGGGAAATTTGGAGGGTGCCTGCTGTCAGGGGTGCAATTGTTAAGCTAGCAGCACCAAAATTTCAGGGTATCTTTAGAGGACTCTTCTGATAATACCACCCAGGTTCGGTGAAGTTTGGTTCAGGGGGTCCAAAGTTGAAATGAATTTCAACAGAGGTAAATGTAAGATTCTACACTTAGGCAGAAAAAATGAAATGAACAGATATAGGATGGGTGACACCTGACTTGACAATAGTGCATGTGAAAGGGATCTGGGAGTCTTAGTGGACCACAAACTGAACACGAGTTAGCAGTGTGATGTGGCAGCCAAGAAAGCCAATGCAATTCTAGGCTGTATCAATAGGAGTATAGTGTCTAGATCAAGGGATGTAATAGTACCACTCTATTCTGCATGAGTCAGACCACACCTGGAATACTGTTTCTAGTTCTGGGCACCATAATTCCAGAAGGATATTGACAAGCTGGAACGTGTCCAGAGGAGGGCGACCAAAATGGTTAAAGGTGTGGAATCCATGCCCTATGAGGAGTGGCTTAGGGAGCTAGGTGTGGAATACACAGCCTTGGAGTGTGGTGGGCTCTCCTTCTTTGGAAGTGTTTAAACAGAGGCTGGATGGCAATCTGTCAGGAGTAATTTGATTGTGTATGGCAGCAGATTGGACTTGATGGCCCTTGTGGCTGTTTCCAACTGTATGATTCTTCTGCCTAGCATTTATTTACTTTCTATGGAGTTTAACCATTCTATACATTGATCATACACTGCCCAAACTGATGTTTGTCTACTGGATAGTTGTGGCCCACAGAAGTGGGAGTAAGGTGGATGGCATTTTTGCTTGTTTGGTTTTATATGAACATTGCCATATGCTGTTACCACCATAATACAAGCAAGTTACTACAAAAACACACACACACGAAGTGTTCTGGCAAAGACATCCTTCTCTGTGTTTGATTTTTCAACTGCTTGCATAACAAATCTATCAGTGCATGAAAGCAATCTCCCTTATTATAAAATTGTGTTCAATGAGTTCTTCCTAAATATGTCACAGCTCATTTGAGGTTGTTTAGCTTAAAGTGGCTCATCTGAGCATTTTGTTCAGACTGGAGACATTTGCTTTGTTAGTGATAAGGCAAATGAGCCCTCAGTGGTTTCGGGAGCCACGTAAATCCAGTTGTCAATTAATGGATTGTTACTAAACAAAGCTGTCAGCTTGACTGCTTTGACATAGTTTGTACCTACAGAGTCAGTTCCCCCCCCCCCCAGTTGGCGCACATTGAAACATCTTTCACTGCTGCTGGGGGTGTGCATCTCTGTCCTTCATCCTGAAGGATACTGAGGAAAGAAAGGCCTCCTGTGGGAAATGGCTCTTGCACCTGCAATATGTTGTACATTTAGGAGACATAACAAGGGACCTCTAGGAGTCACATTAATTAAATTTTATTTAGTTTGCTCAGTTTAGAGCTTAATTAAATCACATCATCTGGACTAGAACACTGCACTATAATTAAGCACTAAGATTCTAATGATGAACTACAATAATAACTGTTCATTTTTAATCAGTGCACAATTTAACTGGAATTTTCTGAACTTGCCCTGTTTGCATTCTTTTTTAGCCCCTTCTGGGATGGCTTCTGACAACATTTTGAAGAATGGAATTTGAGCAGGGGACATGTTGATGGAGGGAGAGGCAGATGTCATTTTCTCCCTATATTGGAGAGGGCTGGGGATAAGCAAGGTACTGAACATCTGAAAATGTTGGCATAGCTGTACAGAAAGCACCAGATGTAGCAGAGATAAATGTATGCATAGGGTGGGGATGGGGGTGGCAGTTTAGGTAGAGAAATTTGAGGTTGACATACATAAATGTTAATTATTGTTTCATTATTCATTATTGACTTGCAACAATAGAAGAAATGAGGGGTTTATCTTCAGAATATGACTTAAAAGGTTGCAGATTAATGTTACCCAGATTGGTCCCTGTGTAAGACCTTTCACGTGAAGAATATTCCTTACATGTGAAGAACTAGAATCCAAGTCTAGGGGTAAAAAGCTATCTTTTTAATGTATTGTTGAAGGCTGTCACACTTCTCTCTGTGATGCACCTCTGAAGATGCCGGACACAGATGTAGGCAAAACGTTAGGAACGAGATCTGCTAGACCACAGCCACACAGCCCGGAAAACCCACAACAACCAGCTACTTTTTTAGACTATTAGAGACAGGGTGTGTAGTGGTGAAGAGCAGGTGAACTCTAATCTGGAGAACTGGGTTTGATTCCTTACTAATCTGGTGAATTAAATTTGTTTTCCTGCCTCCTACACATGAAGCCTGCTAGGTGACCTTGAGCTAGTCACAAGCTATCTGTTGTGGGAAGAGGAAGGGAAGGAATTTGTAAGCCACGTTGAGACTGTTTACAGGAGAGATAAGCTGGGTATAAATCCAAACTTGCTCCTACTCCTGCTCCTCTTCCTTCTTTTTCTGTATATCCAGGAATCAGTTGAGAACAATAAGAGGGGGATGGAAATGAGGCAAATACCAAATCAAATTCATCTTGAATGGCATATAATTAAATATGGTAAAAGTAACATATGTTAAAAAGAATTAGGAAGCACTATTGATATCATACAAAGCACACTTACAATAATAATGGAATGGTTTAACAGACTTTAAATTAAGAATCTCCATCAGAAATTTTTCCACTAAGACAGTACTTCTGGGATCACAATCATTCATTATTGTATCACTTTCTCCTTATTAACAAATCTTTTGGCTTGAAAGATGACCAGAAGAAACTCACCATAAGGTATCTCATGTAATTGACAATCAAGAATAATATGATATATTGAATCTAGCAAGCCTCTCCCAAATACTTAACCAGCAAGGAACTATCCAAGATACAAAAAAATAACACAAGGAATTCAAGACAGCCACTGTGAGAGAGAAACTGCAGTAATACCATAGCAGTTTATACATAACCAACCCTACTGTGTAATTACATTACTTTTTAGTTAGTTAAATGTTCCAAATTGTGCTCCTCCCATGTGGCTAATCTGGAACAAACCAACTCAGAGGAAGAAGATAGGCGAGGGGATGCCCAAAATGAGACCAGAAGGTGCATAGGGATAAATGGGGAAAGGAATTCAGGATAAAAAAAGAGAAAGAATCCCACCAGGTGAGGAATATAATGGAAAATGACTGGCTGGCTGTAATGTACACTGACAAAGAATGGAAGATGGAAGAGCTAATGAACTGTGGTAAATTAGGGAAGGAGAGGAGAAGAAGAAATCAAACTCCACTTGTCTTGAAGGGGAGGGGTTCAGTGATTTTGTGCCCATAGTGATAGAAGAAAGGGAATCAACTACAAAGGCTTGTTATGTCCTTCATATGCACTTACATTTACCTGGGTGCCAGTGAAGAAATTTTGCTATTGACTTAGAACTAGGATTTGTGATGCCATAGGAATGAAGATTTAGAACTTGGATGCCCACTGGTAGACTTCTGGCTGTGTTGTGATTGGTGGACCCTTAGGATCTGAGAGGTCATAGGTGGGAACTTGTGATCTGGGTTGTGATAGGATAGTTATATCTTCCTATGCTACAAAAGGGCATGTGAAGGTGCATAGTTAATATGCCAAAGGAGACAACTGAGATAGTTCTAATTGTAGGGGACTGAATTAGAATGGCTGGAGACAGAGGGAGGGGGGGAGGATCTTGACTTAGATCTGCTGATTATGAATGTGCATTAGGATATATCCTATCCAAATATATATGTCCAAAATACCTTATTGCTATTTTTGGATATATTTGGGTCTCTGGATGCTATCCAAGATTTTCTGGGATACCAGGAAATGGGTCCCAAAAATCCCAGAAGTATTTGGGAGTAATCAGGAATATCAGGAACCAGCATTTTAAGGCTCCCAGATTCAAGTCAGAAAGGTTAAGAGAAAAATATGAAAAGTGTCAAAGAAAAGAATAGAGTGTGAATGGGAAAGGAAAGCAATTTAAAAAGAGCATTTGATAAGATAAGGAAGGACCATGAAAGGGAGAAGGGAGCAGGAGAGCAAGTGGGTACCTGGAAACCTACTGGCAGATGTCATAATGCCTGTGAATGACATGTTGGGGATCACAGATCTAGGGCTACAACTCCCTTCTGTCTTTAAGAAGCAGCATAAATAAAGGCAATGAACAACTCCACGTAAAGTGCTGTGGATACAATTAAGATTTGGCAGCAATACATATTTGACTCTAGAAATGTAATGCCACCCACATTTGCAGAATACAAGTTTTGTTTAAATAAGTGTGTTTAATCATTCAGGCTACAATCCTACTAATGTCAAATGCATTGTTGATTCCACAGAGAGAGAGAGTTCCCAGCACCTGCAACTCTTTCTCCACCCCCACCCAAACTCTGTCACTGTAATTAGTGGTAGTGAAAATTATTTAACACTAGGCCATGGTTTTATTGGTGAATTCTACTTTACAAGGATAGGCAGGGCTCACATTAAACATCAAGAAGAAACATGACAAAGCATGAATAAACTATATAAATTAGTTAACACTGCAGTAACTTTTCAAACTCTTCTTGCTTAACAGCCAAAAACTGTGCCAAGTCATATCTGACTTATAGTGACTCTGTAAGGCAGGGGTGTATCCAGTGGTGGGATTCAGTAGGTTACCACCACTTCGTCAAAACCGGTTGTTAAAATGGTGCTTGTAAACAACCAGTTGTTAAATTATTTGAATCCCACCACTAGAACCGGTTGCAAACTTATTTGAATCCCACTACTGGGCGTATCTACAGAAAATGGCGCCCGGGCCAAGTAATGAAATTGTGCCTCCCACATCCGACACCCAAGAGCTTACTTGATTGCTTTTTTTGGGGGGGGGGAGCTTCTATCTCTGAGCATGTGCAGAGATGTTTCCCAGGAAACAATGTTTACTTCCACACACCGCACCTTTCGGCAAACACACTCTACATATACAGAAAAGGCTGTGAAGAACAACAAACACCCTTTGTATGTGCTTTGGGGTGTTGAGTTCAAGATTGCTGCCCCAACTCCACTCCTTTTTTGCCTGCATCTCCCCTCACCACAATATCTCCATTCTCTGCCTGCGGACAAGCCCTATTGTGCTTTTCATGGCCCAAACTACTCCACACTTCACTCTTCTTCATCTTGTTGCCTCTGACTCCCTGCCCCATTTTCTACACCTCTGCAACAGCACATGTTATTCGCAACCTACCGCTTAGAGCTACTCACCAGCAGCTGCACTTGGCTTGAATGCCAACTGGTGCATCTTCCATTTTGTGTGTTTGTTTTAAATAGACCACCTGGTGTGCTGCCGAAGCCTTCTCACTGGGCTCCTGCAAGGCTGCAGGGGACCATGCGTGCTTGTCTTGTAGCCCGTGAGGCACAGCGGCGCCGCTGAACCCAGGTGGCCCAGCAACAGCCCTGCAACCGCTGCTCTCCATATGCCACATGGGTGTGGCCATGTGCAGGGGTGATTTTACAGCCCCACGTGACTAAATGGCCTTTGCCTGGGGACATTTGACCCCATATATCCCCCTGGGTGGTATGCCACTGCTGTAAGGTATTCAAGGCAAGAGACTAACAGAGATAGTTTGCCATTGCTTTCCCCTGCATAGCGACCCTGGAATTCCTTGGCGATCTCCAATGCAAACATGAACTAGGGCAGATGCTGCATAGTTTCTGAGATCTGACAAGAGCAGACTAGCCTGGGCTAACCAGGTCAGAGCATTCCAAAATTCATAAGTGAATAATCTTAAACGTTGTCCCTTCTGCTTCACAGTAAGAAGAGGCAGCACCAAATATATTTAAAAAATTAAAAAATACTACAGGGATAGCTGGCTTGTATCAATGGAGTGTTTATATGAACATTACTTTTGCACACTGATTACATTGCTACGTAGCTGTCTACAAAAAAGGTTAGAATACACAGCTCATTTTTCAGTTTTTAAAAATAAATTGTGGACAGCCTATTGGTGATAAGTGCCATGTTTTCAGAACCCTCTTCTTTGTAATCACAAACCATTTCAGAGCCATACTCTTTGAAATAATCTGGGCTGCTTTCTTCTCATGGACTAATGGCAAGGCTGCTTTTTTAAAAAAGCGTCTCATCTATATTTGATGAGGGAATTTGAACATCATGCCTCTTTTAGCTAAAAGCACCTCTACTTTCAGCTGGCTGCGGTTCCAGAAGAAATGAGAGTTCCTTGGAAAGTACAGATAGCTTGAGATGCACTTCGATTAGGCTACTGAGTGGGGAGGGGGTCCAAATTAAACAATGGGCTGAGAAAATAAGTCCAGTGGCTGAATCAACACAATCATTTGTGGAGGAGGGGGAATTTCCCATCAGTAGAGTCTATTGCTTGCCATTCTAGGTAGAAAATTGAGCCGATGAGGTCACTGGAGAGCTCCATCACAGGCCCAATATTTTACAGATCCCTACTGTGAACAATTCAGACTGGGTTAATGTGCTAAATATGGACCTGAGTTCTCAGTACAGAACTCTGATAGAGGCTTTGTTACCTCAGTTTTTCAACAGTAGTTGAGAAAAAAAATCCCTCAGAGACAACAAGTGTCTCACAGCCAGTGTGGTGTAGTGTGTAGAATGTCAGTCAACAATCTGGAAAACTCAGGTTCTAATCCCCATCCCACCCTACCATGGAAGCTTGTTGGGTGACCTTGGGTCAGATTCTCTTTCAGCCTAACTTCCATCACAAGGTGGTGGTTGTGAAGATAAAATTGAGGTGGGCAGAACAATGCTGTAAAGGAGAGTATAAATAAAAATAAAAATAGCTGTCCTGTAAGGTCAGTATTTGGATGGGAGACCATCAAAGAATACCAGGGTCATGACACGAATGGTCAAGACACCTCTCAATGTCTCTTCCCTGGAAAACCCAACAGGATCATCATATGTCAGCTGTGACTTGATGATAACCCCCTCCCTCAAAATCAAAACATAAACATAGTCCTACTTAAAGTGTTCTTGAATTCAGTTTTCTGTTATACCTGTTCTTCCATGCCCATGAACTATATTCCTCAACTGGATGCTGTGCCTCACACATTCCTTTCCCACAGCAAATCAGGAAGGCTGCATGGGAGGGTGTTCCTGCTCCCCCCAACCGCTTTTCTCCACAGTTTCTCCCAGTACCTCTTGCCTGGAATAGGAGACATCCAGAGGGATGCACTGTGCTTCTCTTGTCTCTATATATTTCTAGCTTTCAGTTTATGTGGAGGAAGCTTCAAGCAAGATGATGCAAGGTAGCATAAGCTGTTCCCCCAACCTGCAACTTTCCATCTCATTCCTCATCTCCCCTAGCACCCCAACTATTGTAATTACAACCAGTGTGTTTTTTCACTCTTTTATATCGTGCTTAATAACACCGCTAGTATTTAATCAGTTGTTGTTTGAATATATGGACAAGACTCTAGTGGTTTCTATTAGCATGGTGCACAGTAGCACAGCAAGAAACAGAAATGTATTCAGCCTCTCAATTGTCTGGCTCCCTAGCATATAACCCCACCATCTAATGACCTGTTATTGTGTCTTCCTAGTTGCCCATTTGTGCCAATGGAGCATTTAAGTAGTGCTAATTGCTTGTTGTTTATAAGGCAATTAAATGATTATCAGTGTGCATTCATTTATTCTCTTGGGCTGTGAAAGGAAATAGTAACAATTTAGTGAGCTTAGTTGAGAAAATGAGTAGTCTTAACAAGGTTTTCTGGGACGATCCCAGGCTTAAGGAATATTGCAGAGTGAACACAATGCTGAGGACCTTGCAAAATCAATGTGTGTCTGCAGCTGTATTTCTTGTCATAGGAAGGAGACAGGCATAACTGTTTAATAATGGGTTTGTCACTCACAGTGTGATGCTAATTTTGCAATTTGCCTTAAACATACATAGCAGAAAGTTTAATGTTGACTCAGACATCAGTCTTGCTTCTCCTCCCATGACTCAAATGACATATGCTTTTATATGCACTTATATGCATGCTCATTCTTCATCTTATTTTTTAAAAAACCTCATTTTAAAAAACTTTTCAAAGCTGCTGAGTGAATTAGGGTGTGTGTGTGTGTAACCCCTGTGTCAGAATGGGATGACCCAGAAAGGGGTGGAGTCTGAAATGAAGTAGAATGCTGCAGAACTCATGAGGTTGGAGGAAGCGAGACTACCAGGCTGGGACCTTGATTGATTTTATTAAGCCCTTAACACCTTGTTTAAGGGTTTTTGTGTATGTAAATGGTGAGAGTTTTCTGGGAACCTTCATCATCTTGAAGCCCATTCACCAAGCCTCAGAAGTCTTCAAAACCAATCCACCAGCAAAGAAGAATTGGACTTGGCAATATCAGTAGACTGTAAATAAGGACTTGAAAATGCAAACTTAACAGGACTGCAAAGTGTAAATGTTAAATGTTTTAAAAGTGTTAGTTGTTAAGTAAAGTAAACTGTTTTGTTTGAATTTGGTTCTTTGCAACTCCTTCCAAGTACTGCCCCACAGAACCCACAAGCTGAGGTTACATGTGCTGATGTCCCATGTTAGGTAAAAACATCTTCTCCAGTGAGCTTTTTAACCAGGTTCAAAATTAACAACACTGGAAACTTGCTGAACTGTTTTTTCTATGCCTATCCTAGGACAAGAAAAAGTTACATACTTATTTGAAGGAAATGACTTTCAAACCTCCCATATTGTTTTATAAATATTACATTTGTTTCCAGTGGTATTTCATTTCCATTTTTCTCGGTATTGCACAACCAATCTTTGTGAGTTTTCTGCATGTATTTGTTTCATGGGATTATGAACTCATTTCTTTCTACAGGACAACTGGCCATACTGCATATGGATAAGTCATCTGCATCATTGCTTTTTTTTCTTAAGGAAAAGAGTATGGTTCTTTTTTAATGCCCAAAAGAAAAGGATTTGACTTCTGAAGCAGCATGCTAGGAGGGAAGGTGTTACAGCTAAGACTGCTCCAAAATGAATTTCCAAGTGTGAATTGAACCCCCCCCCCCCCATTCTGATCAACATCCACAAAATCAGAGCAAATACGTACTAGGCAACAGTTAAAAGCATCCAACATATTGCTTTCCAATCCTGTATGTCAGTTCTGAGAAACGTATTTTGCAATTGTTCGGGACTATATTCGAATCTAGACCTGGCCCACCCACCCTAGTGGAGGGAGGGGTAGGGGAGGGAGGGGTGGCATGCAAGGGAGGGGAGGGAGAGGGCCCAGCATCTGGAACTGGCCCACCCACCTTAGCGGAGGGAGGGGTAAGGGAGGGAGGGGTGGCATGCAAGGGAGGGGAGGGAGGGGGCCCAGCATCTGGAACTGGCCCACCCACCTTAGCGGAGGGAGGGGTAGGGGAGGGAGGGGTGGCATGCAAGGGAGGGGAGGGAGGGGGCCCAGCATCTGGAACTGGCCCACCCACCTTAGCGGAGGGAGGGGTAAGGGAGGGAGGGGTGGCATGCAAGGGAGGGGAGGGAGGGGGCCCAGCATCTAGACCTGGCCCACCCACCTTAGAAGAGGGAGGGGTAGGGGAGGGAGGGGTGGCATGCAAGGGTGGGGAGGGAGGGGGCCCAGCATCTAGACCTGGCCCACCCACCTTAGCGGAGGGAGGGGTAGGGGAGGGAGGGGTGGCATGCAAGGGAGTGGAAAATTGTAGAAGGAAGCTGCTTCAGAGGACACCTGCACCACTGCCACCATTTGCTTTCATTTGATGGATCAATAGCCCTTCTTTTCCAGTATAAGATGGCAAATGGGCATTTATATGGAGAGAGGGTCCTTCACAGAACATCACACATATCTACTTAAGGCCTTAAAACACACAGACATGCTCTGTGGTGACCCTTGTTGACAGATGCATAGGATCAACAGAATGACTTGAAACTGTACTTCCTATTCTTCCTGGTCATTATTCCCCACTGCCTCCTCCCCCCATGGCTTTTCTATGAAGGCAAGACCCTAACAATCATGAGGTACAGCATGGTCTCAGACAGAGACAAAATGATAAAGCATGCTCCCTAGTAACAAAGATGGGATGAAAGCCATCAGATCATTGCTTCTACATATTCAATTCCCTTTAAAAAAAAATACATCTGTTGTCAACAGGAGAGCCAGATTCCAATTATCTGATTCAAGTGTTTCCAGTGAACTGTCATACACAGAAAGCTAACAGTGGAATAGCCTAGTTTTGTTCTTGAACCAGTGAACAATAATAATACAAATGTATTGTATCGCTCGCCCTTTCCTGAAAGATGGCAAGTTTAGGGCACCTATTCCATGTCTTTCCTTAGAGAAAGGCGCAGCATGTTTTAGTGTTTGTAAAAAGGATGCTAATTTGCACATTCATATGTTGTGAACAAATGACAGGAAAACAGCAATAAGCTTAGCCGTACATACTATTCTAAAGGCAGCATTTTTGCAGGTTCTTGGAATCCTATAAACTTGAAATACACCGTGGCACCATTACAAGGCACCATTTTCAGCATCTATGGCAAGTTAATTCAAGCTATAATATTTCCTGTATTGTTGAGGGTTTTCATGGCCGGAATCAACTGGCTGTTGTAGGTTTTCCAGGCGGTGTGGCCAGGCCCACAGCCAGAAAATTTTTATTGGGGCAGTGCGGGGGGGGGGGCGCAAATGAGTACATGAGCAGACATCCATCACTATTTGCTATTTTCTACTTGGGACTCAAGGTGGATTACATGGTATAAAGCAATGTAATCAAATAGCATGAGGGATCTCTGATGCAATGCAACAGGACTAGGACTACTTTTTTGCACGTTTTGAATTTTTGTATCAGACATGCTATGTTAAGCAATGCAGAAAATGGAATCACAAAAATGGAGAACAATGCTGTAAGATCATGTTGGAATAACTTACACTGTAGCATAGACTGTAGCATAGTCTTGTTTTCTATTAGGGTTGTAAAAATGCACTCCCAAATAACTATTTTACATAGAATTAAAGAAGTGCAGGAGCCTTCCTTCCAGTTATTGACACCTGAAACTGTAAATGCAACCTTCTTTCCTCCATAAATTTTCTGCAAAGGAAACAGAAAGCTCTGCCACTCAAAACAGAGTTTTCAAACCAAGAATGCCTACCATACCATCTGCAGCTAACTGGTCAGAGTTCTTATTTTATTTTGGGGTAAACAAGCTGAGGTTCTAATTTTCTGTATTTACGGTAAGTCTGGAGAACAAATTAATTTAGTTCTCTAAAAACTCTTTAGTTCTCTAAAAACTCTTCTGCAGTTCTATGCTTGAAAAGTTGAAAACTTAGATATTGTTGGGTTATAGTTAGGAACCTGTCCATTTTTTTACAGGATTAAGTTATGAATTGATTCAATATTAAAAAACGACAACTCCCTCTGCGAATAAGATTCCTGTGGGGTCACGCTAATTAGCAAAAGATTTGTGCCCACTTACCTCTAAGCTTAAACGCCTTATTATTTGCCTCTTGTCCTATCAAAAATAATTTCCTGAGAAATAAGAGTTCTTTGGGACTATTGTGGAACACTGTCCTGTGTCTTTTTCTTTGCTTTGTTCAGAATCTGGTACAACATGATTTTAATCCCTTCATTACTTAACCTGTCTCTCTCTTCACACCAATGCAATTTTACTTTGCTGCTTCCAGGCTTTTAAACTCAGGACTCTTCAGCCTTTCTAATTATTCATTCTGTTTTAGCCAATTGCATCTTTCCTTTTCCACTTTACATAGAAAATTTACACTTGAAAGACTTTAGACAGATTTCACATCAATCCCTAGTGCTGATTGGAGGAACATGAAAAATGAGTGATAGGACACTGCCTCCTTTTGCCCTATCATGACTAGGGGCCTGTATGTGGCCATGGTCTAGCAGTTTTTGCTTCTAACATTTCGCCCACGTGATCTATGGCTGGCATCTTCAGAAGCATGTCACATGACAACATAGTTCCCCCCCCCCTACCCTAAATGAACAGAGGGCATATGTGGGAATATTTTAGAGAGTAGGATACACTTACCATTATTTTGTGCTCAAATTACCACAGAGGTGGGAGTATCCCCCTGACTTTTCTGACACAATGGCTACTGTTCTAATCATGGTATTGGGGGATAAATGAGTGAGGTTCAAGTGGTCTTCCTATCTTATCACTCAAACCTTTCCTAGACCTCCCCCCCTCCCCGGGACTGGGGTGCACAACTGAATATTCCCTGTTTAGGACTTTCCTGATCAGTCAAGCCCTTATTGAGTCTGTCCTAGGTAGCTATAGTGCAGGGGTAGGGAACCTGCCGCTTTCCAGATGTTCAGGAACTACAATTCCCATCAGCCCCTACCAGCATGGCCAATTGGCTGGTAGGGGCTGATGGGAATTGTAATTCCTGAACATCTGGAGAGCCGCAGGTTCCCTACCCCTGCTATAGTGGTATAGCCTGTGTTCATTTGGGGGTTGAATGGGCCTGATCAAATGCAGCCCAGTTACTAGTTAAAATGTCTGAGGTGATCTGTTTAATGTGTGTGTGTGTGTGTGTGAGATACATTGGATCTACAGAACCCTACAGAACCCATGAATCAGAACAGATATATTTACAAAAGGCTGCCTTGCACACATTCTAAGCTGTGCCTGCAGGGGGATATGTGGCAAAGCTAGTGGCAGCTGAAGAGACTGCTCAGTGCTTAGAAGACCTGCAGTTGGCATTTTTGATGCACATAGAATGAAAGAAGGTTTGCTTGGGCCAGTTTCATG
Source organism: Sphaerodactylus townsendi (assembly GCF_021028975.2). Classification (NCBI taxonomy): domain Eukaryota; kingdom Metazoa; phylum Chordata; class Lepidosauria; order Squamata; family Sphaerodactylidae; genus Sphaerodactylus; species Sphaerodactylus townsendi. Next base: position 100,997,815 of record NC_059429.1, read on the forward strand.
ATCTCATACAAAAAGCCACAAACATCTTCAAGATCTCCCCCGGCTTCATTGTTTTCTCAAGATTTCTCACATTTGCATTCATGTACCATGTTTTCTCCCTTGCATAATATTCTTTCTTCCAGTCTATTTTTCCTTTTCTGTTTCTTCATATAATGCCCAATACTTACAGTGCCATCATAAGCAGAGTTACACTCTTCTAATCCTATTGTCTTCAATGGAATTCAAATTCTACATGGAATGGTACAGTGACCCTCTAGGCTTTCATTTGTGGCTTCATCCTTTTATCCACTTTATCCATGCCACACATTCCTATGTCCATTCAAAACAGGGTATTTTTATATCCAACGTTATGGTTGACTTTTAGTGTGTTAGTACAGAACCTAATGCACATTTGTTTTGGTCACATATTTTCCTCTATGAAAAACTTCTCTCATACACTTTGCTGAGTGCCGAGGAGTCTTTCCCACACATTTCATGTTGCTGTATGTATTAGTTTAGTTCAGGGGTATCCAACTCTGACCCTCCAGATGTCCATGGACTACGATTCCCATCAGCCCCTGCCAGGATGGCCAATCTTCAGTCCATGAACATCTGGAGGGACAGAGTTAGATACCCTTGGTTTCATATATACTGTTGGCATACTGCATAGTTGGAAGCAATATTGCTAAAACTAAGAATGTATGGGCCAGATCCATGGATGGGAGACCTCTTGGGAATTCTATGTAAGTCCTCTGAATTCTACAATGGAAGAAAGAAAAGATATAAAGATATAAATAAATAATCCATACCTGTCCTGTTAGGCGGGGAAGCTATCTCCCCAAACAATAGTTTCATGCTTAGATTTATCTTTTTCAGGAATTGTCCATCTTTCCTGCTTTTTCATCACGTCCAGATTTTGAATGGAATTGGAAGTTTTATTGCATTAGATCTCAAGAGAAAGAGACTCTCAAACTGCATTAAAGCATCTGTAATTTTGATGAGCATTTCTAATGCTGCTGGATTACAGCCTTAAACAAGTGTTACCTTGAAGCTGCTATATATATAAATGAGACTGTAGCATAGATTTGATTCTCAGGTTTTTGCTAATATGAAGATGAATATAGAACAATTCTTTACCACACAATAGGGTTGTCTGTCTTGTGATTGCTTTGTCATTCCAATTACTACAAGCAGTTTATTTTTTTCTGCCACACATTCTCATGTGTGGTAAAAGTTGAGATTTTAGCAAGTGGCATGGCTTCCCTACATTGTTGGAAGGGAGATTAACACTGACCCTTAAGGGCCCTTAATGCATATAATCAAAATATTCATGTAAACAGTACACATATATTTTCTTTCCAAGTATATTTTTATGACAATTTATGACAATGAATGGAAAAGATTTCACCCTGCAGAATATTATGGCTGGAGTCTTCTTTTAAGAAATGATTTGTTTTCCCTTATCCTTCTCCCCAGATTTCACAATAGCCATTTTTTGAAATGTAGTTTTACATTTTAGTTACGTATTGGTCATCCTCTGATATCTCTGAAATTACTTGATAAGGATTTGGGAACAGTATTTCAATTTTGGTTTTAATGTACAAAACGAACTTTTGGAAGATTTTTTCCTTTAATTTTCCCCCATTTCATCTAGACGGTATGCATGAGTGCATATGTATGCAGTGCAGGAACCATGAAAACCCAAATACGTTTTGAGTGAAAAAATGTATGTGGAGAATTTACATGAATAATTTAAATTATATGCATTAGGGGTCTATTTTAACCTCCCATTAAACCACCTATTTTTGTAAAAAAAAGACACATGTGCACGAATGTACACACACACACACACACACACACACACACACACACACACACACACACCCCATCCTAGAAGTAGTAGCACAGCGCTGCAAAAATGCACCAAGGAATGACTGGCAACAAAATGAGTTAATAACTGGGTTTAGGGAGAAATGGCAATCATAGACTATCTTATGTATTGCAACAAGAATATACTTAAGAAGAAAGCAGACTGTATCTGTGTGGTAAATAGTTGTCTGTTCCCATGAACCTGCCTTACACTGAATTCGATCATTGGTCCATCAAAGTCAGTACAGTCTACTTAGACTGTCAGAGGCTCTCCATAGTTTCAGGAAGTGGTCTTCCACATCACCTATAATATGGTCTTTTTAACTGGAGATACTGGAGATTCAACCTGGGACATTCTGAGCCACAGCCCCTCCCTAGTCTACATCCACCTTGAGAGAGCTCTTAGAAATTTAAATGAGTGAAATCAGCAGTGATTGGTTTTTACTATTCCAGCTCCACTCAGTCTTTGTCTGGACCGCAAGATTTAGATGTAGGGAAACATTATCCAACCATGTTTTCTGCTGGCAAAAAAGGTAGACGTTGATTCCCTTTGACCGCCCTGAAAAGATTTTACTGAGGCACATGAGACCTACGTGGGCAAAAGGTATGTTTGATAGGGGCTTAGGTATATAGAATAATTGGGCAAGATAGGGGGAAAATCTGGCTAGATAGAACCCACTATGTCTCTCTACAAACTTACCTGTGAAGAGTCTCCTTGGAGAAAGGCAATTAGAGGGGTTGAGTGAATAAAGGAGAAGTTTTTTGGTACAGGGGCTTGGTATGGGTGCCTCTTCTATTATCCATGTCAAGATGGGTTTCCCCATGCTACATCATTATAACTGTGTAGGACACATGCAATGTTTTACATTACCACTTCAGAACAAAAAAGTATTTATTTATTCAGAGTTATGATGATGATGTTTAATATTAAAGCTACCAGTTATTTAGCTGGTTGTTGGCCTTTCATTACAATTCGAGCCTCACCTAGAGCCTAGGATGTCAATAGCAACTGAAACTCTGAAAAAGGAAACCAAATCACTAATTTTAGCCTCTCAAGAGCAGGTGATTAGGACAAACATGATCAAGGCCAGAATTGAAAAATCCTCAAATGTTGCAAAGTGAAGATTGTGCAAGGAAGCCGATGAAACTGTAGATCATGTACTCAGCTGTTGCAAAAAGATCTCCCAGACTTAGTACAAAGAGGCACAAATCAGTGGCTAAGATGATCCACTGGAATGTATGCAAGAATTACAACATTAGGACAGCTAAAAACTGGTGGGAACATTGCTCAGAGAAAGTCACAGAAAATGAGAAGGTCAAGATCTTGTGGGATTTCCAAATTCAAATGGACAAAGTATTGACACATAATACTTTGGACATCCCAGTGATTGAGGACAAGAAAGTGACCAACTCTCCACCACCCCCAGAATAGATCTCATGGCTTTAATAATTGGAAAAAGGTTGTGGCAAAATAGAACAAACGTTTATTGGCATCTTAAAGACTAGTAACATATATTTCAATACGAGCTTTTGTGAGTCACAGCTCACTTCTTCAGATCTCTCTGAAGTAGTGAGCTGTGATACACAAAAGCTCATATTAAAATAAATATTATTAGTCTTTAAGGTGCCCCGAGGGAAGGGAAGGCAGTGTGGTATAGCCTGATCTTATCAGATCTTGGGTGCAGAGCAGGTTCGTACTTGGAAGAGAGACCTCCAACGAAGACTCTGCAGAGGAAAGCAATGGCAAACCAGCTCTGTTTAATCACATGCCTTTAAAATCCCAACAGGGGTAGCCATAAGTTGGCTGCAACTTGGTGGCACTTTACACACACATGCACATAAAGGGCTACTGAATACTTTTTACAATGTTGTGGGTTTCAGCTGCATGAAATGAGGAAAAAATCCATGGGAAGTATTCCTTAATATGAGAATTCAACAATGAGAAAAACTTTAGTTGTTGAATGACCAGGGCCGTTTCCGCACGGGCAATTAATGGTGGCCTGGAGATGGTAAAAATGCCGTCTCTAGGCCGCCATTCGCACGGGGGGCGCAGCTGCAATGCAGCCGCGCCGCCCTCACGCCGCCTGCCCGGCCTGAAGCCGGCGTTTCCCCAGAGCGCTTCCCAGCGCTCTTTTTGGGGAAATGCCGCCGTAAAGCCGCTGCCGAGCGAACGGCAGCGGCTTCACGGCGCCTCCCCCACCCGGCGCTTACCTTGTTCCCGGGCCTCCAGCGCGTCGCCGAGGCCTGGGGACACGCCCACCCGCGCCGGAGGCCCGGGGGCATGCTGGGTCGGCCGGGCGCTGGTGCTCCGTGGTGACGGCTGCCCGGCTGTTCCCAGGACCGTCCATGTGGACTGTCCCAGCGTCGTCGAGTCGGCGTCATAAACGCCGACCCGGCCGCTTTCGCCTTCGTGCGGAAACGGCCCATGTGTCATGCAGTCTTAAAATCACAGAACCCTGCCTGAAAAAATGTGTTGGAATGATGTAAAATAATTTATGCTTTGAGAAATGTCTCTGCCCTACTGTGATGGTAGGATGAATATCTGGATATTAGCAAATACACAATTGAAGAAACTAAATGTATTCACTTTTTGCAATGCTGTCTTTGCTAAGGGTGTTGTACCCATACCATCAGTTCCTCAAAGCACTCAACTGTGATTCTAAATGGCACTAAGAACACAGTTTACTATATTGATAACTTTTCTTTAGCCACTAGAGGTCATAACATACCTTAAATAAGGAGATCTGTAGTACTAATTAATAATTACTGTCTGAGGGATACATCAATTTCATGTACCTATTTGGGAGCATCACTTTCCCCCTTTCTACTAATGTCACTTCTTTGATCACTACTGTTTTTCACCTTATTTATCCATCATTTAACAAATTTAAATCAAACCAGTACTAAAAGCACCTAAGAGTGTAACTACATGATACGTCCAATAAATGTTGGGTCAGACTTGTAGTCAGATGTACAAAGGGAGAACTCACCTTAATAAGTGTTTGTTTGCTTGGTGCTGTGAGGGGGCACTGCAATGGAGGAAAACCTTCCATTTCCCTCACACTCCACTTTTCCCAGTGGAAAGGGTGTGTGGGGATTGGAAGTTTCTCAAAATTATGTATCATCTCCAAAAGCAGCCCGCTGAAAAAGTAGCCTGGTGGAGACTACACTTCCCAGGAGACCTTGCGAGCCTCGTAGTTCCTACAAGGCTACTTTTTCAGCCAGCTGCTTTTTGCATGGGGCACCATGGAGGGGCAAGACCCAGACACTTCTGGGAAGGAGGAGGGGCATGGCTGGGCCTCAGCGCAATAGCGCAATGTACGCATGCTGCCTGGGCTGGCCTTGGCCCAGGTGGTGTACACATGTCACACCAAGGCCCAACCACACCCCTCCTTCCTTCCCGGAAGTGTGAGGAGTGATTTTTCCATCCCCCCAGCGTCACTCCAATGGGGTGCCTGGGGGGTTTGTTCCTAGATGTCCCCGTGGCAGCTACGCCACTGCCCCACCCTCCCAAGGCTTCATACCCTAATCTCCAGGAATTTCCCAGCCCAGAGCTGGCAGCTCTAGCTCTGCATATCCTTCCTTGGGTTGGTGAATTTTGTTTGCTGATTACTGTTTGTGTGTGTCAAGTGCCATCAAATTGCTTCCAACTTATGGGAAAGCTATGAATTAATGACCTCCAACACATCCTGTTGTGAACAGCCTTGCTCAGGTATTGCAAACTGGGGGTCATGGTTTCTTTGATTACGTCAGTCCATATCATGTTGGGTCATCCTCTTTTCCTGCTGCCTTCAACTTTCCCTAATATTATTGTCCTTTCTGGTGACCCTTGTCTTCTCGTAATGTGACCAAAGGTTGAGAGCCTCAATTAGGTTATTTAGCTTTTAGTGAAAGTTTAGGCTTGATTTGATTTAGAACTCACCAATTTTCCTTTTTGTTTTTGTTGGTCCACCAGAAACACATCCATATACTTAAGAATCTTCTCTAGCCCCTTCATGACTGCCCTTCCAGTCTCAATCTGCTTCTGATTTCTTGGTTTCTATTTGTCTTGTACTGTTCTGTTGGCTTCTTTAATCATGAGTTTGTAAATAGTTTTGAAGACTTATTTTAATGGAAACGTGGGGTGTAAGTTGAAAAAACCCTGATCTCCTTCCTGAAAATCTGTCTATATAATAAACTGGGAGCAATCTAGCAATATAGATCTAACATTCACAAATCACATGTGGTCACAATACCAAATGCGTAGAGACGTAACATGAAAATTAGTTTCATAAGTGAAAATTAGTTTTACATATGAACAGTTTGCCATGCTTGACCAAAATCTCTGGAACCAAAAGTCTCTGGAACCAGCAGAGAGGAGTAGCAGCAGAAGAGACTTGGCCAGGAAGAGCAGAGTGACCTGCTGGTGTTCATTTTGGAGGGCTTTTCTCAAAGCCACAGCTTTTAAAACAGTGTATTTTAACAGGGGTTATCTCTTTTTCTCCTTGTAAGGCTGCTGAATCTGGAAGGTGGGGCTTAACAGGGGTTAACAGAGTTCATCTCTTGTTCCTCTTTGTCCAGAGAGGTGGGGCTTTTGTCCTGAGAGGTGGGGCTTTAGTTCAGTCTCTGGAACCAGCGGCGCGCGCCTAACGGCACGCGCAATTTTAATTTAATTTTTTTGTTTTTTAAATTAATAAGGACATATTTGACAGATAGTACGTGCAGATAGCTCCAGGGGGGCAGTGACTAAAAGCTTAATATTTAAATATCTAAACAAATCAGATATGAAGGCAGAAAGCCAGCAGGGGGCTTTCCAGTGTTTTGCACTGAGTGTCACATGGATGACTATCTGCCACTAGGACAGAAGTCGTGGGTGTGCCCTCGCTGCAATGAACTCCTGGCACTCAAGGAACGCGGTGCAGCTTCTCTTTGAAGCCAAGGTGGCAGACCTGGAGAAGCTGAAAGAGGCAGAGAGGGTGACAGACGAGGCTTTCAGGACCTAACAGCCGGGTCCCACTTCCCAAGGTGACATCTCTTCAGATGTCATGGAGAATGAAGGCCTTGGGGACGGAGGGTGCCAGTCTGAGGTGGGGAAGATGCTCCCATAGATGGGATCCCTTCCTTAACTGGTGATCAGCTATCCTCTCAAAGACTGAGGATACCCTCGGGGAGGTGGGGGGCTTCTTGTAGTGGGTGATTCGATCATTAGAAATGTAGAGGGGTTTGTGAGAGGCGGATGACCGCGATGGTGACTTGCCTGCCTGGTGCGAAGGTTGTGGATGTCGCGGTTCGCCTAGATAGGCTTTTAGGCAGTGCTGGGGGGGAGTCAGCAGTTGTGGTCCACATTGGCACCAACGACATTGGGAAATGTAGCCGGAGGTTCTGGAAGCCAAATTTACGCTGCTAGGAACCAGGTTGAAGTCCAGGACATACAAGGTGGCATTCTCAGAAATGCTACCCGCTCCATCGCGCAAGAGGGCGCAGCCAGGCAAGCGGAGATACAGGGTCTCAATGCGTGGATGAGAAGGTGGTGTAAGGCAGAGGGTTTCAGATTTGTCAGGAACTGGGGAACCTTTTGGGACAAGGTAGGCCTGTACAAACGGGACGGGCTTCATCTTAACCAAAGAGGAACCAGGCTGCTGGCCAACATTAAAAAAAGGTGGCAGAACAGCTTTTAAACTGATCACTGGGGAAAGCCGACAGGAGCTGAGGTGACTTCGGTTCGGAATACAGTATCTATGGGGATGCAGACAGAGAGGAGGTTTTTCTAAATCAACCACATACAAGCGAGGAACATAGCAATGTGCATGTGACAAGGGATAGTGTCTACAAAAGACTTGAGGATAAAGCACATAAATCCCAGGTTAAGGACAGAGACAGGGTATACAGGTGTCTCTATGCTAATAGTAGAAGCATTCGACCTAAAATGGGGGAGCTGGAGTACAGAGTTTTGAAGGAGGATTTTGATATAGTGGGCATTACAGAGACATGGTGGAATGAGGAGAACCAGTGGGATGCTGTTATACCAGGCTACAGGCTCTATAGGAAGGATAGGACAGGGCGCATTGGGGGTGGAGTTGCCCTTTACATCAAAGAGAGCATAGTATCACATAAAATAGACAATGCAAGGGGAGCTGGTTCCCCTACAGAATCACTGTGGATATCAATACCAGGTGTGAAGGACAGTTTAATATTAGGAATATATTATCGTCCCCCTGACCAAAGTGCACAAGAGGATTCTGAGATGGAAAAAGAAATTAGAGAGGCCAACAAAAACAAAAATGTAGTGGTAATGGGTGATTTTAACTATCCCCATATAAACTGAAAAATGCATGTTCAGGTCATAGTAAGGAGAGAGCATTCCTGGATATGCTAAATGACTGTGGCTTAGAGCAGATGGTTGTGGAACCAACCAGGGGAGAGGTGATCCTAGATCTAATTCTATGTGGGACCCAGGACCTGGTGCAGGAAGTCAGTGTTGTTGAGCAGATAGGGAACAGCGACCACAATGCTGTCAGATTCAGTATCTCAGCATGCGAACAAGTGACAACTACTAATGTAGTTACATTCACCTTCAGAAAGGGAAATTTCTCAAAGATGAGGGGGATAGTGCGCAGGAAGCTGAAAGGGAAAATCAAGAGAGTCAAAACTGTCCAGGATGCTTGGAGGTTATTTAAAAACACAGTAATAAAAGCTCAGCTGGAATGTGTTCCACAGGTTAGAAAAGGCAGCACCCAGTCCAAAAGAAAGCCACCATGGTTAACAAGAGAGGTTGAGGAAATTATCAGAAAAAAGAAAATGTCTTTAGAAAATGGAAGTCCAGTTTGGCTGATGAAGAATATGAGAGGGAACACAAATGGTGGCAAAAGAGAAGCAAGTTAGCTGTAAGGGAGGCAAAAAAGGATTATGAGGAACGCATGGCTGCGAACATCAAGACCAGCAACAAACAGTTCTTCAAGTACATCAAAAGCAGGAAGCCAGCAAGGGAAGCGGTAGATGACAAAGGAACAAAGGGTGTGCTAAAAGATGGCAGGGAGATTGCAGAGAAGCTGAATGAATTCTTTGCATCTGTCTTCACCCAAGAGGAGGTGAGGAACATTCCTGCACCTGAACCAAGCTTCTTAGGAGGCGAATCCGAGGAACTAGCGAAGATAGTGGTAGACAAGGAAGAAGTTCTGGCAGCCATTGATAAACTAAATGTTACCAAATCCCCTGGCCCAGATTGCATTCACCCAAGAGTTCTTAAAGAGCTCAAGCATGAAATTGCTGATCTTCTCACTTTAATATGCAACTTATCCCTGAAATCAGGCTCCATCCCTGAAGACTGGAAGATGGCCAATGTCACTCCAATCTTTAAGAAAGGATCTAGGGGGGACCCGGGAAATTACAGGCCAGTCAGTTTGACATCTGTTCCTGGTAAATTAGTAGAATCTATCATTAAAGATAAAATTATAAAACATGTAGAAAAGCAAGACCTGCTGAGAAAGAGTCAGCATGGCTTTTGCAGAGGCAAATCCTGTCTTACAAACTTACTAGAGTTCTTTTGAGGGTGTAAAACAGGCCTGTGGACAGGGGTGAACCGGTGGACATTGTCTACTTGGATTTCCAAAAGGCTTTTGACAAAGTTCCTCACCAGATATTGTGGACAAAACTCAGCATTGAAGCAATAAGAGGCCACGTCCTCCCATGGATTCAAAACTGGTTGAGAAACAGGAAACAAAGAGTGGGTGTAAATGGGAAGTTCTCACAATGGAGAGATGTCGGGAGTGGTGTCCCCCAAGGATCCGTTTTGGGACCAGTGCTCTTTAACCTATTCATAAAATGACCTGGAAGTAGGTGGGTAGCGTGGTGGGCCAAGTTTGCAGATGATACCAAATTATGTAGGGTGGTGAGAACCACAAAGGATTGCTTAAGAGCTCCAAGTGGACCTTGATAAATTAGGTGAGTGGGCTCCAGAAATGGCAAAATGCAGTTCAATGTAGCAAAATGTAAAGTGATGCACATAGGGGAAAAAATCCAAACTTCACATACACGCTACAGGGGTCAGTGCTATCAGTCACAGACCAGGAAAGGGATTTAGGCGTCTTAGTTGATAGTTCCATGGGAATGTCAACTCAATGCATGGCAGCTGTAAAGGCAAACTCTATGCTGGGGATCATTAGAAAAGGAATTGATAATAAAACTGCAAAGATTGTCATGCCCTTATATAAAGCCGTGGTGCGACCGCACTTGGAGTACTGTGTCCAGTTCTGGTCGCCGCATCTCAAAAAAGGATATTGAGGAGATAGAAAAAGTGCAGAGAAGGGCAACAAGGATGATTGAGGGACTGGAGCACCTTCCCTATGAGGAGAGGCTGCAGCGTTTGGGACTCTTTAGTTTGGAGAGGAGGCGGCTGAGGGGGGATATGATTGAAGTCTACAAAATTATGCATGGGGTAGAAAATGTTGACAGAGAGACATTTTTCTCTCTTTCTCACAATACTAGAACCAGGGGGCATTCATTGAAAATGCTGGGGGGAAGAATTAGGACTAATAAAAGGAAACACTTCTTCACGCAACGTGTGATTGGTGTTTGGAATATGCTGCCACAGGAGGTGGTGATGGCCACTAACCTGGATAGCTTTAAAAGGGGCTTGGACAGATTTATGGAGGAGAAGTCGATTTATGGCTACCAATCTTGATCCTCTTTGATCTGAGATTGCAAATGCCTTAACAGACCAGGTGATCGGGAGCAACAGCCGCAGAAGGCCATTGCGTTCACATCCTACTTGTGAGCTCCCAAAGGCACCTGGTGGGCCACTGCGAGTAGCAGAGAGCTGGACTAGATGGACTTTGGTCTGATCCAGCTGGCTTGTTCTTATGTTCTTAAAATGAGCTACAGCCAACAATCAGCCAGATAAAATAGCTTTCCAGAGTCAGGTCTCTAGGAAATTAATTGGCCAAAGTAGGGTTGGGCAATAGAAGTGGTGGTGCCTTAATTGGGGCAGCTTAAGCTTTGGGTTTTTTTAAAAAAAACCTGAAGTCTATAGGATCTCTCTCTCTCTCTCTCTCTCTCTCTCTCTCTCTCTCTCTCTCTCTCCCTGTGTGTGTGTGTGTGTGTGTGTGTGTGTGTGTGTGTGTGAAGTGCCACAGAACTGCAGCTGACTTATAGGCCATTTTTTATAGGTCATAATGCCCTGGGGATTTTACGTGCTGTGGCACTTTTCCCCCTGTTTCTGATTCCCTACAGCTCCCTGATTCATCCCAGGAGTCAAGGCAGGGCTGGTGCATTATGCCCCAGTTGTTCCCATGCGACTGCGAGCCCAGGGCTTTTCCATTTGCACCGTGAGCTCGTCCGCAATCTCTTCCGCGCATGCATGGACAACCTCTGTTTTCCGCATTCTGATTGGTTGATTCTCCTCCCGTTCCCCCACTCATTTTCACTAGTTAAATGACTCTGAACCCAAAACTCCTTTCGTGTTGATAAGAGACATGGCTTTCATTGCAATGGAAAAAAAGACAGAGAGGGAAAAATGTGAATTTTAGATGGGGGGTGGTGTAGAGGGTATCCATCCTCTCAAACATACATGGATTTTAGACAGAGAGGAGGGTGTGCATGGTGCCAATTCTGTCAAAACACCCAGTGCCTGTTGATTGGTAGGGCGGGCCAGAGCAGCGAGGTGGGAAAAATGGCCCTGGTTCTGCTGCCGTGGTGTTTTCATGGCAGCGGAAGCACACAGAGGCAAGCCGAGTCACACAGGGACATTTCAAAAGATCCTCCAATTTGGTGGTTTTTGAAAGCCACGGGGAAAAGGGAAAATGCTGGTGCAACGCAGGGGCAGACCCAGTGCAGCTTCGAGGACCATAAAGAATTCCAGGCTGCACTGGGATATTCCCTGTGATAACATCGGTACAATTTCGTTGTGAAAAAACGGCCATAGTGATCCCTGCTGGGTTTTTTAAGGCAAGTATTAAGCTACTTTGGCCATGTGATGAGGGCAAATTCACTGGAAAAACAGATGCTACTCAGAATGGTCAGTGGTAAATGGAAACAGGATTGGCCAATTACTCATCGGTTGGAAACCATTAAGAGGGACATGGGCATGAACATCAACCAATTGAAAGAAGTTGTGGCAAACGGGGAAGCATGGAGAAGACTGGTTTACAGAGTATCCAAGAGTCGGATACAACTAAATGGATAAAGAAGAATTAAGCAGAGGTGGCTTGCCATTGCCTTCCTCAGCAGAATCTTCCTCGGAGGTTTCTCTTCCAAGAACCAATGCAGCTTAGCTTATGAGATAGCTGATATCGGGCTATACCAGGGGTAGGGAACCTGCGGCTCTCCAGATGTTCAGGAACTACAATTCCCATCAGCCTCTGTCAGCATGGCCAATTGGCCATGCTGGTAGGGGCTGATGGGAATTGTAGTTCCTGAACATCTGGAGAGCCGCAGGTTCCCTACCCCTGGGGTATACTATACCATTCCACATCCTGTCACAGAATAATGCTTCTAAAAGCACTGAAATTAAAGGGTTAATGCTACATGTTCCTCTGCTAATATGCAAGGCATTCCAGCTAGGCTGCTAAAATTCAGTGGAAGAGTTGGCATGTGAAATTTTCTGCTGTATGATATGAGGGGAAAAAAGGCATAAAATATATTTCATCTCTCATTTCAAAATTGCATTTGACATCTAAGTTAAATAAAATGTTCCCGAGGTCATTAAAACTCAGAAATAGTACAAGACTTAGGTTTACCATACTTTCAGAATGAATCAGGTTTCTGAACTTGTTTTAATCTCCGTATAATTGCCTTTCTGTATATGCTAACCTTTAGAAAATGAGTTTAATAATTAGTCATCTCAGGCTAGTTAAAAGCAACATCCTGCCCTTGGTACAGTTTTATTTTCAACAAGAAACTGATGCCAAAGTAAATCCTTCACCCTGGATGGAAACTTAGCTGCGGGCCACACATACATTATGGATACTTGTTGACTTCACAAAATCAGCACTATAGAAAGAAGTTCTCTTGCCCAATTTTTGACTTCTGGAAGTAGGTACCTCTCATGAACCATGTGACATATTTCCAGGCATATATAGGAGATCATGATAGAATTGCCAGCCTCAGGAATTACAGCTTATTTCCAGACTATAGAGATCAGTTCTCTGGAAGAAAAGGGATGCTTTGGAGGGTGGACTTTATAGCATTGTACCTCAGTGAGGTCCCTGTCCTCCCCAGGTTCCATCTCCAAACCTCCAGGAACTCCCCAACTTGGAACTGGCAACCCTACCCCTCTACCCCCCCCCCCCCGGTGGCCAGGGGGGACATGGCAACCTTAGATCACGAGGACATAATTTGTGGTTGCTCATCCATTCTTAACTATACAGCTCCCCTAGGTTTACAGAGGGATTGCCATGCAATACTAGGGGCTGGTGGCACTTACAAGATGCCAGTGGACTGAATCCTGGGCAGCACCAGCCAGCCAAGCTGTGATTTCTACATCCCAAAGGCATGTGGTTGGATGAGACAACTGCAACTATTTCAGTCCAATGTTTAATACAGAATTTTTTTACAAGGTTTACAATGTTTATTAAGCATCTTTCAAGTTATTGTTCAGGTTTTGGCCAACTACCATCACTTAGCACTTCTATGTTGCTTCGATTCCCCTTTCCCCAGTTGGGAAGTCTGCTTCTATTCAAACATGATATCCATTGCATGGAGATCAGGTAGGTTTAGGGGCAAGATTAGGAAACACAAGCAGCGTGGGGCAGATGAGGGTATCTGAAATCTATAGCTTTATGCACATCTGCAGAGGTCTTTTGTGTATTTATTTAGGTTTGTTTAAAACCTGCTTTTCTCCCCAGCAGGAACCAAAAGCATCAGTAATCACTTTTTAAAATTCTGCAGGTTTTTCATTTGTAATTTGTGCATGTTGATGTGTTCTAATCTTGTTAATTGGACTAATCTTGTTAATTTGTGTCCTTTCAATCTTGTTGTTGCACTGTGTTGCTGCCTTGAGTCTGAGGAGATAAGGCAAGATATAAATGTTTTTAATAAATACACAAATAAGCAAACAACGAAATAATAAACGTCATGCTAAGCTGGTCCTTGATCCACTGGCTGGCTCAATGAAAGTCACAGGGTGTGAGTCACAAGCTAAGAATCAAGGGCCAAGACCCTTTTGGGTCTTGCTCTTCCACTTGTGCCAAGAAGAAGCCATCCCTCTGGCCACACCACACCCCAAGTTTTTATCCATCCAAAGAGGAAGAGAAACAGAAGCTCATCCTAGATCTAGCACAACTGGTAGTAATGTTCTCTTTTAGACACAAAATACACAAAGCACTTTATTTGTGTGATGCTGATAAAGCATCCATTACTTATGAATGGATTAGCCAAACACACACACACACACAATACTAATAATAGTTCTCTTCCACCATCTGTTAGTTTTGAAATAAATGGAAGTTCTGGTGATATTACCTCAGTACCAGAATTACACAGCAGCTGGTAGATCTTCTTGTATGTCACTGTTTTCTGGGACATATAAAACAAGAGTTTGGCTTAGAACCACATCTGGATAAAATGCCTACCTCTAAACAAAGGAGCACTGTAAAAATAATGTGATGTGTTTGGATAAAGATAGCTGTGCTGAATGGTAGGTGGATTAAATTGTTGCACTAAAACAAAAAGTGTCCATGTGCGTTTAATGAGATTGAAGGCCTTGAACATTGTACGGGGTTTGTCTTTTGTTTTCTAAAATGAGAGATAAGTGGTTATTCCTGAGACAACTAACAAACTTTTGGTCATCTAAACAAAGAAAAATGATATGTCTGCTGACAAATGTTGCATTTATCATTATCTGGAGTAGTTTCAATGGGAGTCACATGCTCTTTTAAAAAAAGATTATTGTCAGAAAAGACTCCTTAATTGTTTAAATATTTTATAATTGTTAATTTTGTAATGGAGAATATACATTACTTTTAAAAAATAAATGGCAAAACAAGGAAATGAATAAAACCTTCAGAATAAACAGCTGACTTGGTGTATAAACCTGAGAATTAATTGAATACCTGAAAGGGGGAAATGATTGCCAAGCAGTTGAGTGACATTTTCTGGTCTTCAGTGCTGTAACATTAGAGATGGTTTCCATGAGGCAACAGCAGGTATGAAGCTATCACTCAGTGACATTATTAGCTGAATAATTCTATGGACTACCTGACATTCTGCCTCTTAGTCTTTCCCCAAAAATACTGCCTTGAAGGACACTATGCTCCTTTTACGATGTGTAACAACCCCTGAATTCTCAATAAAATGCTGTTTTCCATATGACTAGGTGATCTCTGATCAGGATGCAGGCTCCCTGGGTCTATCTTTGTCAAACCAATCTATATTAAAATCTCATCTCATTTATATCTGTCAGTTGCCATTTCACTATCTGCCTGTCCCTGGTTGTTGTTTATTAGCCCTCCTGCTTCATTATGTTTGGAATTCACTCTACGCAGGGCTGTATGCTCTAAGGAGCAGTGAAGAGGAAGGATGGAGATCTGCTTTGGGCTCAACCTTCTCTTCCTGCTGTCCTCTGTGCTGTAGACAGAAAGAAGGTAAGCAGGCAGGCAGGAAAGTTTTGCTGTTGATAACATAAAAGGGGCTGATTCCACACAGGGATTTCCCCCTGGGTGGAACACAGCGTGCCCCTGCTTTATTTTGATGTTTTCACACAACATCATGCTGTTTCTGAGCATGGCTCTTGGGTTGCCTCTTCCTTTAAAGGGGAAACAGTGTCTCTTGGGCTGCTGACCACAGTGTGCTGGCTGACCACAAAGACTTCCTGTGAAAGTTCTGCCTGCAGCCAATCTGCAGTGGGGCACAGTAGAGCTTAGGACACCTTCAAAATGGCGACGCTACAACCAGTTTTTCACCCCTCAACTTTCTGCTTTTTAAACAGGGCTTTATTCTTTAATGGGGGTGGGGTGGGGGGGTGACTCAATCTCAGCTGCTGAGCAAAAGTGATGGGGGAATCACAAGGATTCAGGAGGGTCTAGGAAGAGTGTCAGTTGGGTCAGCACTTCTGTGTAACTGCAAAAGCAGGAACAGGGAAGAGGCAGGGTGGGGGATGGCTCCAGCAGGGAGTAGTACAGGACAGCTGCAGGTGAATGCTGTCCCTGTTGACCTTTAAACTACCATATATACTCGAGTATAAGCTGACCCGAATATAAGCCGAGGCACCTAATTTTACCACAAAAAACTGGGAAAATTACTGACTCGAGTATAAGCCTTCGAACTTGACTCAGTAGCAGCTAAAAACAGAAGATTTGGGAGCAAGATGAGATAGGGTTGCTTAACGGAGTTTTCATTAGGGATGAGCAGCTTTCCAGCACTCTAGGAACACAAATTTTCCTCCAAATGTAAAATAATTCTGGGATTCATAGCCATGCCAGCCTAAACTTTGCTCCATAGAAAGTCTTTGTCTTCAGCAACATCAGTATTTGGCAGTAAACTACTGTATGAAGAATTGTATTCATCTAGAATGCAACGCACCAATAACCTTTAGGAGAGAAATGCCTCAGTTTCTTTTAACACACACACACTCACACACAACCTAATTGTAATGCTATGCAAGCTGTCCCTACAGCTTGTTTTTATGGCTCTCTGCTGAGTCAGAAAAAAAGCAGCAACATGCTTACCAGATCCCCACAGCAGCCCCAGCTCCGGCCGCCATCTTGGAATTACCATATATACTCGAGTATAGGCCTAGGGGGGCTTTTTCAGCATTAAAAATGTGCTGAAAAAGTCGGCTTATACTCGAGTATATATGGTACTTGCTAATGCTTCCACTGTGGGGATTAGGGATGTCAACTTCAGGTTGGGAAATTCCTGGAGATGTGGGAATGGAGCTGGGGAAGGGTGAAGTTTGAATAAGGGAGAGAGTATAATGCCACACAGACTCTACCTGCAAAAGTAGCCCTTTTATTCCAGGAAACTTATCTCTGTAGTCTGGAGTTGTAATTCCAGGAGATTTCTAAGACCTACTTAGTGGCTGGCAAATATAGTGGTGAGGAAAACTGTGTGACCCTGTGTGGAGTCAGCTCAGGTTTCTTTTTCTCCCACTCTTTTCTTGGAAACCTCTCAGAATGGCGTACTTTGAATTTCATCGGCAAAGTGGGCCAATTCCTAAATGGCATTATGGTTTCAGATTTGTGCATTGGTGTTTGTGTAACCCCTGTGTAAGAATGGGATGACCCAGAAAGGGGTGGAGTCTGGAAAGAAGGAGAATGCTGCAGAACTCATGAGGTTGGAGGAAGCAAGGCTACCAGGCTGGGACCTTGATTGATTTTATTAAGCCCTTAACACCTTGTTTAAGGTAACTGCAATGTTGTTGGGAACTAGTGGGAAGGGAGTTTATTTTTTTTGCTATATTGTAAATGTTAGAATTTATTGTTTCAGGGTTTTTTTGTGTATGTAAATGGTAAGAGTTTTCTGGGAACCTCCATCATCTTGAATCCCATTCACCAAGCCTCTGAAGTCTTCAAAAGCCAACCACCAGCAAAGAAGAATTGGACTTGGCAATATCAGTACACTGTAAATATAAGAACTTGAAAATGCAAACTTAACAGGACTGTAAAGTGTAAATGTTAAATGTTTTAAAAGTGTTATTTGTTAAGAGAAGTAAACTGTTTTGTTTTAAATTTAGTTCTTTGCAACTCCTTCCAAGTACTGCCCCACAGAACCCATAAGTTACATTTGCACCTTAATCATGAGTGTTAGTTGTTATCTCAGGTCACACAATGAACTTTATAGCTGAACTGAGACTGGAATCTGTATGTCTCGTATCCAAGTCCAAAGTTTTTGCTGTCATGGTGTGTGGCTGATATACCCTGCATGATCAGATGTAGTTGAAGGTGGTAAAAATGGGTTCAGCTTTAGTTTGGTAATAGCTATGACCAGTGGTGGGATTCAGCAGAACAGGTTGTTAAAATAGTGCTTGTAAACAACCAGTTGTTAAATTACTTGAATCCCACCTAAGACATTTGCAAATCAGTCCTGTATATGTTTACTCAAGATTAAGTGCCACTGAGTTCAACAAGTCTTGCTACCTAGTAAGGACTCATAGGATTGCAGCCTAAGTACAGCTGACCTCACTAAAACTGTGTTGCTAGACTGCTCCAATATAGATCTTGCAAGGCATAAATTGGCACTTACATGACATGTTATGCTTTTCCAAATATTTGTCTTCATCAATTTGATCAGAGCTAACATGGAACTAGCACTGGTTACCATGGATAATTTCAGAAGTGTTCAGCACTGTTTCTTATGATTTAGCAGAGGATTCTGAGGTAAACAGTTGACATTATATGTGGTGTCCCTCCTGGCTAAGATGCAGCAGGACAGGTAAAAAAACAGATTATAATGTTTAAGCATAGGAAAAGGGGAAGAGAAGTAAGGTGACGCTAGGGAGAAAAAAGAGGACCACTTCTGTGTCTCTCTGGGAGTGACAGAATGTTATAAAAACAGACTCCATAATTCAGTTGGAGTTAAAAATGGCCCCTGGCCCTGGGTCTGGAAAAACTGAAGTCCACTGATGTCAATCAACAAGAGCAATTCCTTCTTTTGCACTCTGCACCCAAAAGTGTGCACTATCATCTACAGAGAAGACTATATGATTTCCTGTTCTGACCTTGCCTCCTTCCAGACAGCCTCTTATTTTTAAACAAAGGATTTTGTAGGATTCTTTGTTTAAAAATAGATCTCCTCATGCATAAAAATGAAGTGCATTTTCAGTTTTACTCTAGAAAACTGCGTAAATCGAGAAACAACTGTCCCAGATCCATACTAGTCAGTCAGGAACAAGGATGGTTTAACAGCACCTTTAGAAAATGTGTTTCAGTGTGCCAGAGGAAAAAAAATGGGGGAGGGTTAGATACTGAAATCAGTATATATTGAAATGATTCAGTGTCTGATAGGGTTGCCAATTGACCTGCAGCAAACTGGCCCATACCTTTAACAGGGGCTTAATGCATGGAGAGGAGCAGTTGAATTGTTTAACTGTATGACTTGTTAAATGACATCTCATTAGACTTGTATTAAAGGTATATAGGACATTTTCCTCCAGGCCAGCTGACCATCTTAACATCCAACCTGCAGGTATGTATACCTTTTCCATCTTTCTTCCCCTCCCTTTTTATCTTTTCTTTTCTTCTTTTTTCCCTGGGTAGGAATGGATATGGGTGCTCATTAGTCATTGCCAGTAATAAAACAGATACTTGTGATAGCTGTAGGTGGGGTGCTAGAGTGTTATCTTAGGACTCTGAAAAAATGAGATCTTCAAATTGCCAAAAAGGAAGAAGAATTCCAGTAAGTATAGCTTCTCCTGTCATAGAGTACTAAGATGGGAAAATCACATATTCCCAAATTCTCTTTCTAATCCAATTTCCTTATGCCTGATCCAATACATGTTTGATAGGAAGCAAGTTCCACTCCTTTCAGTGGGTAGTAATTGTGCACAGGAGTGCCTTAAAGGCACAGATGCCCTCCAAAGGTCTGAACCTGACAGCATTAACTTATTTGAGAAGAAATATTCCATTGAAATTGGAGAGACTTTTAGGTAAAATATTCAGGACTAGAATGAAAGGCTTCTTAACATGTTAGGAAAATTATGCAAACAGAATCTACCATCTATTGTGATAGATTTAAAATACATTAACTGTGGCACAGTCAACTTGGAATACAGAGAAAGAAGGGAATGCAATAAGGATTCTCAGTATTTGGAGGGGTGGGGGGTTGAAACAATATGATATTGCATGATAGGCAGCCTAAACCTTCCTCCCCCTACCAACCAGTCATAGTTCCAGAGAACAGCAAAAAAAAAGAGTCAGAAAATGTATTTACTGAAAAACATCTATTTTCCTACAAAATAATGTAAGCATAATGAGTGCATATTCCCTTTTGATGTGTGTGGCACATGCTCCTTTAAGGAGAAATTCTGTATTTCAGAGATAGGGTGCATATCGTGAAATGAAATGGTTGTTATGGCAACAACTCTCAAAAGCAACTACTTAACTGAGAAATATGTTCCATACAGCCATAGAAAAATGAAAACATGAAAACAGAGACAGGGAGAATGGCCAAACAGAAGCAGTATGAGATGGTGAGAGCATTGCTGATTTACAGGCACACAGAAATGTAGAAGAAAGCTATTTATTTTCCTTGTATTTGAAGCTAAAGTTTAAAGCTCTATCTGTTCTTGGGTAGTTTTAATAAGTTTGTTTTTAATGTATCCCCTTCTGTAATTAAAAAAGCCGTATCATATTCAACCACCTTTGTTTATGCACATGAAAGGGAAGAGTAACCTTGTGGTAGTTACCTCAGCTTCCATGTGGACTTTGCCTTTGCCCTTTAGACATGCTGTGGCAGAGGCCTCTCACAGCAGGAACAGAGGGGTCCAGAGTCTCAAACTAACATTAGTCTAATAACTTCTTCTAGAGTTAGAAGGTGAGATGGGCCTTCACAGAGAGAAATGAATAGCTGACAGAAGAGAGTCAAACTAGTGGCAGTTTCTTAAGGGCTAATATTTAAGATTACTCACTTTTGACTATCACTTATTCTTGTATCCTTAACTTTAGGTGTCCATATAGAAGTGGACAACTAGTGTGAAATCTTCAGTGGATATATTTTTGTGGGTCAAACTACTGCTAAAAACACAGTAGTAGAGACAACTTAAGAAGCCCACGACACTACTAGAGGTAGTGGGAATTTTCACGATGGCAAACTTTCAACCATTCCCAAATCCAAATAATCAGGATGGAGAATGGAGCCATCCAACCCATACCCTATTTCAAGTCTTATGGACTCTACATTCGCAGTACAAACAAACCATTCAACAGACAAAAAACCAAACAGATTTTGAGTATTAAGCAACTTTTAAGTAGGAAGGATTTGCATATGCACTGAGTATTCCAAAGCGTGGACATCCCCCCACCCCAATCAATTGCACACTGTATACAAAAAATTAAAAATTGCTCAAGGATTGAACAAGGCTTGTTGGTTCTCCAGTGCAGTTATGTTGATTAACAATCCAGAAGTTCAAGGAGGTCAGTATTCTTGTTTTTGCTTAATATTTATTCTCTAAAGTTTTACCCTAGGCTTCTCAAATGCTGGGTCTGAAGTAGTGATTTGCAACGGAATACTTTTGAGTGGATTTTATGAATTTAAAAAATGACAGTTTCTTTTAGCCCGTGCACTTGTTTTCATGATTACTTTATTTGTCCCTTTCACAGCAACTGATGGGTAGCTATTAGGATTTTACATTCATTCAGTCAAGCAAGAGTTAACTGTTCAGTATGTGGATAGAATACTGAAGTCCCATGCCTGGAATCACTTATGCTTCTGGAAAGATCTCTCTGCTTCCTTTTTACAGCAAAAGAGAGGTACACCCAGACTGAGCACTTGCACAGATAGAGTTTGCTGTTCCTATGTTTAGTGTAAATTCACTTGCTATCTAGTAAAGCTCTACAAAACAACTCATTCACATCTCTGTCCTATTATTTGCTCCACTAATTCATTGCAATACAACAAAAAATTACGGGCACAGAAGTTTTCACTGCATATACTTTTCTCTCTGATGCAACCTGAGTTGCTTGTATAAAGGAAGCTCCTCAAGAAGCAAAATGGAGGACGAAGAAGCCTCAGTCAGCACCTCTAACCTAGCAATGATGGTTTTAGCAAATGTGAGTGCAGTACAAACCTAGGCTGACCAGCCGTCCCACTTTTGGCGGGACCGGCCCGCCTTTGGACAATTTGTCCCGCGGGTTCCACAAATTGTCCCGATTGTGGGGAGGCTGCTGCACTGCCTTGGGGGTGCAAGGCAGTGTGGCAGCCTCCCGTGCACCCGCCGCAGGAGCGCACGGGCTTCTGGGGCTTGCCGTTTGCCACCCTGTCACAGGGCGGCAAACAGCGAGCCCCAGAAGCCCGTGCTCTCCTGTGGCCGCGCGCGCGTGCACGCACGCGGCTGCCTCCCCGTCCCGGATCACAAAGGTGACCATCTGGTCACCTTATACAAACCCCAAACCAATATGCCCTGGCAAGCAGCTCCTCTCTATCTGCTCTCCCTTGCTTGGATGAGTAAATTTTTTTGATCTGGCAATTTCGTATGTGATTGAGCAAGAAATGTCCCCAAATCCCCATGAGTTGGAACTGTTTAAAATGGCTGATTCCAAAGCATGATCTCTCCTGGATTCAACAACAGGGGATGAGGAAAGTGCCCTTATTATGACCTGCAAGCCCATTATCATTGGAAAGGCTTGAAAGAAAAATGGGGTGGAAAATCAGTTAAGAAAACAAGACTTCTAAAAAGAAAGTTCTACAGTGCAACAATGAAAGAAGCTGGCAATTCAAATGGGCATTTAAAATAAATGGTTGATATGATTATCCAAATCAGGGCAACTGAGAAAGTTTTGGAGGATGAAGATGTGATTTCTGCAATTCTGGGGTGTTTGCCTGAAAGTTTTGAAAACCAAGTGTCGGTGTTTGAGGCTAGAAAGTCATTGGACCTGAATTACGGTATGTTCTGAATTTAAGAGATTCAGCAGACCGGAAAGCATCAAATGCAATCATAAAAGGTTTATCTGTGCATAGACTAGATCATGCTAATGAAGTAATTTGCTTTAATTGTGGAAGAAGGGGATATTTGACTAAATATTGCTGTGAAAGAAAATCAGCTGGGTGAGGCAGAGGGGAAGGACCAAGTAATGCTTATAAAAGAGGATGTTAATACAACTTTTGCTGTAAATACAAAGAAAAAGAGAATGTAATACCAGGCCAGCTTAATCAATCCCAGAGATCATTGGCATAGAGATTTCCCTGAAAGAGAAAGCCTCCTGGATGAGTACTGCCACTGCTCGAGCCTTTATTTGCGACTGGTGAAGGACCGGGAAGTCTAGTGGGGCAAGTTCTTTTAAGATGACAGTTTCACTCTCCCTAACCCAGGAATTGATTACACATGTCAGGTCCACAATGTTTGTTACCAGGTAGTCCTGTAAGGTAGAGGCCTTATTATTTATGGACCTGGCATTAAATAACACCAGTGACGGAGAAGGGTACAGAATCCTAGGTCTACCACTCTCATATCTTGAGATTGGACGAAGGTCTGGAGGAGGTTGAGCTTGCCTGTATCTCAGCCACCTTCTCTCATATGGCCTTGTCCCACCATTAAACTAAACCCTGCCCAATCACCACTGGGATCTCCCACCCCATGCTGGCCTCCCCAGCATGACTCATCCTCTTACTGTCCCCAGAAACTCCCCAGCATGACTCCCTCTTACTGCCCCCAGAAACTCTTATTCCAACTATTCACACAGGCAACTAAATATCTACCACACACCCTTGCCTAGCACATCAGTCCAAGGGAGTGTTCACACCCACCTACCCGCTAATAACACCAATGACCCCAACTAGTTAACACAGAAATACAATACATTACTAATGGGGTCACTAACACAATAATCTATATTGTAGATTTAGATGGGTAGATTTAGGGAAACTAAACCCCTTTCAGCACCCTCCCAACTACTTAAGTCATCTGTATCCTTCTAGGTGGGTTCGCTTATCCCCCCCACATGGAAACCCAGCATTCAGATTTCCCCACACATGACAACCCAGTGTTCAGATTATCTTTCCTCCTCCCTCCTGTTGTTCTGGAAACCAGCCCCAGGGCAGAAAAGAGGCAACAGGGCATTGCTTCTTCTTGAACAATCCAGCAAGGGGGGGCACCTTTGCCAGGTCAGCAGGACCCACCTGGAAACCCACCAGAGCACCAGCCAAGGTAAGTTTTTTGAGGGGGAGTTAAAATTTAAAACCCAATGGCCACAAATGGCCTTAAATTTTTTTAGAATTTTATTTTTAGAATTAAAAAATTTCCCCCAGGTTGCTCAGGCCATGTTTCTAAGGTTGAGTGCCCCATTATACCCTTACTTAGCCCATTCTTAACATATGCTAGTGTTCTTTGGTTGGTGATCGCATATGTTAGGGATGGCAGCCTCCAGGTGGAACCCAGAGATCCCTTGAAATTACATCTCATCTCCAGATTACAGAGATTGGTTCCTGTGGAGAAAATGGATGCTCTGGAGGGTGGACTCAATGTCACTGAGGCCCTTTCCGCACAGGCCTAATACGGCGGCCTGGGGACGGCAAAAACGCCGTCCTCAGGGAGCCGTTCGCACAGGGGGTGCGGCTGCTTTGCAGCTGCACCACCTTCGCTCTGCCCAAGAGGCGCAAAGCCACCGTTTTCCTACCTCGCTCCCTGAGCGAGGTTTACGGAAAATGGCGGCTTCAAGCCGCTGCCGTGCGAACGGCAGCAGCTCGAAGGCGCCTTCCCTCCCCCCATGTCCGGTCAACCTACCTGCTCTGCGGCCCTCTGGCGCATTGCCGAGGCCTGGGGACTCGCCCCCTCTGCTCTGCGACTCCGGAGCGGTCGCGCAGGGCAGGGGGGCGAGTCCCCTGGCCTCGGCGACGTGCCGGAGGGCTGGAGAGCAGGTAGGTCGACTGGACGACGGCACAGCGCAGCCGGTATGTTCTGGGACTGTTCATGCGAACTGTTCATGTACGCCGACCCAACCCCTACCGTGGCCGTGCGGAAACGGCCTGAGGTCCCTGTCCTTCCCAAGCTTCATCCCCAAATCTTCAGGACTTTCCCAATCTGGATGTGGCAACTCTACCCTCCCATTCACTGTTGGTGGCCAAGGGGGACATGGCAACCCTAACATATATTGAGCAGTAGGGTTGGTCAATACTAAAAAAATTCGGTAAAATTCGGATTTGGGTATTTTGGGGCATAAAATGATTTGTATGCCCGAATCCGAATCATAGCCAATTCGGATATACCCGAAAATTCGGGTAAATCCGAAAAATTCGGGTCTGTTTTATTATTTTTTTTTAATTTTGGGTGTTTTTACACGTTTTGGCCTGCAGGGGACGGAATTTTAAAGCTAGCGGCACCAATATTTCAGGATATCATCCAGAGACGGTCTTGATGATTCTCCCCATGTTTGGTGAAGTTTGGTTCGGGGGGGGGGCAAAGCTATTGACTCCCCAAAAGGGGTGCCCCCATCCCCATTGTTTCCAATGGGAGCTAACAGGAGATGGGGGCAACACTTTGTGAAGAAGTCCACAACAAGTTGGACCCCTGAACCAAACTTTCACCAAACTTGGGGAATTATCATAGGGACAGTACATTTATGATACCCCGAAATTCTGTTCTTAAGATAGTGAAGCTCGAAAATCCTGCACCCCTCACAGTAACCCAAACAAATTTCCCCTGAATTCTGTGCTCTGATAGTGGCTGGCTGTTAGCTCCATTGCAGCCAATAGGAAGTACCAGTAGGGAGGGCTGTGGAGTGCACATTTCTCATGTTAAACCCACAAAACTTTTTTACAGGGTGTCTTTCTCAGGAGAGAAGCCTCTTCATGACACCATCCAGGTTTGGTGACCCGTTGGTTCCAGGGGGTCAATGTTATGGGTAGGGTCCATCTCCCACTGCCCCTCCCATAAGCAAGAAGTTCCTCAAACCTGGATGGTTCCATGTCATCCCAAAGACTTCTCCTGAAGATACCCTGGAACATTTTGTGACTGTACTCTGCCTGATAAATGTACCCCACAGCCCTCCACCAGAAATTCCATTGATGACAGCAATGCAGAAGTCACTGCAGAAAGAACCTTGGGCAGAATACTTTTGGGGGGGTGCCACTGCTGAGGTGCACATTTTGAACATTATCAGCACCAAAATATCAGGAAGGTATCATCAGGGAGACTGTCCTGATGACACCCCCATGCTTGGTGCAGTTTGGTTTAGGGGGGCCAAAGTTATGGACCCTCAAAATGGTAGCCACCATCTCCTTAGCTCTCATTGGAAACAATGGGGGATAGAGGCCCCCCCTTTGAGGGTCCATAACTTTGGCCCCCCTGAACCAAACTGCACCAAACTTGGGGAGTGTCATCAGGACAGTCTCCTGATGATACCCTGAAATTTGGTGCCACTAGCTTTAAAAAGTCCGGTTTTCATGTTTCACCGCTCCTGCACATGAAGCCTGCTGGAGTGAGTGAGCGGTGAAACACGCAAACCAGCATTTTTAAAGCTAGTGACACCAAACCTTCAGGGTATCATCAGGAGACTTCATCCTTGGATGATACCCCCCAAAGTTTCCAGTGCAGTTTGGTTCAGGGGGAGCCAAAGTTATGGGACTCTCAAAGGTGTAGCCCCCATCCCTATCAGCTCCCCATTGGAAACAATGGGATAAGTTGCACACCCTTTTGAGTGGGTCCATACCTGAACCAAACTGCACCAAACTTGGTGGAGCAACATCAGGACAGTCACCTGATGATACCTCTGATAATTTGGTGCCAATACGTCTCAAAAGGAACATGCGTCCCCTGCAGGGTGACCCCAAGAAATTCTGCCCACAAGATTCTGTTTGAAGATTCTTGCTAAAGTGACTTAGCTGTATTGCTTTGTCAATGGGGAATTTCTGAAAGGTAAGAGGGCTGTGAGGTGCACATTTTACTGATAAGGTATGGTCACAAAACTTTCAGGGTTATCTTCAGGAGAGTCTCTGGATGACACACCATCCAGGTTTGGGGAATCTTTGCTTCCAGGGGGGGTTTGAATTCTATAGGTTGACCCAAAAAGTGGTAGGGCCCATCTCCCACTTCCCCCTGGAAGTAAAAGTTCCCCAAACCTGGATGGTGTCATCCAGAGAGCTCTCCCTGAAAGATACCCTGAAAGTTTCTGTGGGTTTTACCTATGAAAAGTAAATGTGCACTCCACAGCCCCCCTCAGAAATTCCCTATTGACAGCAATGCAGCTAAGTCACTGCAGAACAAAAGAATCTTTGTGCAGAATTTCTGGGGGGTGCCCTGCAGGGGGTGCATTTGTAGATGTATCGGTACCAAGTATTTTGGAGTGGTATCATCAGGGAGACTGTCCTGATGATACCCTCCAGAGACCCCAGTTTGGTGCAGTTTGGTTGAGGTGGGCCAAAGTGATGGACCGGCAAAAGGGTAGCCCCTCATCTCCTTAGTTCCCATTGGAAAAGAATGGGGATAGGGACACCGCACTTTTGAGGGGTCCAGTAACTGGCAATTTAAACCAAAATGCACGCAAACTCTTGAGGGTATCATCAGGACGGTCTCCTGATGATACCCTGAAAATTTGGTGCTGATATGTTTAAAAATGTCTCCCCTGCAGGCCGAAATGTGAAAAAAACACCAAAAAATAAAAACGCAATTCGGCTGGTAATCCGAATCCCATGGATTCGGATCTGTTAGGATTCGGACAGCTCAGATTCGGCCCCTGCTCTTCCGAATCCGTCCGAATCCGTGCAGATTCGGTAAAAATTCGGATTTGGACTGTCCGAATCTCCAACCCTATTGAGCAGCTGTCCAGGTACCATTTGTTCAATGTTGTGAAGAAAATGAGTGATACACTTTTGATGGGAGAGGAAAAGGTGTCCAAGCCAGATAAGATGTAAGGGTCTACTACAGGTCTTTTGCCTAGCAATCCCCCCTCCCAAAGAAAAAGATACAAGCCAGTCTTGATCCAGGAAACACTGTACCACTTGAACGTCTGGCTGTCTGGCATATGTTAACAATGAGCTAACAATGTGCACTACATCATGTTTCAGTGGCGAAGTCTTTCTAAAACACTTGTTTTGATTAATAGATGTCTTTAAATAGACTTAGCTTCATATATGAGTATAAAGTCACCTGGAGAACAAGGGGCAGCAGTAGCTGTCTGACTTCTGGGAAGTTGGGCAATGAGAACTAGAGGTGGAGGCAGCAGGGGTGGGGTGTCTGTGAGCAACAGTCTCAGGAAGCACCCCCCTATTGAGTCACTCCTCCTAAGCCTCTCATAGGAAACCAGGCACCAATGGGGATATGAGGAAAGCCCACTCTTGCAGCCTAAACGATGGCGCTATGAACATACACTTTCCTTCCTACAGTATCTAACTAGCTCTAAAGCAAAGCAGATACCGATAACTAGATTGGGGATTTAGACTTAGTGGATGTGCCAACTGAAGAGAAGGATTGATCAATCTAACTCAAATAAGAGTGCAGAATCCTTCTTTATACATAAGTCACTTATGTGCCTGTCCCAAAAGACGAAGTGCACATTTGTAAATGAAAACTTTCTGCTTTAAATCTTTTGTGGAGCTTACAAACCTTCTGATAGGATTTGTAACTCTAGACGAAGACCTGTATATTTGCCACAAGATTTGAAGGATTTAAAAATCCATCTCTTGACTTGTGAAACAATCCAGTGTTTTAGAAACCAGGTAGCTAAAGCCTGAGACTGAAAGCACACAACACTTGGCTCTTGACGGTTTTCTGACAGGGTTTTACTTAGTGGAATGAAGAGATAACGCATGTAATACAGGTTATTAAACCCTGATTTTATTAATAAACTAGAGTAATAGCCTTAGAAATGACTTCTCAGATATTTAAATGTGCTTAACCCTTCAGTGCCTAAATTGGATAACCAGAGATGGTAAACAGCGGTGCCATTTTCAGTGGGAGGGGCAAAAGAAGGTTCCCTGGCTCACCGTTGCCTATGTTAAAGACTGAATTGCAAAATAAGTGGTGTGTTTTAAGAATATGTGTTGTGGATAACTATGGCAACACTATCAATTCATGTCCTATGACTATGTTTATTTTGCAGGAAAGTCTGTGCCTTTGCTTCTGTACCTAGTATATCCTCCCATTAAGGGCAAGGCTGCAAGTGATTCTGAGATTGGAACCCAGATGTGAAATTTAGCTACAAACAATAGCTGTGCATATGAGGAGAGGAGATAAGTATATTGAAATCTTCTGTAAATGTCTTTGTGTAGCTATCTAGATCTTTGGTTAGGTAGGAATAAGAGGTGGACATAAATATTTCAAGGAAGGTTGTATTATCTGTTGCTGTTTTAAAGCAGACTCTCTTTCATTGTCTTTCATTTTCATATACTGTATGCCTTCTAGCCACTTCAAGATTTTTGTTTTAGTTTTGTGTGGTGTTTGTAGGCATAGTAAATACATCAGAACATAAAGATTTCATTGTATAAATGAGCTTTCTTCCAAATCACTTTTCCAAATGCAAAAAACAATTTAAATTAATTGTTTTTAAACCCCTGAATTGCCATGGTGGGAAAGATGCACTGCTTCAGAAAGAAAGATTATAAGTATATCAACTGAATTCTAAGGGTGCTGATTTACCCTGAACTTTGCCCAAGTATAGAAGACAGAGAACACTCACAGATTACCATTCAACTGATCCATGTCTGATTAGAACAAGAAATCAACCATAAAACAACCCTCTTCTGAATGCCTACTACATTTAATAAAGCCTGAATCTATGGCTAATGGTGCATTTGTAAACCTTGAAATATGGGCTTAGAAGGGTATAACTCTGTTTAGGATTGCGCTGTTAAGCTTTTTGGTTTTTCTATCATGGCTTCTGCAGACTATCCTGGAGTAGGGATGAACTGAGGGTGGGCAATGTTTAGAAACAGAATAATGTTTAACTTAAGAAGCCCATGTAATATTACATTTGATATGAGCTTTAATCAGGCAACATTTATACAAAAAGCCTTTGCTGTGTCAATTAGCTGATTGACTATCCTCTGCTTTCTGGGTTAGTGAAACTTGATCTTCTGCAAGTGTTATTTGTTTATTGGGGGTAAAGGTACCACAGAATGGAAAAAAGATTGAATTAAATGTTATGTGCTGACTGACAAGCTACATTTGATAGGGCTTTTAGTTTAATTAGCTGCATTTCATTAAGATATTTATTCATCAAGAAAGTTTTTCATATTAGAAAGATCTTGGAAAGAACATTGCACGCTTATGATTTTTAGGTACATTTATGGTATTCCAAAATTGCAAGGCACTCTCTTTAATTTAATGTGGATAATGTATTTGCTGATGCCCAGAAATCATTACATGATGGACCACAACCAGTGACTTTCTTCCTATGGCAACCACACACTTAACATTACATAGCTGGCACATTTTGTACTCTCTGTTAAGCACTGGAAAGCTCATGAAAAAAGATATCATGAAACCTGTTAGCTTGTATATTTCAGGGTTCCATAATTGTACACAAAAACAGCTTGGTAAGGCTACTGCTCGAGTGATAAAAGTTTATGCCCAAGACTACATGAGAAAACACCACTTTGGAGAGTCTTCACATCAACAGTTTAAATTGTTTTTCAGTAATCAAACTATTTATTTCCACATCTGGCCAAATTTGAAATATGTGTGAGCACTTTGGCCTGTAGAGCTGTCACACATTTGCCTTATAAACCTAACTGAAGCTGAGAAAAAACTACAGAAGACCACAGAAGAGGAAAGAAATGCTCCTCTTCCTCTTTGACAGTGCCATTCTAAGAAGAGATATACACCTTTCATGGCAGTAGAAGGGTTTAACTCTGTTCGCATTTGCATTGTTCATGCCAGAATTCTCCTGTGCATACACTGTCACATTACTTTATTCATTGCCTCCTGCAACTCAATATGAATGCTCTCATAGAAATGGAGCACACAATAAATAGAGGCTTCACAATGTGCCATTATCAACAAATACCCTATTTTTGTCTCCAAAACAACCCATCATCTGGAATGTCTTTTTTGAAAACTACAGCGTTCTCTGAAATTCATTAATGCTATTATTCTGTGGCCACAGTTTGCTTTCTAAGAATTCTGATAGGATGGTGGGAGGTAGTTTACAACACAGTCAGAAATGAAACATGCTTTCCCCTCAACTTTTCATCTGCAATGCAGTGCTAGTCAGCCTTTTCATTGGGTGAGCTATGTTTCCAAGATTATTACTTTCCTGTATATAACTGCAAGACAAAAAAAAAAAAATTCTGTGGTGAGCATATAACAATTCCACAGTTCCAGTGCCTCAGCATTCCTGGTACTATATCCACAATAGTTTAGCACATGGAAGTAGCTTGCTTCGGGATATATGTGTTGGGGGGGGGGGGATTAAAACAGCAATGTTGTGGGATCTTGTGCAGTTTTCCTCAAAAATTTCAAGCATAGTGCACCTTCTGTAAACCAGCCCCCAACCCCACCAGCAACCACTTCTTTGGCAGATGTGTGCCCAGAATACTAACACATGGCTGAATTCATGTGGCTCGTTGTTGCATGCATATCGGACTGGTATACTAACTCCAACCTATCTTCAGAAGAGGATAGAAAGGCTGTCTCAGACCACTTTCTAAATCCACCCAACAAAGGATGGGGACAGGATGGGAGTAGCTGCTGTGTCCCCAGCTTCTCTGCAGCGTCTATGGTTAGCATAGCAGTATTTGTAGCTGCAAAAAAATACTACACTTTTGCTGTTTGAAGGATATTATTTTGAGCTCTGCCTGGTGAAAATATTACTGGAACTCTGCAAACTTTATCCTGGGTTCTGGTGGGTTTTCTGGGCTGTGTGGCCGTGGTCCAGTGGTCCTGGGTTTCTTCTCATTAAACCTAGGCCTGGAATCGGATCCTTAGAACTAACTCAGTAGGGATTCCTTTCATTTTCAAGCAAATACGAATGAGATCAGGCCACGTGTCTTGCACGTGTGAAGCAACAATTTTGCACTAGATATTAGTGACTAATCAAAATGAATCATAGAATCATAGAGTTGGCAGGGGCCATATAGGTCACCTAATCCAATCGCCTTCTCAATGCAAGATCAGCCTAGTGCATTTTAGGCAAGTGTTTGTCCAGCTGCTGCTTGAAGACTGCCAGTTTGGAGGAGCTCACCACTCTTACTGTAAATCCCCCTCACCCCCATATCCAGTTTGACCCTTTCTGGCCAAATTTTAAACCCATTATCATGAGTTCTATCCTCTGCTGCCAACAGAAACAGCTCCATGCCCACCTCTAAGTGGTAGCCCTGCTTCCAGAGATAAATCACGTTTTCCCTCCGTCTCCTCCAGATCAAACATTCCCAACTCCCCCAGTTTTTCCTCATAGGGCTTGGTCTCCAGGCGCTTGATCATTTGCTCTTCTCTGCACCTACTCCATTCTGTCCCCATCCTTTATGAAGTGAGGGCTCCAGAACTGTACACAATATTAATGGTGCTAGGTCTTGCAATCTTAAGCCAATAAACCAGTGGTTCTCAACCTTCCTAATGCCGCGACCCTTTAATGCAGTTCCTCATGTTGTGGTGACCCCCAACCCTAACATTTATCCTTTTTACAAATGGAGAACACTGATGCAGAGAGTCTTAGGCGACCCCTGTGAAAGGGTCGTTCGACCCCCAAAGGGGTCCCAACCCCCAGGTTGAGAATCACTGCAATAAATGGAATCTGAAGTAGTGTTTATTGAATAGGCATTTTCCTCAGCCCAGCCATGACAGGTCTAATAGGCCTAAACTACAAAGATGTACTGGCCTACATATTGACAGGTAGGGACCAGAAAATTACACGGGCAATGGCCCGTTTTTGTTCTTTAATCTACAAACACAATAAGAGACATCTGCCGGTTGAATAGTTTAGGGAGGGAAAGACTGAAGAAACTGTGATCCTTAGAAGATATGGTCGGAGGCCAGAGTTTTCTAGTAATGTCACTATAGGTTTTAGCAAGACTGCACAGGCACTTTACAAGTGTAGTTATATTAACTTTTTAATCTTTTGACATAATCAAATGTATTTTATCTACTACTTGCTTTTTTGCGAGTTGACATTTTAGTAAACGGTCACCAACTGTGTATAAGTGCACTTCTCAGTTTGTATTATTATGTGCTGGTCTTTGACTGCAATAAAGAATTTGAATAGGCATTTATTGAATAGGCATCGAAGCACCATACTTGGCAAAACCAAGTTCTGATGAAGCTGGCATTCACTGTCCTCTTTATCCCCCATAAAGAACCCCCTTCTTATTTCCCCAAGAGTTTGTGAAAAACAGCCTTTGGAGCTAAGGCGCCCCAAGGTCGGCAGCAGATAGCAAGAGAAAGCTATCTGGCTTCCTGCCCTATGAGATAACGGTTGTAATACAGTTCTCATGGGACAGAGGTACCGGAGAACACTAGTTGTTTACAAAGTGTGTGAAGCCATAAAGATCATAGAAAGAATGAAGAAGAAGAAGAAGAAGAAGAAGAAGAAGAAGAAGAAGAATGATGGGGAGGAGTTTGGATTTATATCACCCCTTTCTCTCCTGTAGGAGACTCCAAAGGGCTTACAATCTCCTTGCCCTTCCCCCCTCACAACAAACACCCTGTGAGGTAGGTGGGGCTGAGAGAGCTCTGAAGAACTGTGACTAGCCCAAGGTCACCCAGCTGGCATGTGTGGGAGTGCACAAACTAATCTGAATTCCCCAGATAAGCCTCCACAGCTCAAGCGGCAGAGCTGGGAATCAAACCTGGTTCCTCCAGATCAGAGTGCACCTGCTCTTAACCTCCTACGCCACTGCTGCACAGATGGCAGTGGATACATATAGCAGGCTGGTTACATATATCTTTCTAGCAGGAGTAATTTGTTATTTTAAGCAGTTGCATGGTTCTGGGAATGTATCTCAGTCATCTAGATAGCATCCCCCTGACAACCGGTGACGTCTGACCAGCATGAAGCAGGACTATGACACCGAGCAATTTGGATGTTATGCTTCTGTTGCTGCACCCCAAGATTGCATCAGCCTTTTTTGTCACTGCATCACACTGGCTGCTCATATTAAACTTACTGTCCACCCGTACCCCAAGATCTTGTTCACACACACTGCTATCCAGTAGTATATCCCCCATCCAGTATGCCTGGGCCTCATTTTTGTTACTCAGATGTAGAACTCAGCATGTAGATGTAGAACTTTTACAAAGATACTTTCAGGAACTAATTAGGAAAATTAGAATTTAATCAACTGGTATTGGCATTTGGAGCTGTACTTGTTCTAAATACACTTCTGGCTCCTACACTTTAATGCTTCAGAGTTCTGTCTCTCATGCTATGCCAACTCCACTCTGGATTTTGTCTATACAAAACTGAGCTTGTTCCTATGACAGGTGCAGCTTCTACTAAATCTTTTGATCATTGCACGAAACACTCCTCCTGATGTCTTTTGATCTAAGCAGTGCACAGAAAATCCTGCGCTGTAAAGTCATACTTACCTCCCCCTCTCCCTTCCTGGGTTTAAATGAGAGGCTTCACAGCCATGGATAAATGGTTCTAAAGTGTTTGTCTTTCTCAAATTCAAGTTTCATGGAAAGTGAGTCAATTTTTGAAGAGCCAGTCTGTATGAGTAAACGCTAGGAAGGATCTCTGGCTAACTAGTGGTGGGAAAATGCACTTAGGTGGGTGTAATGTTGCTTGCTGATTACAACCCATCAACTCACATGTCTGTTACTAACCGCGTTAGCCCTCACAGCGTCTTTTTGGCTTACTGACACTTCAGTCCCAGGAGATACAGGCTGATTTTGTTCATCACTTTCCAACTACTGTGATCAATGTGTTTCTTCTCAGTTAAATGTTGGGAGATGGCACAAGGACTTTGTTTGGGAAATTCAGTGGGAACTTTGTGCCTTCCAGCCTTTTGCAGGCTCTTTTTCTCCTTGCAACTGGGGAGTGAGGCAGAAACAGCAGCTGCCTTCCATTCTGCACTGTTTCCTGCTCCTTAAAGCAGCTATGGGCTTTGTTTAGCAAAGTCTGTGGCTGCTTGTAAATTTTGTAACAGAGCCAACAGTGGCTTCACCAGGGCACTTTGGAAAGGAGAAAATGTATTATGTTGTGAAGAAATGGCTCCTTCCCCCCTTTGAGGTTCAACGGGAATGTTTTAAGCATTTTTCCCCCTTGCCTCTGAGTAGGAGGCATCTGGCCTCACCCTACAACTTTAGAAATGTTATTACTGAAATACTCTGTTCCACATAAAGAACTAAGTAGAACTGAGAATCCATCGCCTCTTCTTCCTGGATCTTTTTTTCTAGTTGCATGCTCTGTGGGGTCCTAGTGCCTGCCTAGTTCTACTCCCTGTGTATTTAATCTGCTTTTTCAGATCAGCCCTTGTTTTTACCCAGCTGGAAACTTGGGGCTCATAGCTCGAGGCTAGTATAAAGCAGAGGCTGAGCAACAAAAGCTGTAAGGTGAAGGAGATTACCTCTTGCGCTCTCATCATTCCCATCACTGACTGTAGCCCAGGGCTACCATTGAAAAGCACAAATTTTTCCTATGAGCCACCTGACACCCTCCTCCAGATACCAGTAGAGTTTACTGCCAAACAGGGCTGCAGTCCTCAACTGCACAGCAAGAAGTGAAACTGGAATAAAGGGGCTTGACTTCCAAGCAAATGTTGTGGCATGGTGTTCAGTATGTCACACTTTACTCAGCCTTGTAGACTGGTACATCGCCATTGGTGGCCAATCGTGACAGACGGCTCCCCTCCCTCTATAGAAAATCATACATGTGTTCTCATCCACGCTGAGAGGATGCAGACCAAAGCGGGAAGTCACGTGACTCTCCATCTTTAAGGTGATCTCGCACACGGCATACCCAGATTCTCCAGGCATCAGCTGCTCAGCAAGAATTGACAGCCTGAAGGGGGAAAATTGAGGGGCAATCATGTGTGCATATGCACGTGTGTGTGCATGGGGCAGCTTCTCCCACACCTGCCCTCCCTCCTGACTGCAAAGGATGGGCTTGGAGAACCCTCTTTAGCTCCCCCTTTCCCCGTTCCAGTCCTGGAGACGTCATGGGAGGGCAGTATAACATTTCAAGCCAGAGAAGCAGAGAGAGGCAGTGTGTGTTGTGAGCTGGCGAGGGAGTGACCAGGGAGTGATCAGGTGCTGGCTGGGCAGAAGTGGCAGAGCCCAGGTGAGAGCAGGGGCCGAGGGACTGAGAGGACCGGGTCCGCCTGGAGTGGTGCAACTGCAGAGGCCAGGAAGGCCACCAGGTGCTGCCACCACCTCTCTCCTGTGCTACAATGAAACCAAGGTACAGCTCCTTAGGGGCAAGTCCACTGAGACACCGAGGGGCATAAGGCAGAGGGAGCATGAAAGAGGTGCATTGGCAGCCACAAGTGCACTCCCAGCCTATCTGACACATATGCTCCCAGCTGCACTTCTATAACTTCCAGCTTTGCAGCTCTCTGGTGCAGTGTGAAGCGCAGAGGGGCCGCCAAAGCTGCCAGGCCTTTGCCACCCGACACCCATAACAACACGTCCCCAGACACCCATAACAACACAACACTCTTATCTGTGGGGTAAAAATTTGGCTGTAGCCAAACCGTTTTATTGACAAAGGATGAAAGAAACATGAAGCACAGCCTGGGATCAGATCTGTACACTGGGCAGCCCAAGTGCTGTCCCCCAGTGAAACTTTCCTCCAACCCGCCTGTTGGGGGATGGAGTGTTTTATGTTTAACCTTGCGCAGCAATCATGGAACTCAGTTTTTATGTGAGGACGAAATCTGAAGAGGAGAGCTTTGCACATCACTCTGAGCTCTTCATAAGAAGGATGGGTTAGAACTGTGATAGGTATCTATTCAGGTTAAAATGAGGGCATGATTCAGCCAAAATTGAGCACTTTTAAATGCCATTGATTTCCAGAGGAGAGATTGACATGGTAATCCTGAACTTCAATGGACCTAGAAAGGTGTCATTCTGTTTAGGACTGCTCTGTCAAACACCTGTAATTCACAAGACTTAAAAGCGCTTAAAGTGGCTGGATGGTGCCTTAAAAGCTCATACACTAGTCACAAGCCATCTTGTGCCTCCTTGGGGACAGCTATGGCTATTAGAATGCAATCTCAGCTGCCTGCATATCATAATGAAATCATATTTCTTGCTGGACTGGTACATCAATTGTCATTTTAGTAACTGAGGAAGTGCAGCTGCAGGCAAAGCATGGAATGGTCCTTCACTCTTAATCTTTTCTCCGGCAAGATAAGTGATAACTTCTTAATGTATCTCTCCAGTCTAGTAAATAAGAAGTGGCTACAATATACTCCTGTGCCTTAAATAGGATTTTATCCCCAAACCCATTAAGTAGATTTGAATGGAAATGGAGCCAGATGTGCTAGTTTGGATAGGAAGTATAAGAACAATCTTTTTACTAGATCTGTTTGAAAACGCCTCAGACAAGTCCATCGAGAGGCTTAAAAACATTTGGGGTTCAATTTGTAAAAAACGGTTCAAATCATTCTTGAATTGATTTGTATTTAGTCCCCGAGGATACTTGAAGACATGTCAGGGGTGACATGTTTTGAGGAAAAGGTAAGATTTTAATGGAACTTCTTGAAGATGATAATCATCAGCATTCTTACTTAAGGTACAGATTTAAAACATTCTTTCTAGATAGGCAAAATATTTAAAGAGTGCTATGTATATCTATATGTTTAAATACATTAGTAAATACATAGTATTTAAATATATAGTAACTAAATATTTAGTAACTATGTAGTGTTTAAATATATGGTAAAATTATTATTCAGTCTGGGCTTATCCTAAGTCTCTAGTTATTTGGTCATTTGTGCTTTCTGTCAACACTAATGTTTCATGACAATGCCATCTTAATTACTCAAAGTTGTGCTTGATACATGTAGTCCTATAATATATAATATGTATGAACACAGTAATATCAATATTAAACAGGAATATAACCCTGAATCAGTTTAGTTGATAGATTAATCAACTAAAACATTATTTGAATAATCAGTAGGGCTGTTTTTTGATCAGTGAAGACTGAAGGTAA
This sequence comes from Sphaerodactylus townsendi, assembly GCF_021028975.2. Classification (NCBI taxonomy): domain Eukaryota; kingdom Metazoa; phylum Chordata; class Lepidosauria; order Squamata; family Sphaerodactylidae; genus Sphaerodactylus; species Sphaerodactylus townsendi. The sequence continues at coordinate 101,035,317 of NC_059429.1, forward strand.
TAGTCTATCTCTTTAAATTATTTTAGCTCTAGTCACTGGTGTAATTGTAACAGACAACAAAAAAGAAGAACATTTAAAATGACCTTTCTTCTAATACTGATGGATAGTTTTTTACTTGTAAAATTATAGTTTAACTGACCCTTCCATCTTCAGTCAAAATGGGCAGCTGTATTAAGGTGTTGTTAATAATTGTGATAAAATTTTATCTATCAAAAGGTAGCTGATTGACTGATAATTATTTAATTGGCTGATAGCTCTAGTAGTAAATATTGTCTGTCTCCTGTAGAAAAGCAACACAGATAGTCCTAGTGTTCAGTATCAGGTCTGAAAATTATTCTGGTGTGAGATTTCCTATCTATGGTCTCTCAAGTTACCATTGCCAGGAATGGTGATCTGGATGCAGTGAAATAGACACAGAACAAGAAGCCATTGTGTGATATGGCCTGGGAGAGCATGGTTCAAATCCCCACTCAGACATGAAGCTCATTGGGTGATTTTTGGCTCACTGTTTTCTCTCAGCCTAGCATACCTTATGGATTGTCAAAAGGGGCAGGGGCAGAATTGAGAAGAGAAGAAACATCTAGGTTCCAGTGCACTCCTTCAAGGAAGAGTAAGATATAAATTCAAAAGGTAGATAACAACAGTGGCCTGATGTTGATGACTCGTCTTCATAAGGCCTGAAAGAATCCCATAGGCTGTTTGTCTCACCTGATCCTTATTAAATTGGTGACACCACTATGATCATTTGCGATGATGGCAGTGCAGTACTCCAGAAAAAAAGCCTCTTATATAACTGGCCATGGTGCCCCATCAGTAAGACACCTTGGTTCTGCAATGCTACTAGAATCCCTGGTTTGAGCTTCCTGGTACACTGCAACTTAATGGCTTAGCAAGTTACCGGTAGTTGTTTCATATCCAAAAAGCTTGCTCTTGCCCTACTCTGCAAACACATTCACACGTGTTACCAGCTCACCCACCCAAATATTCCTGTTTTAACCATGTGTAGTACACTAGTTGGAGTTCATTTACAGTTGCCTTTGAATGTCTCTGGTTTTTGGTTTCGTTGGTTTTTAGTACTGGTAGCCAGGTTTTATTAATTTTCAGACTCTCTTCCTTTTTGTTGAAACTGTCCCAGTGTTTGTGGAGTTGGCTTCCCTGTGTAATCTGACATAGTAGCTGTCAGAGTTACCAAGAATTTCTGTGTCTTCAAATAAGAGCCTGTGTTCAGCATGGTTTAGCACATGTTCAGCTATTGCTATTTTTTTTAGTTATTTGGTAGTGCCTTGTATGTTATTTAATTCTTGTCAGAATGCTGTGTTTTGTACTCCTTATGTATAGTTGTCCACAGCTATATGGTATGAGGTAAGGAAATCTCTCTTGACCTTTGCTGACTGCAGCATTTGTCGTATTTTTCTGGTGGGTCTGAAGACTGTTTGAAGGCTATGTTTTTAAAATCAGTTTTCCCATTTGATCAGTGATCCTCTTGATGTACAGTAGAAATACCTTCCCTGTTGGGAACTGTTTTCCTCAATTCTGCATTTTCCTCTCAGTTTTGTAGCTCTTCTGATTTTTGGTGTGAAATAGCAATTTGCTTCCAGAGCCCAGTCTAGATGATTCAGTTCATCAGTGAGAAGGTGAGGTTTTGCACAGTCTGCCAGTTTATGCCCCTTTTTTGTTGTGGGTAGTGATTGGAGTGCTTATGTCAATACTTGGCTATATGGGTTGGTTTTCTATAGACTGTGTGGCCCAATTGTTTTGCAGATGACAGAATGTGGTGGTATTCTCTGATTGGGCTAGTTTGTTGACTGCTTAGGCCATAACTCACCTTGGCAGGAATAGTTGCTACAGTATAGGAAGGAGTAATTGATGAGCATCGTGAGCCATCTAAGGATGGGGAGTGACTGTTCCCAAGTTTGCTCCTCATTGGCTCAAGTGGCCTGGATGACTGGGAAGGAATCCCCTTGCTGGTTAAGTATTGGGTTGCACACTCCCAGATAGGGCATGGAGATCTTCCAGAAGTACAACTGATCTCCAGACTACAGAAATTAGTTCCCATGGAGAAAATGGCTCCCTTGGAGAGTAGACTCTATTGAGTTATATCCTGCTGAGGTCACTTTTTTTCCTTTTCACAAACTCACTCTCCCCAGGGTTAACCCAGTGATGGGATTCAGCAGGTTCGTACCACTTCGGCAGAACCGGTTGTTAAAATGGTGCTTGTAAACAACCAGTTTTTAAATTATTTGAATCCCACCACTGGAACCAGTTGTTAAATTGTTTGAATCCCACCATTGGTTTAACCCCTAAAATCTCCAGGAGTTTCCCAACCTGGAGTTGGCAACTCTAGTTGTATAGCATCAACTGAGTCCTTAGTTGCTCAATAGATACATGAAGGGAAGGAAATGAAGCTAAACTCTGCTTGGCACTGTTTTACTTGCAAGTGAAGATAAACAAAGCAGGCAATAATGCTAGCTAAGTTCAGGGCCAGGGTAATTTTGCTCCAAATGCTATTAGCCACAGGAGGCTGCTGGTTGATACCAACTCACTTTAATTCAAGAATATTTAACTGATGTAGACCATCTGATAATAAACTAATTAACCTGCATACTGGTGTCTCATGTCTTTATTTGGAGGTACTGGTACAGGACCTTTTACCTTTCCTTTTGTGGCCAGTTTGTTTTACTACGGTTCTCTCTTTCTTGCAAGATTTTTTCCTTTCATAAAAGTTTTGCTTTAGTTATGATCATCTAGCTGTGCATCTATATGCTAAACAGTAACTGGACTGAAAGAACAGCCCAGGGAACATATGGGAACAATCTCTATTCTGAAATGTATTATTTCAGTTCTCCATTTAATTAAAATTTATTTTAAGCAACTTCTCATCCACTAATGAAACAACTGTCAATGAAGAATTACTGCTGGGCAGGCTTCAGTAGAGTTTAATCTTCAGCTAGCAAACACACGGCTGGGAATGCAGGAGAAATCTGCAGAAAGTCTATTGAAAATAGACAGCAATTTTACATCACTCATTTTAAACATACCGGTACAGCAGTGAGATAATTGTAGAATATAAAACTTTATCATTAAGTAACTAATCAAGATTCATGTCTCATCTTCCCCCCCTCAAAAAAAGGTTGTTTGTGGGTAGTTCAGTTATTTTCTTATTAATATTTATGTTAATGGCAGAGTGAGGATTGTTCTCAGCAATAGGTATGTGCAGACTCTGTGTTTCTTTGATAGCTGCTGTCAAATTTGCCATTGAGATGGATGGTGAAAATGGGTTTTAGTTTTGAAAACAAGTTTTGGTTTAAACATATTCTCACTGCATACTCCATAATTTTATGGAATAAGAGTATAGCCTGAGGTTGGGAAATAGGTTGTATTGAAATCATAGGACATGCCACCAAACAAATGTCTTCATGTGTTGGTGTTTTAGGTGAATCATACCAAGTGGCTGGATTGTTTATGAACAATGAATACACCATACATCCTATATGTTCTGAGTCATGGCTGAACTCATAGATAGACAGACATCAGGGGAACTCACCTTAAATGTGCCTTGTGGGGAAGCACTGTGAGGGGGAAGGATACATAGATCCAGAGAAAGGGTGTAAAAAGGTTCCCTTCCTCCTTTTCCACTGGCAAAAGTGGGTAGGATATAAACTAGAAGCTCCTTCTCCCCCTCATAGCACTCCCTTGCAGCTCCAAACAAACAAGCCCTTTTTAAGGTGAGTTCTCTGATGTACATCTGGTCAGATACCTGTGACCCAGCACATGTTGGGCATATCAAGTAGTTACATCCAATATCCCTTACCTGAACAGTGCAAGAGGGCAAGGCCTGTTCCTAGGATTAGAACAAGGGGGCAAGGTGTCACGTAATGTGGCTGTCTCAGGGGCGTAACGAGGCAAACTGGATCCCTGGGCAAAACCTGAATTTGATTGCCCCCCTATGTGTGGCAGAGCTTCCCTGTCCTCCTCCCCTGGTGGCTTATGGCTTCCCCCTCCCTGCCAGCTGAACTTAGGCGCCCCTCTTACCGGAGAAAGGGTGTGAGAGGCGGGAGGTGGGTGGGCAGCAGCAAGCAGTGGCGGCATCCAAGGGAGAGAGGCACAGTCAGTGGGCCAGCCAGGTGCACGTACATCCCTGACTGCTAGTCCTGCCACCCCACAAAGATCCATCCGAGGACGCAGCAGGGCTGGCAAGAGGCGGAGCACAGGCAGCAAGGCTTGGCGATTCGGCTTATCCCAATCCACAGATCGGGCCGAGGTGAGCCGATTTGGAGGAGCTCGGAGGGCCAAGGACCTGAGCCCACCCCCTCCGAACTCTGCGCGATCCAAATTTGGGGTGACATCTGAGATTCTTGGATGCGTTTTTTATTTTTTGGTGTTTTGTGTTTTGGCCTGCAGGGGGTGCATTTTGGGCAATATCAGCACCAAAGTATCAGAATATCATCAGGAGACTGTCCTGATGATACCCCCCAAGTTTGGTGCAGTTTGGTTCAGGGGATTCAAAGTTATGGACCCCCGAAGGGGTAGCCCCTATCCCCCATTGTTTCCAATGGGAACTAAGGAGATGGGGGCTGCAACTTTGAGGGTCCATAACTTTGCCCCCCCTGAACCAAACTTCACCAAACCTGGGGGGTGTCATCAGGACAGTATTTTGGTGCAGATAGCTTAACAATTGCACCCCTGACAGCACCCCCAGAAATTTGCCCAAGAATCTTACTTCTGCATTGATTTTTTTCCATTGATGTCAATGGGGAATTTCTGGTGCAGCCTGTGGGGTGCACATTTCTGAAGGCACAGTCACAAAGCTTTCAGTGTATCTTCAGGAGACTGTCCTGATGACACCCTCCAAGTTTGGTGAAGTTTGGTTCAGGGGGTTTAAAGTTATGGACCCTCAAAGGTGCAGCCCCCATCTCCTTAACTCGCATTGGAAACAATCTTTGGGGGTCCATAACTTTGGACCCCTAGAACCAAACTTCAACAAGCTTGGGGGGTATCATCAGGACAGTCTCCTGAAGATACACTGAAATTCTGGTGCTGATATCTCTAAAAATGCACCCCTGCAGGCCAAAATGTGAAAAAAACACCCAAAAATAAAAATGCAGGAGCATGCTCTGCAAAATTCCTGAGCCCTGGGCAGCTGCCTACATTGCCCAATGGACATTATGCCACTGGGCTGTCTTCTATCCAACCTTATACTTTGTTGCTAATGCCTTTTAAATATATGTTTCATTTTTCATCCTAATGCAAGAATTATGAGCTTAATTTCTGTGCTTTATTGGGAACCATAACTGATGTGATGATCACAGATCTCCATCTGTCAGGAAAAAGTATATTATATGGATGGGCAGGAAGGAGAGAGGGGGATTTAGCCCTTCAACCCCAGCTTGGTTTTCAAAGCAAAACTGTGGTGTTAGAATTTCTGTGGTGTTCTTAGAATTTTAAAGGGGGAAACCCCTCACTTTTATAACCCGATCATTTATCCTTTAAAATGATAATAAAAACAGAGGGACCCTGGCTTTGAACTCTCTTTTTAAGGAGACCTGTACCTTGCAGGACTTAGCTGATTTCCACAGGATATTCAAGGTGGAGATGTTCAGCCAGGCAAATGGTTGAGGAAAGCAATGATTAGCTAGCCTTCTGTTTGTTCCATGTTATGTCATTTCATTTCATTTCATTCCATTTCCTTTCTTTACCTTTCCCGCCCTTCTCCCTTTCTTCTCTTCTTAGTCACCTTTCCCACCCCGCCTCCTTCCTCAGCCTGTGGGCCTCTCCATGACTGTTAGCTTTTCTGTGATGAAATCTGTCATCCGTAGGCCAACCTCCTCCTTTGAGGACAGCTTATCTACACGAGCCAGTTCAGGGTGCTTTCTGTGTCAGAAGAGGGTTACAGTTTTAAAGTTGTCAGTTATGTATTTTAATGTTAATATTACATTGTATTTATTGTTGTTGGAAGCCATCCTGAGCCTGGTTGGACCGGAGAGGACAGGGGAATGGGGTATACATCCAACAAATAAATAAATAAATAAAATTTTAAAAACCAGGTGGGAGCGAATTCATTCTTCCTACACAACTCCAATACAAATGACAGCTGAATATATCCATAGTTTACATTTTGAAGACTGACAGCGACCTGTGATCTTCATTGTGTCAGTTCTGGTCCTGTTTCATCACAATCATAAATAGAGTTATACCTATCTAAGCCATAAATAATGCACTTAGAAGAAGAAGAAGAGTTTGGATTTATATCCCCCCTTTCTCTCCTGTAGGAGACTCAAAGGGGCTTACAATCTCCTTGCCCTCCCCCCCTCACAACAAACACCCTGTGAGGTAGGTGGGGCTGAGAGAGCTCCGAGAAGCTGTGACTAGCCCAAGGTCACCCAGCTGGCGTGTGTGGGAGTGCACAGGCTAATCTGAATTCCCCAGATAAGCCTCCACAGCTCAGGCAGCAGAGCAGGGAATCAAACCCGGTTCCTCCAGATTAGATCACGAGCTCTTAACCTCCTACGCCACAGCTAGGATTGCACTGTTTGCATCCTATGTCAGTGTTTTCTCCTGTTCACAGAATCCATATGAAATTTAAAATTTTGGAATGATTATTCAAATAGCTCTCCATCTTTTCCTGACTTCAGGAAACATACTTACTGAAGTATGTAGCTTAAAGGTTGTTCTGCTTCTTTAGCTTCTATGGGCCTTGGATAATTCATGGAGAGGCTATGAAACAAGAAGATCAGGTACTCAAAGCTGGTGATAGTTGTGTGCCTGAACCCCCCTTGGAATGGCAAGTAATAGTTCATGCTTCACTGCCTTGATGTTCAGCAGTTTCTAATTGCTTTTTGCTAGTCTGTACAATTGCCAAGTGAGAATTCAGTATCGTTAACCAGTTTTATTTCTAAGCAAATGACTGCAGTTCCTTGCATGTGATCATAATTCTGTTGTGGATAGAGTCTGAACAATTAGATATGTAGCAGGAATATAAAGGGAAACCAGTCATTTGTATCTTCGAATGTATGTTATCAATCTGAATGTAGAAGGATTGTTTCTAAGTTTTCTTTTCTTGGAGTTTTATAATATAGGGGTTGTTTGGGAAATTTGAATTAAACATAGATACTGAGGCCCTTTCCGCAATGGTGCAGGGGTGCGTCAGCATAAACAATGCTGACACCACCACCCCAGGACAGTTCGCATGGACGTCCCAGGAAGGCAGCAGGCGGCAGCGCGAGCTCTTCGCATAGGCTGTACTATCGTGCTGGATCGCTCTGAGCCCATCTCCCTTGGCTTTCCTCTGCTTCAGTCACAGAAGCCAGGGGACACGCCCCCACAGCCTGGAGCGACGGCTCTGGAGTCTCAGGCCAGGGGGGCATGTCCCCTGGCCTCTGCGACAAGCCGGAAGCCAGGAGACAAGGTAGGCGTTCGGGAAAGGGGGGGGGAAATGGCACTTGCCAGCTGCTGCTGTTCGCACGGCAGTGGTTGGAAGCCGCTGTTTCCGAAATACCTCGCTCAGGGAGCAAGGTTCAGAAACAGCGGCTTTGCGCCACTCGGGGGTTGTGAGGCCGCTGCTGCTGCGATGCAGCGGCGGCGACCGTGCGAACCCCTCCCCAGGGACGCTATTTTTAGTGTCCCTGGGACGCTGTATTCTTCCCGTGTGGAAACAGCCTGACTTTTTCTTCCCAATGAATGTTCTCAGTAACCAATTATAAAGAAAAGGGGTTGATAGAATTTACTAGATAAGGCTAACTTCTATATTTTGGGGATCATTCTGTTCTCCCAACATTAGTTAAGAACCATGCCAGCTCCTCAGGGGTGGGCAGTCTGTGTTAATAAAGCTGGCACTACCCTAGGATTATACATTTAGATGGTATGAGGTTATTGATTGTGAGGTAACAAATCCCTCAGCCCCCACAAGAGACAGACATGAAGTCGTCATGCTGATTTTTCATGTGAGATTGTGCAAAAACATTTTACTACATCTTCATTAAAATGTGATAAAATACTAGAGAAGAAATGTGATAAAATGCAAAATTTATTCCAGCACAAGCATTCATGAGTCAGAGCTCGCTTTATCAGATGCACTGAAGTGTATGTGCATTAGGTTGATGGTTTTATTTGCACAACAGAATACACATGTAAAATATTTGATCCTGCCTTTCTGTTACTCTTCAAGATGCCACTGGGTTTCTGTTTTATTTTGCTGCTACAGACTGGCACAGCTATCCATCTGGAACAGTAGCAAAATGGCTCCCCAGACAGTTTACAATCAAAACACGTTTAAACAATTCAGAATTAAAATGGACTGAAACATGGTTTACTTAATCTGATGTCATCAGCTTGCCACAGTTGATACTGGCTTGGGCATAAACTGCTTCACCAACCTCAAATTGTAGGGAGGGGTGTGGTGGAATAGTGTTTTTTTCCCCATGAGACTTCCTCCATCAGTAGATGCCTACTGCAGAAACCACCTTTGATTGTGTATACGTTGTGCTGGGCTCCAGGAACAGAACAGGAATCCTGCTTGTATACCATTCATCTAGGCTTTCTACTGGGTTCTGTAGCTAAGCTGAAGGAGGTGGTCTTGGGTTTAGTGCTGAAGATCCTGACAAAATCTCTCTCATATGTTCTGAATCAAGGCCAAGAGCAGATCTGGTTCCTGGGGTGTTCGAAGCACCTGTGTTCTATTGTTATGAATAGAATGATCTTGCTTATGGATGTTGACAGGTTCTCTGGGAGTAAGAGAGCTGCCACTTTGATCCATGCCCATCCTGGTTTTCAAAATCAAGTCAGGAAAAGATTTTGGAGCCATTGGTGTAAATTATGATATCGCCACTTGTCCTAGATGGAGTGGAGTTGTCTCTTGTAGAGCAGTTGAAGAACCCTGCTGTTTGAAAAACAGATTGGCAAAGAGGCCATGAAAGCCTTCTATCATTTGCATCTGATTCACCAATTCTGTTCACTCTAAAGCTTAGCCAATCTGATCCACTGCTCAGTAGCAATGTACTGTGCATTGGGCTGCACTCTACATTGGGCTGACCTGATGCATTAATAATTGGGCTGTAATGGGCTCTATACTGGGCTGCCTTGAGGGCCACCTGGAAACTGCAGCTAGTTCAAATAAGGCAGCCCAACTATTGTTAGGGGCTAGCTGATTAAACATATGTTCATCCCTGAGGAGCTGGCATGGTTCTTAACATATGCTGCCCATTTTGGAATAGTTACATTGGCTGCCGGTTCAAAATATTTGTTGTAATCTTTAAAGCCCTTCACTGCCCGGAACCCACATACCTGAAGGATTGTATCTAACCATATGTTCTGGTGCACCAGAACTTCGGGCTAACACCTTGCTGGCTGCTTCTCAACTTCAGATGATCTACCTGTCATTGATCAGGGCCCTTTTATCACAATTCCCACTCTGTGGAATGGAGTCGCTCTGAATAGGTGAGATTACTGGAGATTGGTTGTGGTGGGTTTTCTGGGCTGTGTGGCCGTGGTCTGGTGGATCTGACTTGTTCCTAACGTTTTGCCTGCATCTGTGGCTGGCATCTTCAGAGGTGTATCACAGAGGGAAGTCTGTTACACACTGTGTGTGTAAGATCCACCAGACCACGGCCACACAGCCCAGAAAATCCACCACAACCAGTTGAATCCGGCCATGAAAGCCTTTGACATAACTGGAGATTGTTGGAGATCTTTGGGAAGTGCTGCAAAGGCCTTTAGTTATTAGGGTTCAATAAATAAAAAAGGTAGGCAACCTTGAAAACAAGTCAATAGAAATTAACAGGTCCCCCCCCCCCCCCAGATTACTGAACTACTTGGTTAAATCTATTTATGGGAATAATTTGTGGTTACGAATTGAAACAGAAGTAAAACTACTCTCAGTTTGTAAAAAAACAACAACCCCAAACCCTTTTCTTTCTGCTCACACGGAAGTTTCTTAACTACCTCAGGCAAAGCTGCCTGATCGTTCTTTGCCTCAGGCAATGGCTATATATAGCTGAGGGTGGGATACTGAATTTTGTCTGAGTAATGAAACTGCCTGCAGGGGGTATGGGAACCCCATGAACTGGAAGAGCAGGACCTGTGATATGGGGCTGAGGTATGATAGTTCTGGTGCAAAGCTGTGAAATTGTTTGGAGGCAAAAATAGCATTCTACTGCTCCCTCCCTCCCTCCCACATCATAGTTAATGTAATTTCTGTAGAAAGATAGAATATGCATCCTAAAGAAAGTCTAGGAAACTGAAACGTTTCCATAGGAAATACATACATGAGTGAAATTCAGACTGTATAATTAGCTCTCCAAGCCAAAACATGACACAAGTTATAGTGATATCTCTATAATGGTGATCGTTCAAACACTAGCTTTCATTTTGCTTTTATGCATTTGAGGGATTTCACAGTATCATCAAAAGAATGGAGTTGTCAGTGTAATTATAGATGGCGGTCATGATCCGCCCCACTCATTGTTAAGAGGTAAACGTTTTAATTTCTATAGCTCTCACTCCCCAACACTGGTAAAACATCTTTTCAAAATGGGATTTTTCAAAGGTGGTCTGATGATGGCAAAACAAGATGGATATGCGGATATGCCTGTGAAAAAAACTTACTTTTCGAGATTGAAGATTTGGAGATGGCTTGTCAAATTCTGAGGAGGCAGAGAGGTAGAATGGGCAAGTCTGTAATAGGCATGATGGAAGAGGACTGTTTGTGAAATGTCTACAAAAAGCAAGACTGATTTAATAACAAATTGTCATCATGGATGCAAAAGCAGTAAAGTACACAGGGAGAAACCAGAGTTAGAGAAATGGATGAGGATTATAAATGTTGTGATTTTTTTTGCTTAATTTTGGAGAAACAAATTAACTTTTTGTCATTACTGTGAATACTCAAAACAAAGAGTATTTCTGGATAGTAATGCAGACGGTTTCCTGTGATAAGAAGAATTTTATTGTTATTAAGAATTTATTTAAGATTCCATCTTAATTGTTCTGCTATTGAAATGGAAGAATAAAGTCATAACATTTCAGTGCAGTGCTCAGCTGACTTCAATGGACTTAGAAGAGTATAACTCTGTTTGGGATTGCACTGATAGATGTCTTTGAAGGACTTGATTTAAAAAAAATAATTATTTGGCAGCCTTGTCTATTGACTTCATTTATTAAACTTCCTATAGTTTTCTCAGCTTCTGTGCTTTGGTGTTCTGAAAAATTGGTAATGACATAGTCCATTTAGAGTTTGGGGAGGGGGCATATTTCTCTTCTGGTCCTTCTTCCTAAGCAGTCTGATACAACTTTCAAGAAGACTATGTCTACCATCCATAAGAAATAAGGTGACCTATAAAGACTTGTGGAAGGAATTTTATTTTCCCCTCCCCCCCTTATTTTCTTTCCCTTTTCTGAAAGCCCCCATGTACTTTCCCCCTTTCCTGATTTCTTCTTTCCTTCCCACCCAACAGCCAACCCACCTTTATCTACTCCCCTACCTTCAGCAATGCTTCCTTCCCTCTCCCTGGCAGCCTCTTCCTGGGAAAATTATGTTCAGCTCCAGCTGTTAAGCCAGACCAGGCCCAGTTGCTGAGTGGGGAATCCACAAGGACTTGCATGGTGGGAGTAGGTGAAAACCTAATTTCCCCCTGTATCTTCCTTGCCACACCATTTTTTCTTTTTTTCCTCCTGGCTCTTGCTATATCCTTACCTTCCCATATTTTTTTCTCCTTCCCATTTACTTACCTTTTATAGCCTGTCCCACCTTCAGCAATATTTATTATTTATTTACTTCATTGATACTCCATCTTTCTCCACAGTGTTGACCCAAATAAATTTACAGCATTATCTTCTCCTCCACTGTATTCTCACAACACTCCTGTGGGGTACATTAGGCTAGAAATGGCCCAAGTAGGGTTGCCAGCATTGGGAAATACCCATAGGCGTTGCTGCCACAGGAACATCTGGGGACAAGTGCTCCAGACAACCCCGTGAGAGTCACGTGGGGGCAGAGGAGTGGTGTGGCTGGGCCTTGGCATGGCGTGTGTGTGCCGCTCGGGCTAAGGTCTGCATTCTAGCCTTGGTTTCTGTAAGTAAAAGGCAGGGACTTTTCCAGGGACTTTTGAGGGAGAATTCAAGTGGTCAGGATGGGCAGTAACAGCAGATGCTGTGCTCCCGCTTGCCTGAGTTCAGTCGGCTGCTTTTTGCAGCCTGGTGGGAAAAGTAGCCTGGTGGGAACTACACTTCCCAGGAGACCTTGCAAACGGGGGTGGGGGTGCTGCGGGGGGGCAGCATTTTGCCCTGGGTGCCATTCCCCCCCCCCCATGCCACTGGAAATACTGAAGATTTTGGAGGTGGAGTCAGGAAAGGGTACAGCTTGGGGAGGAGAGGGACCTTAGCATGGTGTAATGCCATGGAGTCCACTATCAAAAACAGCCTTTTTCTCTAAGGGAACTGATCTTGGTCACCTGGAAATAAATTGAAATAAGAGGAGATCTCCAGGTGCCATCTGGAGGTTGGCAACCCTAGGTCCACATGAGCTTCTATGGCAACATGGGGATTCAAACCTAGTTCAAAACCTTAATCACTATACCACACTGACTTTTGTGGGGTGGCTTCTGTAGAACTGTAGCAAACAGGCAGGCCTGCGTGAGTCATGCAAGTCAGGTAGTCATAAATCATCTGCTGTTACTGCCCACCCTGACCACTTGAATCCTCCCTCAAAAGTCCCTGGGAAAGTCCCTGCCTTTTACTTACAGAAACCAAGGCTGGAAAACTGGCAGTAATGTTACGGAGTGCTTAGCAATACCTTCTGTTTCTTTAAGCTACAGGTGCTGCTTCTATTACTTGGGCTTTTTTAACCCCGCCAATGTTTTTTTAAAAAATTTCACATATGTCTGCAAATGGGGTTTCTGAAGTTTCTAGAAAGATCTAATTTGTCTATTCATAGGTTCAGTCTGGGTGTCTAAGTATCCACAAAGAAGGCCACACTGAGAATTAGATATATTGATGGTGCCATTACTTCCTGTGGATGGTAGACCTAGCATCTGAGCCCAGGTCTCCCTGCAATCCCCTTCCCTCCAAGCTGTTCATGTGTACATCATCCTTTTAAATTTTAAACAGTTCTTAATTCCAAAAAGGGTGGATCAAACCTCCTGAGTTCAGAGGCCAGGTCTTCCCAAATTAAATTTCCTTTAAAGTTCAAAGGGAGCGTTCTCTGCTGAATAGCTGACAGGCAGGGCACGTTTCCCCTTTGTCCTCCCCTCCCCATTCCTTATACCTCTGTGGGGGCATGCATCCCAAAATTGTTTTAATTTTGGGGTTTTTTAAAAGGCATGATTTAAAGGTGCTGAAATTCCTGACCACCCCCCCCACTGTGGCTGAAATAATTACAAAAATGGAATCACCCCCTTTCCCAAAATATCAGCATACTGAAAATCCTAGAAAAAAACCCAACCCAAGATTAAAATTAAAAAATTTGAAATGCTGCTTGAATGTGACTTAAATGCCGATGTACGATCAAGTCTGATTCACCCTTTCTTACTGACAAGGAAACTACAAACTCTACTTATGCTGAACATTTTCTTTTACAGGACCATTCTTTTGATGTTACTTGTGCAGTTGCTTCCTTCCTGGCCATTATTTTAAAACGATAGCTATTGTCTTTATTTGACTGTTGCTGCTGATCTATATCTAACCAGTCATTTAAATTATTTAAATATGTTGTTGTTATACTATGCTAATAAAAGGCATTGAATTGAATTGAATTGAAATGCACACCCCTAACTTATATGAAAAAAAAGTCTTGTTAAATAGAATTAGAGAATGAGAAACAACGTCCTCAGTGCCTTCAGCATGGCAAGCCCTGGATTTGGTCGGGCTTATACAAAGTGGTTTCCAACAACAGCTCAGTGATCTCCCGAACCACTGCAGAATAGCTCTCACATTTCTGGCAGAGCCTGCTGTTGGTGTTTTCACTACCTTCTGACTGTCCTAGGCTTGATGAGAGCATTTTCAGAGGAGGCTGAATTCTCTTGACTGCACAGCTGCTAGTGATTGGACTCCAAAAATGCTCACACTCCAGCTGATATCTAGGGGTTATTTCGCACTTGAGAATTGACATAGGGTCGACTCATCAGGCTGAAAAGAGTCTACCTATGTCAATCCCTCGAAGCTTCCCACAGCAGCCGAGGTTGTCCTGCCGGAGCCGAGTTCAGCGGGTGGGATCACCTCACCGCGTCATTCACTCGTTGTGTCTGATTGGCTGCTGTGTTTGGGCGGGAATGCGAGCGTGCGTCCCTTTTCCCCCCATTTTTTTTACATTACAGCTACGTAGTGTTGATTGGGCGAAATGGTGCTGTGAAGGAAAAATGTTGCCGTTTTGTTGCTATGAGCTATGCGTAAGTAATCCGTCTCCTTCGCGCTGTGCATGGCCTCGCCAAAGTGTTATACTAAGGGGGGGGGAGGCGTGCTTTTTGCCGGTGTGAGTCTTCCGTTCTGCGCATGCCCAAAACATTCGTCTGTGATTGGTTGAACTGGCGAATTTACCCGATGAAGATACCCCACTTCGCTTGAATTCAACCTAGCTTCGCTGGTTTACCCCACCTCGCTGGTGGAGTCGAAAATTTAATGGCAGAACGGAGCAGAGCAGGACAAACCCACGTCAGGTTCACCAGATGCGGGGAACACTTGGGTTGAACATACGTCGAACTTGAGTTCACACAGTGAGTGCGAAATCGCCCAATAACTGTTCCTAGATTTTGACTGAAGTAGAATTTAGGGGCATCCCTGGATGTACAATATTTTCAAAGGATAGCTGTTTTGGTCTGCAGCAGAACTGTTAGATTCAAGTCCAGTAGCACCATAGAGACCAGCAAGGGTTTCAGGATATAAACTTTTGAGGGTCACAGTTCCCTTCATCGCACACATGTGTGATGAAGGGAGCTTTGATTCTCGAAAGCTTATATCCTGAAATTCTTAATGGTCTCTAATGGTCTAGAATCTAACTGTGTTAGATGTAAGACACTTCACTGATGTGAACATTTTGAGCTAGTCTCTGGATTGTCAAGACTTAAGATGTGTATCAGCAATGATTGCTT
Organism: Sphaerodactylus townsendi; assembly: GCF_021028975.2. Classification (NCBI taxonomy): domain Eukaryota; kingdom Metazoa; phylum Chordata; class Lepidosauria; order Squamata; family Sphaerodactylidae; genus Sphaerodactylus; species Sphaerodactylus townsendi. The sequence goes on from NC_059429.1 coordinate 101,050,391, forward strand.
TCAAATGCCCCACAAAAGCAACAACAACAGGGGAGCACTTATTCAAATTCTTATTTCATCCAGCTCTGGTTACCCAGCTAGCACTAAAAAAGCATTCATTGTTTTGTAAGGTGGCTTGCTTTTATTTAAGTGTGTGTGTGTGTGTGTGTGTGTGTGTGTGTGTGTGTGTGTGTGTGTGTGTGCGCCACAGTTTTATCAAAATTTACTTGGGATCAAATCCCATTAAACTCAGTGGGACTGCTGCATAGAAATGTAGGAGACTGCATAAGTATCACTTTATGCTAATTAATATTTGATTTTTTTGTAAATGTACAAATATACATTGTATCCCATTAGTTTGCTCATCATCTCTTGAAGTTGCTTCAATATCACTCTTTCCACCAGATGCAATTGTAAAATATGTTCATTCTGCATTTCTAATGGGAGAACACAGATGGTGACAGCTAAGTGTAACTGCAGCCATTAAAATTTGCTGTGATTGTTCCTCACAATGAGCTTTTGGTCTTTTAAAATATTCTAGAAAGGATTATTTTGGAAATGTGATGAGGTGGAGGGGAAGGCTCAAAATTTTCCTTCTTTGACTTACGGAGGCTGATGAAGAAAATGTTTCGAAGCTTCTCTCTTGACTTAATGGCTCAGTGTAACTTTGGCCATGATTTCTGAATAACTGATAAACCTCAGAGGAGCTCACATTCCCCAAAGACAGTTGAAAACTGTAGGCATAACACAACCAAAGTTAACCCCTTTTAAGGCTGTGATTTCGCACATGCTTAAGAGTACTACTGAAATATGTATCATTTCTGAGTATATATTTATTTAGGCTGCATATGAGATAGTTGGATCTTCCCATGCTAAGTAGCTTATCGGGCAATAAGTGTTTTGCTTGAATGTTCTCCCCCAGGTGTTTCAGGAGCATCCTCACTGTCTTGGCATCAGTAGGCATCCTCCTCATTGCCACCTTTGGGATCCGACCGTTCTCCATGCGAAGGACAATGACCAGCCAATCAGAGTCCTCTATGTGCAACGACAGTATGGAGTTTGCAAATGCCCCTCCTTCGGAGCACCTCTTCATTAGTGATGGCTGCATATGAACAGAATTTAAAGGACTTAATTGGGCCTGAATTTTCACAGTGCCTACTAACTGGGGATTATCTGGAAATACCTGTTTATGCTGTCAATCAGGGGTGCATTTGCATTTATATACACCAACACAAGATTCTTGTCATAAGCACAGTAGCTGGATTGGGGTATGCTGCAAGGCATGGGCGAGGGACAGATCAATGCAGCTAGTGTTATGAATGGGACTTTCCTCGGTGGGTTCTGCATATAGGCTGTTTAGTTGCTGCAGCTGCAATTTTCTAGAATTGTTTTGTTTTTCTGCCGTTTCAAGCAGTCACTTCACCAGAGAAGAATTCTGTGCTGGCAGCCTCTCAGCCTAACCCAGAAAAGCTCTCTTGCTCAGAGGTAATGACCTTATAATTAAACAGTGTGGAGGACACTGCTCAGAACCAGCTTGCTAAATGCTTAGATTTCAGCTTGGGCTACTTCCAGCTCTGGGTAAATCCATTAATTATACTTCATACAGCGATGTTTACTGACAAATGAAAGATTTCATTAAGTCAGCTTGCCTCCTGAAGTGCAGTTGGACCACAGACGAGCTCCCCTGAGCCTTTTGTGCTTTAAAAGTAGCACTGCTGCATCTCTTTTGGTTACATACACTGTTCACCTGAGGGGAGGATTTAACCAGTGATCTTTTCTCTTATCTTGGCTGCTCAATTGCAGTGTCTTTGCTGCCATTTGAAGGAGGAGTGGCACCACAGAAGGCAAAATTGGACACATACTTAGGAGCTGTTGCAGTGCAGTCTTTATCCACCACAGGGACGAGTGAACAAACTCACTTCAAGGGAGAAGGGAAGAAAACATTAAACTTTAATGAAAACAAGCCAGTGATAAAGGGGGCATATCAGCTAGAGGCTCAGTGACAGCTAACAGGGACTTTCTCCAGCTGTTAACCTCCTAACTCATTCATTTGTAAGGGCTTGGTGCAAGGAAAACCAACTCTTAAAGGAATATGTCATTCTTTTTTTACAAAGCCCTGTTCTTGGATGCATAGACAGAGAGGATTATTACTGTTGCTGTTAAAGCCACTTCCTTGGTTTGAAATGCTTCTGTAGTTTTGCTTTCCTTTTCTGTTGATGAAGTGCATTTTTGCAGGAATGAGAGCCATCCTTGTGCCTTTGAAGTGGTTAAATGTATAATGTGAATACTTGATTCTTAGGATCATGGTGATCCACATGGAGTAATATCCATGCAGACCAGGAAATAATCCCTATGGATGGGGATGGAGGCAAATATTTGCTTAATGTGCACCATATTGAGTAAATCAATTCATCTCGTTACAATACAAAGAAATAAATTTGCAGTGGCAACAGAAAAATGGGAGGGGGAGAAGACTGGGGTAGGTTGCAACCACTGGGAATATGGGGAGTACATGGGGGGCACCATCAGTATGATGGCGTGGGGAAAACCTGGAAGTCAAGATACGTAGCGTTAGAAATTGCTCAAAGTTTCATGGTAAAAACATAGAGTTTCTGGCAAATCCTACTGTATTCTGGCTTCACTTTCAGGCTTTCCTCAGAAGTAACATAATGTTTTTGCACCAATGTCAATTTTCAAATATATTTTTCTCCTGTTGGCCAACAGAACAGCAACAGTCATGGGGGTTGCCATAGCAGGAGACCTGGAAACCCTAGCTCTCTCATACAGTAAACCTCCAAAAGAGAAACTTCTCATGTTTCATATTAACAGTCTGATCCTAAATATGTTAGCTCAGATAGTACATCGATTTCAATGATATTTATATTCAAATAAGCATGAATGATGTCTTAATTAAAATCCTAATTTAAAATTCTATTTCATTTTTGAATTAGTTGTAATCTGTAAGTATTGCTAAAAGGCAAGTCTTTAACAACTGCTTAATTAACTGGAGAAGTTTTCACCCTGTAGTAAAGTGCATGCAAGACATGTTTAGCTATTTGCAGGTTAATGTTGTAAGAAGGCTATCTCCTATCAGCATCTGGGAGGAATAACCTTGAAATGCAGCTGCAAAAGGAGAGATGGTTGCTAGACTCTCAGTCCGGGATATTAAAACAGGAATCCAGTAGCATCTGAAAGTCTAACAAAATTTATTCTAGCATAACCTTTTGTGAGCCAGAGCTCATTTAATCAGATTAAATATTATTTCTGATGAAGTGGACTCTGGCTCACAAAAGCTTATGCAGGAATAAATTTTGGTAATCTTTAAGAAGCTACTGGACTCCTGTTTTATTTAACTACAACAAACTAATATGGTTAGCCCTCTGGAATAATCACGACAGTTTGGGATATTATTACTTTAATAGCAGCAGAAACTATTCCTCTTTATTTATTTTCCTTGTTGCCTCAAAGCTGTTTCTGCTTGCTCTTCTCAGGCACAATGCATTAAACAGCTTATGAGGGATTAGTTGAGTCCCTTTATTGATACTCAGTTCAGCTTGAATCTTAGCAGTGCCTGAAGGAAGCCATCTTGACTGGCTAGAATTGGTGAAGAGTATAATGTATCAGCAAAGTGCTTGCTTACAAAAATGATTTAGTGAATTCTACCTGATTTGGGTCACATGGATGGGATTTTACCCTTTCACAGTCCTTTGTCAATAGTAGCCAATAGTGGGCAAGGCTGTCCTTTCAGATTATTTGCCTCCCTGGTAGCAGCCTTCACACAGTGAAAAAGCAGATCAAGATCCACCACTGCACTATCCAGTTGACCTCATTCATATGAAGCAGGTGCTGCATACAGACATCTGAACATGCATGCACATGGTTCAGAATTCTTTTACTACAAAAAGGGAAGGGGATTTCATGAGCATATGGAACCATGCATTTTAATCGAAGAGCAAAGCTTCCTAGTAAGACAAATAATGCATATGGGCAGAGATTGCAGAACAGGGAAGAAGGAAACAAGAATAACACATGCAAACATTTGTTTAAGGCAACAAGACAATCAATGAAGACAAAACTTCATTCCTCATAAAAGTCATTTCCTGAATCGATCTATTATACTATAGCTTTGCTCCCTCTACAAGAATGCTATCTTCTGCACATTTAGAAGTGTGAGGGCTTTCCTAATATCCTTAGCCAGACTATTGTAAAATGTAGCAGCCAACACAAAGAATGAGCATGAACAAGAAATTGCTGATTTTAACCAGTTCATAGGGCCAGTCCCTCCCCCCCCATCACCTTTGCTCATTCCAACATTTTCAAGCTATGTGTGGGAGGATGAATGCATCCTTGTCTCATGGTGCTTGATGGACTGATGGACTGGTAGTCCAGACATTGGTCCATTCCACAAAACACAAAAAAGATGTCTGTAGGATGTCTTAAAAAGAGCCGACTGCCTCTTTTCACTCCACAAACCCAAAACAAGACGTTCAGGCAACCCCCCCCAAGTGCTTTCCAGACAGCAAAGGCATCAGAGGGGAAAAGAGGCTGTCTCCCCATGCAAAACTATTTCCTTTGTTCCTTCTGGTCAGTTTCCTGCACTCAGTCATGCCTCTTTAAGTATCTTTGTGTGTAGCTGAAGGGATTCTCCCTGCCGTCATTTGCTGAAGATTGTCCCAGATGTTTGCTCTGCAGGCTCCGATCCTGGGTGCTTTTTCAGTATATATAATTGTACTCAGCTAATTCCGGCTATATATGGTTTTCCTATTTTTTTCCCCCCTGAGGAGCTATCTGGGGCAATCTTCAGCAAATGGCAGCAGGAAGAATCCCCTCAGCTGCATACAAAATGTTGGGTGCAAACTGAGGGTGAAATTGACCAGAGAGCAAAATGGTCAGCTGGGAAACACAACACCTCCTGAACTTTGCAGTCCCCACAGCCAGGCAGGAGAGATTTTGCAAATGGCTTGGGGGGTGCGGGAGGTGCACTTTGGATGGGTTTTTTAAAAGACATCTTGAGCAGAAATAAAGTGTCCTAGGGACATCTTGGGAAAAAGGCTGTGTGGAGTGCCTTCCCAGTATGCCTTTTCTCATGTCCTCAAGACGTCTTATTTCAGCTGTGCAGAATGGACCATTGTTGCTTGTTGTAGTTTTCTCCAGCTTCCACACAATCACTGAAATAAATAAATGACTATTTTTAGGAACATGGTAACCATCTTTTTTTCCTGTTATTATGCCCACCCTTATTGGTGTATAAGCACCCTGACACACTACCTGTATTTCAGAAAGGCTGTCCATAAGGACAGTTCCAATACAAACTGGAAATAAAGCTTATTCCCATCTAGCCCGACCCCTCTCAGGCCTCTTCCGCACATGCAGAAAAATACACTTTCAATCCACTTTCAATCCACTTTGCAGCTGGATTGTACTGTGCAGAATAGCAAAATTCACTTGCAAACAATTGTGAAAGTGGATTGAATCAGTGGTGGGATCCAAAATTTTTAATAACAGGTTCCCATGGTGGTGGGATTCAAACTGTGGCATAGCGCCAATGGGGCTGGGCGGGGCACGATGGGGGTGTGGCAGGGCATTTTAGGGGTGGGGCATTCTTGGGCGGGGCTGTGGCAAGGATGCAGCCGCTGCGCCGGTCCTTCAGCAGGAAACGAATGCATGCAGGCACAGGCTGCCATGCATGCCGGTGCACCTCCCGCTAGACTGCGTCAAGTTCTGCGTGCTACTGCTGAGAGGAGGGGCATAACTAAGGCAAAAATCACGTGGCAAAATCACCAATTAGTAATCCCCTCTCGGCACACACAAATAATTAGAAACCTACTCTCGGGAACCTGTGAGAACCTGCTGGATCCCCCCTCTGGATTGAATGCGCTTTATTCGGCATGTGCGAAAGGGGCCTCAGAGTCCTAAGTCCACTTTCAGCTTTTGAGACTCCTAGCCAAAAGGAAAATGAAAAAAATGATGATACTTGATGCATTTAAAAACAAGCTGTGAAACATATTAAATGCCAAAAAAATTAATGTCTAAATTTGAGGTCTCCTTTGAGCTAAAAGCCCAGCCCAAATGACCCTCCTGACTTCCCCGTGCCTGGCCTTGGTCCAGCTGGTGGAGACAGGCTGAACAATTGGTAAAATCCGGACAGGAATTGTTCCAGATATTGGAAGTCTGAGACCACAGTTCCATTCATATACATTTAGGATTAAGCTGTGATTACTCCATGTGATTTACGGCTGACTAAATAGTCATAGAATCAGTTTGCACAACAGCCACAAAATGTAGAAACAAGACCCTTGGAGCAACATTGTAAATGTGACAAATCCCTAGGCAAATAGAAGTGATTATGTTGGATATTTTTGATGTTATAAACTGGTGGTATATACATGCAGTGATAAGTGTCAGTTTGCCACTTACACGTGCCTTAGGGTTAACTTAATTTAGATAAATACTGACTGTGTCAGCCTTTACTCATCAGAGGCAACATGGAGTTGGGTGTCTGTTTCAAAACACAGGAGGGTGTTACTGCCAGGAATCAGCATGCAATGTACAATTTTTCAGCAGTGAAGTTCTGGAATATGAATAATATGTGCAAGCAGCTTTTAAGGGCTGCTTTGTATTTAGAAATATCTAAGGTTGCCAGATCCCACTCTCACTGTTGCCTAGCTGAGTGGAAGGACAAGGACAAGGTGTGGGGGATGGGAGGTGACTGGTACAATGAAATGCAATGATGTCATTTTTGGTGCAGCTGGAAGTAATGTCATTGAAGGGCTGCCAACTTGCAGGAGGGTTTTGAGGGGAAGCGACCCTGTTGGGGAGCACCTTGTCTGCTTAAAGGAAATTCTTCTCATAGAGTCCCTGGAAATTCCTAGAGTGAGCCAAATGTGACAAAAGGTAGCTCTAGGAATCACCAGAATTTCTTTGGTAGGGATTCATGGTGATTCCTAGAGCCACCCTTTGTCATTTCCTGTAGCTATAGGAATAGCCAAGAATTCTAGAATTACAGAAGGCCTTGTTTTCTTTTCTTTTATTTTCTCCAGGCTACTGCTCCCCGACAACCCTCCTTTCAGTTGCCAGGTAATGGTTGCCGGGCACTGACAACTCTACATCATTGCACTGCCAGCAAACTCACTTAGCAAGATCACCCCAACTTTTCAATCTCCTGCCACTTGCCGGCTTTATGCTGGGAACACTCCCTACAACTGCCCTCATCACATACAATTAGAATATATGACAAAACTGGCAGAATCCTAAAAATAAGATCCTCATGATTACTGAGTTGGATGCCAACTAGTGTTTCCTCAAGCTCAAGAACTTCTGCTTGCAGAATGCAATTATCACCTCTTTCCTCCCAAGGGAAATGCCCCTCAAAATCTTGTTCCCGAGCTGTCCCTTTCCCCCCCAGCAAGCCCCAAGCCCCACCCCTTCTTCTCCTACACCCTTTTCTTATTTTTTTTATTAAATTGGGAGGGTGGGTGGTAAGTTGTCCCTCTCTGGGCTAAAAGTTTAGCACCATCTATACTTTTTATTAGATTATCTATTTTATATTATTATTTTATGTAGCATTTTAAGAATTGTATTGTATAAATATATTGTGAGCTGCTCCGAGCCCACTTCGGCACAAGAGAGTGGGGTATTAACTCAAAAAACAAACAAATAAATAAAAGTGCAAATCCTAGTGCCTCAGCCAGTGTCACTTTTAAGAAGAAGAAGAGTTTGGATTTATACCCCACCTTTCTCTCCTGTTAAGGAGACTCAAGATGGCTTACAAACTCCTTTCCCATCTCTCTCCACAACAGACACCTTGCAAGGTAGGTGGGGCTGAGAGAGTTCCAAAGAACTATGACTAGCTCAAAATTACCCAGCAGAATCTAGGAGTGCTGAAACACATCTGGTTCACCAGATAAGCCTCTGCCACTCAGGTGGAGGTGTGGGGAATCAAACCCAGTTCTCCAGATTAGAACCCACCTGCTCTTAACCACTACACCACACTACACCACCTGATCTTAACCACTACACCACACTGACTCTCAAGTCTTACGTAAGGAAATTTCACTGAAATGTGAAATTTCTCTTATCTCTTAGAACTTTTGATAGCTATTTTTTTCTGCATGAGCAAAGCTGTGGAAAAAACTTTTTGCTTACCACATTAAAATTGCTTCCGGGTTTTAATCTTGTCACATGCTACCATTTTGCCATCACTAGTTTAAAGAAAGTAAGGAAAGCACACTTGCTTTAACCTCTTTTTCTCCCATATGATGTTTTCTGCCTGAGGCTCGCATCTGTAAGTGCTGTCGGGGCCAATTCTCGCAATCATTCTGGCATGTTGTAATATGCGTTAATGTGCTCATGGTGATTGTTGAATGTGTGCTGAAGTGATTATCTGCTTGCTTCCCTGTGAGCATGGGTCATGGATCACCTGTGCTCATGTTGAAGCACCTAAATGACTACTTCAGCACAGTCTACAATTGCAACAAACTCAGTAATGTACCTTATAACATGCCAGCTTGGGCATGTTAATTGGTGCTTACACTTGAATGCTGAGGAACAGTGTCGTGGAATAGTATGTCAGGCTTGCATACTGGAATGCTAGCAAAGCCAAAGTCCGAAAACATGAGCATACAGGTGAGAAAAAGCAATATTTCAAATGTACTAGGCATAAGGTCTCCTTTTCAGTGTAATTAGGTTCTGCATTGAGTATTATTTTTGGTGGAGTGCTAGAACTTAAAGTGACAGACCAGTTAGCTAAGTCAATGCCAAGGATACACATTTGCAGCTGGGGACACTGATGCTTATGCAATAAGACAAGACATGAAGAAGGTCAGTGTGTCATCAGAGCCTGCCAGGCAATTATATTAAGAACAAAGCTAAAGGTCAAGTGACTCTAAGTATATTGTTGAAGGCTTTCACTGCTGAAATCAACTGGTTGTTGTGGGTTTTCTGGGCTATGTGGCAGTGGTTTGGTAGTTTTTGCTACAGCCATAGATGTGGGCGAAATGTTAGGAGCAAAATCTACCAGATCATGGGCACACAGCCTGGAAAACCCACAACAACCAGGTGACTCTACATTTCAGTAGTGTTTACCTGGTCCTGAAGATATGAACTTTGTATCCCCCTTCTGGTTGTGGAATTCCTGGATCCAGTTAAGTTTGTTGGCCACATTCTGAGATCACTGCAGCAAAAGTCCTTACAAAATACATTCTAATAGGGTGGTGACAGACTAGGAAAAAGATATTGAAGTAATGCTAGATAGTTCTGGAAAAATGGTGACCCTCTGTATGACTTTGTTAGGAAAGAGACTGGAAACCAAACAATTTTATAGGCTTTGTTAGGAAAGAGTCTGGAAACAAAACAACCAGCACCATAATGCCTTTGTATTTAGAGTAACCTGAACAATTCTGGCCATGCCTCAAAAAGGATATTATAGCATAAGGAATTATAAAGGGGGAGGAATTTTGGTCTTTTTCATTTAAAGAATAAACTAAGGAGGGACATGACAAATGCTAATAATTTCTCACTCCTATAATACTAGAATTCTTGATCATCCAATGAAGCACATGGAGATAGATTGAGGAACAAAAGGGAGTACTTGTTCACTGTAAGAGAAATTAATATTTGATGAATTTGCTTCCACAGGGTATGATGACAAACTGATGGTCCATGTTCAGATGCAATACCTAGTGTGGAGCAACAACCTTTTGGTATGTCTTCTCTAACAAAGTTATCTCACCTTATCTGTCAGTTATAAACCTACTTCCTAGAGACAAAGACTGACTATCATAATAAGATTCCATCTACTTGATTTGTCTACCTGTCTCTTCTATTTTCTCATTTTCACAACTTCTAAATACCAGTGGGCATTCTGACTACTTCATAACACAAGATTCAATCCCCAAAAAATGAGAGGGATTTACTACAAGTATATGTTATGCTTAGTTGATTCTTTTTTTGATACAGCATAGCATATTTATATGAACTTGGTGAAGATAGCAAGACTTTTAATTGTTTTTTTTTATTTAATTCAAAGCTCATGGCACAGTGGATTAGCAACAATTAGGTTTGCCAACCTCCAGGTGGTACCTGGAGATCTCCTCCTATTACAGTTGCTCTCCAGGTGACCAAGATCAATTCTCCTGTTGAAAATGGTTGCTAGGGCATTATACCCTGTGGAAATCCCTCTCTTCCTCAAACTCCATCCTAACCAGGATCTCCCCCCCCCCCAAAAAAAAATATCTCCAAGTATTTCCCAACCCAGAACTGGCAACGTGAGTGATAATCCTTTTAATGTATTCCTTTTTAATGTTTCCTTTCTTATCTGCCTGCATTTTCTGGGTTTTCCTGATATTTGCTTTATGGATTCTGTATACTCGGGGCTTTTTTTGTGATGGTACTTCCTGTACTGACCCTTGGCACCTTTTTGTCAGGGCTTTCCCAAGTCCTAAGGAGGGAATTAGTGGAAATCAGTGCAACCTCATATGAGTACTGACTCTTTATTATTGTTTTTACCAAAAAGCACTGAATATACTTGGTTTTATGCTACTTGGATGATGGTTTTAGGAGGATAGATGATAAGATCAGAAAGACCTGTGTGTTAAATAAGAAATATGGCTGCAGGCTTCAAATTAATTTGGCTGCAGTCAGCGTTCAACCATATATCGTTATCAATCTGAGCTATATGGTGATGAGTTCGGCCACTGATTACTGTAACTCAGTGTATCCTTCATGAAAAATAGAACAACAGTGCTTGGCAATGCTTCTTAATGGTTGTAGATATCTCCCTTAATATACCTTAAAGCCACACTCAGGACTAAAAGAAATGATCCTCACACACACCCCTAGTAGAAAGGAGGATGCAAGTGTTTATGGGTCACACTGTGCCATGGAGAGAAATGCATTTTACTGTGACATCCCTCTGAAGATGCCAAACACAGATGCAGGTGTAACGTTAGAAGCAAAAACTACCAGAACACAGCCACACCACAACCCACCACAGCTAGTTGATTCCAGCCATGAAAGCCTTCAACAATGTATTATGTATGGATTGTCTGTTTGAAAAGAACTGGTGTTTTCAGATGGGAAAAGAAGAAACAGAGATAGAGAGATGCTGATAGCCACTGACGAGGAGTGAACAGAAGCATCTTGTGGGCACAGGATTCCTGTGTTCTCCCTGTCTGACATGGACTAGTGGATTTTTTGCCCTGTAACAGTGCTTCTGTGCCATACCTGTGTAACTGTAAGTTCTACCAGAATGCTAGAAGTCTCAAGTGCTTTCTTCTCCAAAGGGAAGCAACCTGGGTGAACACTGGCCCCTGGGACTTCTTAATTCTCAGCCAAGTGATGCAAGCTTAATATTTTAAAGTACTGACAATGCACCCTTGTGAAGTTCCAATGGGGAAACTGGTTAACCTACTCATCTTTGTGTGCGAATTGTGTATGGCAACTAGTGCTCCAGGACTTGGCTAGCATATGAGAGGAATATGGGCTGGAAGAGACCAGTACTTTAGTGCATGCAACAGGTTTTTTTTTAAAAACCAGCTTTCTAAACCTCAGCAAAATCCAGCCATGTCCTCTCTCAAAAGTCTTTGCATCTTGGCAGGATGACACACCAAAACATTAAAAAGTTCTGATATATGACCCTCTGTCCCCTTTGCATCATAGTGTGGTATAGTGGAACCAAAAGAGAACATTTTGGGATATAATGTTTTAAAGGTCTCCTGCTGCTGCTTGGCAACCTGGAGAAAGCTATGTCATTAAGATATAATAAAACTGCAATTAGAATTCTCTGTTGCTTTCCCACTAATCTTATTTTAGCTGAATATTAAAATTTCATGTCTTGGGAGAGCCAGCTGTGAAGAAAAAAAATGGGCAGCTTATGGAAATAATGTCTTTTCCCCGTAAGGGTTAACTACCACATGCTCTGGTCATGTTATGCCTTATATGGGCACCAGCTTGCTGAGGGATTCATCTCTGGTGGAGTAATCATCAGAAACCAGCTGACGATCAGTGAACATTTGCAAGAAGCCAAAATGAGGAACTTATTTTGCACATATTTTCACACACAACTATCCGCTGAAGATCCTGCTGCTTTGGTTTTACAAGTTCCTTTGCATATGAGTGAAAAACTGTTCATAACATGGAAGGTGTCAGGAAGAAGAGGGAATTGATCCCTGAAGCATTGCTGAAGGAGCTGGACCAACATTCCCTCATCTATTTTGTGTGTAGTTATTGGGTTGGGGCAGAATGTGAGTGGAGGTGTGCAGTGAAATGTATGCATTAAATACAGCTGCTCAGATGTGAACCAACCATACTGCATTACTTGTTGATTACATCCATCAGCTCATAGCCAACCTAGATGTGATGGCATCTTCATAGCCACCAGGGGACATTACAACCGATTTTAAAGACATTTAAAAATTCCGCGAGGGCCTGATTTTGGTCAGGCCAACAGCATGACTCTCTTGTTTACCCTCCTATGCGTTTCAGGTCACAGAACAGCTACAGGGGAGGTAAGCTATGGCTATTTCACTGCTTGATAAGGCATGGAGGAGGGGGGACCACGACAACCTCAGCTTGTCACAGTGCTGCTGTCTGATCAGAACTGGATCCATGAGGCATTTTAAAATTACTTTAAAATGGCAGTTCTGTCACTGTGTTGCCCATGAAGATGCTTGGCTTTGAGTCTCAACATACAGAGGTGACCCTATAGCCCTGTTCACTTGTTGCAGTGAACATATGGACACACTTCTTAATCAAAACCAGGGACCATCACCTGGACAAATTTGGGGTTTGTATCATATGTTCAGCTATACATGCACTGCAAATAACATGAGAATTGCCCAATGCACACATTAAAAAACGTCAAGTGTATTGTATGTTCATTCATGACATGACAACAGATCTCACGAGACACCCTTTTCAATACATTGAACCATGAGGAAAAAGTGAGGCATAAATGTTTTTATAAACAAACAAACAAGCAAACAAGCAAATAAAATGTCCAAATGTGGTGCTCAAATTAGTTTTTAAAAAAATAATTAGGTGGTACTAAAGCTAGATTGAGATGAAAAAAACACACTATATGTGCTAGCTGATAATGAAAATACTGGCACAGTGTAAGGACTTTTGGCTGATTGTTGCTCTGCCCCTCCCCCCCGTCAGAATGGAGGCAATGTCCTTTGCCATCTCAGTGATGTCATTTGTAGCCAAACATAATTGACTACAAAGTCCCTCAATCTCATCATGTTAGGTATATGTTAGGTATAATTAGGTTAGGCTAACAATTAGTGCTGAAGGAGAAGCTCCACCCCCCCCCCCTCTGCTTATGGGTCCCTCTCTGATACAGACCCGTATACCATTGGGACCCATTCTTTTTCTGGGGAGGGTTGTATATGGACTCGTGGGGCTACTGTTTTAGAATTTAATTATTTTATCCTATGTTTTATATATGATTTTATGCTGTTCTCCGCCCTGAGCCCTTCGGGGATAGGGCGGTATACCAAATTCAATAAATAAATAAATACATACATACATACATACATACATACATAAAATGTAGGTTGTTCAAGGAATCATTCTCTTACCCCATCCTAAAATGGGGTCTCTCTCTCTCTCTCTCTCTCTCTCTCTCTCTCTCTCTCTCTCTCACACACACACACACACACACACACACACACACACACACACACACTCATTAATCTTGTGGAAATTTGGCAGAGAACCAATAAAAAAGTAATTGAGTTCTTACGTTCTTGCAATGTAATATTGGTGTTCATACAGAAACAATCGTATTGCATGGGATGCAGGTGTTTGAAATTTGTCTGAAAAGGATCTGTCATTTAGTCATCTTGTTGAAAGAGTCATCACCTGGCTTCAGTAAAACAGAATGAAGCACGCCAACAAATAGGTCTGACCCCTGTCCAATATCCTACCTGTCCGATCCCTGTTCCTGGGCTACCTGTCAGTGAAAATCCTGAGGCCCGCAGCTCTCCCTTGCTGCCTGTCTTTTCATTTCAATGAGTATGAAGCGGGGGAATGTGGGCTCTTGGACAGAGTCTGGACAGTCACCCACCCTGCCAACTTATTAGCATATTAAAGTAATGAATTATTTTTTATTTGTTTAAAACATTTCTGTGCCATCTTTTCACCCAAATAGAGACCCCCAGATGGCAAACATCAAATCTTAACACATTTAAAACATTTAAAATGAATGGGATATACAATTATTTAATTTAAAAAAATAAAATTTGGTGTAACACCAAAAACAAGGCAGAGGTTTTAAAGGTCGGTACCGGCACCCTGGATTGGATCTAGAAGCAAATTGGGAGCCAGTGTAGATGGAATAAGATTAGAGAGATGTGGTCTCTGTGACCTCCTTCAGTCAGTATTCTAGCCACTGCAGTCTGTACCTGCTATAGCTTTTGGACGGTCTTCTAGGGCAATAATCTAATCTGGATGTTATCAGGGCATGAACCTTGTTCATAAAGAGTCACAGCTTGCTCACCAGCTGAAGCTGGTGAAAGGCACCTCAGCTATCACTGCCAACTTTTAATCTAACAGGTGCCTTGGGTCCAGCAGCACCTCAAGCATGAACTTGCTCTTTATGGGAGAGTATAACCCCATTTAGAACAGCTGACAACCCATTACCTGGGTCAACCTCCCCCCCCCCCCAGCCCCTCCATTTTTCAGGATTAGGATTAAGTTTTTCCATAATGTCCTGCTGGAAGTGTGTGAGAGAATTTAGTGTCATTTGCATATTGGTGGCAGCTAGGCTTGAGCAACTTATCCCCAAATTGGTAAAATTCTACTTTGGGTTATTTCAATGTCTATATCAGGAACCTTGAAAATATTCAGGTTTCCCTTCCCAAATATGGCTCCATTTGAGCCTGTGGGGAATTTTTTGGTGATTTCCATCTGTAGGGGGATGTTTTTCAACACACAGGGCCAAATTGTGCAAGGTGGTTTTGGAAAACTCTCCTGATAAGAGCATCCAAGTTTGGTGAAGTTTGGTTCATAGGGTCCAATTCTATGAGTTCCCCAAAGAGGTTGCCTCATCTCCCATTTTCCCTGATTATTTAATAGAATTGGACCCCCCCCCCCGCTTCACCACACTTGAGTGGTTCCTGTGAGGTGAGTGACCAGCAGCTGTGTGGCAAATTTGGTGTTCCTACCTGGAAGAACACCCCCACCACAGCTCCCCAAAAAATCTCCAGTACAATGCAATTGCAAGGGGAGATTCAACTATGAAGCTGTCAGATCTCCCCACAAACTTGGTAACACCAAGTGCAACCTTAAATCAAATTAAAAAGCATATAAACAGCCAACTTTTACAGAGCCAGAACTGGGGGAGAACAAGGAAAAGCAAGCTGTATAATTTGAAATTTTAAGAACTTTTAAATAACCTGGTCGAACCAGGCCAGCAGGGGACACTCCAGCTAAGCCTTTCAGCAATGTGGAAGGGGGTGGGTGGGCTTTAACCAGTCTCCCAGAGTCCACCAATAAGCCCACCAGAGAAACCCAGTCAAGGTAAATTGGGTGGGGGATGGAGAAGAAAATTCTCAGAATTGTTAAAAAATAAAACTTTGTAAATTAACCAGAAGAAACAAATGGCATTGAAAACAGCCTGAGGAGGACTAGAAATGATCAATTTTTGAGAGTAGTGAAGTGTTGATTAGGGGGGAAATTGGGAGGGGGGGGCAGTTTGCTGAAGTCCAGAGTAGCTTAGAGAATCCCTGGCAGGGAGATTTGGATGGTGGGATGGGAGTTCCAATTTGTTTCTTTCTCCTCCTCCACATTTCCTCACAGGACCTGAGCTTGCAGATCGCCTGCAAGCTATTGTGATTCTGGTGGCTGAGGAGTCCCAGGATGGGTTTGAATCATCATTGAAAACAAATCAATGGGGCACCTTTTCTTTCCTTTTTCTCAGTGTAAAGCAGCTGTTACCATAGGCCTGTTGTCTTTTTGTTTCTTGTAAAGGGAAGAGAATTCAGGTTTTTTTACTACTTGAAATGTCACTGTTGCCTGCTTGGTTTAAAAGTGCAAAATAGAGCTCTAAAAGTTTTCTGTCTGCCTGGAGACTTCTGCACAGAATATCCTTTATTATTGTCTATTGCCACAGGGTGACTCTGCTGCTCCACTGGAACTATGCTTGAAATGCATGCATCAATCTGGGAGGAAAGTATCACTACCTCCATTATTCCAGGTTGTTTTGTAGCAATCATACTTGAGTTGGAGTTCAAAAGACTCCCACAAGACGTTTCAGAGACCTGATGATGCCCCAACACATTGGTTAACAGACAAAAATAAAAAAGGGCCCACACTGAGAGCCAGTTTGGTGTAGCGGTTAAGAGTGGTGGACTCTAATCTGGAGAATGGGGTTTAATTTCCCACTTCTCCACATGAATGGTGGACTCTGTTCTGGAGAACCAGGTTTCACGCTCCACTCCTCCACATGAAACCTGCTGGATGACTTTGGGCTAGTCCAGGGGTAGGGAACCTGTGGCTCTCCAGATGTTCAGGAACTACAATTCCCATCAGCCTCTGTCAGCATGGCCAATTGGCCATGCAGGTAGGGGCTGATGGGAATTGTAGTTCCTGAACATCTGGAGAGCCACAGGTTCCCTACCCCTGGGCTAGTCACAGTTCTGTCAGAATTCTCTCAGCCCCACCTCAAAAGGTACCTGCTTGTGGTGGCAATGATGTATATAGAGGGCAGATAGAATGGGCAGACTTTGAAATGTCACAAGGGGGGTGCATTCAACAAGTTCCCCTGCCTTTCCCCATGAGGCTCCTGCACCCCCGATCACCAGCTGCTACCCATCTGCTGCTTCTGCTGGCCTCTGTTTCTGCTCCTCCATCTTCTTGCCACTTCTACCACCATTCACCTGACACGCTTTCCGCTCACTCATGGCTCCTACCACTTGTCTGCTGCTTCTGCTGCCCCCCTGGTAACTGCCATTTCTGCCACTTCTGCCATCCCCCTGGGCTTGCCCACCACGATTTGGGTGGGCACAATTTTAGTACTTGCCCTGGGTTCCATTTTCAGCAGGTACACCACTGTGTGGAAGGTGGTGGTGGGGAATGGAGCATGAGTGTAAGCCACTTTGAGGTTCCTTATGGCAGAGAAAAGTGGGGTGTAAAAACCAACTCCTCTTCTCCTAATACTTTTTAATAGCCAGGGTTGTGAAACAGGGTAATTAGGCATTCTAATGTTCATATTTCAAGCTCCAAAATCCATTTCTACTCCTACCATACTCAACTTGATTCCTGTCTGGTCCTTAGCTGCATTTCAGTACTTCAGTTTACTGTTTTTTCCCTTTGTACAGCTCTATTGATTGATCTCCTAGATTTTGAGTTTGAACAGCCTCAGATGTGTGCAGTGAGTTGCCACCTTATTAGATGTTCAGTCTGGGCATTGTAGTATATCTTTATATCTATTACATTTTGTCCTGCCCTCCCTCCAAGTAGATCAAGGCACCACAGGTGGATTTCCTTTCCTTCATTTTATCTTCACAACAATCCTTTGAGGTAGGCAAACAGATACAATGGGAGCAAGTGCCAACCAGTTGGGCACAGAAGCCTTTCCATGATGTTGCCTCCTAGCACTGATATTCCAAAGTTTTCCTGCCTCTGAATATGGAAGTTACCTGCATTCACCATGACTAGCTTGCGGCTATCACTATTACTGCAGGTAGAGAGTCCAACAGTTTCTTTACTTATTAAGTGAAGAAGTTCTTCCTTTTGTGTGTTTTAAATCCATCGGCCGTCAACTTCATTGCTCATTCCCAGTGGTGTTTAATATTATGAGAGAAGGAATAAAATGTTATCTGTATTCCAGTGGCATAGTGCCAATGGGGCACGACGTCCCAGGCGGAGCAGCAGAGGGGGCATGGCAGGGGCATGGCATTCCGGGGGCATTCTGGAACTGTGGTGGATTGTGCCACAGCAGGGGCTCAGGGTGCACCCGCTCCCCGGGTGCAGTTCTTCCTTGCTCTGTCTCTGCTGTATTCACTTTCTCTGGCCAAACTCCACACTCTATCCTCCTTGCCGCCGTCAAACTCCCCCCTCTGTCGCACTCTCCCCCACACCCCCTGCTCCCACACAACCCCCCAACAAACCTTTACTTCTTCCAAGCAGTGCTGGCTGGCAACACACTGTGGTGGGGGGGAGGTAAAGACGAGGGAGGGCACACTCCTTCCCTGGCCTTAACCCTGCCCCGGTGTGTTGCTGGCTGGTGCTGCTCAGAAGAGGAAAATGTTTGTTAAGGGTGTGTGTGTGGCAGGGGTGGTGTCAGGGTGGAGTTCAGCAATGGGGGGAGTTTGGTGGTGGCGGGGGCTGAGTGCAGGGGGAGAGAAGTGGCAGAGGCCACAAATTCTCCCCCCACGTGACCCAGGTGAATGGTGCCTGGGTTGTCTGCCCCCTTTTGTATCCCAGTTCCACCAGTAAACCCTGTTATTTAAATAGATTGATAAGGTTGTGATTCTGCTTAGGATTGCACTGTTACTAGTCCTTTTTCTGAACTCAAAAGCACCAGACTCTAACCTTTCTTCATAAAGAAGTTACTTCAACCCTATAATTGTCTAACACTAGGGCATATATATATAACAGAGGGCTATATACTCTTTCTCCAACTGCAAGTGTATAGGCAATGATCAGCAAGCCAAAATAGCAGGGTCATATAAATCCTAGAAAAGCAGCTCTGAAAGTGTAAAGCAGCAAACTCCAACAGTCATGTACATGCCCAACTTGAGTGCAGATGGCATACACAAGCACGGTTACATATCCACAGAGTTGCCCACTCTTTCTTTTTTCTGCTGGCCTTGCTATCAAAGCGTACCAATTGCCTGACATGCAAATAGAACTTTTCCCAGTTCATTTTATTTTCGCAGGAGAGAACAGAACCATCGAATCATAGAGTTGGAAGAGATCCCAAGGGCCATCAAGTCCAACCCCCTGCACACACAATCATTTCCACTGTAGACTCTGAAAAGGCCAGAGAGAGCCAGGCTGTCTCTGAAGTGCTTCTGGCATTTATGTTATTGCATAATAATTAGAAGGTTTGAGTTTGTAATCCAGAATCAGTTTTGCATCGTGGTATGGCTTGAGTGCCAAAAGAATGCAACATCAGTCTGTGAAGGGAGAAGGAGATTAAGGTTGTCCTTAGCCAGGCACACTAAGAGCATAAGTTGCCAGTGCCTCAGGGTTCTTTGAGCAGCAAACCAGCTAAGAAAAGTGGTCTGATGTGCTGCTACCTGGCATGTGTGGAGCGGATTGTATGCCCCTGGGTTACACTATCAAATTGGGGTCTGGGAGACCCAAGTCAAATCTTCCCTTTGCCATGAAAATCACTGTGGGACGTTAAACCAATAATTTTCTCTCAGCCTACTGGATAGGCCAGGTCTCCCACTGTAAACCTCTCATCGCACTTTCTCCACCCCCATTCTTTGCCTGCACCTCTAAAGCTGGCAAGAGAAAAAGGGGGCCATGGCCAGTGAGCTATGTCACTTCCAACAAAAACCAGTACTGATATCATTAAACTGGGAGTGACACTCTAGAATTCATCCTGACCTCTACAGTTTAACCATAGCATTATGGATAAATCCTAGACCTTTAATCCTGATGCAGTGATATCACTTGTGGTTTTCACCAAAGCTGACATCACACACCTGTGCAATGACAGCACACCTATCCCTGCCCACCCCAATTTGCCCCAGAGTTGCCAGTTGCAACAGTCTACTCTACTTCATAGAGATGTTGGTAGGTTAAAATGGGGAATAGAAAACTAAGTACACTGTTTTGAGCTCTGTGAAGGAAGGGTGTGATTAAAATGTACTGGATACATAAAAGTCGTAAAGATAGAGAAAAGACTTTTCTGTTCTGGCAGTTTCAGATTTAGTCACGTCTCTGCCAGCTATTGTGAAACTGAGATGTGGCTGAAGTATTGTAGGCCACAGTTCAGAGATAAGTACATATCATCTGCTGCTGAGACCTTGCTGGTAGTCTAACTCAGGCCCATTGTGTGAGGGGGTTCAAAAACTCAGAGCTGGGAATCCTGTGGGTATCTCCTCCCCCTTGCTTTATGTGATGATCCATTCCTGGGAACCATTTGTACCAAACATTTATTTATACACACAAAAGTCTACTTCCGCCCATGTACGATTTCACCCTCTTGTAGAATTGTTATTGTCTGGCATCCAGCCCCTGTTTTTCTCCTAATAAGCAGAAGGGGCTGCTGCCACAACCATATCTGTTCATTCACCCTCCTTCTCTTCCTCTCCTTTTACTGAATTACTAAATGCTGTTTGACATCTCAGCCCCTTCTCAGTATCCCCCCCCCCCCCACAACATCCCTAATAACCGTAAGCATCACATTGATAAAGGAGCTTCTGGTCCATGAGGTCATGACAGGACAATATGGCTGACTGCAACATGCACCGCAGAGGTTCATAATGTTCCATTGTTTATAGGAACTGAAAGGAAAAGAATAAAATCAATAAAATATTCAAAGCTTTCACATTATAAGCTGTAGCAAAACTTTTCACCAAATGTTTACTGTACAATAAATTCTATTAAAAAGCCCAAGCTTGCATGGTGGGGGAGGGAGAGGGGGGGCTGGAATGCTGTCATTTTAATTGCAATGGCATAAATATTTGATATTCAGTAAATTAGATCTGTAGCTACGAAAACATTCTTGCAAATGGATTTTTACCTGTAGCACAGTGCCATTAGCGGGGAAAAAGTCAGCACAGCCTCCGGGCCTGTAATTAACTCAACCCAAGCAGAACTAAACATTTTTGACAGTTTTCCTAGTCTGGAATTAACTGTCATAGCAGAGAATGAAAGAAACTGCATTGTCACATTATGTTTACGTAAAGTCTGTAAAATGCTGCGTTTTGTATTTTTGTTTTGTTAAACTCTAGGTTTCATGCCCCATTATTATTTTTTTACATCATTAGAGATGAGCTTTAAATAAC
This sequence comes from Sphaerodactylus townsendi, assembly GCF_021028975.2. Lineage (NCBI taxonomy): Eukaryota > Metazoa > Chordata > Lepidosauria > Squamata > Sphaerodactylidae > Sphaerodactylus > Sphaerodactylus townsendi. The sequence continues at coordinate 101,071,339 of NC_059429.1, forward strand.
TAATGATGTATGTTCTATTTTCAAACTAGAATAGAAGCCTTTGGAAACATAAAGGGAAAGGCATTAGCTCTACTAATTCACCCCCTCCCCCATAATAAAGGCTGATATGTTGCACACTGATATAAATCACAATGCAGTGACATTTGAAGACATTAAAAACTGTGTATTTTCCTGTCTGGATCAAGATTCTACAGTAATAAGCAGTTTGGCTAGCCAGTGTCTGTCTATCTTTTTTGGATTGTAGGTTCCTTTTTTCCCCCTGTTTATGAAAATAACTGTCACTCTACTGGAATGCAAACCCTGGAGGGCAAATCTGCTTAACGCTTCTCTGAAAGCTACTTATTATCCCGTAGCTAAGAGGAAACCAGAACAATAGTAATTGAAGAGATGTACAGGGCACCACTTCCTGGCATTTTGTCCTAGAAATGATTTTACATGGAAGGGGGTGTGTATGAATGAAAGGGTTTACATGTAGCTCAGAGAGGTGAGGATGCTACTCAGCCATCCTTCCCACAGCAGAGCATGGCAATCACAATATGATCACATTGACAGCCGTTGCTGGCCATGATCCACTAGGAATGTCTCCAACACAGTGGCCCACTGAAGTGAATAATAGCTAACCCTGCCTGGGAAGTTCCTGGAGATTTATCTGTGCTGCTTTGTTAGGGTGGAGTAGAGGGAAGAGGGAACTTAGCAGGGATGTGATGCCACAGAGTCCATCCATGAAAGCTTCCATTTCCTCCATGGGAACTGATCTCTGGAGCCCCAAGCCCCATTGCAAAGTTGATAATAGCAATTCCAAATGATTACATAGACCATTTGTTTGTTTGTTTGTTTGTTTATATGTACATATGTACGTACATTGGGGTGGAGCGAGGGGGAACTGCGCCCAGGGCACGCCTGTGTCCTCCACCCCGCCATGTCCCTGCCCCGGAATGCACCACCCCTGAACAGGCATGCGCCTGGGGCATTGCGCCCCACCCCATCCCTTGGTGCTACACCACTAATGTACATACATACAAAATTTGTGCACCACCTTTCTGCCCAGTCTGTGTTCCCAAGGCAGTGAAGAGTTAAAATATTATTAAAACATATCATTAAAAGAATTCGTAAACATAATTAAAATCAGAAATAAAACATATATTTAAAAGCACATAAAACTGAAGTTAAAACATAGTACAAGAAGGAGGAGTCATTGAGGGAATACCCCCCCCCCAAAAAAAAACAACAACCTTTACCTGCTGGCCGAAGACTATGACAGAAGGGACAGACAAATATCCTCTGGTGAGGAAGCATTGCATAGTTTTGTTGGCACCACAGCTGAGAAAGTCCTCTCTTGGGATGCCACCCATTCAGTCTCAGAAGGCAGGGACACTTGAAAGGCCTCAGAATCCATCCATCCATCCATCCATCCATCCATCCATCCATCCATCCATCCATCCATCCATCCATCCATCCATCCATCCATCCATCCATCCATCCATCCATCCATCCATCCATCCATCCATCCATCCATCCATCCATCCATCCATCCATCCATCCATCCACACAGAAGATTTGTTTGTTTGTTTATTTATTTATTTAGAGAATGATAGCTGATCTCCAGATCGGTTCTGTGGGAGAAAATGGCAGCTTTGGAGGGCGGACTCTATGGCATTATCCCGTGCTGAGGTATTTCCTCTTCCCAATCTTGCCCTCCCCAGGCTCCACCCCCAGTTCTCCAGAATGATTTCACATCTGGAATGAGGTTTGACCCAGGGGTTTCTGACATCACTGCTCACAGGTTTAGCTATTTATTTACATAACAGATGTTACAGTTTCTCCACTGCCAACCCCTATTTGTTTCAATGACATTCTGGTGGAAGATGTTTATGGCAATTTGTAGTAGGCTAGTAAAGCAAATACCAGTATGAATTTGAAAAAACAACATCACCTATCTATAATTCTGAAGAATTGTATCCTAATATCTCACTATCTACAGAACCAAAACTAATGTATGTTTTTATCTCACCCAGACTGCCAAGAAAGAGGTGAAAAAGTCAGGAGACTTGAAGTGGCTCCAGCCTCACTAATGCAATGTCCTTCTTGGGAATGAAGCATGTGGTTTTAGTCCAAGCAGCGATACCTGCCTTTCCCAAAGCATTTGCACAGCCAATCAAAGGCCCTTTCTGCACATGCAGAATAATGCACTTTCAATCCATTTTCAGTGCACTTTGCAGCTGGATTTTACTGTGTGAAATAGCAAAATCCACTTGCAAACAATTGTGAAAGTGGATTGAAAGTGCATTATTCTGCATGTGCAGAAGGGGCCAAAGATTCTCACTTCAGTCTAGGCATTACTTTGTAACCCATTTCAGCACAAAAGTCCATCCATTTGACCTTCATAATAAAAACATTCTCCTTTTAAATTAAGTTCATGCATTCCAGGCAAACATTAGCTTTCTGGCAGGCTAGTTCCAGCGTTTAAAGAGTATCTATGCAATTATTTCCCCTAAATTTATCAAAGGTTAACAAAGCAAGGAAAATTTGAAAGAAGGAGCCTACAAAGTGTGGGGGAGGGGAATCTAAGAGTACCCTGCTTGGGTAAGCTGTTGCAAAATCTGCTTTGCCATCATAACAGAAAAAGAACCTAACATTTAGCAGTAAAGCAAGTGACAGCAGCTGAGTGTTTAACTGCTCTTGACAATCAGTTTCAAGTGACTTCATTTTGGTTAGAAATTGCGGCCTATGCAATGGAGGACATTTTTATCTTTCTCTACTAAAATGCTTGATACTGCTGGGTACTGAATGCCAAAAGCCCTGACCGAAGGCAGTAAAAATACAAAGTACTACAATAGAGAAATGCAATACCCCACTACCAAAGGTAGGGAGGATGTACATACTGTTACTGAACCAACCAACAACCTCTCCTTCCTAATCCATTATTGCAATTAAATGCACAAGTGCACAAGAGGAAGAGATTATGAGAGATGTACACATACATGGCTATTGTAATTGCTACTATTTTCTTTTACATTCAGAAGAAGAGTATGGATTTATACACCACCTTTTTGTCCTGTAAGGAGTCTCAAAGTGGCTTATAAACTGTTTCCCCTCCTCTCCCCAAAACAAACACCTTGTGAGGGATGTCGGGCTGAGAGAGTTCAAAGAGAACTGTGACTGGCTCAAGGTCACCCAGCAGACCTCATGTTTAGGAGTGAGGAAACAAATCCTGTTCACTGGATAAGAGTCTGCTACTCATGTAGAGGAGTGGGGAATCAAATCCAGTTCTCCAGATTAGAGTCTACCACTCTTAAATACTATACCATGCTGACTCTCAGTCTCTGCCGGATTCTGCATGGGCCAAAATCACTGGTGTGGGCCCGGTAAAAACACCGTTTGGAGGGGGAACTTCCTACGGCTGCTGCCTCCAAATCGAGGCAGCGCCGCTTCCCCCCCAAATGGTGTTTTGTTGACTCACTAAATGAGCGAGTCTTTTGGAAAGCAGCAGCATCTACCCGATGCCGAGCGAACGGTACCAGGTGGAAGGTGCTGTTTTCTGGTGTGATGCTTTTTTTGCTAACTTACCTCCTCCTCCTTGCATAGCTCCGTTGGGACAAGGGGGCATGCCCTCTGCCCACAAGCTGTTGCCAGGGCCATGGGGGCGTGTCCTCTCACCCTGACGGAGCTACCCAGGGAGGAGGTAAGTTACCAAAAAAAGGCACGGAGGTGCCACCGAGGGCCGCAGCAGCACCAGGGCCATCAGCACACAAGTGTGCGAACAGCCCCAAGCCAGCACTGGTGTCATGTACACTGGCACCCCACCGCTCCTGGGGCCCGAGCAGCATCCACCACCGACTAGCAGATAAAGCCAGGAATGGATAGCACAGACTCTTAATCAGAGGGGGATGTATAAAGAGAATGCAATAATGATAGAATAGGGGTGCTGTCTGTCTGCTCCCATCTGCCACTTTAGAAAATAAATCCTTGGAAATATTATATCTGAGTATGTGTATGAAGTCAAGCATTAAAAGAAAAAAGTCAAATGCCAGTTAACACAAACCTCTGGCCATTTTACATCAACTCCTTTTTTTAAAAAATTATATTTTTATTGTTTTTCAAAATGCAGTAATGTACATAGTAATAAGTCAATGCAATATATGTGGAGAACAGATAAGAAATATGATATATATAATACATACCATGTGTCTATATCAACTCTCGTTTCCCTACAGTGGCTTCTTGCTCACAGGTGAAGCTGCCCTATGCCAAGTCAGACCATTGGTCCATTTAGCTCAATACTGGCTATTCTAACTGGCAACAGCTTTCCAGGCTCTCAGGAAGACAAAGGCCTTTTCTAATGCTGCTACCTGAGATCAGGCATTGCCATCTGGGCTGTTCTGCCGGTAAAGCTCTATTACTGAGTTATAATCTATTCCTAGCATGATAGCCAGCATGATATAATAGTTAAGAGGGTAAGACTAGAATCCAGGGAGTCCAGTTTTGCATCTCCACTCAGTCATGGCAGCTTGTTGGGTGATCTTGGTCCAGTCCCTCAGCCTAACCTATCTCACAGTATGGTTACTGTGCAAATAAAACAGAGGGGTGAATGATGTTGTAAGCTTCTTTGGGTTCCCAAGCAGGGCATAAACAAATACACTTCCCTCTAGAGAAGTCTCCTTCCGCTGTGTACCACAAACCAGCATTCAGTTCATTGTGGTGGCTGAATGGCTCAGTGTGCCGAAGTTGCTGCCCAATGAAAAGGGGTTTTAAAAAGTTAGTTTCCATGTGATATTTGTTGGTATTGAATCCAGATTGTTAAGAAGTGGTATTCACATCCACTTCAGTTGATTTAGTTGTCTAGATTTCTCTTGGTGGGAGCAGAGTTATGCCTTCTCATTTTTATGTGCATAAATTCCATTGTACTTAAAAATAATTACAACTGCAAGCTTTATTCAGTAGGTTAATCAAATACTGCTTCAGTTGATTAATTGTCACAGGCTGGTTTTAATCAGTCAAGGCAAATTTTCATCATGGTGTCTGCGGATTATGGACACATTTGTCCATTTTTTATGTTATTTTAATGCTGGTGTTGCTGCAGTAGGAATGAGAAAACATGAAAGTGTTTTTCTTTTAACACTGAGAAGCAGCTTTTGTTTATTATGCTGGAAGCTATGTATCATTTAGATGTTTGAAATTTTTTTACCAATTTTTCAAACCATTTATTAAAAGGCCGTAATTAACCAATTATGTATATTCTTTCAATGTGTTTAGGTTTCATACTCTGGTCTTGTTCTGCTAATAATTTTTATCCTAGGGAGTAAAAGCCTAACAGCACAATCCTACTGGGAGGACAGCTCAGTGTAGTTGTGGAGTCAGTGCGGGGCTGCACTGACATGTCTGTCCCCTATGTTGGTGCAAGGGGCTATCCTGCTGGTGAAGGGGGCAAAGGTGCCAGTGGCTAGCTGCCACTCAGCTAGGCAGTGGCGAGCCCCAGAAGTTAGGGCTGCCTCAGAGCTGGTGTCTGATTGGAGGGGGCAGGCTGGGGTGTTCTTGCGGGTGGAGCCAATGCTGCGGCCCAGAGCTTGGACTTACACCACCCTTCCATGGCTTTCTGGCAGTGTCTTTTAAAAAATATATATATCTCCCTCCCGGGCTACCAGAAAGCCCTTTGGAGGCAGTGGGGCAGTGCAGCCATGGCACCATCCCCAGTCACCTCAGGCTGTGGATTGGGCTGCCCATCTCCACTAAGGTCTCAGACAACTGGTTTGGGACTCCACTGTAATGTTTTGGCAACATAGTTGTTCAGCGCTATTTGTAAATAAGATTTCCATGATCAGGATGGAAAACAGATATGCAGGCCAGCGCAATGCTTGCCTTTTCGGAACCAACTCAATTAGCATTCAGTGGGAGTTATTCTTAAATAACTATGGGTAGCACTGCAGCTTCTGGTGAACAGTAGTATTTTACAGTGAGTGAGTTAATCCACCTTTCAATTTCTGTGATCAGTAAGAGATTCTTTAACTTTAATGTGTTGATATACACCTAATACTAAAAATGCAAAACTGGTATTAAGACCTGAATGAATCATATCCACTAACCTTCAGCTGCATGGATACTACTTCACACTCATTTGCCCCCAGGAAGTGTCCATTTCTAAAGTTCAACTCAATGTGGAGTTACTTCAGCCTAAACCCATGCAACTCATAGGTGTAGACTAGAGACATTCTGTATTGGATTGCACTGCTAGTGTTGTTTTAGTTTTTTTTTCCTGTTTGGCTAATGGTCAAAGACCTGGTTGGACCTCTAAAAACATATTTATTCATTTATTAATTTATGTAGAAAATATGTATGATGTCTCCCGAGATGTGCTTGAGGCAGCTCACAACTAAAATAATAAAACCAAACCAAACAACGAGATAATAAAAACAAATCATACTGATAAAAACATATTAAAAATACAATTTAAGTCAATAACCTAAATCAATCAGGCCAAGTATGTAAGTAAACCAATTCAATTTAAAACATGCCAAATAAAACCAACCAATAAAAGCAAGCCCGGCATGAAAGCTCACAAAATAGCTCAGTTTAAAATGATACTGATAAATCAATCTTCAGGTTAGGAACAGGCAATAAAATAGCTAAAAATAATTGGACCTCTTAGTTAAAACTGTATCTTATTAGTTAGAATGCCTGTCAATCTCCTACAGGAGTAGGTAGATTACAGAGAAACTAGTTTGTTCTCCATATAATCTCTTCGGCTACCACTTTAACTGGATGATCCCTATCATGTTCTCCATCATCAGTGGTCATCTTTCTAGCTAGTGTATCTTGCTGCTAGCAGTCTGCCAACCAAATTTAATAGGCATATGGTTGCTAAGACTGCAACCATGGTGTTAAGAACAATGGTAACTGTTTCTTCTGCAATCCAAATTCCATTGGAACAAGACAGAGCTGAGATTCAGCATGGAAGAAAGGGAATCTATTTTTCCTTACAATATTTTAAGAACAAAGAAGATGTTATATGCAGACAGACTCCAAAGGATTTTATCCCTAGATTTTTACAATTTTAGGAAGAAAGAAATGAAGGAGCAATAGAGGGGAATAGATATAGGCAGCCCAATCCGGAGCTCTTGGTGGATGGGGCAGGCACTGCTGTGGTTCCACCCTGCTGCCTCCAGAGGGCTTTCTAGTAGTATGGAGAGGCAAAATATAAAAAGAAATCTCCCTTCTGCTGAAAAGCTCTCCATAGGGCTCAATGGGCTTGTGCCATCCAAGTGGGTGGCATAAGCACATTCCCCGGGCCGTCGTGCATCCAGAGGCAAAGCCATGGTGGAAGCTGATTTAGATCATCTCCACTCCCGGCCTTGTCCTGAAACACTCTCACTATGCCAACAGGGCTAACAGTGGCATGGGTAAGGTGACCAGATGGTCACCTTTGTGATCCAGGATGGGGAGGCGGCCACATGCGTGCGCGGGCTTCTGGGGCTCGCCGTTTGCCGCCCTGTGACAGAGCGGCAAACGGCAAGCCCCAGAAGGCCATGCGCTCCTGCGGCCGGGCGCACGGGAGGCTGCCGCACTGCCTTGCGCCCCCAAGGCAGTGCAGCAGCCTCCCCAAAATCGGGACAATTTGTAGAACCCGCGGGACGTGGGACAAATTGTCCAAAGGCATGACGGTCCCGCTGGTCAGCCTAGGCATGGGAGGAGGTCTTTGGAAATGAGAACATATAAATGGGCGTCTGTCCAATACTGCAATGTCATTCTGGCGTGAACTCAAAACTGCCATCATCACATAGGATTCCTCTTAAAACCTTTGGGGAATCCTAGAACATGACCCCAATGCAATGATGTAACCTCTGGTTTTCTACCAGGAGGGATGACTGCAATGCCACTTTTCATATTGTCACCCCTAAAAACCTGCCAGTTCTGGGCTGGCAACACTGCATGGAGGTAAATAAAATTCCATTAAACCTGTGTTAAAGGTACAGGACATTTTTTCACCAAGTAGTTGGTAATCTTGCTATTCATATCCTTTTCTTCCTCATTCCCCCATCTCTCTCTTTAGTCTTTCTACTCTTCACCACTATTCCATGCCACTTTTGCAGCAAGTGTGCTAAATGTAATGGAAGGACAGAAATATTGTTCAGACAAAATCTGGTGATAAGACTGCAGTATTCATAGCTTAAAAGGTAACAGGTAAAAGGTAACATCTGAGATTACTATTTGGCTCCATCTGTCTTGGAGGATGTGTTTCACTTGGATAAATTAAATTGTTACCTGAAAGGTGTTTTTTTTGGGTCCCAAAAAATACTTAAGTCTTCCATTTTTCCTCTTGCATTTTTTTATTTAAATGGAACTTTATTTAAATTGTTTCATTTATTTAGATATTTATATACCCCTCTTTGCTCCCCAGTGGGTGCACAAAACTGTTTACAATCTCATTCCCTTGTCCTCCATTTTATCCACATAGCTTAAATTGAAATAGCTTAAAATGAGACAGGGGCCGTTTCCGCATGGGCCAAAAACGGCGGCCTGGGGGCGGTAAAAACGCCGCCCCCAGGCCGCTGTTCGCACAGGCGGCGCTGCTGAAACGCAGCAGCGCCAACCTGGCTGCCCTTCCCCTCCCTCAGGGCGGCGTCAGGCCGCCCTAAAATACAACCCTTTAAAGGGTTGTTTTTGAGGGAACAGAGTCTTCCCGGCGGCGCGGTGCGAACAGCACTGCCAGGAACACGCTGTTTCCCTTCCCTTTCCCACTCACCTTGTCAGCAGCGTCCTCGGCCTCTCCTCACTGTCCTCCTAATTCTGCCTCGGAGGGCAGCTGGGCGGGCTTCGGGAGGCCAGCAGGTCGGCCAACGGGGACAAGGTGAGTGGGAAAGGAGGGCAGAGGCGGCTCCATGCGAGCCACTCTGTCGCCTGTCGGGCTCTCCTGAGGCCGCCTGCACGCATTAAGGCAGGAACTGCCCGCCCCACTGCAGAATTTTTTGCTGGCGTGGGGGGCTTGGGGCCGTGTATGGAAACAGCCAGAGTGATTGGCCCAAGATCTCCCAGTGAGCTTCCATAGCAGAGTGGGGATTTGAGCCTGGGTTTCCCAGATTTTAGTCCAACACTGATCACTATACCAAGCTGGCTCCCTGCATGCCCTGGAATAAGGATGGGGTCCTTTGTGGCAGACATTTTTTTGTCAATGATCACCACCTTTTTTTTTTTTCAAAATTCCCAAACCCCCTGCAGGTTGGAGATCTTGCCTGCTGCATCAATAGTAAGCTCTGAGGTATGAATGCACACATTCCAAGGTAGTATTCTAGGTTCATTTGCAAGTTACAGGTTTCCTTCATGAGGCTCTGAGTTCAAATCCTAAAGCTTTTGTCATTCAGCATATAATATAAATATAGCTGCATACCATATATTGTTTTGTCCATAGTGAATGAGGAATGGGCTTGGGAGACAAAAGGCCTCTACTCTTTGTTAAAAGCTAGACTCATAATGATGGAAAAGTGGAACTGTTCTAATAGGGAAATGCTGAGAGAATGCAGACTCACCATGAATTTATATATTTAACTCACCCAAGCAAAATAATTATTCTTTTTAATCAAGTCTATTCAAACCTCATATTACTTTATTCTTCCATTTCAATAGTGGAATGATTAAGATTGAATCTTAAAGGAATTCTTCACAACAATAACTCCTCTTATCGCGGGAAGCAGTCTCTGCTCTGGCCTGCAAATTCTCAGTCTTTAAATATTCAGTATATCAGAAAAACTCAATTTCTCACTAGGAACAGAAAAAGGAGAGTTTGAAGGGGAAAAGAAGGGGGGAAAAAAGACCCATTACTATCTGCAAACAAATTCTAAGGGGGGAAAACCCAAGCATATATAACCAGGAGTAAATTTAGCTACAGCTACAGAATGTCAGTTTTCTGGCAGCAGCATTCTAGAGGGAAATAAAAATTATCATTTTGAAGACTCATTTATTTCTGTGCAGACTGGGCTATTTTTTAAAACTTATTTGTTGCTATTTTGTTGTCCAGTACCACATATATTGAAAAGAACGAAAGAGCACATATTTATATATCCTGTCCAAGACACATTTGTCAAGTTTCTCAATTGACGTAACAATAAAAAGGCAGGAGGATCTGGATACAGCTGGAATCTTTTGTGCTGTTGGCAGTACCTCAACTGAGAATCCAGTGGCACTTGGTTCAATTACAAACTGGAAGAAGTGGTATGATCTGAATGCAATGAACAGCATATTCGGTTTGCCAACCTCCAGATGGTTCAACCGTAATGAAAGTAGGGTAGGTTGCTCAAAGGTTCACAATCCAAGCAAGCATCTGTATGGCTAATGGTATTCTCATATCAGTGTCGTTAATATTCAATTAACACTTAAACAATTATAAATAAGCTTTTATCCTGTGTTAAACTTAACAACATAAACAATATCTTCATAGGCTTATTATTGTGTGATAATTTAAACAAAGACAACTAAATGTCAGGCCTGCACCATTCTAGGCCTGGCAGTTTACACATCCACACACCAGCTACAGATGGCCCAGCCATTATCATTGCTCAAGGCTATGGAGGCCTCCGCCTGCTTGCAATGTAACTAGTTCAATAGAGATTAGCCATTCATCCTTATCTGCCTTCCTGAAGGAGTGAACTGTCTGTCCCAAACAACGCCGCTGTTCCCGGTGTCCTTTCACATGCTGATATTATGGGAATGCGAGGGCCGGGGTGGGGCGATTCATGGGTTGAACTAAACTGTAAGGTATATACCAGGGATCAGAGAGCCAAACCCTCCAGTTTCGGCTATCTGAGCCTGGGCTGACACAGTTCCAATAAAGCTCTTGAAATCTTCCTGAGTCTTGTTGATGACTGCGGTAACAGACCCTTACATTAGTCCCTTCAATAGAAGGTATTGAGACCAGAGTGGAGTAACAGACCAGAGCCTCTGTCCTGGAGAGCCAGTTCTTATATAGCAGAGCAAAAAAGGACCTTAAGGATTTTTTGTAGTCTTTTTGGAAAATTACAAGATAATGAAGGTTTCACGAAGTCATTCAACAACCGGGGAATGACAGCCCATGTGCATATTGTTTATGTTAATTTTGACCCCTTTAACTATTTGGTTTAGATATTGTTGGAGCAGCAGCGGCGTGGTGGTTAACAGCAGGTGTACTCTAATCTGGAGGAACTGGGTTTAATTCCCTGCTCTGCCGCCTGAGCTGTAGAGGCTTATCTGGGGAATTCAGATTAGCCTGTACACTCCAACATACACCAGCTGGGTGACCTTGGGCTAGTCACAGTTCTTCTGAGCTCTCTCAGCCCCACCTACCTCACAGGGTGTTTGTTGTGAGGGGGGTGGGAGGGAAAGGAGTTTATAAGCCCCCTTTGAGTCTCCTACAGGAGAGAAAGGGGGGATATCAATCCAACTCTTCTTCTTGATGCTCAGTTTAACACAGTTTAAAAGCTTATTTATAATTGTTTAAGTGTTTACTGAATATTAGAGACACTGGTATGATATTACCATTAGCCACACAAGCCCTTGCTTGATTGTTGACCTCTAGGTCAACAATGAGCCCTTCGGGGGAGGGCGGTTTATAAACCTAATAAATAATAATAATAATAATAATAATAATAATAATAATAATAATAATAATAATAATAATAATAATAATAGGTGGTAACTGAAGATCTCATGGGATTATAACTGATCTTCAGGTGACAGAGATCAGGTCACCTGGAGAAAATGGCCACTTTGGAAGGTGGAATCTATGGCATCCTACTTCATTTAAGTTCCTCCCTGAACCCTGCCCTCCTCATACTCAGTTCCCATACACTCCAGGTAATTCCCAACTTAGAGCTGGCAACCCTAAGTATGTAAAGGAAAATCTTTCCATGGTAGCACTTTCAATTTGAAAACCCTTTCAAAGTCAGGCCTGCTGGACTTGTTTTCTGGAGTCATCAAAAGTAGTAAAAGCAGATCTTATAAAATAAGAGGGAGATTGATTGTAATACTCAATGATAGGATAATGTTAATAATGTTTATAAATATGAGATAATTTGTTGAAAATGATACTATAAAGAACTTTATTTACTATTTTAGTATGCTGAGGTAATGTAATGAAAAAGATATGAAATGGTAGGATGATAAGATGAGAAATAATCTTAATTGAATATTTGGTTCTGTTTTCTAAGTTGCCTTTAGTTAAACATTAGAACTAATGAAATATATTCAAGAAATATTGGTTTATATCTTGTATATTTGTCTCACCGTGTTTACATATGAATAATTACAATGTTATATCAAAAAATTCAATAAAAAAAGTAGCAAAAGCAGGCAATGGCATATGGGGGGGGGGGCCAAAAGGGTAGATGATCCAGGCAGCATTTGCTTGGGTCATGTGGGTGGCACATTTTCATCACCTGCCCCCACCCCTTCCCCCTATGCCCAGCCCCCGACCAAACTTCCCCTGGCTGCCCGCTGTCCCCCCTGCCAAACTCCCCCTGACCCCCACCATTATTGCCAGCCACGGCGCTGCTCAGAGGGATTGAAAAAAGCTATGGGCATTTTGACATGCAGCTAACTTTCCTCCATCCCACTGAATGGCATCTTGGCTGGCAAGATACTGGGAGCTGAGACATGGCATTGCTTGGAGGGACAGAGGAAAATTAGGTGCATTTTAAAATGGTCTTGCCCCCTGGTCGTAACCCCACCCTCAATGTGTTACCGGCTTCAGTGTGGCTTGGATGGAGCATCGAAGGAAAGGTTTGTTGAATTTTTTTTTGTTGGGGTGGGGAAAGTTTAGTGACAGGCATGGCAACGAATGCAACAGGGGGGAGGGAATTCTGCTGGGCATGGTAAGCCACTGAGAGCAGGTCCCCCCAGTCTTTTTGAGTCTGCAGGCACCTTTGGAAGTCAGTCACAGGGTGGTGGTTGCAGCCACAAAATGGCCGTCTCAGAAGGCAGAGCCAGCCACAAAATAGCTGCCATGGCTTACCTTCAGTCACACAGTGAAGTTTCCTGTGCTGTGTTGGTAGCTCCTGCCAAAGCAACATAGTTTAAAAATCTGTACAGCTAATCAAATCTCTGGTGGCTAATCAGAAGCCCTGCTGTGCAAAACCACCATTTGCCCACCTTCGAAAAAGACTCGACAGGCACCAGGAAAAGTATCAGTAGATATCACAGTGCCCATGGGCAGCATGTTGGTGTCCCATGAATAAAAACATCTTGTTGTTCCAGACCAGGGTGAGTGAGCTGAATCAAAGTGTTAGGACTTCTCCTGCATATCAAAGAGGCTCCTGGAGGTGTCTCAGTTACCTCTTTTGGTACTAGTATTAGATATTTAACTGTCCCATCCTCTGAATCTTTGAATTCTTCACCTAACAAAGAGAAGTCCATATTTTTGTCCATGACAATTATCTAGTTTGGCCCTCAGCATGAACCAGAATTATGTTTGTCCTGAGTCTAGTATATGGATTCCTTCCCACCATTCTATGGCCATATAGAATTGAAGTCCTCTAGTAAACCATCCTGCACCTTTAATCATCTATTCTGGTTTCATTCTGTCTTCAGATGCTGCAGTCTTTGCATTTCAAATTCTTAGGTCTTTTTGCAGGTGCCAACTTAAGTCCTCCTAAGCAGTCCAGATCAGCATCTTATGTACTTCACCCAAAGTAAAACCTTTCTGAACACTCACTGAGTCATCTATAGTATATTACATCCTGATTACTATGCTTACTAAAGACGAGTACCACTGAATAAACAATGAGTAATATAGGAGAAAGCAGGACTTTCTAAATCTCAGAATTTAATTTGTTAAGTAAACAGCTTTTGGAACAAGGCTCTGCCCATTATTTGATGATCTGGCAAAGTGGTTTCCAAACTGGAATAAAGTTCAATTGACTTTTAAGAGGGTTTTCCTTTATCTGGCATAGTAATGATCATTAAAAATGCACACCGCACAAAGAGATCAGGGAAGGACAGAGTTTTCTTTCTTAACTCTGGTTATCCAACACAGGTCAGATTATGAAAGATTACCAGACAGTAATGCAGAGTTAGACTGGTGAATTTGTGGGTTGCCATGCTATAACTTCTTTTATAGACAATGCTAAAGTGCTAATATTGTAGAAACTAAAATTGCAAACAAAGAACTACAATCTAATCTATAGTATGCACTTAGTACTTTCAGGCATCACGTTTAAACTACAGGGAAAGGAATAGCAAAGCCTTCCGTTGTCCTTTTTATTTTATTTTACTAATGGTCACCCTTTTTGCACTTTATGAATGGTAATTATGTATTTTCATTCCATCCTTCATCTCAGGAACTCAGAACAGTATATATGATTTTCTTCTACTTGAAGAGGGACTGTAAATCCATGGCAGACTAACAACTTTTGCTTGCAGAAGGTACCAGATTCAAACTCCCCCCCCCATCTCCAGTGTAAAAAGGAGAGGATAATATGGTTAGGGTTTGGCTGTGCAAGGGCAGGGGCATTTCTAGAGAAAACAGTGGACTTGCACCCCCCTGCCCAGGCTGCTCCCGCCGCCACTAGGGCATCGCACGCTGGAAAGACAGACAAGACACACACACAAAACCTGGGGGGATTGTTAGCACTTGGCAGCTGGCCTGGAAAGCTCAGCTGCTGAAGATTTGTACCAGGTGTCACAACCAGGGTCTTTGGGGGACCCAGGGCTCCTGGCCAGGTGAGAGCAACTTTTGGAGGGGGGCTCAAGGGATGGGGTAAAGGTAGAGAAGCAGTGAAGAAGTCTGAGCCCAGTTACTGCAGAAAGACTGCCACTGTTGCTGGTGACCATGGGCCTTTCTCTTTCCCACTGATGCTCCATGTCAGCAGAAGGGAAATGCAAGGGTGTGTGTGTGTGTGTGTGTGTGTGTGTGTGTGTGTGTTTGTTTGTTGGAGGGGGAGTTGTCCCAAAGTGGCCTGAGTGGCCCACTCTCCTCTGCCTCAGCACACTTTCTCCCTTTCCCCCACTCACGGGGGGTTTGCCTTGTCCGCCTAGGAAATCAATCACAGAACTGGCAGTGGGGGCAGCAAAAGAAGTGGAGGCAAACAGAAGCAGCAGCAGATGACAGGTGGGCAGGTGGCAGAAGTGGTGACAGGCACCCTCCCTCAACTTGTGTGAAAGAGGACATTTTTACTGCTGTTTCCAAGCAGAGCTGACAGTCCTCTTCCTGGGGAGAACACTCCCATCTCTTTTCTGCCAGAGGGCCCATGCCTGAAGCCCAGAGCCATTTCTGCGACCCACTGACTGGGGTAGAGTGGGGATGGCGGCATGTTCAGAGAGACCTGTTTGTTGGTCGGCTGTGAAAGTAGTGAGGCGGGGAAGCATGGTTAGCAAGGGCTGCTGGCAGAGCTAGGCGTCGGGCAACAGGTGCAATGGAGCTGTCTGATGCCAGAGGGCAGGCAGCAGAAGTGGTGGTGGGTAGCAGCTGTACCCCCCACATGACCCTCCCAAATGGTGTCTGGGTCATTCCCCCCCCCCCTTTCTCCCCCAAGATATGCCATTGTGCATAGACAATTGGCTCTGAGACTATCCTGTAAATTCTCTGGGTTCCTTGGGATTAAAATGCTGTCTTCCCTAGTCCTGGTCATACGTACTGTAACCAGAAACCAGATTGGAACTCAAGTACCACAGTGATTAAGTTTGCTCACCAAAAATTCTTGTCCATTGATGGTATCGTCTAAGCCAGGGGTAGGGAACCTGCGGCTCTCCAGATGTTCAGGAACTACAATTCCCATCAGCCCCTACCAGCATGGCCAATTGGCCATGCTGACAGAGGCTGATGGGAATTGTAGTTCCTGAACATCTGGAGAGCCGCAGGTTCCCTACCCCTGGTCTAAGCATATCTATACTATAGACTTAAAATCCATTTAAGTATTGCCCTTTTCCCAAGGAACTCTATGAATGTAGCTTGGTATGGAGTGCAGAGTTCGGGATCTAACAGAGAATTATATAAACCCTCACCAAAATACCTAAATAAAAGCCATTATGCTTAAAATGACATAAAGGCCAGCACATGTTTGTAGTGTAAATGTATATACCTGGCAGTGCCCTATATTTGTCATCCCTGGCAGAGCACTATATTGGTTTCGTCCTTAGGCGCTGCCAGCCCCTCCCAGCCTCAAGACCAGGTGCTACCAACAAGGTTTTTACGCTGCTGTCAGTTGATTTGTTATGCTGCATACTGAATTTTAAATGTTTTAGATATGTTTTACGTAATTTATTGGACATGATATTGTATTGTGAACCGCCTAGAACCCTTCGGGGCTAAGGCGGTCTATAAAATCAAACAAACAAACAATCAAACAAACAAATATTTCAAGAAGACAATCTTTGGCCAAATAGGAAACAGGCCACAGTTATGTATACACAGAGTTTTTTCCAAGCTTCCTCACAGCATTGATGTATGAATGTTGTCCTTCTGGTGTGTCTTTATTCTTTTTCAGGCCACCTTTGAGCTGATGTTTTCTGCTCATGTGCACCCAAAGCCTGTTTTTTTCTGTGAGGAAATTTTGCTGAATATAAAAAATGGTGCCCATTTTCACTTTTGCAGGGACCATTTCCCTGGCTGTGTCAATGAGCAGTCATTTGTGTGTGTGTGCTTTTGTTCAAAAGTCACAGTATATCCATATATTAATACATGAGATGATGATATGGCATGGCTACTCAAAAGGCTTTATTAATATTAATAGTGTGATTTTCAGTTTTTATGTTAACCCTGCTATGTACTGATCTCCATGAACAAAAACCTCCCACTACAGGGGAATTCCCTAGGGTTGAAAACTGTTCAGTAACTAAGCTTTGCAGGCATTGCAAAGTAAGAGAGCTGATTTCATATTACTTTTCTGATATTCAATCTTGTATGGAAAAGGCATATATGTAAGAATATCTGGACATTCACATCTTCGGTACTGAAATATACTGGGATGCTTTAAACTTCCATGGATATCAGTCATGGATAGGTATACATTAGATTTGAACTGTAGTGTAGGGGCCTAGTGTGTTAACTTTTAGATCTGGGACATTTTCCAAATGGAAATGAGCTCCTGAAGTTACTTTAAGCTCTAAATGTATCATCCCTTCCCTTTTTTTCACAATCCATTTCCCCTCCCCCACCCACTATTAATAGAAATGTAGCTATTTATCAAAATGTGAAGAGATAGGAAATTACATTACAGATCTCTAGCATTTCATCTAGTACTATGTTAGAATATTCATTTGTATAGTTTGTTTAGTAAGGATTATGATTGAACTGATGGTTGGTGAATCACCTGCTTTTTCCAAACCTCACAGCTTGTTGTGTTTTTTGAGTGACAGGAGGTTCAAACAAACAAACAGAATGATACAATTGGCAGGTGAGAGTTGACAGTTGGGAAATGACAGTCAAAAACTGGCAGAGGTGAACACCCTGGGTGGAAGAAACATAATGTTGTGTAAGATCACAAAGGATCTTACATGAGGGAAATTGAGCATTAGGGTTGGCAGTTCGGTTCGGCCGACCCGCAGGGTCGGCCGAGCCATGTGGTGTTCGGGGGAGGGTTGGGCACTGCTTACCTGAGCCTGCACCCTCCGGAGTTCGGAGCGGCAGTTCACTTGAACCGTGTTGGCCCGAGCCGGGGAAAATACCCCATGCGGCACGCACAAGTCAAGCCCTGCAAGGGCAGCCCGGCTGGGATCCCCCACAAAAAGAGGAAAAAACCGCGTGTGAGACTAGCCCTGCAAGGGCAGTGCAAGCGGGATCCCCCCAAAAGAAAAAAACCGCGCGCGAGACTAGCCCTGCAAGGGCAGTGCAAGCGGGATCCCCCCAAAAGAAAAACACAGCGCGCGAGACTAGCCCTGCAAGGGCAGTGCAAGCGGGATCCCCCAAAAGAAAAAAACCGCGTGTGAAACAAGCCCTTGCAGTGCGAGCGGGATCCCCCAAAAGAAAAAAATTGCAGGCGAAACAAGCCCTGTAAGGGCAGTGCGGGCGAGATCCCCCCGCAAAAGAAAAAACACACACAACACAAGCCCTGCAAGGGCAGTACAGGCGGGACCCCCCACCCCCACAAAGAAAAACGTGCGGAAGATCGGGACACACACACTCCATTCATAAAAAAAACACAAGCAGGGGAAGGGAAAACGGGAAACTCCACACCTAGCCGGCAAGAATGGGGGGGGGGGAGACACACACACACACCCCTCTGGCGTCCCACTCCATCCCCCCCACCAAATAACCCCCCTCCACCCCAAAAATCCTTCAGGCACACTCCATTCATTCATAAAAAAAACACAAGCAGGGGAAGGGAAAACGGGAAACTCCACACCTAGCTGGCAAGAATGTGGGGGGGAGACACACACACACACACACCCCTCCGGCGCCCCACTCCATCCCCCCACCAAATAAGCCCCCTCCACCCCCAAAATAGACTGCACTCACCCACTTGCTGCTGCTTCCAGCATAACTGAATGAAGTCAAAGAGAACAGTAGCAGGCCAGCCCAGCACAGGGCTGCCCTACGGCACTACTGCTGAAGAACTGCTGGAAAATACAACCAGAACAATGAATCCCCTCCAAATTTCTAGGGGTGCCTCTGGGGGCGTATTTCTGGACCTATCTGCACCAAAATTTCAGGGTATCCTTAGAAGACTCTCATTATGATACCCTCCATGTTTGGTGCAGTTTGGTTTAGGGGGGACAAAGTTGTGGACCCTCAAATGGGTAGCCCCATCCACTATTTGCTCCCATTGGAAACAATGGGGGATAGGGGCACCCCCTTTGTGGGTCCATAACTCTGTACCCCCTAAACCAAACTGCACCAAACTTGGGGGATATCATCATGAGAGTCTCCTAAAGACACCCTGAAATTTTGGTGCCAATACCTCTAAAAATGCACCCCCTGCAGGCCAAAACGCAAAAAACAGCCAAAAAAATAAAAACGCATCCGAGAATCTCGGATGACAATGCAAGTTCGGGTGTATCCGAGCCTGACAGGCTCCGAATTTGGCGGATCCGACCCCATACACCCGAACTAAGCCCGAACCCGAACTGGGGCCGAATTTTTTCCCCCTCTACCAACCTTATTGAGCATCCTCCCCTAAGGAAAATAGCTCCAAATAGAGTGATCCCTAAATAGTTTTAAGGAAGAAAACTGGAAAATTGTGAGTTTTGTTCCTGATTCCACCACCTTTAGAAATATTGTTTCAAAGAAGCTTATTTCTGTCAAGTAAGCAGTGACTACCAAGTGTTCAGTCTCCCAAAACTAACAAACACCTATCTGTGAAACTTATCAGCTACATTATGAATACAAAATATCTGCTGTATATAATTTTCCTAAGTTTCTTCATTCTTGTGTTACCTTTGAAAATTTCTCTTCAAAAGCCTCCATGACAACCTGACTTCACCATTTCCTCAAAAGAGAAAAATAAGAGTTTTGAGTTCTCTTGTGCTATATTCTGACTTAAAGCAAATAAATGTTCAAAGTGTGGGCCTGAAAAACAAGAGGCAGGTCATAAGTCCCTGAAAGCATGGGGGAGGGAGGGAATCATATATCCATAATAGCAGTCATTGCATAACATCAAACAGTGGAAGTCAATTGTCTGAATGGTAGCGATGGAGCTGAATTCCATAATCCAGGGGCCCACCTGTGTTGAATCTGTGGCTGAATTTTGAGAACAGATAGCAGACATGACAACAACATCGCTGCTTGGGCAGGGGGTGAGAACAAACCCAAATTGGCTGTCATGGGGACCCAGTGCTGCAAGATGATATAGGTTCCAAGCCAAGGTGTTTCCAAATAAGTGCTTCCTGAAGACACAAAGATGATGCCTCCTGGACATTTCCTACTTTAGTAAAATGGAAGAAAATCATGCTTTGTTTTTTTACTTTGAGGAAGAGATTTGGGAGAGATAGAAGTGGGTACCAAGAGAGTGACAAGTGGATACCAAGAAATATATTGCTGGGGTAGCACAGCACCCACATGAACCATATTGGGGCTCATTGCCATATCTGATGGTTCATGCGAATATGTCAATATTCTATTAAAATCTTGGAATGATTCATCCAGTATCTCAGAAGAGTCTAATCTTTGGAGAAAGCTCATTTGCAAACAAGTGGATATTCCATATAGCAGAACTAGGACTGTAGGAGCTCCTATATCTTTTAATACCACACCTGAAACTTTATCCCATCCCTTTGTAATCCCACAGAAGCAGTTTGCAGTCTTTCATTTGCAACCCCCCCCCCCCTTGTCAAAAGTATATGCCCAAAGGAATAGTCAGATGCTTTCTTCCAAACTCACTCCCATTTGTCTGCAAGTTCAAGAGATGCTCTTCTGATCTGGTTAGTGTCTCACTCTTTTTCTAGTTAACATCATATAATCAAGAAAGGAGACATGAGCACCAAGGAGAGACCTATCTCTTCCTCCTCCCAGCTGTGCTAATTTGTTTTGTTACAATAGTACTCACATTCAAGTTTCATGAAAGTCATTGGGTTCCAGTGATTGCATTCGCAATCACAGTTATATAAATTGTACTAAGGAAGATAAGAGATATGTTTTTTATAAAGAGTGAATCAGTGTGACAGAGCATGTGAGCGTTTGTACCACACAGATGGCCCAGGCAAGACACAAGAGCTCAAATGCAAGCTCAATATACTGTGTATCAGATGTTGCTGACTGGATTTAGCCTCTAAACATCTGCTTGTATGCAGGCTGCCAGAAAGGTTTGTATCAAGGCATATACTATTTTGGAGAGAAGCTAAGAAGTAGGAAGAGGATTAATTCAAATGGTATTCATGCCTTTAAGCCAATCCCACAGCCGTGACCCTTTCCAGCACCATCCTATACTCTTGCTTACATGGCCAATTTCTCTCCAGAGCAAATTCTCAGGGTGATCACTAAGAGGATGCCCACCATCTTGACTGGGGCACTGCAAGTGTGCAATTCTGTATACGTTAAAAACAAGGCAATGGCACCAGCCATGACAGAAACAAGAAGAAATTACCCAAAGGTGCTATAGAAAGATGGTTCTATTTTTAAATGGTACATAGAGAGCCAGAAAATAAGCGGAAAAAAGAAATCCAAGTTTTCCTTGAAAGACCAGGAAAACCAGCCCTACTGGAAAGAGTAGAAACTTGAAATGAGCCAGGTTCTTTGGAAAACAAAAGTAGGATAACAGCTACTTTGGATAAAAGTAGCAATGTTGAATTCCACCCCCCCCCCCTTTCTTCTCTCCAGTGGCAGCCTACAGAGCAGAATTAAAATGTTCAAGACCTACAGCCTTGGAAGCCAAAGAAAGTTTACCATTACTGATTTCAGTTGCCTTAACATGGCTGCCAAAACACTGATTGTAAGTAGGGTTGGCAACCTTCTGATGGTGGCTGGGGAGCTCCTGAGATTACAACCGGTCTCCAAATGAGCGATTGGTTCACCTGGAGAAAATGGCCACTTTTCAAAATGATTCTGTGGTGCCGTTCCTCATCGAAGTCTCTCCCCTCCCCCAAACCATGCTGTCCTCAGGCTCCATGCCCTAAATCTCTAGGCACTTCCCAACCTGGATCAGGCAATCCTAATTGTTAGGCATGAAATTTTTCAGGGAAGAGTTTAAAAACATATAAGCAAACCAGTTAGAATGAGAAATACTACTCAACTATGAAGCCAGGTCTGTAGGATCTATTTCCTCAAAATTCCAGCAAGAAACAGGGTGGCAGTGGGCTTGGAAGTGCTAAGACACACTTTCAACAATTTGTACAGAATAACCTTCTACTATGTCTTTGAAATGGTAAGTAGTGCAGGTTTATGAATCAAGTGCTCATAATAAAGGATTATTTTGTTTTTCCTTCTCTGAACACTGGGGAGTTTAGAAAAGCCTTAGAGTATGTGAAGATACCTTTGAATAGATCAGAGAATCGATACATCAAGCCCAGTACACTGGTTGTGGCTCTCCCAAATCTCAAGCTGAGATTATTTCCAGCTTCCTCCCTAAGGTCCTTTGAATGAAATGTCCAAGGGATCAGACCTGGAAACTTCTGCCTTGGATAAAAGAGATTGGATTGGAGACCTGTGGTCCCTCTCTAAATGTCTGTTTATACAAAAACTCGCAGGTTGAAAAAGAATGACATTAATCACAGCCTTAAGCCAAGAACATAGAAGCCCCTATTAATAAGACATAATTAAGTGCAATCAAAAACAGAGTCACACCTCTGTAAGCCCACTGACTCTCCATAGGATTACAATGCTAGCCTGTTTTTCTGACTACAATGAGAAACTCACAGGATTGCCAACCTCCATGTGAGGCCCCAAATTAGCACTTTTCTTCACACTACACAAATCAGTTCCTCCAGGGAAAATGGGAGCTTCAGAGGGTGGACTCTAAGACATCACATCACATCCCCGATGAGCTCTCATCCCTCCGCAGAATCTACCCTTCCCAGATTCCACCTTCAAATTCCTAGGAATTTCCCAAACTGAAGTTGGCAAACCTAGATGCTGGGCATATGAAAAATATGTATCTGTGCCAAAATGTGCATAGGTTAAAAACTATGTCCTTATGATACAGGGACACACAGAACCTTGAAAAGGAGGCACATTTTGTACATCCAGTGACAGTGAAAGTAGCCCTCATTATAAACATGAATAGCACTAGATGAAAGCTGTTTTTTCAATGTGCTATTTTTTATTTGCTGTGGGTTGATTGGTTGATATGCGTAGGACTTAAGGAGTAACTGTTTTGAGGAGCTTACAATTTGACATGGGTGAGACTATGAAGGGAAGGGGGGAAATGGATAAGTAGGCAGACAAAGGAAAATGTATCAATTTCTGTTAAAAATACTATGCTTGGTTGCTGTAGGGGATGTCTACCAAATGATAAGCTGCCGTATCCCATTTTAAAATTCCAGCTTCTAGAAGTTTCAATAGAAGGTGGAGGAAGAGAGAGAAGGTCAAGATGCCAGCTCATATTACTCTAGTAGGTGAAGTCTTGATATCCTGCGCATACTGTGTATACTTCCATCAAGTTGCAGTTGATTTCTGATGACCCCCAAAAGGGGTTTTCAAGGCAAGTGAGAAGCAGAGGTGGTTTTCTATTGCCTTCCTCTGCAGAGTTTTCTTTGTTGGTCTCCCTTCCAAGCATCAACCCTGCTTAGCTTCTGAGCTCTAATGAGAGTGGGCTATACCATGTTTCCTTCCCTTATGTCTTGATAACCTACCTTACCTCAGTTGGCTAGTACATATTTTAAAGCTATATTCAGAGAGTCATGTGCATGTTCCAATGCACATAAACATAATGCCTAGTCCACATTCAAACCTCATTCTAAATCCACAAGACTGTCCACCATACTGAGAAGAGCTACTCATGAAAACCTTATCAAAACAGTGCTAGGACTGATTCCTCCTTATGAAGTGCCCTGAAACCACTGGCGTAATGCCCATTGGGCAAGGTAGGCAGCTGCCCAGGGCATCACCTTGTGGGGGGCATCAAAATGCTGGGTTCGTTTTTGGGTATTTTAGTGGTTTTCCATTTTTGGCCTGCAGGGGGCGCAGTTTTTAGGCTAGTGCAGGGGTAGGGAACCTGCGGCTCTCCAGATGTTCAGGAACTACCAATTGGCCATGCTGGTAGGGGCTGATGGGAATTGTAGTTCCTGAACATCTGGAGAGCCGCAGGTTCCCTACCCCTGGGCTAGCAGCACCAAGGATTCAGAGTATCATCAGGAGACTGTCCTTATGCTGCTCCCCAAGTTTGGTGAGGTTTGGTTCAGGGAGTCCAAAGTTATGGACTCCCAAAGGGGGTGCCCCATCTCCCATTGTTTCCAATGGGAGCTAATAGGAGATGGGGGCTACAGTTCTGAGGGTCCATAACTTTGGCCCCCCTAAACCAAACTGCACCAAACCTGGGGGGTATCATTAGGGCAGTCTCCTGATGAGACCCTGAACATTTTGAGACTGTGCCTTCAGAAATGTGCCCCCCACAGCCTGCAACCCCCATTGACAGCAATGCAGAAAACTCAATGCAGAACAAAGATTCTTGGGCAAATTTCTAGGATGTTCCTGCAGGGGGTGCATTTTTGGATGTATCGGCACCAAAATTTCAGAATATCATCTGGAGATGATGGCACCCCCCAAGTTTCATGCAGTTTGGTTCAGGGGGGCCAAAGTTATGGACCCTCAAAACTGTAGCCCCCATCTCCTATTAGCTCCCACTGGAAACAATGGGGGATGGGGCACCCCCTTTGGGAGTCCATAACTTTGGACTCCTTGGACCAAACCTCAACAAACCTGGGGAGCAGCATAAGGACAGTCTCCTGATAATATGCTGAAATTTTGGGGCTGATATATCTAAAGATGCACCCCCTGCAGGCACCAATGTCCTGGTGCAAAAAGAAATTTGGTCGTGGTGGAGTGGCCGCCCATGGGGGGGGGGGGGCATCCAACTCAGGTTTTGCCCAGGGCTACAGTTTGCCCAGGGCTGCCTCGTTACGCCCCTGCCTGAAACATTATGCTTTGCAGCACAAGGCAGCTGGAAAGTTTTTGAAAAGGTAACAGGAAGTATGATGGGTGAGGGTCACTAGTTCAAAGTCACTTAACTCTGCATTAGCAACTGCAATGATTTTATGCTTTTGTTATGTCTTTCATTTCCAAGGATTCCAGACCATTTTATAGGCCTTAATTAAATGCTATACCAAACTGTACACAGTGCGGTAATTTAACATATTCATTGAGGCACATCAACCCTCAACAGCTGCGTAAAGCAGGAAGTGAAGAAAGCTTTCCCTTGCAAAAGTGGAACAGTTATCTGCGGAAGGCACAACGTAATCGTTAGTGTTAGAAATTGCCCTGGACATTGTGCTTAACAACCTCAGGCATGGACATCTTGGTTAACAACCCATATCAGTTCAAAGTTGCCACTGGAAGTAGTTCAGTGTTATCCTTCCTTACAGCTCACATCATGTGCCTGTTCTCTTACAACTGGGGACTTTCCACTTATCCTTCAGCATAATCAGGCATTCCACAGAGGCCTCTTATTGAAATCTGACACAATGCAATGCTGTTAAGGTGTGAAAATGAACAGGAGTCCATATGGGTAAAGGTATTTGGAAGGGGTAGGAGCTGCACTTCTTAAATGTTCCAATCTACAATCCAGAATAGGAAATGCTAGACAAGCATTTTATATTTTGATAATGAGTCCCAGTTTATTTCTCTGGGGAATGGAGAATGGAGATGCCATTCCTGCAGCTGAAAAGAAGTGAAATTTTATATTCATTGAGCTCCAGGACTCCTAAATTCCCCTTACATTATAAAATGATCTTCAAAGTTGAAATATGTAACCAAACCCCCATAATTATGACAGGGATTGCAATTCTTATCAGAAGTACTCAGTGGGGCTTACTCCCAGGAAAATGTTTTGAGTTGCCCTGTGTGTGAGAGAGAGAGGGGGGGGGGAAGCATCTTATACTGAAAGAACCCTGAAGAAGTTACTGAGCATTGTGTTCCCCCTGGGAATACAGTGAGTGGAGGCTATGCTATGCATATACTGCTGTTCCAGGTTCATCTGTTGACTGTTACTCTGGCTAACTCCACACATCACAAAGGAAATGTTTTGAGGTTGCAAAATAAAATGATTTTTGCAGGTGTTCCACACAGATTTTTGATCAAGACGTTTAGGAAACGTTTTATTTTTCCTCAAAGCGTTTTATTCTGAAAACACTAAAATTTCCTCTTGACAGTGTTTTGAAAACATTTCCTGATCGCTGTGCGGAGAAATGTTTTAATCTTTCCACTCAACTTTAAAGCTGCCAGTTTTGCTTTGTTGCACCCACCATTTTGTGCTGCTTGTGATTCTCTGTGCTACCTGCCATTTGCGGAGTTTTTTCCCCAGGGACATTTCCTCTGCTAGCATTGTGACTGGGTGACATTTCGCTTATTGAAGTAGATGAATCAACCCATTTTTGCCAGCTGATTTAGGCAACAGGTCACTTTCCCTTTTTTCAATTTTTAGTGAGGCATCCTTGAAGCTATAGAGATTTGAAATGAGCACATATGTGCTGATTCTTGTATCAAGTCTCCGTAGCTTCGAAGATGCTTCAATGAAAATGAAAAAAGGAAAGCAACATGTTGTCAGAATTGGCAGGCAAAGCTGAGTTGATTCATGTATTTAAATCAGTGAAATGTCATCTGATAGTGATGCCAGCAGAGGAAATGTCCCTGGGAATGCCCCTGTGGGACATTCTATGCCAATGATGTCAATTGCCTTTCAATCCCTGAAGATCACTTTTCTAGTATACAACTATTCCCTTATACCCCAGAAACCATTCCCCTATCAAGTCACAACTAACTTGATTTACCTCCTATTTGTCTTTGTAGTCAGCACAACATTCTGGGAAGTCAGTACTGCTGGCTGATCTTTAATAGAGTGCAATCAGAACAAATAATGTTCATTCTTATTTTAATCATGTAAGTATTAATAAGAGTAATACATTATAATGGAGCTATTATGCAGTGGTATAATTAGACCTAATGATGGTACATTGTAATTATATGTATTCTAATTACAGTATTGGCATGCTGTATGCTATGTGTCCTGAAATGTGTGGTGATTAAGGTGTTTCAGAAGTGATCTGTTCAAAACGTATCAGTGACAAGGCTGCTAAACAATGAAATATGTGAAGTCGATAGACAATGATGATCTCAGCTTTGACATCCCTTTATTCTAAGTGAGTAAAACTCTGGATGCCATGAAAACTTAAAATAGTTTTACTGGTATTTGCTTATGCCTTTTTCATACTGTATCATGACTTGTAATTTTTTTTAGTAGTGCATAAAATGAAATGAGATGAAATAAATCCTACCTCCAATATTGCCACAGTGGAAAGTGTGTGAATAGAGTACATAATGAGATAGATGTTACAAAATGATTCCAGTGCTAATGATTATGGAATAAATTCACCCTGTATTGATGGAAGTATCTATCAGCATTAACCCTTCCTTCCTTTTTGATAAAGTGGTCACATTTAGGGATTGAAAAACTCCCTGCAGTTCAGTTTCCCGCTGCAAACTGTGCAAGGTTCAAAAACGAAGGACTGCAGAATTGTTGATCCAAACATTTCGTATGCAAACTGATAGAGATACAGGATTCCTTCCAACCTGGAAAAAGGGGAGAGAGCTCATTCTAGGAAAACTCTGTTTATGGCATGCAGGAGCAAATGTTTTTTTTGGGGGGGGGCACTTTTACACTACTACTTGTATCAATGTTATACCATTTTGTTTTGGCTGTTCACAAAGATTCCTGGAAATTGAAGAAGCAGAAGAAGAGTTGGTTTATAGACCCCACTTTTCTCTACTTTTAAGGAGACTCAAAGCAGCTTACAATCATCTTCCCTTCCTCTCCCCACAACATAATTGTTGTTTTGTGAGAGAGTGGACAGGCTGTCTACACAAAACTGCAGCCCCCAGGATTCAATAAAGCAATAGAATATTTGTCAGATTCATACATATGCATAATAATAATAATAATACCGAAAACCCTAGAACTGCACTTGAAATATCTTCAAATCCACAAAATCAACATTGGTCAGATTCAAAAGGCAGCCCTGTTGGGATCCGCAAAATTTTACGTCAATACATTACAACATCCTAGGCCTCTGGGTGAAACTTGAATTGTAATGAAAAGCCAACAACCAGCTAAAAAACTGGCAGCTGTGATATCAAACAGTAATAATAATAATAGCAATCAAGTTGCAATTGACTTATGGCAACCCCATGAAGTTCCAACTTATGGATTTTCAAGGCAAGAAATGAGGAAGTCAAGGAAGCAATAAAAAAATTAAGAGGCTTAAAAAAAAAACACTGGGAGATCTTCCCCAACAAACTGAATAGAAGAGACCATAGGCTGTGGCAAAAGAACCGTAAGAGGATTACTATAAGAAAATGCAGAAATGACAGATGACCAAACTTTCAGAACAGAGAGATGTAGTAGTAATGGGAGATTTCAATTATTCTGATATTTGTTGGAAGTCAAACTATGCCAGATCCAACAAATTCCTCACTTCCCTTGCAGACAGTTTCATTCTACAGAAGGTGGGAGAGGCAACAAGGGAATCAACTATTTTAGATCTAATCCTAACTAGCAGAGATGACATGGTTAATGTGGTGGAAGGCATGGGATCCTTAGGTGGAAAAAATCATGTTCTCCTGGAGTTTTTTATATAGTGGAAAGGGGAAGTCAAGCATAGCCAGACACTCATTCTAGATTTTAAACAAGCTGATTTCAGTAAACCTAGGGAACTACTGGATGTGATCCCATGGTTAAGAATAGTGAAAGAGAAGGGAGTGTATGATGGGTGAAAGTTTCTTAAAAGTTTGATACTGGAGGCCCAATTTCAAACAGTTCCAGTGAGGAATAAAAATGGGAGGTGTCTAAAGAAACTGGCATGGATGTCTAAAAAACTTTAAACTGAGCTAATATTTAAAAGGGACATGTACAGTAAATGGGAAAAGGGGGAAAAAAACTAAAGAGGAATTGAAACAAATAGCCAACACATGTCGGGAGAAAGTCAGGAAAGCTAAAACACAGAATGAGGTCAGACTTGCTAGAGAAGTCTTAAAAAATTAAAAGGGCTTTTTTTGGTTGTGTCCATAGCAAAAGGAAGAACAAGGAAATGGTAGAATCACTATGTGGAGAAGATGGCAAAATGCTGATAGGGGACAGAAAAAAGGCAGAACTACTCAATGCTGCCTTTGCCTCATTTTTTTTCTCAAAAGAAAAACATTGCTCAACCAAGGGAAAATGGAACAGATGATGCAGTAAGGGAAATCCAGCATAGAATAGATAAATAGTACTGGAATATATGGCTACTCTAAATGAATTCAAGTCTTCAGAGCCTGATGACCTGCATCCAAGGGTGTTAAAAGAACTGACACTGGCAGAAGTAATCTCAGAATAACTGGCAATAATCTTTGAGAATTCCAAGAGCCCTTCCGGACACACGAGTCGACTCAGGTTTGACTCGTGTCGGCGGAGTCTTACCTTGACTCGAGTCCTCCCGTTCCTCCGCACAGCAGCCGACTCGTGTCTCCGGAGCCGAGCTCAGAGGGCGGGACCACCTCCCTGTGCTGCGTTCCGATTGGTTGCTGTGTCCCCCGTTCTGCGCATGCCCAAAGCTTTTCGCGCCGCCACGAGTCTCCCCTTCTGCGCATGGGCGAAATACTTAGTTGTGATTGGCTACCTGGCAGAGTCGAGTAACGGAGATTCCGCACTCCGTCGGCTTCGGCTCGAGTGCAACCCGAGTCCGCCAGTCGACTCAACTCCCCAGTAGAGTCGAGAAATTCAATGGCGAGAGGGAGGTGAGTCGAGTCAGACACGAGTCCGACGCTACGTCTGTGCGGAGGACTCGGGTCGGACTCTAGTCGATCTCAGGTCGAGCACGACAATGCGGAAGCACCCCAAGAGAACAGAACTCCCAGCAGACAGAAGGAGAGCAAATGTTGTGCCCCCCCTCAAAAAGAGAAGAAAGAAGTCTGAAATAATCACCACCCAGTCAGCCTGATGTCAATACCAGGAAAGATTCTAGACAGTCTGTAAGCACTTAAAAAGACAGTCTGTAAGCACTTAGAAGGGAATGCCAGGATCACTAAAAGTCAACATGGGTTTCTCACAAGCAAGTCCTGCTAGATTAATCTTATGTCTTTTTTTAATAAGGTGACAAGCTTAGTAGATGAAGGGAATGTTGTGGATATAGAATATCTTGATTTCTGTAAGGCCATGATATTCTTGAAAAAAAGCTAGTTAAATATGGGCTAGACCAGCGGTTCTCAACCTGTGGGTCACGACCTCTTTGGGGTCGAACGACCCTTTCACAGGGGTCACCTAAGACTCTCTGCATCAGTGTCTCCATCTGTAAAATGGATAAATGTTAGGGTTGGGGGTCACCACAACATGAGGAACTGTATTAAAGGGCTGCGTCATTAGGAAGGTTGAGAATCACTGGGCTAGACAGTGCTACAGTTAGGTGGATTTGTAAACGCTTGATGGATGGGTGCTCACCAATGGCTCATCTTCATCCTGGAGAGAAGCGACTCCTGGCGTGCCACAGGGTTCTGTTCTGGGACCAGTGCTATCTATATTTTTATCAATGATTTGGATGATGGATTAGAGGGCATGCTAGTCAAATTTGTAGATGAGGGGTAGCTAATACCTCAGATGACTGGGTTAGAATTCAAAATGGCCTGGGCAGATTAGAGAGCCGGACTGAAACTAACACAATGAATTTCAACAGGGAGAAATGTAAGGTACTACACTTAGGCATAAAAAATGAAATGCACGGATATGTGATGGGTGATACCTAGCTTAAAAACAGTACTTGGACATCTGCGGCTATTACAGTTGCTCTCCAGATAGCCAAGAGCAGTTCCCTTGAAGAAAATGACGGCATTGGAGGGCAGACTTTATGGCATTATATCCCACTGATGTCACTGTCTTCTTCAAACTCCACCCTCCCCAAGCTCCACCCTCCAAATCTCCAGGTGATTCCCCAGCCAGAGCTGGCAACTCTAAACGAGGAGTGACTTTTAAAGGGATGTAAGGCCCAGTAACAGGTCACCAAGTATTATAAATATCACTGCTCTTTCCCAAGTGGCAGATAATTTAACAGGAATTTTCAGAAAGTAGGTTGAATCTAATTTAAGATGATATTTGGGGATGTTTTGCATTGCATTGCAATACAGTAGTAAGGAATGAGACTATTTCTTTTTAATTTTTAAATGCTTTTCCAAGTAATTATAGGAAAAGCAAAGTTGAAAGGGATTCTGCATGCAGCTGTCATCATTGTAATTAATTTCCAGTAATGCTTGATGTATGGAAAGTGCTGAAGCAAGTGAATTGGACAGAAGCCTCCAGTCTTTGAGAGAAAGGAGGTTGTGAAAGGGTGCTGACTAATACAGCACTGACCTGAAAGCAAATCCTTACATTCACGCTGGACCGGCTGTTCCCATGACAACCATTGTTATTAGTAACTGAAAATGTATTGCTGTTAAGAGTGGCAGCATATTCTTTCTCCCCCCCCCCCCCCCCCCGCACAGTTGAATTCAAACTGTTGGGTACTTTACTCATGAAGATCAAGTGCACTGATCACGGCTACGCAAATGTTACGTTCCTGAATTTA
Organism: Sphaerodactylus townsendi; assembly: GCF_021028975.2. Classification (NCBI taxonomy): domain Eukaryota; kingdom Metazoa; phylum Chordata; class Lepidosauria; order Squamata; family Sphaerodactylidae; genus Sphaerodactylus; species Sphaerodactylus townsendi. The sequence goes on from NC_059429.1 coordinate 101,102,464, forward strand.
TCGCCATGCAGACCTTAAAGCTTATCAGTGAATGTTTATTCCATCGTGTTTTAGCCACTGAGGGAACAAGACCCACAACTGCCATTCTAAGACTGTGTCATAGTATCCAGCCCAGAGTAATAGATTGGGGGAGGGGAAGAATTGGTGCAGAATGTGCGGGTCTCTGGCTTATGGATGTGAGCGAAGGCAGGGGGAGCATGTAGTCTGTGGAGGGTGGGGTGTCTTTGGAGAACTATTTTGTTGAATGTTGACTGATACAAATCAAAACAGTTAATGTTTATAAACACTGAGCAAAAGCAAAGATATGAATAAATTCAATGGTTTTTGATTCCCCAAATACACACATGCACGCACACGAACAGGTTTGATCATACTAACTACATCAGCTGTTCCTTGACTAGCTGTCATGTCTAATGCATACTAAAAGTGAGCATTCGTGCAAAGAAATAATTAACAGTACACCAATTTCCTCTCAGGTCTGATTTCTTTGTGGGTTCACAGGTGTTTGAGTTGCACCCCCTTCAAGACTTCCTGCAACTCTCTTTACTGCCACTAGGTGTGTTGATGGGACATGTCTGCTACTGACTTATTCAAGTACATACTCCTGAACTGCAGTGGTTCAGAGCAGGAACATTCAGACTCTTAGGCCGTTTTCCTTGCAGGCCGAAATATGTGTCGTGAAGCGGTAAAAGAACGCCATAGCGGCGTTAGCAGCGCGCTGAATCTTGCTGACCGGCGCGTCGCGGAAGCAGCTAAACCCGGCGAAAGGCGCGTATTCAGAAAACGCTTTAAACCACTTTTTTTCCCCTGTGGCGCGCTCGGCGCGCCCGCGCACCGATGCGAACAGCATAAAGGAGCCGTCGTCAAATAAGCGTGCCAAGGCAATAGCTAAGTCACCTTTTCCCCCCCACACACACCGTTTGTCCTGGTGCTTCCCTGCATGGCCAGCACCTTTCCCAGACCATGCACTGGGACTGACAGTAGCTGGGAGGAGGCACTGACCAGATGGGGGGGCGGGCAGGACATCAGGGCGATCCGTTGTCCATCGCTTTTCGCGTGGGCATGGCGTCGGGCCTGCGGTAAAGCGTCGAGCGCCCTTCCATAAGCGCTGCGAATGCGAACCGTCACATTTCTCGCGAGGCTGCTGAACCCATATCGCCTGTCTATTAATGAGCAGCGTATCGTCGCCAATTTCTGCGGCGTCATCAGCGTATCGCTGCTGGCACGTCGCGAAGCGGCCTTAGATAATATGAAGTGTTACTTTTTTTAAAGCTCTACAATGGTGCAGACATGGAGAGTGATGCTATTTGGTCATAGGCCATTGCAAATTTGTCCTATAAATTTAGCAGAAAGAAATGAAAACATATACAGAATGTCATGGCAGGTGGCAGGGAGGCATGTTAGTGGGGAATTGTTCATAGTGGGCTCTCGAGAAGCCCGTGGCAGCTGTCCCACCTCAGGGTATGTTGACACGGGGCTTGATCATATTGCAGTGGATGGCTCTTCCATGTGGTAGCCCATCTGGGGCATATATTTTTCTGGAAATTTGAGGAGGTCCCCAGAATTGTACAAAAATGTAAAAAGTTAAAATATATCATGGGGGCGGGGTTAAACCTGCGGAAAGAAACAAGCATGATTGAGGGAGTTGGGGAGGGCAGAGGAAATCTGGCAATTGGGAGGTTTGAGAAGGATGGAGAAAATCTGGCAACTGGGCATGTTGGACAAGGAGGAAAGATGTAGTTTGGTAGATGAGGGGAGAAACAATTTTATTGGGCTGGTGGACAAGACAGGAGAGGCAGAACAAGAATGAAGGAACAAGAGTGGCAAGAATCAGATATGGTCTCCATGGCCAGTGGCTGATAGTCAAGTGTTTGTTTCTTAGAATGAAAGGCAGAAGCATTTGAGAATGATAGAGGTCCTAAGCCCCCTAAGGTCGCAACTGTGCCTATGGAGTGCACAAAATTGGATTTGCATTCAGAAGACTCTATCCAATGTAAAAGGGAAGGCTAGAGATTCCAGAGTCTCATACAGCTCTGTATATTACCAAATAAATACTTTATAGTATTGCTAAATTACCAAGCTAAAGGTGTCACTGGATACCTTTTCCATAAACGATGCTTTTCAGAAAATATTCTCAATAGGCTGGGAAGCCTGGCCCAAATCGCATGGAATAGATTATTTCTCATATTGGCAAGCAGATTGCAATGTAATAAGTGAAGAGAGATAATTTGCATGACCTGATCTTTGGAAGTAGAGATGAGATTTTGAATCTTGGTTGATGTCTGCATATCTTCATTAAAAGCATATTTTGGACATGGACTGAAAGCAGTTGTAAAATACTCAGTTGACTATGACTAAGGTAGGAGGGAAAACATGAAAGATTATGTCAGAAAAATGAAAGCCATGACATTTTGTGATTTTGTATGATGAGGTTGCCCTCTGGTTAGGTCTTGTTGCATGTACTGTAGCCTAGTCTAGTCTAGCCTAGCCTCACCAGTTGAGAGCATCTCCTCAGCCTGGATCCCTTTTCCTTCTTTTTCCTTCATTTTTCCTTCATTCTAAAGCAGTGGTGCTTTGGACAGCAAAAGCAACAGCAACTATGAGGAAAGAAGGGAGATGAAGGTGGGACAAGGGGGAACCATTCTGCTTTAGCTCAATGTCCCATATATTCTTGAGACATACTGCAGCTATTCATTTCCTTGAACCACTATCCCTCAATGCAAATATCACTGTTCAGGAAGAGACAGTGGGAGAAAAACTGATGTCACTTTGCTATTCTGAATTTATACTTCATACACACATTGAAGAAGAAGAAGAAGAAGAAGAAGAAGAAGAAGAAGAAGAAGAAGAATAAGTGAAGAGAGATAATTTGCATGACCTGATCTTTGGGAAGTAGGGCCAGATTTTGAATCCTTGGATTTGATCTCTACATATCTTCCATTAAAAAAGCATGGACATGGTTTAAAATGGGTTTGCCAAAATACTCAGTTGACTACATGAGCTAATTGGGAGGGAAAGCATGAAAGATTATGTCAGAAAGGCAAACCATGACATTTTGTGATAGTAACATGATGAGGTTGCCCTCTGGTTTGGTCTTGTTGCATGTACTGTAGGCTAGTCTGGTCAGCTAAGCCTCACTTGGGTTGAGAACATCTCTCCTCAGGCCCTGGATACATACTTTCCACTTCTTTTTCCTTCCATGGGTACCATTTGGTTCATTCCAAAGCAGGTGGTGCTTTGGACATGGCTTAGCAGCAGCTGTGAGGAAAGAAAGGGGGAGATGAGGAAAGGTGGGACGCCAAGGGGAACCATTGAACTGCTTTTGGCTCAGTATTACATATGACTGCGAGGGGCTATGTCCTGCAGCTATTCATTTCCACTTGCAGGCCACTAACTCCCTCAATGCAAATATCACTGGCTTCCAGGAAGAGGCAGAACAGGAGAAGAAACCGATATCACTTTGCTATAGCTGAATTTGCCCACTTCCATGCACACACATTGTGAAGAAGAAGAAGAAGAAGAAGAAGAAGAAGAAGAAGAGAGAAGAAGAAGAAGAAGAAGAAGAAGAGTGAAGAAGAAGAAGAAGAAGAAGAAGAGTGAAGAAGAAGAAGAAGAAGAAGAAGAAGAAGAAGAAGAGTGAAGAAGAAGAAGAAGAAGAAGAGTTTGGATTTATATCCCACCTTTCTCTCCTGCAGGAGACTCAAAGGGGCTTACAATCTCTTGCCCCTTCCCCCCTCACAACAAACACCCTGTGAGGTGGGTGGGGCTGAGAGAGCTCCGAAAACCTGTGGCTAGCCCAAGGTCACCCAACTGGCGTGTGTGGGAGTGCACAGGCTAATCTGAATTCCTCAGATAAGCCTCCACAGCTCAGGCGGCAGAGCTGGGAATCAAACCCGGTTCCTCCAGATTAGATACATGAGCTCTTAACCTCCTACGCCACTGCTGCTCATTGGAGCTCTGAATGGTGGCAGGATAGAGTTTTTTAATTGAGGTGGTTTTTGTTTTTGTAAAAAAACTCTTACCCTGCAGATAGAAATCTATAGAATAAACTGAACATTTAAAGCAAACACATAACAAGGGTCCAGGTGTTTTATAAGAAAAAGCAGCCAAGGCCAATTGAGATTGTGAGTGGAAGAACTGGAGGGAGTAGGAGGGAATTGCTAACCTCCAGCATGTCCCATCAGAATTGACCCTTCTGCATTTTTTTCCTCTTACAGAGTTTTAAATCCATATAGTTTAAACTTTGATTTGCTCAGTTTTATCCATATCACCTGGTACTGTTGACTATTAATTGTGAAATTATTTTAATGAGCAAAGCTGTTAAACAATATGATTTTTGGAGGTTATTAATTCATTGGGTCACCATAAGTTAGAAGCTACTTGATGGCCCTTCACACTCTCTCTCTCTCTCTCTCTCTCTCTCTCTCTCTCTCTCTCTCTCTCTCTCTCTCTCTCTCTCTCTCTCTCTCTCTCTCTCACACACACACACACACACACACACACACACACACACACGAGACGAGGGGGAGGGAGAGAGAGTTTATTTTAATTTCTGTTTTGTAAACTGCCTTGGAGATCATGTGCAGAAAGGCAGGAAATAATCTTAATTATTATTAGCAGCAGCAGGAGGGAGTGAAAAACATCTGGCAGAGAAAGTGCAAAGCATAAACAACCACCTATCCATTCTCTTGTTCAAAATTGTGGCATTTTGAGATGCTTTTGATTTAACAAAAAAGTCTTCAAGGTATCTTTAAATATTTTTGCATGTAAAAGGTGCCTTGCCCCTTAAATACCAGTACTCAAGAAAGACCCGTATATCACATTTACAAAGAAATTGTCAACTTTGCTGTTATATGCTTTATGTTATGCACAAAGCCCTAAAGACATTTATAACGATTGGATCCTACAATTCACAAATTCCTTGCATTTTACATGAAAATAACCATTATTGTCTGGCTTTGTGATGACAAAAAAACCCACACGTTTAACATGTTGTCACTCAACACATGTTTGCTTGCCCTGCAATAGAATGAATAGCAGGATCAGGAGATTATTTTTCAAATTGTATAATTTGCCATTCTCTGGGGGAAAAGGAATGATGAATGATTTGAACACTGATAGTTAGAAAGTACAAGAATAGAGGTCTATTTGGAAATGGAAAAATAATTGTAAAACTGCTTTAAGATTCTTCTTATTAAACTTTAAAAAATGGCAACATAGCATACATGGTGCATAACATATACAAGCTAAACACAATAAGATAAAAAAATTAGTTGCTGGGGAAATACGCTATCAAATGCTGCATAAAGGGTGACTATGAAAGGTTTTTTTTTCTGGAGGGTTGTGATGATGTGTTGGGGGTAGTCAATCCCATTGCAAGCTATGGACTGAAGAAAGATGCAATAGTGTTTGTGTTGTATTACTCAATAGATTCTCCATTAGATTCAGTCCTGTTGCAAAGATCCTGGTGGATTTGTTTGCTGTCTTCACCCAGAAGCCCCTGAGTTCCTTGTAAAGCCACACCTGTGGGTCAGGGGATCCTCAGGAACAGTACCAGTTGTGGTACAGGGGGTGCAACGAAGAGGGGCAACTGGTATAAATTGGCCCTTTCTGCATAGTACAAATAAAACGTCTTGTTGGGGGGTGGGGGGAGGGCATTTTGGGGAAGAACTCCACACAGCTTTTCCCCCTTTCAAAAAGTCAAACATGACTTCCCTCCCCCCGCCCCCAACAAGATGTTTTATTTCTATTCAACCCAGGTTTTTTCAGAAAATGCTAAAGTAGTGATTCTTTCCCCCAAGACAGGGGCTGATTCTGCACAGGCAGCAAAGGGTTCATAGAACCCATTTCTGCTGCCTTGCCATCGTTTGCATGGTGGCTGCAGGAGCCAGCCAGGATTGCTGGCATCCTGGAGGCAGAAAGCAGCAGGCAGCATGGTTTGCATGGAAACACTGTATTTCTACGAGAACTGCACAGCTGAGAATCATCCCAACTGAGAATCCACCCCCACTTGAGAATCAACCCCACCCAGTGGTGGGATTTAACCAGTTCGCCCCGGTTCAGGTGAACCAGTTGTTAAAAGCACTCTCACTCCCGCTTCCCTGGGAGAGGGAGTGATGGGACTTTTAGCACCTCAGAGCCCAGGGCGGGGAGGAGAGGTGAGCTGGGCAGCACTTAGGGGGTGTGTGGAGCAGAGGGGTCTGGCTCTTGTCATATTTATTATGCTGTGTTAAGAGTTCTAGTTCATCCTGCTTATTACCCATGGTTTGTGCACAAGTGTAGAGACATCTAAGGCTTTGGTTCACGCCCCATGGGTACTTATTTAAGGTTTTATCCCTCTCACTGCTGTGTTTTTGATCTATTCGCTCAGTTCTCTCTATAACCTTCAGCCTATTCTCTCTACTAGGTGAACTCCTTCCCCCTTGAATATTGTCTCCCTCCCCCACTTCAAAATGCTCTTCCCTAAAGCCATGAGGTGTAGCCCATTCCTTGCCAGAAGTCACACTTCATGAAACCACAGACCATGGTCCAAGAAGCCAAAATGTTCCTGGCTGCACCACCTGCGAAACCAGTTATTCACCTCCACTATTCTTCTTTCCTCCCTGGGCTCACATCCTTCAACTGGAAGTAGAGATGAAAGGACGACCTGTGCATCCAGCTCCTTCAGCTTCCTTCTAAGAGCCTCAAAATCCTTTCTGATGTTCCAAAAGCTATGTCTAGCAGTGTCATTTGTTCTGATGTGGATTAAAAGGAAGGGATGGTCAGTGGGCTTGACAAAGCCTTTCTGTGAAATCACAAATTTTTGCCCCAGGGAGACAGCATACCTCTCAATATATCTTGTCAGGCCTGCAAATTTCTGCTTCTGTCCCCCTTAGCAGGGAGTCTCCTACCCCCACCACACATCTCCTCTGAGGTTTTGCAGGTGACATTTCATGGGTTGAAACTTCTGTCACTTGTACATTCTCTGAGAGCTGAGTCTGTTCCTCCTTGCTCCATTTGCAGCAAGACTGGATTTAATTCATACTGTAAGAGCAAGTCATTAGTTATGATGTGGTTGTATCAAGTTGAAAATTAAGTTATGTGGCCAAAAGCAAGTTGAGTTGCAAAATGTACACAGATTTAGCAACGGGATCTGCTTTTGACCACTTAACTTGATTTCAGCAGCTCAGCACATGGTGAAGGATTGCACAACACCTTCAGTTGAATTCCAGTTAAATTTGGTTGTGTGAATTGGCCCTTTATCTGATAGGAATAGTTTCTTTGTATAACCAGAAAATACAAATTTCACAATGGGGATGCTAAAATGAAACTAGAACAGAGGAAAGCCCAGAGTAATCTAGCGGAATAGCTGCTGTCATTAATTCCTCAGGAATATCTTCCAATGTATTCACCAGCTTACAACAGCTATTCTGATGGCAAATAAGTTATGCTAAGAAACTAGATGCTGAAAATTACATCCTTAATGCATTACGTTTAATATTTATTTACGGGGGGGGAAAGACCTTTAGCCATTTAATTGACACATTCTGGGATAACTATAGCTCACTGGCTAGCTAGATACCAATTCACATACTTATTTAATATCAATTAGCACATTCCATAATTTGAAACCTAATTAGCTTGCTATGGCTATTCTATCAAATAGCAATTAAATGCTTGAAATTTCTTACAAGTTGGCTGTACGAAGATAATTAAGTATGCATTCGCTTAAGTAATTTTTTACTTAATTACATCACAAACTAATTTTGGCTACACATATTAGACCTTTCAATAAATGGTGCTTTATCAATCAATTGGCATCTAATGAGCCCGTAACTCATTTTCTGCTCGTGAATGAGCTGTTTCTTTTCTGTTTCTCATTTAGTTTCCTATTACAATGGTACTGTGGAGTCGTCATTGTTCACATACATAGTCTGGAGTCTCTATTCATACCTTGAATGCTCTTCCTGACATGGTAGCTGCAGTGTGGCTTTTAGTATCTTCCTTTTGGTAGACATAAATGGATAGGTGGCTAGGAATCAAATGATCCCACAGTGTGTAGGTTATGTATTTTTTTTCCAAATAGCTAACCTGTACATTTTCAAACTGCAGTATTGCTCTTTTCAAGGCAACTAATTTTACATAACGTTAATTCCTGCCATTCTGTATATTGGTTCTGGTGGGTTTTCTGGGCTGTGTGGCCGTGGTCTGGTGGATCTTGTTCCTAATGTTTCGCCTGCATCTGTGGCTGGCATCTTCAGAGGTGTATCACAGAGGGAAGTCTGTTACACACTGTGTCCAGACAGAAGGAAATGTTTGGGGTATATTTATTTGTTTGTTTGTTTGTTTGTTTGTTTGTTCCACTTTTATACCGCCCTCCCCTGGAGGGCTCAGGGCGGTTTGCAACATTCTGGGATAACTATAGCTCACTGGCTAGCTAGATATATTATCCATGTCACAGGGTGGGAAACCAATCAGTAAGTGTTTGGGTGGAACTTGTTATGCAAAGATGTGGTTGATAGTATTGTATTGCGGGTGGGGCTTATCAGTCCAGGGAGTGATTCACATTTTCATGCCCTGCAGCAGCAGTAGTATTGGTGAATGCAAATCCTGTGTTTGGGTGGAGTCCATTATTCATGAACTTAGCATGCCTTGGGGGTTTTCTTTTGGTGTTTTTAAGTACTTGTAGCCAAGCTTTGCTAAGTCTCTTCTTTCCTGTTGAAATACTGGTAGCCAAGCTTTGCTAAGTACTGGTAGCCAAGCTTTGCTAAGTCTCTTCTTTCCTGTTGAAGTTGTCTTGGTGTTTGTGAATTTCAATGTCTTCCCTGTGCAGTCTGACAAAGTAACCTTCTGAATTGTCCAGAATGTCAGTGTTTTCAAATAAAATGTTATGTCCAGTTTTGTTTAAGACATGTTCTGCAACTGCAGATTTTTCAGGATGGTTAAGCCGACAGTGTCTTTCATGCTCCTTAATTCAAGTTTGAATGCTGCATTTTGTGGTTCCAATGTAGATCTTTCCACAGCTGCAGGGTATGTGATAGACTACAATTGTGCCTGGCACCAAGGTCAGGCAGTGATAATATAAAGCCACCTGGCTGTCTGCCTGTGACAAGACAACACCAATAACTCTTTCCATGGGGAGTAGTCCAGGGGAGGCCTACTTCTCTATCAAGCATGCAAAGCCATAAATGTTAGGTCAAGGAAAGAATGCATAGATGGGAGTGGCAAGGGTGTACTGGCCATGGGGACCCATGTCCCCTGGTGCATGCCTTTTGGTCACTTGGGGGCTCTCTCACATGGCTTGGCATCCCGGCCAGCACCCAGTGGCTCACCCAGTGCCAGGGTGCCGCTTACCAGCGGCCAAGACCGGGCCCAGGCAGACGGATGGGAGGCCTCTCCCCTTCCAGGGGATTGCATCAGTGTGTGAGGCCGGGCCCAGCACACAGCTGGGAGGCCTCTCTCCCACCAGGTGATTGTACCAGCGTGCAAGGCCAGGCCAAGCTGGGTGGCCAGAGGTCTGGGGGATCGTGCCGGCACACGAGGCTGGGCCATGCCGCCGGGAGCCTCCCCTGCAAAGGGGTGCCCTGAGCTTCTGCCCTCCCCTGCCTCCCTTCTGATGGGGAGGGCCAGAGCCGGCCTGCCTCCCGTGGTGCCCTCCTGACCCACCTGCCAGAGCAGCTGCCATAAGTGGGGTGCGGGTGGTGGGGGCTCTTGATCAGGTGTTGCCCCCGGGTGACATTTTCCTCTGAAACGTCTCTGGGGAGTGGATACATATATCATTGGTTGCAGTCAGGAGGGATTACATTCATGTTACATCTGGCCCAGATCCTGACATAACCACTACATTACATCTATCACCTCTACTTAATTTTTCTTTTGCCGTCAAGTTACAGCTGACTTATGGTGACCCTTAGGATTATGAAGGCAATAGATATTTGGTGGTGCTTAGTCATTGCCTGTCTCCACATTAAGACTCTGATATTCCTTTGAGGTCTTCCATCCATAAACTAGTCAGGTTCAGGACTGAGAATGTGTGACTAACTCAGCAAACTTCCATGGTGCAAGTTGGGATTTGTACCTGGGTTTCCCAGGTCCTAGTACCTTAACCACTACACCGTGTTGGCTCTCTTTCCTTAATTTTAGTACAACACTTTCCAGTGGAGTAATTTCTGTTGCATATCATGAAGTGCCAAATGACCAGTTAGTCCGAGATAATACAGCTGTGTTTATACATTGTACATGCAAGGGATAAATAGGTTTGTGTCAACTGGCTCCAAACTGAAGTCCATGCATTCAGCGAAGCATCTGCAGAGGGTTGTATGTTTGTACCAATCTATATATAATTACTTCATGTGACTGGAAAGGTTGCAAAAAGCAAGAGCCCAATAATGCAGAACAGCCTATACATCAGCGCCTATATGGATGTAGGGCTGTCTACAGATGTTCAACTGAATATATGTATTTTAAGTTTGGATCAACAGGTGTTTTCCAACTTCTATCTACAAGCATTCATTATATAATGTGTTTGTACAGACAAGTGCACGGGGAAAGGGTAGTTTAATTGTTCCCATTTCATGTGTATTAAAATTTAAATTGTAATACTTAACTTGCAAGCCAACTATGCATGTGAAATGGCCTCCTCCCATGCTGCCAGAGCAAGATCAGACACAGTGTCCACTCGGGTCATTTGGACATTGAATTAGTCCTGCTGTCAGCTAAAAGATAGAACTTGAGCTCATTCCTCCTTTCCTTTCATAGCAGCTTCCTTAATCTTGTCCTATCCATGAACCAAAAAAACCTGGTGCTGCCATGATGACTAAGTATATAGTAGTAGCTGTGCTGGGAAGCCATGGCAGAAATGCTAGTGTGGGGCTTCTGTAGCAAACAATTGTTATAAAAGCTGCTACAGTTGGAGGTAGTTCACATGTGGAGGCAGAGGCGTAACAAGGGGGGAAAGCACCTGGTGCACTGGTGTATCCTCTGCCCCTGTCCCACCATGCCCCCGGAACACCCTCGCCACACCCCCACAGGGGCGCGCACCAGGTGCATTGTGCACCCCTTTGTCCCCTTGGAGCTACGCTTGTGTGGAGGTAGTTCACAAGCTCCTGTGTGAATAGGTAATGAATTAAGAAAAGTTTAAATGTGCTTAGAAGCACAGCTTGTGAGTCATTTTGTGAATAAATTATCTCCATCTCCTTCTCTTCCCACTGCACCCCACCAAGTCCTTTGGTCTTGTTAAGATTTTTTAAAAAAAATAGATACATATCTTTAAAAATGTAATGTGTAAAAGACATATGTGGAAGCATGTGCCTCATACAGATCTACCCATGAGTCCATGGTTACAGCTACCTGACAAATAGATTAATTTGGCTTTGCTGTCATGTAATAAGAGGGATGCCCTTTGTTGGGGTGTTTGCAATGCTAATTAAAACACATGGCTGTACAAATGCTAAGCCAGAGTATGTATTTTAAAGATCCAAATCTGCCTCCCTTCTTTGATGACAGCAGGACAATATGTAGGAAATCCCTGAAGAATATGAAAGACAAAAGGCTGCTTCAGATATAACATACATTAATAAATGGAAAAGTAAGCATGCTTGATTTCAGAGCAGAAGGAAGGCTGATTCATTAGCATTTCTTATATATTTATCTTTTAAAATACATTGTAGGAGAAAATATTTCATGGAAGGTTGGATGTTTGATTGTTTGGGGCATGGACAAATTATGACTGATAGAAACCAGCATGGTGTCAATGTTGTTATTAGTAAGTAGGTCAGCAATGATTTATTCGGGCCAATATAGTAGACTTCCATGATTTTACTGTAATTCTCTTCCTGGTTCCTACATATTTTTTATTAAATATCCTAGATTTGCTTATTTTCCTCTGCGGTTACAAATAAAGAAAGCACAGCCTTCCGTGGTACAGAACACACTGTGTATAATGAAGCTCCTGAGCTGAAGCTATACATGAAAATAGTTGGTTTGGATTGATACATGGATTTGCCCAATTGGTAATAAAAATCTGAGATTGTAACAAGTGTTTGGGCCTACACTTTCACTGACAGGTTGTATGATTTTGTCTTTTACAGGATAGAAGCATACATGTCTGTAACCCTGTACACACAGACCCTCCACTCATGTAAATATGCAGAGAGGAAAGCAGATATGAGCACGCTGGCCCGTAACCTCATCTCCATGTGATTTCTGAACTCAGCACCTATGTGTGGAGGAAGTCTCAGCACATTCAATCTCTTCTCATGACAGCATTTGGAAAGCAGTGCCTCCAATCAAGAGGAAGGAGCATATGCATGAACCCTCCCTCAGTGCTTTGTCAAAGTGCAGAAGAACTAGTGATCATGTGGGAATAGAAGGTAGGGCCAGCATGCTTATCTTGCCGTATGCATTCAGTAAATATGCAAAATGGTCATGTATAGAATGCTTGTATCATAAGCGAAGTGAGGACACTAAGACAATCTTTCCCCACTTGTTTTAGTTCCTTAGGGTAATCAACATTTCTCGCCACTGATATTTTAATATTACCACTAAGATATTTTTTACAAGTCAAGGGGGCATTTGTCAAAGCTATATACTCACTGTCAGGAGCTCCATGGTTTGAGCAATGTTCCAGTATGTGGCTAACTGTTTTGTGAGTTGTGGGTTTGGTCAGTATTGCTGTAGAATCCACAGTGATTGTTGTACTCTCAGCTCCTTGGAGTTCGGTCCTTTTTGCCATTTGTTTCCTTACTTGCAGAGCATAGGATATTGACTATCTACATTGGCAACAGCATCCAGGATTTTGGGTTGGGCTGTCTATTCACTGGGTTCTGCATTGTGCTTAAAGGACTATCCAGGGGAGGAAAGGGTAGGGAAAGCAAGTGGGGATGAGGGAAAGTTAGAATGACAGTCTGGGTCTTCAGCAAAATAGTAGTAGAGATCAAGGTATCATAGGGACATCTCACAGATAAGGAACTGTGGGGGGGAAGGTGATGATAAAGATATACACTAATCAAAACGGAAGATTAGTTGTGAATGGGAATCTGGCAGAAAGATTTGAAATACAGAAAAGAATGAGAAAAGGTTGCCCTCTTTCCCCACTGCTATTTATAATGGTTCTAGAGGTATTGAACAGAATAAAAAGGGAAAACAAAACATAAAGGGGATCAAAGTAAAAGGGGTGGAACTCAAATTAAAGGCTTTCATTGATGATTAAGTTTTATTTTTAGACGATGAATGAAATAATCAATTTGGGAAAATGGTAGGATTCAAGATTAATATATCTAAAACAAAGATGATTACCAAAAATATGACTAAGAAAGACAAAGTAGACATTCAGAAAAAATCAGGGATCAATATTACCAAGCAGATTAAATACTTAGGAACTGTATTAGAAAAAAGAATAGTAATTTGTGCTAAAATAACTATGAAAGGATCTGGAAAGAAATTAAACTTGAATTAGTCAATTGGCAGAAACTTACAGTTTCATTGTTGGGTAGAATAAAATGAACGTTCTCTCGAAAATGTTATATATATTCCAGAAGGCTCCTATAGTGGTTACAAACAACCCATTTCAAATTTGGAAGAATTAAGTAAATTGATCTGGAAAGGAAGAAAACCAGCAATAAAATATCAAACTTTAATAGATGTTAAAGAAAGGGAGGGGGGGTTGGTTCTACACAATTTATAAGCTTATTATGAAGCCTGAATGATGGTATGGATAAAGGAGTGGATAACACTAAGAAAAGAATCTCTTCTAAAAATAGAGGGTCAAAATAACATCAAAGGTTGGCATAATTATTTATGGCCCCGAGATAATAATAGTAACAAAGAGTTAAAAATAACTTTTTAAGAACAGTGCTAATAAGAGTATAGAAAAAATATATAAAGATAATTTTCATAGTAGCACCCCAATGTGGATATCCAGAACAGAAACCTCACTAATAAAAGAAGATGGTGATCGGGGAAACTGGATAAGGTATTGGGAGGTTCTTGAAAAAGTGGGTAAAGAAGTTAAGTTAAAACCAAGAAGCCAAATTAAAATACAAGATAAGGAGCACCATTGGTTGACCTATCTTCAGTTGTCAGAAATTTTTAAAATAGATAAAGAAAAATGGGGATTTGTACAAGATAAAACTGAATTTGAAGAAGCACAATGTAGAGATGATAAAAATTATTTGGAAAAATGTATAAATTGATACTTTCTTTAAAAACAAAGCAGGATATAGTGAAAGATGTGGTGGTTCAAAAGGGCACAAACTGGGCATACTATAAAACTTGGGCATACTATAAAACTTGAGGAGTGGACTAAACTGTGGAAGAAGATAGATAAATTTACTTTGAGTATAGATATAAAGCGAATTTTTTAAAAAAATCACATATGGCACATGTCACCAGTTGCTCTTTTTAAGATTTCCAAAGACTGTTCACCCATATGTTGGAAAAGTAAAGGTAAAGAAGCAACATTTTACCACATGTGTTGGCAATCTAAGATAGTAAACCAGTATTGGAGAACTGTGCAGGAGAAGGTGCAAATGATACTGAAGATGAGATTTGAAATGAGACCAGAAGCCTATGTATTAGGAATAACAGAGGCACAGATGTCAAAGAGTAATAGCACCTTGATTTTGTATTTGATCACAACAGCAAAAATTGTTTTGGCCAGAAATTGGAAAAAGCAGATAGTACTGAATGTGGGTGAGTAAACTGAGAAAATTTAGTCTATTGTCAAATTAGACAACTTGACTTATTTTTTAAAAGAGAAGATTCACTAGAAAAATTTAATGGTGTGGCTCCCATTTATTAAATATATGAATACTCATGAACACAAACATAGTAATAGAATGAAGAGAAACTAGAGTAAATGTTGGGAATAAGAGTGAACAATGTGAAAATATTGCATAGAAATACGAAATGACAATCCTGAATTAAGTCAACAATTTATTTTTAATTAATATTATCTATACTGGAAATATATAGTTATCTTTTAGAAAGAGTGGATGTATTTTATTATGATGTAGTGGAGACATGATCTCACAGTGAATAATATAAGAATATATATTCGTGGGGAAAAATAGAGGGAAATCAATAATAAGAATTTGCAAGATTTTTTGTTTTAGTTTTAGTTTTTGTTTTCCTTTTCTTCTTTTATATTCCTTTTCATTTTTGTTCTTTTGTTCTTTTGTTTTTTTTGTGTAATAACATAGACATGTATTTTAAGCAATTTTCATTGAATAATGTATATTGCAACTATTGAATATAATAAAGTTCTTTTTTCTTTAAAAAGAGCAATATTATAGGCTTCACTTCACTTGCACTTTGCAGTGAGAATGTAAAAAGGCATGCATGTGGGAATGTTTGAAACAGTGCAAGAGGGTTAAAGTGAAGCAGAAGAGGACTGAACCTAGTGGAGAGATTGGGCCAATTTGCATTGAGCAGCAATCATTTTAGACAAATTTGCATTGAGACGCAATTTCATTAGAGCAAGGAGCATAGCTGGCATCACAGAGAGCCTTAGGTGGTCACTTGCCAACAGTCTGCTGTCTGCAGGAGGGCTCAATCACAGTGGCAGCTTCTTCCTAGTAGACTGGAGGAAGGTGCAGGAAGAGTCCACCTCACCGCTTCCCCGCAACTTCCCTGCAACTTTCTACCACTCCAACCCTTTTCCGCCTTGCTCCCGTCTCCCCAGCTTTCCCCTCTGCATATGCTGTCTGCATTTGCTCCTGTGTGCTTGAGAGGATTTGGTGTATTTGCTGTGCGATGTACTAAAGCCATGTGAATGGATAATTTGTATTTGTTTGCTGATTCATTGGAACAGCAATGTGACCACTAGCTGTTGCAGGAGGAGGTGTGTTCTGGGCAGAAATGAAGGGAGTTGATTCTTAAAGAACAATTTTTCTGGCTGGTGCCATATGACCCTTCTATTTTGATTCAAGATCAGGCCCTCAGGACACTGCACCAATCTGTGGAGCGGGGAGAGCACATGTGGGTCCATCAGGAATGGTAAACCAGTCAGGGAAATGTCCAGGCAAAGATTCAACTGTGCGTGGAGTATAAGAAACCAGGACATCATTGGTATGCCTGTCTATCATGTTGGAAGAAGAATGGGAGTCAGCAGCAGGGGCAAGTCGTAATGTCAAGTCAAGTGATTGAATAAGCCCCTGAAGGTGATATAGAGATTGGGTGATTGGCATCTGTGGATATTGGGCCAGAAGAAGTGGGAAGGGTTCTCCAGGAACAAGGACACCTTGCCTGTGTGACTATTTGACACAGGGCAGTGGGCATGGACACGCTGTGAGTTCAGTCATGAGGTAATTATTAATAATGTTTGGGTGGTAGGACTCTGAGATACTGGTAGTGACCTTACTTCAGTGCATAGGAATTTGCTTATGTCTGGACAGTTATTGGAAGGGTGAGTACTTTGGGTTTCTGCTTATTCCACTACCCTGATCCGTAAGGACCTGGCAAGAGTAACTATTTATTTATTTATTTATTTATTTATTATTTGATTTAGTATACCGCCCTATCCCCAAAGGGCTCAGGGCGGTGAACAATATAAAAGCATATATAAACATAAACATATAAAAGTTTATACTATTAAGTATAAAGATTTTGAGGGGGAAGTTACTGTCATTGTACGTGATAAATATTGTTCTAATTCTTGTATTATTGGGAACCATGTGGCTTATAAGCAAGCTGTGTGAAAAATCAAAAGGGAGAAAAGACAACAGGCATCTTTGTCAGTGAAAGCAGTGGGGGTAAACACTGTTCCTGTTGTGTCACTGTTTTCAACTATTGCAGTAGATTAGGTTATTACTCCTATACCAGTGGTGGCGAACCTATGGCACGGGTGCCAGAAGTGGCACTCAGAACCCTCTCTGTGGGGACAACGCACCAAACAGGAGTCACACCCCATCCCCACACACACACATCTTAGGGCTGGCCTGGGGCCCACTGGGCTCGATTTTTATTAGCAACATTGAAAACCTAAAGACCTATTAATTTTTGAGGGAAGCAGTGTAGGTAACCCTGTTAAGTGCTGCTAAACCCCACAGATTTTCATGTGAAGAACTAAAGTTCGATCCTTTACCTAGGAGTAAGCTCAGCTGCTGGCAATGGGGCTTGCTTCTAAGTAAACCCTCCTAGGGTCGTGATTCACACCCATTAGAGGAGAGGTTGCACGAAGTTTTCTTACAAAGCAAAAGCCACCGACAACCCACCTCAAGCTTGCTCCGAAAGTAACGCAGATGGCTCTGATCCGAACCCCGGGCTTTTTTAAAAAACTAAAACCTCATTAGGTACCAGGTTAAATAGCCATGTGCCGCTGGCATCTTTGCAGTAATAAATAAGTTGGGTAGTTTGGGGTGAGTTTGGGCACTTAGTCTTGAAAAGCGTTGCCCGCTTACACCCACTGTCCTATACTTGATGCATGGGAGGTTGGTAGAATTCTAGAGGACTTTGGATTAAAACTGGCTCAGCAAGAGAATGTTACTTTGGCACCATGCCAGGAGGTTGTGGAGCACCAGGGAGGGGGGAGGCTGTGCTGCTCAACTGTTTTCTTTATGAGACTAGGTTGTTGTATTGAGAATTCTAGCCTAAAAAAGTGGCAGTAGACTTTGCTCCCCAAAGTGGCAGCGGTTGGTAGTGGTTCCTAAGTGTTATAGAGGGTGGGGGGATTTGTCCAATTCGGGCCCCATAAGCAAACTGTCCCTGGCTAAGCATTCGGGACCATAAATGTTCGAACAGTGGCAACCCAAAATTCTGATTCAGAGTTTTATTGGCCTGGGATTTATCAAAGCGTAGCAAATTATGTGTGTACTTATGATGTTTGTCAAAGGGTGGGCCATAACGGAGATCAGTGAAGGGCCCCTTTACAGCCTAGTGCTATTGAGGGAGAGCCTTTGTACAGTGGGGCATTGCCATAATTGACCCTTTGCCTAAGCTCACCTGGATGGGAAAAAGTGAGGAAACCTCTTCACAAGTGATTAGTGTTAGACAAGGATCTTTAATGCTAGGTTTCAAAAATGTCATCACTCAGACTTAATCTAGGCACACTGTGTAGTCTGGACCAGTCACTGTTGCTTTTTCTAACCTACATCACAGAGGGGTTTTTAAAATATATTTATTTACTTCATTTGTACTGTCTATCTTTCTTCATAACAGGAACTCAAAGTGAAAAAGGAGTCCATTTATATTCTTTCAGCCAGGATCTACAAAAATCTAGAACTGGCCCTGTTTGTGAGAAATAATAAAAGAATGAACTGAAATGCTACTAATGGCGGCAGAGCAAAAAGAAGCAGAACCTAGATATAATGACAAGCTGAAAATAGCACAACTTGGCAAGCAGATGAACATATGGAGAGGAGGAGAGGAAAGAAATACAAAGATATATAACATTTTAAGGTTAACGGGAAAGAACAAGCAGCATTTCTATCAAGAGCTGTGTGATGCTTAAGAAAAGGAGAGGGAAACCCAAGCTCTGTTTTGAGAGAATTTAGAGAGGAAGCTACTTGAAACTGAGGCAAGAAAAGGAGAGATGTCTAATGGTATATAACTGCAAGCTTAACTGGGATTACCAGCGAGCAGCTGGTGACCAGCGGGAGTCCAGGGGGTGGGGAGTGGGGGGGTATGGGAGTGGTCTTAGTGTAACAGCAGTATGGCACTTCTGTGGAAAACTGGAACTGGCATCATGACTCTCTGGGAATCTCTATAAACTTTGGTGTTCCCTGGAAGTCACATAATACTGTCATGCTAGTGGCAATTTTTTCAGTTTATTTTTCTCCTGCTGCCGGCTGCAGGCAGTGGGGGTTTCTCGTAGGAGGTCTCCTGCCATAGTGGGAAGCCTGGCAGTCCCAACTTGACAGGGCAAACTCAAGAGTTGTTGGTAGGTAATAGTGTTGAAATGCCAAGTTCTCAGTGCTAAAACAAACTGCTCCTGACACACTACAGTAAAAGAACACTGGGTGTGTAAAATAAACTGCTCCACAGGGTGTTACATTTAATGCAGCTGGCATCAAATGTAAATCGGACTGCCTCTCTCCCCAGCAATGTTCTCTGGCCAAATATGCTTCACTTTGTAAGGCTTAAACTACATGAAACAATTTGTAACATGTAGAATCGGGGACTGTGGCTCTGACAAACCAGTTCAGAACTATAAGAGGTGGGGTGTTTGTTTTGAAACTGCTGGGGGGGGGGGGGGGTCTAGTTTGGGTTGGAACTGCAGTGCAGGGGGATAAGACCCTTAAGCCCTCCCTCTGCATTGTTTTTTTCTAAGCTGAAGTGACCCTGGAGGGGTGTGTGTGTATTTGCCCTGTTAGGAAACTGCACATGTAGCCAATTGTAATGTGTATAGTTCGATCCCTAGACTGCAGAGGCAGAGGCAGGGAGGAGGTATAAGGACGCTGTTGCTCTGCCTAACATGACCTGATGCCCTCACTAAGCCATCCAGACAGCTGAAACCTAATTTTTCACCCACCATCTAAGAAACATGTCTTAGTTATGCCCAAACAAATACCTATATCTAAGTTTCATTATAGGAATGTAATAAGTGATATTGACGTTTCAGTTTTGGCATTCTTATCCAGGTCATGATCACCCCACCCTCGTTATATCCCCCACGCGCTTTTGGCACCAGATCTGTTCACCGATTCTTCTTTTGTTCAATCAGGAGCCGAGTTAAAAATGATTTTTATACAACCTGAAAGTTGCCTTTGTAATCACGCACAGACACTTCTGGGTCTTTGTGGAAGATAAAGGATTTTTCAGATACAGAGAATTCATCTTATAAACTGAGCCAGAGCCCAATGGATGGATCACTCCAGTTATTACGTGCCCCTTTTAATATCTCTGTTCCACACATCAACAAACTGCCAACACAAGGTAACTACGCTCAGATCAAGAAGGAAAGCCCTTTCTTTTCCCCTGAAGGAAGTGGGGGCCTAGCTGCTTCTTTGCTCGCAGAGAGAGGTGCAGCGCACTGCATGGGGCTTGACAACTGCATTTTTTACACAGAATGAAGCAAGAAACCTGAACAAATGCCATTGTGCTGACAGAATGAAAGGGCTGCTCACTCTTTTTTCATTTCTGACAGAATGAAGAAAAGCTTTTGACAAAATCCATTCTACCCTGGGAATGAAGTTATTTATTTGACTAAATGCATTGTCTCACTCTGATTTTTTCCCCTCCTTTTCAAAAAAATCAGACTTGCTTGTCATTTCAGACAACTTGAACCTGGCCATGCTGTAACCAAGCCTCTCAATCGTGGGTTACTGATTCCAAATGGATGCAGATTACCTAACTGCCAGCCTTACAAATTTTGTCTGGGTTCTGAAAGGGATATGGCTGTTTGTTCATACACTTACTGAGGTCATTAGTTTGAGAAGTAACAGAGATATGAAGGTTTTTTTTTTTTTTTCAAGCACAAGTGTTCACAGAAGGAAATTATATGAGATGTAGTTGTGTTATTTGCGCATACACAGACTCAGTGGCTGACTGCCTGGTTGCTTGGAGAACAAAGGGGATCTATGGACAGGCTATGTTAACTCTGCACTGTGGTTCATCCTCACAGTTGGCTAAACAAAGCCCCATCCTCACCAATCACCTGGAAAGCACTCAAATACCCAATATATTTGTGGGACAAAACCTGCAGATTGCATTATAAAGTACCCCCCTCCCCCTACCAAGTATAGCTGTAGGGCCAAAAGCAGCAGATGGAAAAAGATGAACACATGAAGGTGCTTTATACAGAGTCAGATCATTGGTTTACCAAGGACAGTGTTATCTTCTCTGACTTGTAACAGCCCTCCAGGGGCTCAGGTAGTGGTCTATCACGTCACCCATTACCTGATCCTTATCTGGAGATATCAGGGATTAAATCTGGATCTTTCTCCTAGTAAAGCAAATGTTCTACCACTGAGCTGTGACTCTAACACAAAATTCTTATGGATGCATCCATAACAGCTGTAGGGTTAACAAACAAATGCCACATTCTGCATACAACAACCCATTAATCCCAACAGAAGAACTGTGGTTGCAGATACCAATAGTGACACAATGTACAACATTTCAAAATCAAGCTACAGAGAGAGGCCTCAAAAAAATCAAAAACATAAAGAGTATGAAGTTGTTTTTTGACAACTGAGTAGAGATTTTCCTTCAGAAGTGAACAACCGGACATATGCACAATTATACTTACAATTTTTAAAGCTTTTGTATGTAAATGTGATAAAGATGGTAAATGAGGAATAAGAATGTGGCTAGGTGAATTTATCATATGGGATTAAAATATGATAGTGACAATATGTGTTAGGAAGATGTATCTTGCAATGTTAAGATTTTGAGCTGTTATAAGCACCAGGTAAGGGGAGAAAACAATAGTTTGAGATTCCATGACTTGAGGGTAACATGACAATCTTGAGGATTTCTTGTAGATTCCTTAGTGCAGCCTACTCAGTAATTTGAGGCTAAGGATACGGGACAGCACATTTGGGCACAAGGACATTTTTCTCATAGTAAGACCCACTAAATAGACCTGAGGAGGATTCTAAGTAGACCTGCGTAAGATTGCGCTCTTAGAAGCCTTCATAAGGGAGTGGGTTTATAACCTTATCAATGTCTAACTCTTGAAGAATCTGTGACAAGTCATTTGAGAACTTTCGTGTTCCTGCCAGTTTCAGATCACTATATGTTCAGTGGAAAGGTTCCTCTGTACTTTCGAACTGAATCAAATTTTTTGTGTGGGCCCTTCTATGCTACTGTGCAGTTCACGTTTCTTTGATTCTGCCTCAACAGTATTTACATTTAAATGGTGAATGCTGCAAGCTTTGTTACTTAACTGAAGTTTATTAATCTATAGAATCTATATCAACCCTCCTCCTACACACCTTATGTGGACACCATTATAAGACACTTACTAAGCTCTGACTCACTCAGCTGCTATATTGTTTGAAAGCTCAGAGTACAAAGATTTTCAGAAACACAACTGATAGCCCATACATGGTATCCACAAATAAGTTTAAAAAACTTAACTTTTGAAGCAAATGGAAGAAACAAAAAGTTACTAGTCCTACAACAGTGCTTTGTAATTGTGTTCTTTAAGTAAGTCTTTAAAAAAATCTCTAGGGCCGTTTCTGCTCCACCAGAGGCAGCGGCTTCCCACTGACTTAAATGAAGCCGGTGGAGCATCAGGACCGTTTGCACAGTCCCGTGCGGGCAGTCCCGATGCTGCCGCTGCCTGCAGGGGTGGCTCTGCACGGAGCCATCCAGGGTGTGTGCGAGGGACTTACCTTGCCTTCCTGTGCAGCTCCGGGCGGCTGGAAAGACTTGCCCGTGATGCTGTCCGATCCCCGGGGGTCCGAAGGCAGTATGGGCATGTCTTTCCAGCCACCCGGAGCTGCACAGGAAGGCAAGGTAAGTCCCTCACACCCACCAGAGGGGCCAAAAGCGGTGCCCTCATGCCGATGCGGCTCACACCATGCCGGCACAAAGACGCCACTTTTGAAAAACCTCATTCGGGGAGCATGGTTTGGAAGCAGCATCTTCACACCGCTTGGGCGGGCCCAGTACAGCACTGCTGCAATGCATCAGTGCTAGCTGTGTGAACAACGCCCTAGGGACGATGTTTTTACCATCCCTAGGGCGCTGTTTTCTGCCCATGCGGAAATAGCCTAGGTGTGTTAAGGTGGCAAAGTACCTGACTTTGGAAATGACAAACACAGAAGATATGGAGTTGCTCTAAAAGTGAGGCAATCAGAGACTATTATGCAAAGTCTGACCAAATACTATTAATCACTCTTTCAGAAAGCCTATCAATATAGCTATCATTCAAGTTTATGCCCCAGCTACAGATGCTGAAGAAATTGAAAGCTTTTATGCAATTTCAAGAAAGATCATGTAGAAAATGGGTTTGCTTTGCTAAGTTCAAGTAAAAATTGCCCTGAAGAACTATGGGTTGAAACCAGAGATATTGTCAAGGGTAATACACAAAGACTATTCCAGTAGCCAAAAATTTTTTTGAAAGCCTTATGGATGACTGATGAAACTCTTAAAATTGCTAAAGTCAGATGAGAAGCAAAAGTAAAACTTGACTGAAATAGAATCAGAAGTCTAAATGCAGTGTTCCAGTGACTGACACGTAGAGACAGAGAGAACTATTATAATAACCAGTGTAAAGAAGTAAAAAAGAATAACTAAAGAAGAAAATAGATCTGTTCCACAAGACCCAACTCAAGGGGAAATTTAAATAACTGTTAAGCATAATGAAAAAGTAACCTAAAAGTACATTAATTGAACAGGCCTGGCGGCTGGCCCCCTTCCTCTCCCAAACGGACCTGGTTACTGTGATCCATGCAACGGTCACCTCCAGGCTAGACTATTGCAACTCGCTCTACGCGGGCCTTCCCTTGCGTCTGATTCGGAAATTAAAACTGGTCCAGAATGTGGCGGCTCGTCTGCTTACAGGAGGTGCCGCCAGAGACCATATTTTACCTGTGCTGCGCCGCTTGCACTGGCTGCCGGTCGAGTTCCGAATCATTTTCAAGGTGTTGGTTTTGACCTTTAAGGCCTTGCGCG
Source organism: Sphaerodactylus townsendi (assembly GCF_021028975.2). Taxonomy (NCBI): domain Eukaryota; kingdom Metazoa; phylum Chordata; class Lepidosauria; order Squamata; family Sphaerodactylidae; genus Sphaerodactylus; species Sphaerodactylus townsendi. Next base: position 101,126,005 of record NC_059429.1, read on the forward strand.
GCCTGGGACCTCCGTACCTACGGGACCGTCTTGCCCCATATGTCCCAAATCGACCTCTGCGGTCAGCAGAGGCCAATCTGCTGGTGATCCCTGGTCCCTCCATGATGCGGCTGGCCTCCACCCGGGCCAGGGCTTTTACAGCTCTGGCCCCCGCCTGGTGGAATGCTCTATCTCCAGCTACATGGGCCCTGCGGGACCTTAACGAGTTCCGCAGGGCCTGCAAAACCGAGCTGTTCCACCGGGCCTTTGGGGAGACCGGCCGCTGATGGCGCCCCCCACCCCTTTTTCTTCTTTTTATAATATCTGTGGATCCTGCCGTTCCTCCCTCCTCTTCTTTTTGGGGATCTGTTAGTAGGACGCCATCTATTTATATTTGACTGAACGCTGCTTTTAATGGGGTAGTTTTAATACATATAGAGCCACTGTTTAATACTTATTTATTTCAATTTGATATTACTGATTTTATTGTGCGCTCTACTTCTATGTTTTGTTCACCGCCCTGAGCCCTTCGGGGGAGGGCGGTTTAGAAATATTAATAATAACAACAACAACAACAACAACAACAACAACAACACACTGAAGAACTACCGTATATACCGGCGTATAAGACGACTGGGCGTATAAGACGACCCCCCCACTTTTCCAGTTAAAATATAGAGTTTGGGATATACTTGCCATATAAGAGTACCCAGCGTATAAGACGACCCCACACTTTACAGATGATTTCCCAGGGTTCAAAAGTAGTCTTATACGCCAGTATATACAGTATTCAAAAGAGATGGAAAGATAACAGATTTGAAAAAGAATCTTTGGAAAAAGAATCTGCAGTTTTAGAAAGTGAAGTGAAGTGAAAGCTTTACTCAAAGCAATTTGGAGAAACAAATCACCTGGAATGGAAAAATATGTGGATCTATTTTAAGCCACAGAAACAGAGTCCATCAAAACTTTAACAAGAATATGCCAACAAATATGGAAACCAAACAATAGGCCATGGACTGGAAATGCTACAATCTACATTCCAGTTCCCAAAAAAGGAGACTTCAAAGACTGGAGCAACTATCAGACTGCCACATTAATTACTAATGCAAGTAAAGCGATGCTCAAAATCTTACAACAAAGACTATTATCATTTATGGAACAAGAAATGCCAGATATTCAAGCTGGATTCAAAAAAGGAAGAGGCACTAGAGATCATACTGTCAATTTATGTTGGTTACTGGAGCACATGAGAGATCTTCAAAAGAAAATCAGGCCGCTTCCGCACGGAGGTGGAAGTGGTCGGATCGGCGTAAGCTGGGACCGTCCGCATGGACAGTCCGGGAACTGGCTGGGATGATGGCGCAGAGCTGCGCCGTCGTCACAGCGACTCACCAGTCCCGCAGCCCACCAGCACATCGCCGAGGCCAGGGGACACGCAGGGCAGGGGGCGTGTCCCCAGGCCTCGGCAACGCGCCGGAGGGCAGGGGACAAGGTAAGTGAAGGGAAGGAGTGGGGGGGGAAGTGCCTGGAAGCTGCTGCCATTTGCACGGCAGCGGCTCCCAGCCAGCGTTTCCAGGAAAGTGCGCTTCCAAGCGCACTCTAGAAACGCCGGCTTGGCGAGTGTCGAGGAGCAGTCACCGAGCTGGCCCGGCGGCATGCCAAGCCTTAGCTGTGCCTTGTGCGAATGGCGGCCTAGGGACGGCATTTTTGCCATCCCCAGGCCGCCATATTCCGCCCGTGCGGAAACGGCCTCTGTTTGTGATTCATAGATTACAGCAAAGCTTTTGACTGTGTGGATAGTGAAAAGTTATGATTGGTTTTAAAAGAAATGTATTTTACGATTGGTTTTAAAAGAAATGATCAGGTAAAAAGAGGCTGCAAACAAGAAATTAGAAAGAGATTCAGATGAGGAAGGGCAGCCATGAAGGAGCTAGAAAAGATATAAGATATGGCTTTTTGTAAAATGAGTGCTGTTTATAGAAGCTTTGTTGCAATTTTATCCATTTTAAATATTGTAATGATGATCTGCCTCAAATATTTTCTTTGGAAAAGTGGGGCAGGCTAAATGCTGTCAAATAAATAGATAGATTTTGAAATAAAATACAATTCAGAAGAAAAGCATTTTTACTTTGACACTGTAGATGAATAGATGTGCAGAAGAGATAGTGCCTTTTTAGAAGGTGAGGACTGACACTATGGCTGCTCCAAAACTGTGGCCATTTATAACTATCTCTCTCTCCACAGACATAACTGAGAGTGGGAGAAAGCACTAGCTATCTCTCCTAACCAGTGTTTGGAACACAGTTCACAGTATGGATCTCAGTTCCTCAAAGCTTAGTCCCATAAAAGAGGTGGTGAGTTCAGGCAGAGTTCCCTCATACTCCCCTGACACAGCAGGATACTGAGGAAAAGAGATCACAAGCACTGTTGTAAAAGCACCAAGACAAGACTCCCTAGCAAAAGATTAACATCAATCAGTCTACCTTGAAAAACATGCTGCGTTAAAAAAGAATAAAGCTGAAACTTAAAGCTCCCCATTCTGCAGTCTGGTTGGCTGCTGAGATCTGATTGTCTCCCTTGAAATAACGGTAATGAAGGGAAATTCACTTTTCAGTTGCATTATTCTGAGGGGAAAAGAACTAGAGGTTGGGCTCATAGCAAAGTAGTCACACTGTTCCTGTGCCACATGACCAAATACAGCTATAAATCTACTCTTAATTCACTGATTTTACTAGTGACCCTGAAAGTTCTTCAGAATGATACCTCTAGGTGGGGCCTGGAGTCATCCAAGAATTACAATTCATTTTTAGACTACGGAGATTTAACTAGAGGAAATGTCAGTTTCAGAGGGTGGACTCTATGGTTTTACATTCCTGCTGAACTGCCTCCCAAACTCTGCCCATCTGAAATCTCCAGGATTGACCAACCTGGAATTGGCAACCCTAGCAAGCACCATGAATAATTGACCCTGAGATAACCACAGCAGGCAATGTGGCTGAAAATAGAGGGGGCATATGGCCCACAGATACACAGCGCACAGAAAATAATGTTCCTTTGACGTAAGGGGAAAATAAAATTTGCCCTGTGCTTTCGCTCTGCGGTTACTGACACGGCCACCTTTTCCTCTTCAAAAAGCACCATCAGCTTCATGTTGCCCATTTCGTATTATGTTTGACTAAACTCAAGAGCGAAGAGTGATCCTGAATTGGTAAATATTAGCATCAGGAACCGGATGATAGACAACAAAAGTTCCATTTCTTTTACTTTTCCACTTCTTTCACTGAAAGCATAGTTTAAGGTTCTTTTACCGAAACTTTCATTACAAATAGCCTGAACATAGATACAGGTCCATATTCATAACTTCACAATATTTAGTTTTTCCTTCTGAAGTATCATTAGTGGTATCTTTGCTTTTAATTATAGGCTTTGCTTTTTAGTCAACCTGTGAAAATTGACTAGGTTTGAATGGTGTCAGGGAACAACATTATTTTTGTGGCAATAGAGATACACTGCTGGTTTGCGTAGGAGTTTTAGTTGACCTTTTAATAGCCTGGATCTGAACATGTTTGCTTGGAAATGGGTCACACACTGTTCAAAGGTATTTTATTTTGATAGTGATGCACTCGATTTAAATGTAAGACTTGATACCATTCTTCTGGACTTTCAGTTATTATTTTTTTGTCTGAACTTAGAGAAATACCTACAACTACAAAATGCTGAACTATCTGGAAAGGAGAATATGAATTTGATCCAGCATAATAATTCCATGAGTGGAAGATTTTCACCTGGGGAGCATGATTTTCTTCCCTTCCACTTCAACCTGAAATGCTTCTCCTGGGGGACACCCAGGTATGATATTTCTGAAGGCATTTCTGACTGCAGACGAAGGGGGAGGTGAGAAACCTGTGGTCCATGGATGGGAATTCTTCCATTATGCCAGATCCAAGTATATGTTTACACATGACGTGGAACAAAATGATGGTACTATAGGACAAATCTGAGTTGGTATTTAAATCAGAAAACTAGTGGCACATTTAATGTTTCCTTAGAGGGTACACGACTAGTGTATTTGTTTGGAAATTTTTATTTATTAAAGTGCACATGAATTTATTTGGAAGAAAGTTTATTAGGGGAAAAAACTACCAAAGAAAATGGCATGTAAAAATGTGGTATAATAGGAAGTTTTCAAAAGGTTTACCTTTCTTTTTATGGAATCATAATATACAATGACGTTCTGGGGAAGACAATAACAACAAATCCTTGGATAGAGATGCTGGTCACAAGCCAACTAAGAAAAAAATACACATTGATAACAACGGTCTTAACCATTCTTAACTCTTCGATGCTCAGACGTTTTCCCTCTCAGTTTTTGAAGTTGAAACTTTGATAGCTCTCAGACAACACATAAAATCATTAGCAATGGGGCACCAAATAAATAAAAAAGTAGGCGAACCATGCACCACTGACACTTTAAAAGTTAATTACAATAGATAAGCACCAACTACTGTTTTTATAATTAACTAATAAAGGACAAAACTCTTTTGGTTTAAAAAGTGCCAGAAGGTAGTTCAGCACTAAAATATCTAACACTGAAACCTGCTCCAGTAAATATCAGTGTGTGTTTTACTATTAACTACCATACTTCAGTAGGAGCAGGAGTGGACCCTAAGTAACCAGATCTTAATTACTCTGCATTTCTTGTAGCATATATTCACAGAAACCATCTCAATGTTTCAGTGTCACAATACAGCAGGAAGAACATTGGGCTTCTTCTTGAGTTTCGTTTCTGAGCAGGGCACTCTGTCTGACCTGGAAATGAAATTGAGAAATCAGATTTCCACATTGCTTCAGCCCACTCATATGGTCCCTTTCTCAGTCTCACCAAAACATGCAATCACCTTCCCAGATAGGTGCGACTCAGCACTTGAGAAAGTACAGTATCAGTACAGATCAGTGGTTTCCCTACCAACATTGCCTCCTCTCGGCAGAGCTCAAAGCAGATAGCCAGCCTTCTGGAACAAGAGCCTCCAAAGTGGAACGAGAACATAGCAAAGCCAGAAGATAATTAGACCCTCTTGCTGCATATCACCACAAGCTTACTGGGGATTTTGAGCAGGGTGTTACCTAACAAATTCCAGAAGCAGCCAGTGTCATATATATACCCACATAATTAGAGTCGATATATGGCTTAAAGCCCCCAAGGAGCAATGTTCTGCCCCCCAAGTGAATCTGTTTTTGGTGCCCTGTACTTGGCTAGGACAGAATGGGGGAGACACAAGCCAGTTTCAACAGTTCAACAATAGGTTTATTACTTAACAGAATCAAGACTCTAACTCCTCCCTTGGGTCTGTCTAAATCAGAGTACTTGCTTGTCTTGAGCAGATTTGAAGCTGTAGACTGTGTCTTCTCTTGGTTGTTTTCAAGAAAGTCCACTGTGCCTTGCTTCCTTTTAGTTCTTTCAGTCTTTGTCTGGTCCTAATTGCTGTTTACCTTAACTTGTGCTCTATGGACCACCATACACGTCATGAATGTTCCAGTCTCCAGCTACCCTTGGCACCTCACTCTGACTGACTGACTGGAGCTAAAACAGGGGATTGCTGGGTAAAGAAGGAAGACTGCCTATTGGGAAATGTCTTAAAGGGACAGGGGCTAACTAAAATTCCCTCCCTTAGAAGACTTCACAACAAACTAAACCCTTGCTAACTATGGGGAAATGGAAGTTTAATGGGGAAATAACAAAAGCCTCTGTGGGCATGACAAGCAGTTTCTTTCTTTTTTTAGTGTATACAGATTACACTTTAATTTTATTTTTTATTTTTAATATAAAATTGAAATCAAACATCACAATCACCTTAAGCTGATTTTGCACTTTCAAAATTCCCTGTGGTATATCCGGGAGCATACCTGCTGTGGGTCTTCTCACCCCACAAGTAGTTCCCCACAACTCCCCACCACTTCCTTCACTTCAGCCAGGGACACTGTGGGGAGCCTCCATTTCCTGCCTTCTAATTGGCTAAATCTTGCTCCATTTCCTGCCTTGTGATTGGCCGAATCTCGCTCCATTTCCTGCATTCTGATTGGCCGAATCTCTCTATGTTTCCTGCATTCTGATTGGCCAAATCTCATCCCATTCCCTCACACACTGACAGTATTTTATTTCATTGTTAAAACTTTTCATTTTTATTTTAAAAACCCAATGATTCTTTGCACTTGTGAGGAGTTTGCTGGCAGGGAAGCCGGGATTCATTTGCACACACCAGAGAATCAAACCCCCCCCCCCCCCGCAAACTGCTCCCATGTGCGGGAGAATCACCAGCTGGCTTCCCCCCTGCAAACTGCTCGTGTGGGGAATCGCCAGCCGGCTTCCCATTTAAACTTCTTGCGTGTGCTAGAGAATTGCCATTTATACCCCTGCAAACTCCTTGCGATTGGGGGGGAGTGCCAATTGATGGGGCAGGCCAGAGCGGTGAGGCTGGAAAAGTGGGCCTGATTCTGCTGCTGAGGAGGGGCTTTTCAAAAGGACCTCAACCTTTGCAGTTCAGGAAATTTGTGGAGCAAAGCCAGCTCCATGGGGCAACACCGGGCCAAAAAAAACCCCTTCAGGGCTGTGGGCTGTGCAGAAGTCCCAATTGCATCAGGGCATTCTCTGTGCCAACAGAGGGGCAATTTTGGCGTGCAAAATCAGCCATAAATTCCAATCATAAGTTTTAAGGCTTAAGAAATTATTACATTGTCTCAGTTGTTTATTCTTATCTTAAAACAAATGCCCTCAGTGTACAATCTTTCAGTCTTCTGATATCTAATGATAAGTCACATTCTGGACCTGACCCACCCACCCTAGCAGAGGGAGGGGGAGGGAGGGGTGGCATGCAAGGGAGGAGAGGGAGGGGAAAGGGGCCCATCATCTGGACATGGCCCACCCACCCTAGTGGAGGGAGGGGGAGGGGTGGCATGCAAGGTAAGGGGAGGGAGAGAGGGAGGCGTGGCATGCAAGGGAGGGGCAGGAGGGAGGGGTGGCATGCAAGGGAGGTAAGTAAAGGGGGGAGGGGTTAGGGTTAGGGTTACAGAACCTCATATAGATGGAAACTTCTTTTTGAGGCCTAGTTCCTGCTTAGACATACACCTTCTTAGGAGCTGAAGTTGTTCTTTTTTTTGCGCTGATCTTCTTTTGGGTGGGTGGGAAAGTAGATGGTTGAACCTAGACACCCCACCCCAATTGGCCATGCTGGCAGGGGCTGATGGGAATTGTAGTCCATGAACATCTGGAGTGCCATAGGTTCACCACCATGGACCTAGAGCAAAAAGGAATCATTGCATGTGAATTGGTCAGGGCCCTTGTCTCTAAATTAATTGTCCTTTGTTTAATAGTATCATCTCTTCACATTTTTTCTCACATTATTGGAAACTGTTAATAAGTAACACCACATCAGAAATGCAGCTTGCTCACAAATCCCTCTTTAATTGAATCTATATCATCAGTTCGAACTGAATTCCTGTTAAGACAATTACAAATTTCATAGAAACTTCAGTTCCTAGGACAGAAATATTGCCTACTCCCTTCAATTCCATAATCTGTGTACAGGACAGCTTCTTCAAAGAATGTCCAGACTTTGAAATGATTGTTAAAAAAATTTTTTTACTCCACACCAACACATGAAAAGAGCATAAAAAGGAAGAAATAATACCTGAACACATGAAGCTCCCTTATACTAACTCTGCCTTATACTAACTCTGCATGACTCCTTTGCATGTTGATGGAATGTGAAGAGAGAGACAGTGTGTGCAAGTGTAATGATCCTGCTCCCACCATCCACAGGATCCCTGGTTTGTGAGCACACTGCCTATATGCAGCATAAGTATCTACTAGAGCCAGTGTGGTGTAGTTGTTAAGAGCAGGTGGATTTGAATCTGGAGAACTGGGTTTGATTCCCCACTCCTCCACCTGAGTGGCAGAGGCTTATCTGAGGAACCAGATGTGTTTCCGCACTCCTACATTCCTACTGGGTGACCTTGGGCTAGTCACAGTTCTCTCAGACTTCTCTCAACCCCACCTACCTCACAAGGTGTCCGCTGTGGGGTGAGGAAGGGAAAGGAGCTTGTGAGAGGCTTTTCTGCGCATGTCCGACAAGGATTAGACGCTTTTCGACACCCTCCCGGCAAACAACAAAGATTTAATGGCATAAAAGAGAAGATAAAGACTAATAATCAACTTAAAACAGAGAACTCAAAAGAGAGAACACCGGACAGCTTTGAAGAGACGAAAAACAAACCGGTGAGTCCAATTAAAATACTAAAAAAAAAGATAAAGGGCGAAGCAAAACATGGCGCCCAAGGAAACTTATGTAACTAAAACAGATTTTGTCAGAGCTTAACAAATCAGATAAAGGCTTCCCTTTGTTGACTTTACTAAGACAACACAGATCAACCTGATTGCAATTGATAAAGACATACTGCAGACATGTCAAAGAAACTTTCTAACACCGCATGGAGAGAGTGCGGATTAAAAACTACGAAACAAATAAAGAAAAAAACACTCGGACGAGTATTGACTTCTTGAACTCAAAAAAATAGCCTCTCTCCTAGATAGACAAAGACGCTGCATGAACCTTCAAGGCTTAATTGGAGTCCCGAATGGAGGTGACCTAAACAGATATAAAAAAAAATTACTATCACAGTGGCTCAATTCTATAAACATCTAATCCTAACGACATTAATCGGAATCCGGGACATAGATAGAGCCTCCAATAGAGGGATTTTCTTTCTCAGGAAACAGAATCCCAGACATTATTTCTCAAATGTACCACAGGAAGAGATCACAAAGAAACACTACATACAAGAAGCTGAGAAATGCTCAATGCCTTGATGTATAAAGAAAAATTTTGTGAGACAAGATCTCTACCTCAGAAATTCGCATGCAAATCAAGAAAACATCTAATGCCATATGCAAACGCTTCCATTTTAAAGCAAATAGAAGTGATTTTCATGGATATTACCAATGGCGATCCTACTTTTGAAAACAATCAGAAAATTATATAGCAAGAACCCCTAAGAGAGAGGCACAACAACTTCTGATAAACTGGGTCTCTCCTTGGAAGCTGCAGAACCCTCATGGACAGATTGAAGTGATTCAGAAGAAGACGACATGCAGGACCTCAGGCTGCTGACTTTCACAAGATACCTCAGACGCTCTAAAGCGCCAAAGAAAAAATAATAACAACATAAGCCAAGACTTCTTCAAAAAATTCTTTTAAATGGCTATTAAGTATAACATTCTACACTCTAAGTAATTTTAACAGAATCTAACTGAATAACAATCACTAACTAAAAATAACTCTTGTATGTAGTTTTTGGAAGATATTAAAACAGTAATCTGTTTCTACACATTGTTTATTTTAACAATCTGGGAAAGGTTCCCAGACATTTGTTTCTTGAATAGTATTATCTAGCTTTAACACTGTTTCATACAGTAAACATCAAAATGGGCGGAATGCCCAGACAGAAAACTCTCTTCTGAGGGAAAAATAGGTTGTAAGTGATGCAATTTAGTTGATATGTATGTATTTAGAAGTATCTTTTATTGGAATGTTATAAGAATTTTTAAACTGGATTGGATTGCCATTACCAGAGAGGAATTGGACTAAGAATATATGCTTGGGGAGGGAAGACCGCAGGAGGTCCGAAAATCCAAAGATGTGGGAGGGGAGGAATCTCTCCTCAGAACATCTGGGAAGGAGAAGGGGGGAAAATGAGGGGAAAAAAAAGAATGAATATGAAACAGCAGCAGGCCCGGAAAATAGTAGTGACAAAAATCATTACATTATGGCAGGAGGATTTAAAAACTTGTATCTGTAAATATTAACGGATTAAATTCCAATTTCCTTAAAAGATTTAAACTAGCCAAACTAGTTAAGAAAGAAAAAACTGGATTTGGTTCTGCAATCCAAGAAACACATAAAAAGAAAGAGAGATATTGCTCCTTTAATAAAGCTTACCGGGCTGGAGAACCTTATGTGAATCAAGGGCAGAGGGAAGGAAGAATGGTGTTGCTATTTTAGTGAAAAATAATATAAACATACATAGTGGCAAAAAAATATTGAAGGATCAAAATGGGAGATGGATTTTGTTACAAGGTTTCTCTTTAATGAGATACAAATAACACTAATGAACTTATATGCACCTAACAAAAAAAGCAAAAAAGAGTTTCCTACAAAAAAAACAATTCTTAACAGGAGTACAAAAGGGAATATAAAGGGAGAAACATTAATAGTAGGGAGACTGTAATATGGATTTGGAGGAACTTATATGGGCTTCCTAAAACAATGGAATATAACTAATATGTATTGAGGAAAGACGGGAAAACCACAACACAACAACCAACTCTCTATCTCTAACAGACATGTGTAAAAATTTTAGGCATATGACTATATTCCTGACAAAGAACATGGAGTCTATATAATGTGTAGAGATCCAGACACACAAAGAGTGGGTTTCTAAGGACCATGCTCCGTGGGTAGCTACACTCAGGATCTGGCAAAAGAGGACAAACTAGTATAGGATGTGGAGAGATATGACAATATTATAAATGAAGAAATGAAAGAAATAAGAAGATTTTACAGGAAGGAAATGAAAAACTATTTTTTAGAAATAGAAACACCCGCCTCCTTGGACGTCGGATAAGTTGTGGGATGCCCTCGAAGGCAGTAATGAGAGTGGTATTGTATAGAAATACAAAAAAAGACAGAAAAAAGGCATTAAATAAGGAAAAGACATCAATTAGTGGAAAAATCAAAGACTGCAGAGACAAACTTACAGAACAAAAAATAATATAACTGACTATAATGGGAATTAAAAACTACTAAATAAACAACTGGAGGAATTCGGACTCAATTTTAGGAGTTATGGAAAAAAAGACACATGGGTCAAAAAAATCAATTTCAAAGAACCAAATATAAAGTCAAATGAAACAATCTAGCCAATTATTTAAAGAAAAGAAAGAAAACAAAGAGTTAAATCAATAACAAGTGAAAACAAAGTAAAGAATAACAGGAAACATAAGAATTAGACAAAGTTGGTTTGTACCAATTTTATCAAAAAATTCATTTAAAAGGATAGACACAGAAAAGGATAGAGGGAAATACATAAAAAAGATCTAACACAGGAGGAGAGAAACAAAGTTCGCATGGAGGAAAGATATAAATAACAAGAAGAAATAGGTTTTAGTAATAAAAGAATTCAAAGACCAACAAGTCTCCTGGTTTAGATGGATTTACAGCAGAGCATTACAAAGAAATGGCAGAAATATTAATACCTGAATTACAAAGGTTATATTAAATAAGATATTAAAGGGACAGAAAATACCAGGAAACATGGAGAGAAACAGAAATAATCACTCATATTAAAAACCAGGGCTTAATCCAGAACAGGCTGCTGAATCATACAGACCTATAAGTTTATTAAACCTAGGATTATAAAATATTTACTAAAATATTATTCTAACAGAATAAAGGCAAGGCAATACACCAAAGAATAATTGGTCAAAGATCATCATGGATTCGCGAAGGATAGAGATATTTATTATCCCATAAGAAAAAATGTATTGAATGTGATGGAACAATGGTAAGGATAAAAAATATGCCATGATAAAATTAGATGTCTATAAAGCATTTGACACAGTTAGCCACTTACATATTTATTCCCAAATAATGGAACAGGACGGATTTGGAAAGGGGATTAATAATGATATTAAAAAGAATTATATTAAAAAACAATAAAGCAAAAGATTATGATAAATAATGGATGGTCGGAAGAAATTAGGATAGAAAGAGGGGTGAAACAAGGATGTCCCACTTTCTCCACTTCAGCCATTTGTAGTAGCAATGGAATACTTTAGCGGATAGAATTCAGAAATAATGGTAGGATCAAAGGCTATAAAATCAATAAAGAAGAAATAAGTGATTAAACTCTATTTGCAGATGATTTTATTATTAATAACAATCTAACCCCTGTAGAAACTTTAAAAAAGAATTCAAAAAATAATATTAGAAGACTTCTAAAAAAAGCATTCTTGCTTTGGTGGTTAATATGGAGAAATCTGAAATCCTGGGAATAAAATATAGAAAAAAAAACTACTAGGAAAAGAAATGGTGAAGCAAGAAGATTAAATATTTAGGTATAACACTAACAAATAAGAAGGAAAAGATGTTTAAATATAATTACGAAGTAATATGGAAAAAAATAACGAAGCAATTAAAGGAGTGGCAAGGGAAGAATCTATCTATTTCTAAGAGAATAGTAGCATTAAAAAATGTGTATAATGCCAAAACTCTTCTATCTATTTCCCAGACTTCTTTGTCATTGGAGATTAAGAAAAAAACAATTTGAAGAATGGGATAAGAAAATTAAACTATGGGCATTTAATCAAAAGAAACCAAGAGTGATGAATAAAATAGTCTATATGTCAAAAAAAACTAATGGGGCATGGGGGCTCCTAAAAATTACAGGAATATTACGAGGTTAATTTCCTAAATAAAAAAGTTCTGATGGGAATCGGGGCAAATAGATAAAAAAAGGAGACAGGATGGATGAAGTTCGAAAATGAAATAAACTTGAACACGGTAGCTTTGGAATATATTCAAGTTGTTCAAAAAATAGAAAGACAAAAAATTAAAAAGGCCCTAGGAAAGGTGTGTTAATGGAAATCTGGGAGAAATGGAAGGGAAAATGGATGCCAGGGCTATTGGGTGCTGCACCACTCATGCTTTGTTAATGGTTGGACAGGAAGGAGCACAAACAATAAGATCCCTACACAGACAAGGAATATACAAAGTAGCAACAATCTGTACAAATGAAAGAGGAGAATCTAATACCGCTTTCCAAATTTTATAGAGAAAGGAGGTAAAGAAAACTGGTTACTATTAAGAGGAATCTGGGAAAAGATAAAAGCCTCCAGGAGGGAGGAAGAGTGTATAATGAAAAGTTGTATAAAAAAATATATGAGGAAAAGAAAGGGACAAATATTAGAGTTATATACAAAAACATGATAGGAAGATCAAGAATTCATGGATAAGAATCCTCATAATGGAAAATGGCAAACAAGATGGAGTGAAAGACATTACAGACCTTTATTAAAAGGATTATAGATAATATGAATAAAATAAAAAATAGATAAATATGCAGAACTAGGAGAAGAAATTAATATTAAAATGGTATAGAACACCTAAAACAGTTGGCATATATAAGGATAAGTGCCAGCTCAGTCCCAAATGTTGGCATTGTGGAGAAAAAAAAATGCAAATATATACCCATACATGTGGCTAGAAATGTATAGAAGTAAAAAATATGTGGGAAAATGTGATAAAATAAGTATAGAAAAAATATGTAAAGGTAAAAAATAAAGATAAATATAGATTTACTATTTATAGGTATAGTGGATTATACTATAATAGAACAAAGAAAAAGAAAACTTTTCAAATTCATGATTAGAGCGTCCATGGTACAGTAATAGCATTGGGGTGGAAGGACAAAAAAATCTGGACAATGCAGAAATGGTTGGAATATATATGGGAGCAAATACAATTAGAAATTTTCGACACAATGTCAAGAAATCAAATATGGCAAGAAAAGCAAAAGGATATGAAGGAGATTTAGATGGAATTCAAAGACTGGCTAAACGAAATTGGAATTACAGAAGAAAAATGGACAAGAAGATTGAAAAGAATGGACCTGCTGCTGCGCATCTAAAGAAGAGAAGAAGAAGGAGGGTGGGGGGAGAAAGGGGGAAAAATGATATGGAGGATGTATATAAAGTATACAATATAAATCTGTAATAATTCCGAAATATCAATAAAAATATTTAAAAAAAAAAAAAAAGGAGCTTGTGAGCCACCTTGAGTTTCCTTGCAGGAGAGAAAGGTGGGGTATAAGTCCAAACTCGTCTTCTTCCCCATAATTGGCAAAATTCAAAAAGCAGCATTCCAGATCACAAGCTGCATTTGTGGACACTTTCTTGACACATTCGCACAGTGCAGATGACCTGGTGACTACACAGAGGCAGGCTGAGGTCAGTGCACCCATGCCCGCTGCCCTTCTCTGAACATTCAGAGCCAGTGTGGTGTAGTTGTTAAGAGCAGGTGGATTCTAACCCAAGGAACTGGGTTTGATTCCCCACTCCTCCATCTTAGCGTCAGGGCCTTATCTGGATTTGTTTCCCCACTCCTACATTCCAGCTGGGTGACCTTGGGCTAGTCATAGTTCTTTGGAACTCTCTCAGCCCCACCTACTCACAAGATGTCTGTTGTGGGGAGAGGAAGGGAAAGGAGTTTGTAAGCCCCATTGAGTCTCCTTACAGGAGAGAAAGGGGGTATAAATCCAAACTCTTCTTCAACCTGCTAAGGGAGATTGCTGCTAAGTTAGGCTTATTGGTATATCAAGGTCAGGATGTCTACTCTGTCTGTCAACAACTCTCCAGGATATCAGAGACTCACCTAGAGGCTTACCTGTGCCTAATTTATTTTCTTTTAGGCACCAGGCCAAAACACATTAACCCAGGCTTTTAGTTCGAGCCTTTATCTTACCAGCTTTTTTAATGGCCTGAGTCTGTTTTATGAATAGTTTTTATGCTGACCGATGGCTTGTTTTTAATATAGTGATATTACTTTAATTGCAAGCCAATTCAAGCAGGAGATAGCATAGAACTATCCTAAATAAATAATATATCAACAACAACAGGACTCTTTTAACTGGAGATTGAACGTGGGGCCTTCTGCATGGAAAGCAAATATCCTGTCACTGAACTAGAGCTCCTCTCCTAGAAATCAAATACTCAACAGCACAATCTGCCAAAGGCCTAGGACAGGGGTCTGCAACCTGTGGCTCTCCAGATGTTCATGGACTACAATTCCCATCAGCCCCTGCCAGCATGGCCAACTGGCCATGTTGGCAGGGGCTGATAGGAATTGTAGTCCATGAACATCAGGAGAGCCACAGGTTGGAGACCTCTGGCCTAGGGAAAAGTTCATTTTCAGCCATCAGCAGACAATAATAAGGCAAAGCAAGAATCTCTTGGGAGGAAGTTCTAGCCTCCAAGTGCTGCTAGAAAATAGGCAACGCTTCAGAATATGTTCATAAATTCGGCATGCCAGCAACAACTTTCATTTATTGAGAAAGTAGTCGAAGACAAAAGAGTCCTGCCAGAAAAACAACAACCGCTAACAGTTTGAATAACACTTTTGATGCCTGATGCCTTTGTCATAGGGGATCTTGTGACATTTGAGACTGCCTCTGAAAGATAAGCAGTTGCAATGATACCATATTCACCCTAGACAGGTGGAGAGGAGAAAAGTGAAACTATATTGAGGATTGGGAAAACTCTCGTATTTGCTGGGTGACTTTGGAACCGTGGTTTTTATCTGACCTGATGTATTAAATCTGATTCTTTTGGTTCAGCTGCTGCTCCATTATTAGGGGCTAAAAGCCTTACACTTAACTGTATGACCAAATGTAGTGAACTGCTTCTCAGAAAGCTATCTCTCACAGTTTAATTTGTCTCACTTATCCCTCCACTCTGTCACTTTTAAAGTAACTACTATGATCATAGCAGTGCCATTTCCCCTTCTATTTGGAAGCAAATAATGGTCCCACAGAAATATATCAGGCACTTAATACTTAAGTGTGAGTCTTGCAAACAGAACACTCCTTAAAGTATGTTCCAAGCTGCAGCTGTGTGGGTGGGGGAAAGAAAGCCTTTATAAGACTTATATCTGTGAAATACAGGACTGTTTTTTCTCTGTAAAAGAGCATGGATTGTAGGAAGTGAAGCCATGACAAAAAGACCGCTGATAGGTTCTATATCACAGATATATCACAACTAGCTAAGGGTGAAAGAAGTCCTTCTGCTTCAGTCAGTTATGGGCACACAAAAATTTAACAGGACATGGAGCTATAGTACCCTAGATACTGTGAGGACGTTCTGCAGGTTTCTGTGGGTGGATCAGCCTTGCAGGATTGAATGCCACACAAACAATTTAGATGTGCATTCTCATTGTGACACACACTCCTTGATATGAAGTATTCATTCTGATAATCACCTGCATAGTTGTGGGGGAAGGGTTGATAAAATAACAGTCAGGCTGCTGAATCAGATCAATGGTCCATCTGAGTTCCCCAATTGTAGCCCTTCCTTGAGAATCAGGATCTAGTCACAGTAGTCAAGGAGCTATCATTTCCAGGTTAGATTGCTAAATGACATCATCACACAGTTTTATATGTTTTCAATACAGGTTTTACATCTTAATAGGTATATTTACAATGAACATTAAGTGCTGTTACTTGATAGTATTCTGTAAGAGTATGTGGGTTAGGAAAGCATAGGAAAGGTACTGAGTAGCTCTGCAACTAGGCCAACCCTTTGGAAGGTCATCAGAGATAGTGGTTGTTGCAACATTCTGCAGCAGTGAGTCCCACAAATCAACTACAAAGTGCGTGAAGAAATAACAATTCCCATTCCTTTTACAATGCAGATCCAAATGTACATCCCCACCATGGGTCTTTGGCTCCTAATCATATTCAGCTCTACAGTGTCCACCCAGCACTTCCTCATGAAAATCTCTGGAATAAAAAACTGTCACCCACCCCCCAACAGGACCAACATGATAAAATGTGTATGTATAACACTGAATCTGTGTGTGGCTGAATGTAAATATCCTCTGGAATTCTCTGGAAGAACGCAGAGTTCTTCAGATAATCAAGCAAAATGTGACTGAACCAAATATTAACCGTTGCAGGATTTCCCTGTAGATTCATATAGCATTATATCCCTTAATGAAAAAAAGAGATGAGGGCAAATCTTGGGAGCCTTGTTGAATAGTAGTATGGGTTGCATGTGTGTAGGATGATAACAGTACTGCTTTGATAAAAGGTAGTTGTGTTGTGCACTGTAGCACATGACAAAGGGAACAAGGAGAGGAGTGCAGGGTAGCTGAAAGTGACAGATTTTTTGACCTTCCCTTCCCTCCCCCTCAAGTCTCAAGGCAAAAAGTCCTCTGTCACCCCCTGTCAGTTTCAGCTCTTCCAGATTTGTAGCAGAGGTGAAACCATCAAGGAGTCTGTGGAGACTGCCTGGGGACTTTGCCAGTTTTATCTTTTGTAAGCTTTACCTTCAGCATGGAAGCACACAGCTTCCCACCCTGCAGATTAAGGAAACTAAAAGGAAATGTCACAATATGGTGCAGGCAATGTGATGGTGGTGGGTGTAGTGTCACTTTTCAGTACCTAATGGGGTCTTTCTTGTAAGCGTTGTGTGCTGCTGCAACTTTAACTATGGGGAGATACAATTTCAGTAGAAGCTCTCCCTAAACAGAAGATTCACAGGTTGTGTTAAAACAGTTAGGTATGGTTGCATTTTGTTCTGTAAGAGAGAGTAAGCAAGGAGTAGTAGTTAGAGGGATGGACTAGGATCTAGGAGACCCATGTTCAGATCCCCACTTGGCCATGGCAGCTTGCTAAGGGATCTTAGGCCATTCTCTCTCTCTCTCTCTCTCTCTCTCAGCTTAACCTAGCTCAAAGGGTAGTTGTTACAAGGAAAATGTAGGAGGGGAGAATGCTCTTGTAACCCTCTTTGGGTGTCCATTAGGAAGGATTTGGGATACAAATATCTAAATAGAAACTATATTTGATCACCTGGAAAGAACAGGTTGTGGGATTGTGATGGGTGAGTATAAGTTTCATCATATTCCGGTGACAAATGTGTGTAAGTTTTCAGGTTTTACAGAGACAAACATGAGGAAACCTGTGATGACTGAAGAGAAAACAGATTTCTCAGTTTACAGAGCATGAAAACAGAGATTAGTGAGGCATTGCAAAACCCTTCTGAATTTCTTTTTTTTTTTTTTTTTTTTTTTTTTTTTTTAAATTGAATTTTTAACTTCCTCTGTAGTGAAGGGTTCATTTAACTTTATTAATTCCAATTCTGTTATCTGGATAAAATCCTCTGAAGATGCCAGCCACAGATGCAGGCGAAACGTCAGGAGAGAATGCTACTAGAACATGGCCTTACAGCCCGGAAACCACACAGTCCCCCAGTGATTCCGGCCGTGAAAGTCTTCAACAATACATTGAACCAGATTTGTTTCCTCCCCCCTATGCATGAAGCCTATTGAATAACCCTGGACTAGTCACAGTTCTCTCAGAATTCTCTTAGCCCTAGACCTTACAAAGTCTCTGTTGTGGGGAGACGAAGGTAAGGAGTTTGTAAGCCGCTTAGAGACTCCTGATAGTAAAGAAAGGCGGGATATAAATGCAAATTATTATTCTTCATCATCATCATCATGAACTGGGGTGGTGGGGCCATCTTTCACATAGCACTGAGAGCCTGAGTAAGAGGCCTTTGCCAAGGATGAGAGACATTTTCACTTGCTGTGGCATAATGAATGGATGGCTGTCAGCATGTGTATGTGTATAGCTAAGTATGGGGAGGCAGGGCTCTTTTGGTGTTTCTAATAGCCCCATAGTACCCTCATCTGCCCCTTTGCTGCTCTGAGCTGCCAGCAAAACACTGCATGAGCTCTGGCAAGAACTGAATATCGTGAATAGACAATGGGTAGGGCTTCCTTTTCCCCTTCCTCTCTTGTGTTGCACAGATATGCCATGTGTCAAAGCCTTGCTGAGATGTCTCACTAAGCTGGCACTGGAATCTTTCTAAGCATACAACATCAAACAGTTAAGTGAGTTTTTAACAGTGCATCATAAAATAAAAATTCCTTACAAGCAAAAATCCACTTCAGGTAGAAATTTAATTAGAGATGGTCTAACACCTGCCGATTCAGCTGATATTGTTTGCCAGTTGCTAACAGGGAGCCAATTTTTTGATGGACTTTTAATTTTTGACCCATTTGTGACTATTCAGCAGGTTGCCTCCTCTTATCCTTTACTTGCAGTGCAGTATAGTGAAACTGGCCTTTTGCATTTTAATGTTTGATTTCCCCCATTCTTGCTATGCCACTGCACCTCTCAGTAGGCTTTAAATATACCATGGGCAGCGCAATCAGCGAAGCGGGTGGAACTGTACCACAGCCAGGCATGCCACAGGTGAACCGCATCCTCAGTGCTCCCCCCTTGTGGACTGCACTGTTAATCAGTCATAAATCTTATAAATAAATCATAAATATTGTATTTCTAAAAAATCCTATCATTTGGAATTCATGTAAGTAGTCATTAGCAATGTTAATGGCTGCAGATCTGTTTGGATTGGCACCGTTTTTGCACAAGCACAGTCCTGAAAAGAAAAACCCAACGCAAACATGTTTGGCAGACATTTGAGTTGCTCATTGCTGAACTGAACAAAAACAGTGATTGGTTCATATCCGACCATCACAGTCAAATTTGGTAAGTTCAGCTGTCAAACTCATTTGATGCAACATTCGTCGCATCTCTCATTATAATCTGCATGTTTTCCTCTGCTTGCATGTACAGTAAAAGTTTTGTTAACCAGCATCCACAGGGAATTGGGGTTGCCCCATAATCAAATGTGCCAGTTAACGAAGCTTTTACCCAACATGTGGCTGAGTGACTTCAGTGATGCCCACCCAGCTCATTTACATGGCTCCCATCTGAGTCACTTGGTTGACATGATGGTTACCTAAGATGTGGGTTAACAAAGCTTTTGCTATATCTACTTCCACTTTCCATGTGCTAACAAGAGGAGAAATCATGCCAGTGAAGCTGGTGGCTGATCAGTTTTTACTGGCACAGTCTTTTTCAAGAACAAAGTAGAATTTTGTACCTTTCTAGTGGAATGACCAGTAGTTAAGGTATTCAGTTTGGAGCTTGCTGTGGAAATAAGCAAACCATATATATATATTTAAAAAACACCCTAAAACAATTGTATATGGTAGCTTTTTTCTTCTTCATTTCCATTTCCATTTCCTCCTGTTACTCTTCCAAGCAACTTTCCTCTTCTATTAATGGATACTTCAAATCTGGAAAAAAATTCAAGAGACTGTAGTAAGGTAAGCAAAACATCCAGATGTATCAATAATAATTATGCTGTGTTTGGGGAGTTGAAGGCCCTTGAATAACAGACTTTGTTTCCATGGATGGCTACAAGATTATAAACATAAAATTTATAAGTGGAATGGGAACATTTGGTTTATTTTCTCTCATTTTTACAATCACTGCTGTTTAAATTGAAAACAGTGAAGGGTAGCAGATCCAGGCAACAACCTGAAGATTGTAAACATAATAATTCATGTCTTACTGATGGGTTATGGTCATATAATCAGTAAATTCATTTAGTCTACTCTGGTTTCACCATTAACTTTCTATTTTCTCATTTCATTGGCATCTCCCTGCCCAGTTTATGTCTTTCCTCAATACATACTGTGCTATAAAGCAGAAGCAAATATCTTGAAGGGTAAATAAAGAGGTAATGAGTCTACAAAAATGTTATTGAGGTACATTAACTCCTACTTGGTGTCCTTTAAACTTTTTCCTCATCCGAGATTCGTATTTACTGTTGGGCAGGTTCTAGTATTAAATTCTACCTAATACTTTTGACTTTTGTTTGAGTCTGTGTAATCTAGCTCAGCAAAAAGCTTCAGAGGCAAGGCAATCCACTGTGAAGCCTAAAGAAAACAAAATACAGCTGTATGAAACAAGTTTCAGTTCATTAGTTTAAACCTTGCACTTTTTGAGAGGTAGAAATAATTTTCTAGTAAACCTTGTGGTTATTTGCATCCTCACCCTTTTCAGTCTCCTTGGGCGACTTGGTAATCTGTAGTATCTTCTGCTTCTGTGCCATTTTCCCAGTGTACTTACTGAATCTTTCTAGATTAATCACATGGGTGATTCCAGCCAATCAGGGATCATATAGTATAAGTGTCATCATTATGTAGGCAGTTATCTGTGGCTATGTGATGGTGTCTCTGAGAATAAATGAAGTCAGCTGACAGTGAGAACAAAGACTGCAATGGTAGATGTATAGACAAACGTTCTCACAAAATCATTGCTAAAAGAAACTTTCTTGATCTTACCAAAAACATTGTACAAAATTCTGAATGGTTCCATAAGATCCCCAAAAGAAGACAACCTTGAATGATACATGAATGAGAGCAAAACAACCATGGAAGTTTTATTGGCCAGTTGTACATTTTTGGGATACTCTGCTTGCCCTTACAAAGATAAAATGGAAGTGGTATGTATGTGACAATTTAATAAATGGCACTAAAATGAAGGACAGTTTTATTTATTTTTATTTAATGTTATTTAAAATATTTTATACCACCTGTTCATTCAATCAGGATCTCTAATGCAGTGAAAATTAAAACTTTGAGACATTTGAGCAATTAAAAACATTTAAAATGATAACATGATTCAATGAAAATCACTTAAACAACACCAGAACTAGGGAGGACGGCTAGCTACCATTATTGGGGTATGCCAAATGAAAAAAAAACTTTTCACCTGGTAGTGGAAGACACCAATAGTGACAAAATATGCAAAAATTCTTTCTGCCTATGCAAAAATTCTTAGGTAATCACTGTCCTTTGGAAGTAACAGTGGCTTATGGTAATAGGAACATATTAAGACTCAGATGCTCAGGGAAGTTCCAGCCACAGATATTGGACAAGTTCATAGTCTAGGGTGAAGCATGGGGCAAATCTGACTTATATTTAAAGTACTGAGTGCCGGGGATCTGAACCCAAGCTGCCATCCTAGCCCTCATATATATAATTTATAACAATTTAAAAGATCTGGTGGGACAATTGAAAACAGAAGAGAGAAAGGACAGCAAGTGTGTGTAAGAGTATAAATATTGCAGGTTCCTATGACTGTGAGTCATGTACAAAGCAATATAAAACCTTCACAAAAAAAACTCCAGACTATTCTTAGCCTGGGCTGTTCACTACCATTACCCTTTCAAATTGTAAAGTCTGTAAGGAAATTAAAAATTACGCCGGGGTTGAACCAGGATCATATATACCGGAACTATTTTATCCCAGTTTCTGCCTATGCACGGCTCCTTGCTTCTGCCAAGAGTTAGGACCAGACAGTTAGAACCAGAAAGAAATGCTCCAGTTTGCTTCGCACAAGCCGGACTTCTGTATTTACTTTGGAAGCATGTCTGAGCATGCCCAGTGTCCCGCGTTCTGGTTGACTGTTGTTTTTGAGTGGCAGCTTGAATGGGCATCAGGCGGGGAGATCAGGCAGCTGGGCGGGAAAAATAAACTTGGTCTGCTCCCGATTGGTGTTTTTGTGTATGTACTGTGGGAATGGAAGAAATTGATCTGTGTGATTTAATGGTTTAAAATAAGATTTTGCTGTCAGAGGGAGAAAACTAGTGAATAGATCTGCTAATTGATTTAAAATAAAGCTTGTACTGAGGAAAATAGACCAAGTGATTGTTTTGATTGGCTGTTGCTTTTGTCTGTTCCAGATTGGTGTTTTTGTGTATGTGCTGTGGAAACGGAATAAATTGATCTGTGTTTTTAATGGTTTAAAATAAGATTTTGCTGTCAGAGGGAGAAAACTAGTGAATAGATCTGCTAATTGATTTAAAATAAATTTTTTATTGAGAAAAATAGGCCAAGTGAGTATTCTGATTGGCTATTGCTTTTGTGTGGCAGCTGCAAGCACCTGTGAGCTTGCTTGGTGTCCCGCATTCTGATTGGCTGTTGTTGAGTGGCAGCTTGAATGAATGTCAGGCAGGGAAATCAGGTGGCTGGGCATGAAAAATAAACCGGTCCTGCTCCCAATTGGTTTTTGAGCGATTCAGGCACAATTATGGTCACACTGGGACTTTTAAAAAGAACCTCCAAGCTAGTGATTTTTGAAAATCCTGAGCTAAGGTAAATATTGTGAGGCAACACTGGAGCAGGCCCATGTTAGAACCGGGAACCTTGCAGAATTCTCGGCTGCACAGGGATATTTTTCTTGCTCACCCCGGGATATTTTGGCCATGAAAAACGCCCCCAATAAGGATAGCAACATGTGGGTGAGGGGATAGAGGAATTGTTTCCCACTGACCCATTATGCAAGAGGTACTTACCCCTCAGCTCCTTATGAGTGAGGTTTCCCCGCATCTTTTTGCGCAGATTTTGAAAGTGTCTGTGCCAATCTGCCATCCCCCTGTGACTAACATTTCCTTCTCTCTGGACACAGTGTGTAACAGACTTCCCTCTGTGATACACCTCTGAAGATGCCAGCCACAGATGCAGGTGAAACATTAGGAACAAGATCCACCAGACCACGGCCACACAGTCCGGAAAACCCACCAGAACCAATAAATATAATATTTAAAATGAATATTAGATAATAATAGAATTAAGAAATTCTTAAACTGAATTTGCATTCATAAATGTATACTAAAGTAAAATAATTTTCAGAGTTTTACATCTGGCTCATGTTTTTAACACAAACATAACTGGTCTCTTGGGGAAGAATATATCTGCCCCATTTTTGTCCAGTGGGGTATTCCAACTGTGGATCTGTTTGCCATTGCTCACAATACAAAGGCTTGAATTTTCTGCTCCAGCACTGGGAGTGACAACCGCTCCATTGGGGAGCCTTTTTGATTTTGGTGGCCTTTTTTATTCATCCTCCCCTGTCCCACTGATCAACGAGGTTCTTTCCAAGAGCCTAAAAGAGAGCATGTGTACCCTAATCACACCTTTTTGGTCAATACAAACTTGGTTCATGTTCTGCTTTCAATGTCCTAAGTTTGCATACAACTACCACTCAGATCAGATTTACTGTGCATGGTACCCATGTTTCAACATGAGGTTCTCAGATTGCTGCTGACAGCATGGTAACTGAACCAATCCAATTAGACTTCTCTGAATAGCTGGCTAATGTTATACTGAATGCTTGCAGAACATCAACTAGACACTCTTACTCAAGAAAATGGTTATCCACAAGGGTAAAATCTAAGGGAGTTCCTGCAATTACCTGTCCCCTTTCCCTTGTGTTCAAATGTCTGTTTGCCTTGAAAGATTCAGGTTTAGCTGTCTCATCCTTAAAAGTTCAGCTATATCTGCTCCCAGTGCACTAAATGAAGGCAAAATAGTGTTCTCTCGTTAAGACACTAGAATATTTCTAAAGGGCTTATTTAATCTATTTTCCCCAGAGCTCATATAGTACCTCAATAATCCCTATGTGTGATTCTCTGATCCTTTCTGTACAAATCAAATGAAATGTTTTGAGGCAGGAAATAAAACGTTTCCTCCATGAAATTCTACATGGTTTTTAGCTCAAAACATTTTATTTCACGCCTGAAAACATTTTATTTACATTCAGAACCCAAGCAATTATTTTTTGAAAGCATTATGAAAATTTTCCTGTGCAATCTCTTTTTTTAATTTAGAAGTGTTATGTCTATGTACCTACAAAGAATAACCACAAAATGGCAGCCAGGAAGCATTTTAGGGCAAGTGAATGAGGACAAATGGTGTTTTTCAGGGACTCATGCAGAAAGGGCCTCTTACAGCTTATGGTGGAAATCCTAAGAACATTTTCCTAGGCAGAGGCACTACTGATAAACTTGGACTTATTTCTGAGGAGGCCTGCTTAGGAGTGTTCCCTCAGTTGCCACCCTCTGAGCCACTAGCCTCATGCAGTCTAAACCTGTTAAGCTGGCATTCTTGGTAGCAATCATGTCTGCTAGGAAGTTGGGAGAGCTGGCAACCTCATGAGAGGACCACCCCTTGTATGAGATTCCATGCTGAAAAGGTGGTTTTACAACCCAGGTTACAACCCAGCTCCTCCTGAAGATAATGTCCCATTTTAATTTGGCACAGGACATTGTGCTGCCTGTCTTTTTTTCATCACCCACTTTGGAGGCAGAAAAGATTCATTAAATGTTAAATGAGTTCTACTGTTTTACTTTAAAAGGACAAAAGCTTTCCTCACAGCTCTTCAAGAGGAAGTGTAGTCGTTAAGAACTGTGGATGCTAATCTGGAGAACTGGGTTTGATTCCCTGCTCCTCCAAATGACCAGCAGACTCTGAAAACCCATTTTAGATTCCTCACTTCTCCACATGCAGCCTTCTGGGTGACCTTGGCCTAGTCACAGTTCTCTCAGAACTCTCTTAACCTCACCTACCTCAAAAGCTGTCTGTTGTGGAGAGAGGAAGAGAAGATGATTGTAAGGTGATTTGAGACTCCTTTGGTAGAGAAAATAGGGTATAAAAACCAACTCTTCTTCTTTGTAATTTTGGCTCTCTAAGGAGAAGGCAGCCACATCCCAAATTATATCTAGGTGGGTTGTCATCTTCCAACACATTTGTCAAACATTACTCTATCTATAGACATCAATGCAAGAAGGGATACATCAATTGGCAAGGCAGTTCTACACTCATTGTTTCAGTGAGAGCTTCACCCTGCCTCTATGGGGAGAAACTTGTCAATCTCCCTGTGTGTGCACAGAAGACTGAAGATGAAAACAGTTTACTTATAACGGTTGTTGATCAAGTTGTCTTCTGTGCCGGCACACATTCCCTCCCTCCTGCCCCGCAGTGAGCTCTGTATTACTTCTGTCTTATATTAATTCTTTGAAGGCTGCTGGTGGCTTAAGAGAACTGAAGTAAGGGGAGCATCCTCATCAGAACGCATGACTGTTTGAGCGGGAAAATGGTCACTAACGTGCTCCAAAGAAGAATGGCTTCCCTGAAGTGTTTTTAAAGCTTAGGAAAATGCTGGAAGATCCTTTGGTGCCTGCCCTGCCCAAGGAAGGCCTAATGTATGCCTGTACAGAAGACAACTCAATGAACAACAGTTACAGGTAAGTGCTACACTGTTTAGATTACCTAATGGGAAGAGAGGAATTCTGGAATTTTTTGGAATGGAGCGCATGCTAAATTTGGAAAAGGAATGTTGCCATGCTCCTGTTGGCCTGAGTTGTAATCCTAATCTTAATTCAGCCCAAAGCATGTAGGATCACTACCATCATATTATGAGTTGCTATATCTCAGCTCCAGGTTCCCAGCAATTATGCAAATGAAGATTGAGAACATGGTAATGATGAGTATAGTGGCCAGTAGTTTTACATCTTACAAGCAGATCAAAGATTACTTGCAGTTGGAAAGGCTACTTTTGATGGCTTGAATGATGCTTTTGATGCTTCATGAATGTACCGTATATACTTGTGTATAAGTCGACCTGCATATAAGTCGAGGCACCTAATTTTACCACAAAAAACAGGGAAAACTTATTGACTCGCATATAAGTTGAGGGTGGGAAATGCAGCAGCTGCTGGTAAATTTCAAAAATAAAAATAGATACTAATAAAATTACATTAATTGAGGCATCAGTAGGTTAAATGTTTTTGAATATTTATTTCAAAGAAAAACAGTAAACTAGCTCTGTAAGTGGAAAAGAGGGTCAACAAGAATAATATGGTCTTAACAATAACTGTTTATGTTAGCAGTACCAACATTTCAGAGTATCTTTAGGAGACCCTCCTGATGATACCACCCAGGTTTGGCGAAGTTTGGTTCAGGGGGTCCAAAATTATGGACTCTCAAAAGGGTAGCCCCATCTACTATTAGCTTCCATTGGAAACAATGGGGGATGGGAGCACCCACTTTGGGGATCCATAACTTTGGACCCCATGAACCAAATACCACCAAACCTGGCTGTTATCAGCAAGAGATTATCCTGATGATACCACCCAGGTTTAGTGAGGTTTGGTTCAAGGAGTCCAAATTTATGGACCCTCAAAATGTAGCCCCATCTATTATTAGCTCCCATTGGAAACAATGGGGCATGGGGCACCCACTTTGGGGGTCCATAACTTTGGACCCCCTGAACCAAACTTTACCAAACTTGGCTGGTATCATCAGGAGTGTCACCTGATGATAGCCTGAAATTTTGGTGCCGCTAGCCTAAAAACTGCGCCCCCTGGTGGCTGACAAAGTAAAAACCCTAAAATATTTTTTAAAATTCACCCCACTCGTGTATAAGTCGAGGGGGGCTTTTTCAGCACAAAAAATGTGCTGAAAAACTCAACTTATACACGAGTATATACAGTAATTCATACTCTCAGCCTCAGCTGTTGTTTGAAATCAAGTTTGATTTCAGCCCTCATGGTGAAAAAGATTGGTTTGGCTGTGATCCTTTTCAGATACCATAAACAAACCTCATTAATCCTGGTAAGTTATCATACTTGCACACTCTGTGCCTCTTCTTGTTCAGAGAAATCTTCAGCAAACTCCAATGAGCTGTAGCATTTGAATGCAGGTGCTTTGACCAATGGAGGATTAATTTCCTTCCTAGTAACTGAGATATTTATCCAGGTTGACTCTATTGGGATATCTGGTTACAGAAGAAGAAGAAGGAGGAGGAGGAGTAGTAGTAGTGGTAGTGGTGGTAGTAGTAGTAGTAGTAGTAGTTTGGATTTATATCCCCCCTTTCTCTCCTGTAGGAGACTCAAAGGGGCTTACAATCTCCTTGCCCTTCCCCCCTGTGAGGTGGGTGGGGCTGAGAGAGCTCCGAAAAGCTGTGACTAGCCCAAGGTCACCCAGCTGGTGTGTGTGAGAGTGCACAGGCTAATCTGAATTCCCCAGATAAGCCCCCACAGCTCAAGCGGCAGAGCTGGGAATCAAACCCGGTTCCTCCAGATCAGAGTGCACCTGCTCTTAGCCACTGCAGAGTTTGCCTAGTCATAGAACCATGATATTGAGTGCAATAAAATAAATCTCCCCAAAATTATATTACAAAAGCAAAACTTACATTTATTCAAGTAAATTTCAGTCACATTCAGGTTGCAGTTGAAAGGAGAGAAAGCAACCTAATCTAAAGAGTAGTTTTTCTATCAAAAATGGCAGCTAATCTGGTAGCATTTGTATTGTTTCTACAGGTGAGACCTGTGACTCCATGCAAAGCAATACACATGGAGAGAGGAGGGGTCAGAGGGCAGCTCTCAGGTTAAAGAGAGAGACATCCTATTCAAGGTAAACCTAAGTGATCACTAGGCTGTTTGAAGCAGGAGGGAAGGACACTGAACAAGACTGCAGCTGGAGCTGGATTATCTGCAATAAGTGGCAGTCTTGGGCAGTGCCATCAGCATTCATGTTAACCTCCAGATGCACTGCATTATTAGCGGCAGTACTAGAGGTTAGGATGTACCTGCCCAGTCTGCCTTCTTTGGCCCTGGCCTGCTCTCCTCCCAGCCACTGATGAAGGGAGGAAGAGGCAGCAACTGGCTTCATGAGGCTTAACTAGCAGTGGGGGCAGCAGTTTCTTGCTTGTCAGGCTCCACAAGTGCCCAGATTGCAGCGTAGGGGCATCTGAATCATGGCAGCACTGTGAATGGCCAGGTTGTGGTGGAGGATACATGATCTATGAAGGTGCCATGAGTTCCCATGTCACAGTGTGGGGTGGGGCGGGGCGGGGCGGGGCGGGGCAAAGTTCTGGGCCACCTAGGTCTGGCCCTTGTTGCTAGGAATAAGCATAATCCCATGAAGTCCAGTTTCAGAGGATAGCTGTGTTGGCCTTCAATAGAACAGCTAGATTTGAGTCCAGTAACACCTTAGAGACCAACACAAGTTTCAGGGTATAAGCTTCCAAGAGCCAAAGCTCTCTTCATCAGACATGAGTAGAAATAGAATCTCTGAGTCTTTTTAGCTCATCAGAAGGTGGGAGGGGTATTGTAAAGGATGTAAAGGTTCAAGGCATATTGTCATCTGCTTGATTAGAGCAGAGGAGAAATTCATCTCAAGTCTTCACATGCCATGCAAGAGGAGGAGAGTGGGGGCATACAAGCCTGACAGTTAACCAGGTTCGTGCCTACCACACCTGTAATGGTTAGTTTGTGATGTCTGAGTGCAACCACTGAAACAGGAGCATACCAGGAGAGTACCAGAAACCAGAGAGAAAGTAAGAATTGTGTTCTGTTCTAGGTCTTCTGATAAGCTGTCATTCCATTGTGAACATTTTGGTTATCAGTTGCTGGACTCCTGGGCCATGGATGCATCTGAAGTGAGAATAGTGGTACATACATGTACATCAAAATATGCCAACCAGCAGTTGCCTTCTGGATCATTTTATGGCTATATTTCCATGGTGATCACACAACAGAGTTAGCTAGGATGTAATTACTTCTATCTGCATTGGGTCAAGATGTTAACCTGCAATGGAATAGTGTGGATTTTTGTGTATTTCAGTGGGTGCATATGCAAAATGAAATGTTGTGTATCATTTTTAATAGCAAGAATATTTTAACCATTCAATGTGTAAACAACCATCTGGGCTGATCCGATCAATGCTGCTCTCCAGGCTGCATTTGATATGGTGCTATATATAGAGTTCCTGGAGTTTTATTTAATAGGATGGTACATTTGATCCTAATGCACCATCTCAAAAGTAATGAAGCAGAAAAGATCTTTATCTTGTGTGAAAGTTGCAGTTATTGGCAACCATTCAGAAAAAAATAAAACTAATTGCACAATCTTTGGGAGATATTGTATTGCTAACTGATTTCAGTGCAAGGCTTGGGTGGTTTTCATTTGGAGTTAATCAGGCAATGGCCCATAGATGTTGCAAATACATCATTTTCAGCTGCTCTCCAAGATATTGACAAATACAATTGTTGAAGGTGCTACTCTGGCTTTTCAAGCATGTGATTTCCTTCCTCGTTTTATCAAGATTCTTTCTGGGTGAAAAATAAAATGAAAAATACTATATCACTTTGCTAAAGCCGTCCGTCCAGTATTTAATATGCAAGATAGAGCCAGTCATTCTTTAGCATATTTTGTGCGACTAATGTGCATATATTTTGTGATTTTTCTCAGAGATTTAAAACAGCTTTCAAATGAAGATCATTATTCCAGTTCAGCAAAGGGGGGAACAGTCACAGAGGTACTGCCATTTCTGTTCTTGTCACTGTGTTATAATGATATTGCAATCTAGCAAACTGCAGATTAAACACACGCATACCTGACAGACCCCCTCTGGTAATATCAATGGCTGATTATGCACAAAGTGGGGGCATTATGCTGCATGTTGGGGCAAATGTCCGTCACAGCAAGATTTCTTGTATGGACATATTTCTTCAAGCCCTGCTTTCATTTTTCATCCTCTCCACAGCAAGTGAGACCACTTCTAGCATGATTTTAATTTTGCTTTACTGCCAGAGTGGGCAGATTTGGCAGTGAGCACAGCTTTGCCCCAGACATCTTTGCCTCCCCCCCACAGCAAGCCTTCCCACTCCCCACCCTCTGCCATCCACACCTTTCCTCTCACCCCCTTCTATGTTGCCAGCTAATTCAAGTGAAAGAAAAGAAGTTTAGTCAAATGGCCTTAGCCAAAACACACCAACTTCTGCATTCTATTGATATACTAAGATATCAGCAGAGAGTGCTTGTAAATAACAAGCCTCTGTGCTCCCATGGCTGCAGCAGCAGCAGCTAGGAGAGGGGCGGAGAGAGAGAATATTGGCCCTAAGGCATAGTCCCCTTCCTCAGTAGTGTGTGATCCAGGGAATTGCTTTGCTCTTTCATCCAGGGAGGGAATATTTTTTAAACAGTAATATTGATAAAAGTGCAGTTTAAAGACTAAGCCAGCAAGCTTGACTACCAGATGTAATGACATCTGTGCCTTTATGAATAGATGAGTGGAGTTAAGAGAACCAGACCAGAAGAGTTCTCTGCAGAAAAGCTGTGCACCCAGGAGGGAGTGTCTCATGTGTAAACAGACAAATTCAGGGAGAGCCCACTGCAAGCCATTGTGCAGAAAAGATAAGTGATAAGTGTTCCATGCATAATGGGCTAATGTGTACAGAACCAGAAAAGATCCGGGTTTTCCCATCCATATGGCAGCTACTTTGGCTTTACACTCATTCCAAAAAGATAAAGCAGGTTTTTGAAAACTAACAAACAAACCAGAAAACCCACAGGAAAGCCAGAAGGTGCTGAGATTCATTACAAAGCTGTCTGGAGGTGGGGGAAAGGGGGAGAAGAAAGAAACCTGTTTCCCAGTAACTCACAATATGGATCTCATAGCCAGTGTGAAAATGACCTCAGTATAAGGACTCTCTGGAGATCATTAATCACTGTTACAAAGTTGCTATGCAAGTACAGCAAAGCTACCTTCAACTATGGGACTCCCTAGCTGGTCCAATATAGAAATTGCACAAGGAAATAAGAAAGGAGGTGGCTCATTATTTTTTATGTAATAGGCTACTTCCTTTCTTGGTTCTTTGTGTGTGAAAATTTCCTTGTCCATGTTTGTGTCTTGCATCACTCCGCCCCAATTTAAAGGTGGGTTGTTGTCCTCATAGATGCTTCTGGTACCACCTGAAATTCCATGTACAATGATGGGTCCAACAGCTAAACTAGATAAGATTTTTTTCCCCTGAGTTGGGACTGGGTTCCCCCAATTCCATCATCCTCTCAGTCAGATGTCAGCTGTCAGGAACTAATTTCCCAAACAATGCAAGAGTCAAGAGTCAAATTGGGACCATGATGCAGGGAGAGAAGGGGTTCAGCCTTCCCCTCTTTGCTGCTTTTTCTGGTCTCAGACAACAACGGGGGTTGTCGTCCAATTGGGGGCAAGCTGCATTTGTACTGATGGGCTACACATGCAGATTCCAAGGGCTATTTTGTGTTGGAGAAATGGGCAATGGACTGCAGTACCTACCCCTACACACCACAGTCCTGATCCAGATTGATCCAGGCAGTGCTTTGGAAATTAGTTCTCAGCAGCTGACTCCTGACTCATGGAATGAGAGCACCTGGAAACCCAAACCCAGGCACACAAAAATCATCTAATTTAGTGTAAATGAAGACTATCTGCAAGCCTAAGAGCAAGGAAAGGGTAAAGCCATCAAGTTTCTTTTGCACTGTGCTTTGGCAGCTTGCTTGTCATGATTGCAGAGAAAAGCCCCAAAATAGCATTTGATTAATGCTCTAAAAAAACCAAAGCTAATCTCATGACTTGTGTGAGTTTTTCTTAAAAAAAATAAAATAAAAAGTAAAAATGTTCAGATTAGCAGTCTTGAAGATGCAAGAGTGAATCCTTGCCTCTTGACCTGAACCAGTTTCTAATATGGTACTTATTACAAAATTTATAACCACTGAGACTGAATTACCTTTGAGGTGGCATAAGAAGTTGCACCAAATCAATACAAAAAAGATGTTCAATGTGTGTAGACCTTAAACAAGGCATAGATTTAGGAATCTCTCTCTAAATGTTCCCAGAGAACTGCATAGCATTTACTCTTGGACATGTGATGCCTAAGCATTAATTTGATATTCAGGGAAGGAGGAAACTTGCAGAGCGGTTCCTGAAATACAGGACATGGGCAAGCCTTGGCAGTAGGAGCTGTTGTGTTATTTAAAACAAATATAGCCAATAGGTGGGTTTCAAAGAAGGACGTTATATGACCTCATGATTCAGTGGCTGGGTAGATGCTTTATATTTACAAGATTTCAAGTTCTATGCCAATAAAGGCTTGCTCTCACTCACTGATTACTCTGGGGGAGGGATTGGGGTGAAGGGGGTTAACTTGGATGTCCCCATGGGAAGCTGCTACTGATGGACAATAGTGGGTTTGGTGGACCAGTGGGAGATATGGCCTCTGGCAGCTTTGCAAACTCAAAAACCACAGTGAGAAGACTGACTGAAGTTCTGCTTTAGTTCAGCCAAAATCACCAGCTTGCATTATATCCTCTCTTCCAGCCCACTGCTGAAAAGTCAAGATTGCCAATGCAAATGACAGCAGATATAACATTTCTTTTATGTTCTGAATCTTGTTCTTCTAGCCTTGGTTTCTCTGGTTCCTTCACTGCACACACTCGCTGACCTTTTGCACAACAGGGAACTTCACAGAGTAGTTGGCAAATCAATCTAGTAAGAGGCCATGTTAACATTTTTTAAAAGCTGCTGCAGTATCAGTGGGCTTAAAAATTCATCCAAATAAAGAGATGGCTTGCTCCCAGATGACAAATGAGTGAGAAAAAAAATATGCTGCCAGTTTCTTGTAATCTGGGAAAGCCTCATTCTTCTGTGTGTTTGATCCAACTCTCCAGGAACCACAGGAGTTGATTCTTCTGACTGTCCACTTGGAGAGTCAGTGGTATTCTCACCCTCTGGAGCTGGTGACAGTCAATTTGTGTTGGTAGGAAAAGGTCAGCACCCGAACATTTATGACCTGGAGATTCTTCAGGTAAAGCAATCTCACTGGGAAACACTGAAGCAACTGCTAACCCTGATATTTTCAAACCTGTCCTTCAACAGTCTGGACTCTTCATGAGAATGGTTGTGTGGCATCTGCAGCTGAAGATGAATCCAATTGCTGTGGTCCAGCTCTATACCTTTAAACCAATAGTTCTCTTGTAAGAGAAGAAATCATGTTGGGCAAGAAAGGTCTTGTCTTAGTGGTGATGCATCTGCTTTTCATGCAGAAGGTCCCAAGCATCTCCAGTTTTGTCTGAGACTTCAGACACAACTATTCATGATAGAGCAAACCAAGGATGATTGTGAAGAGGTCCAGAAGCATCTCCACAAATTGGGTGATTGGGCAGCAATGTCGTAGTTAAGTTGGTAAGTGTAAGGTGGTGCCAACTTCCCAACTTCAATCCCAACTTCAAGTACAGGCTAATGGGGCCTGAACTTTCTGAGACTGAAAGGAGGGAAAGATCTTGGGGTCTTTTTAACATTGGCCCAATGAAAATGTCAACCCAGTGTGCTGCAGCTGAGAAAAAGGCAAACTCAACATTACAGATTATTAGGAAAAGGACTGAAAATAAAATGGCCAACGTTATAATGCCTTTGCATAAATCTGTCATTCAGCCTCATTTGGAATATTGAGTACATTTCTGATCGCTTTATCTCAAAAAGGACATTGCAGAGCTTGATAAGGTCCAGACAAGGGCAACCAAGATGATTATGGGGTTGGAGCACCTGTCCAATGATGAAACGCTGGAGAGTCTGGGACTTTTCAGTTTAGAAAATAAATGACTGAGGGGAAACATGACAGAGGTTTATAAAATTATGCACAGGGTGGAGAGAATTGACAAACAGTACTCTTTCTCCGTCTCCTAAAATACTAGAACTCAAAGGTGTCCAATGATGTTGCCCCGGGAGTAATTGGACATGGTGACAAAAGGAAACCCTGACATTCAGAGGCAGCCAGCTTCTGTTTTCCACTGCCAGGAGCAGCAGCAGGAGATGACCTCAGTCTTTGTGCCGAATGTTGGACATCCATAGGAGCTGGTTAGCCACTGTGTGAGACTGGATGCTGGACTAAATTAGGACTCTTCAAACTATGGCCCTCCAAATGTTCATGGACTACAATTCCCATTACCTCCTGCTAGCATGGCCAAGTGGCAGGTCTGATGGGAATTGTAGTCCATGAACATCTGGAGGGCCATAGTTTGAAGACCCCTGGACTAAATGGACCACTTATGTTCTTATGCCTGCAGTTAGATGCTGACCTCTTTCATCCATTTGCCTCCTCCATTGATTCCCAGATTTTTTTTATTTTGTTCTGGTGGATCTGTGCCCCCACCTTAAGCCATCTCATCTTCTCCTCATGCCCATTGCCTGCCATGCACCAAATTCCACACAAACCCTGCCTAGTCTTAGATTTTGTTCCAGAATAACCATCTTTCCTGAAGCCGATCTCATTTTCCTCATCCATGGGCACAGTGACTGATTCAGTGGACTTTCCTTTCAAGTATGTTTAGGATTTTTTTAGCCCTTAGGAAGCAATACTTGAGACTGAAGCAGGATAAGTTTTTACAATCATCCGTCAAGCCCCTCCACACACATTTTTGTCATCCAGTTTTGAAGCCAAATGTAACAAAGCAACTACATTTTAAAAATCCCATTATCCTGGCTTGTCTATCAACTTCATACAACCACTCTCTAGAGCAAACTGATCTGAACAACAGAAGCTTGAAATCAGTAAAAGCTCCCCTAAGGCAATAGCTTTTTTAGGTGTGTGATTTTTTAAAACACCCAGCAAAGTTCTGTCTCTGATAGCATGCTTGGGAGTTATATGGAAAAGGAATTATTTTCATTTTCTCCCTCATTCGATCCCCTTTCTCCCCTTCCTCCTGCCAAGAGGTTCTTCCGTCTGTCACAAAGAACTGGCTCTCACTTAAGAATGACAGACAGACAGGTGTGGTGGGAAAGGCAGGCAGAATAAAGAAGTAGGGCGCTTAGCTAGTAATAATTGCTCCAGTGCTGCCGGCACTGTGGTTTTACAAAGCATAATTCATAAAAATAAAAACCTCTTGGATATGCTCACACTACATAAAAGCATATAAATAAAATATAAATGATGAAAACAAGACATGTTAATTACATACAGTGGAACAGGCTCATCTGAAAAAGCTTGCCTGTCAGGTCTAATCTAAGGCTTGCTGGTGATTTACTGTTTTTTTCTAGTTTATGGAAACCAGCTGGAAAACCTGATACTATACACAAGGAAAAAGACAATGTGGTTGAAGGAACTGTTAAAGGAGTCATCAAAAGGATCTGGAGGGGCTATCTTTAAAGGATTGAAATATGTATATCTTCTACCTATCGCTAATCTCTTTATTGTTCTCAATTTAATCCTGACAAGGACTCCCTTATACACTCCTCCTATCCAGGTTATGACCCCTCCTTCCAAAATGCTTGCCAGCAGGACCATAAGAACATAAGAACTAGCCTGCTGGATCAGACCAGAGTCCATCTAGTCCAGCACTCTGTTACTTGCAGTGGCCCACAAGGTGCCTTTGGGAGCTCACATGCAGGATGTGAAAGCAATGGCCTTCTGCTGCTGACCAAGTTGGGAAGGGGCCAGGAGGACCATTTGGGCTGGGCAGCAAGTTCAAAGGGGGCCACAAATGTAGACACTTGTTAATTGTTTGGCATTTGAAAAGTGTCCCAGCTTGATAGTATGGGCATCCCACTTGGACCCAAGTGTGACACTTTCATTTTTAATTTCCTTCTGGCTAGGGGGATCTCAAAAGCTGGAAATGGGCCAGTCTTCTCTGAGAGAATCTGTCTGCAGGGGCAATTGCAGTGTAGACAGCAGAAGTGAGCATATGTGCCTTATTGGGAAGGGGCCATGGCTTAGTGGAAGAGTTTCTGCTTTCCATGCAGAAGGTCCTAGGTTCAATCCCTGGCATCTCCAATTTTAAAAGTATCAGGTAATGTGGCATGAAAGACCTCAGCCCAAGACTTTTGAAAGCTACTGTTAGTCTGAATAACCAGTATCAGCCTTGATAGAAGTGGTCTAATTCTGAGTGAAGTGGCTTCATGTATGTTTCTCCTTTGGGGCAAAAGGCAATCTGAAGCGATTGTGAGAAGTTCTTTGTCCTTCCTTGATAGTGTGCATTTTCATCTGAAGAAAGTCATTTATTGAAATAAAAAGACTTCAGCAAATTACTTAATGTTTTCTGGGTGTGTTGAGCTGCCTTGCCTTTGAAAACTTTGTGGTTTGAGGGAGGGAGTTGCCCCTTTAAAATTAATGGTTTGTGGTGATACAACATCCTAAGGTGGTTTGTTCTTAAAGCTTACAGTTGGATTTTTAAAATGTTTACTGAGATGTACGTCCTGTTAAGATTAGTGGGCTGTGTTGTCAAGCTAAAATGCATAGGATCACAGCCTGACGGCCTTTTCTTCTTCAGACATATTTTGATAGACTTGGATGAGGGCTGTTGATAATCATTCCAACAGAACAGAGCCCACATATCTATAAACCCTACATATTTACATAGGCTTCTTTCCATATGAGCTAGGAGGACAGTTCCAGTTATGGCTCTCAGCTCCAGGTTTGGAAATTCTTGGGGACTTGGGGATGGGTTTAGAAGGGAGGTAGCTCAGTAGAGGTACAGTGTCATAGACTACACCCTCCAAAGCAGCCATTTTCTCCAGGAGAACTAACCTCTGCAGTCTGAAGATGAGCTGGAATTTTGGAGGATTAGTGTAAAGGAGGATTAGTGTTGTCTCACCATTTTGTGGGTTTCTCTGTGTACGTAGGTGACTACTGTTGGAACAAAATGTTAACTACATGAACCTTTGCTTTGACCTAGCAGGCATCTCCGTACATTTTATGCCACTTAATCCTCAATTGTTGCTAATGTTGAGTGGGGATGGAATGGCATTCCACATATGTTCTGAGACACTTTTATTGTGGAATACATTTCAGGTCCTCACCACCATGGTTATAAAAACAGATTTTGTAATTGACATCTTTTGGCTTCCATGTCTCAAGTACCAAATGTCTTGCACTGACCCTTGACTTGATTCAGATTTTTCCTTGACACTTTCCAAGACATTCAATCTTATTGAAAAAGAGTCCTGAGCTTCTGCTTGCAGACTGCATCTAGAAAAGATATCCCATTGACCCACTTCCCAGTGGCAAAAAGATTGTAATAATGATTTATTACTTTATTTATTTTAAAATGTATATCCTATCTTTATAACCAAATAGAGCCTTCAAGCTGGAGAACAGAAAAAGACATCAAAAGTGAAATCCTGAGGCAGGATTAAACCACTCAGGAGGCAGTATGATCCCAGTGCTAATATAAATGCCACTTGTGCCAGTATAAGGGGCATTTAGGCTGGCACAGAGGTACTTACACCAGTGCTGGGGAGCCACGCAGCAGCACAATGCCTGGGTACCAGCGCTGTGGCAGGGGCAGCGTTCCTCCAGCACAGGAGCCTGTGCCAGCACTGAAGGGGCACCATCCCTGGCCTCAGCACAACTAGGATTGTACTCCTCCCCCCCTCTGAGGATTGTACTTCTCAAACCAGCTTTATGTTAAGGCAAGAATTACTGACTTTGCAGATTTTTAAAAAATGGAAAGAAAGAAGCGTGGGGCAAAGTGAGGAGCACAACATTTACTTAAATTACAGGCACAGCAAACAGAAACATTTTAAACTTTGCATTCTCACTTTCTACAGCAAATGTAAAAATAATGAAATCAATAACATTTATTCTGTCACAGCCTGATTTATAATGATCTCCACAACATAAATGTACAGGGAAGAGGGTGAGCCTGCCAGTAAGTGATTAGCCCACATGCTGGAAAAAGCATGCACTCTTGTATCTGTATCCTCTTACTTACACATAAAAGCAGTAACACACACACATGGACCAGCAAGAAAAACTACTAATTATACTCTCAAAAAGGTGAAACATTACAGAAGTCAACTGAGGAGTTTTTGTGCGAAGTGAAAACTCTCACAATTGCCAGAGACACAAGCACAACATTTCTAGTGTAAAGAAGTTAAAATACATAATGTATACTATGGACCTGCTAACAAAAGAATCACATTAAACACTTAACAATAATGAAAAGCATCATGACTAAACTTTTGAGGATCTAATAGTTCCACAATTGGCTGTTATATACCAACAATCCATACACAAGAACATCTTCCCTTATCTCCAAACCAGGTACACAAAATGATTACAGAGCTATCTCACAGTGAACTAGGACTCCAGAATATTCACAGCCATTTTAGTAGAAAGATTATAGTGTGTGAAATTATAAATATTATTCACAACATTCAAAATGGATTTATTAGGGGGCCAGTACTGCTGATTTACCAGTTGATTGAACAAACTGCCATAACGTCAAATAGAATGTATCCAGCTACTGTTTTGACTCAAGATGCACAAAAAACTTTTGACAAATTTAAATAGATTTTTATTTGTTCGCAGCATTCCCCCCCCCCCCTTCTGTTGTGCAAACTGGATAGAATTGATTTATTCATCAGTGATGTTGAAGGTTCTAACAAATGGGCTATAATCATAGCCATTTCCACTTAAATATGGCATGTAATAGGACGCCCTTTTCCCCTAATTCTGTTTTGTTTGGCAGTTTGCATGTGCACAGTTAGGCAAATTATACAAAAAGCAAAAAACAAACAAACATAAAGATATAAATATATTTAATTCTTAGCATGACCAGATCTGTGGATACTCAAATCCACAAGAGCCATGAGCAGACAAGGCAGATCTTTCTACTAACTGGAAAAAGCCCCTGGTTTGCAGCAAAATCTGAAATCTAAAACCAAAGTAAAAAAAACTAAAAACCAAGGTAAAAAAAGGTAAAGATAGTGCCTTGTGCAAGCACTGGGTCACTGACCCGTGGAGTGACATCACAAACCAAATCAAAGAAAAAATAGAAGCAGCACCTGTAGCTTTAATAATTTAATGCCCTTAGTGGTCATTGCTAGGCAACCAGACAGAATGGCCAGCTGAATCCATGATTGGTTTATGTTAGTAAAAGGCAGTGGGAGGGGACAGAGCCCTTTCCAGAACTGTCATGTCCTTTGACAGAGTCTCATTGGGACCAGGTAGGGTTGCCAGGTCCCTCCAGGCAACCAGTGAGGGATGTTGGGAGGCAGGTACTAGGGGCGGCAGTGTGTATCAGTGTAAAATAGTGTCACTTCTGCCCCACCCCTGTGCTCACTCCCTCTTGGCTGTAATGTTGCTGAAAGCAGAAATACACATTTGCAATTTTTGTTTCCTGAGATGAAATACTGTATTTTCTTCTGTCTTCTCATGTTCTGCTGCAACTTAGGGTCTCCCAGGCTCCTGCTGCAGCTGCTTGTTCATGGACAGATGCCAGCTGCAAGATGGGGCTATGGTGGCCTGGTAGCATCTAGCTGGGGCTGCTATGTCACCATGCTCCACCAAGCCCTCAGTACTGCTCTGCTGCGCTTGTGCCCCATCCTCTACCATTGCCATCAGCCTAACAAGGAACTGCTTGCAAGGGCTGCACAAAAGCAGCAGCTCTGTCCAAGGCATCTTGGCAGCACCTCTGTGAGGTTTCCATACAGAGGTGTTTCTATGGTGGGGAAAGGCAGGGCACGTACCCTGGGTGCCACCTCTTAACAGGGATCTCCAGTTCAAGCCTGCAGCCTCTTAGCAGCTGTGCCCTGACCTAAACTCCACGTGGAGTTTGGGGACAGGGCTCACAGTTGAACACTGAACCTGACCAGACCAAGCTCAGTGTTCAACGGGCAGCCCCACTACCAAACTCCATGTGGAGTTTGGGGGCTGGGTGTGCCTGTTCAACCCTGAGCTCAGTATGCTAGAGCCAGTCAGAGCCAGTGCTCCGTTCAGACTCTATTATTACAAACACTAATGGAAGCATCCTTTCCTGAATACAACTGATGGATCGGAGGGACAAGTCATTAGAAAACAGCATGGAACTCTAAAGTGTAGCTGGATGCTTACCTTTTTATCTAAATGAAATATGAAGAAATATTCCCATAAATATCTACCTTCAGACATATTTATCATCATCACCTGTTACCTAATGAAAAATGATAACATGATTCAGACACTTCAACAACTGCACCAATATTCCTTCTAGTTCCACCTGCATTCTCTCTTCTTCATTGAATCTCCCTTGCATTTATCCTTACTGTTATTTATAAAAATAAAAAATAATTTAAATAAAGCATTAATGTGACAAATATAGACAACCCAGGTATGATTTTCACACTCCCAAAAAAGGCTGCCATTGGCTGCATTGGTGGAAAGCCCGGCTCACAGAATAAATTGTCTACAGGATACTATACACAGGAAAAATCACATGGTGACAAGGCATGAAGGGGTTATCAAAATTCTCTTCAAACACCTGAAACTATCACAATTTTTTTTACCATCAAATACTGTATTTCTGTGGTGGCAAACCTTTGGCACTCCATATGTTATGGACTACAATTCCCATCAGCCCCTGACAGCATGGCCAATTGGTTCACCACCACTGCTGTATTTGATCATCAGCCACCCCAGCCACCCCAGCTTCAGAGACCTTCCAGATGAAGTTTTTTACCTGTACCTAGATAGTTACTACTAGCCCCCTGTCCTTGTAAAGAAGGTTTCTTAAATACCCTTCTGTGACCTTGCAACAGATATAAAATATATACAAATCTATCCTTCCATCAATAATATGCCCACAGGTGTAAGAACCATATCAAGTTTTTGGTTTTTCTCATACTTCTAACTGCCAGCCAGGATAAAATTCTGTTGGTCTTTGATGGGGTTCAAGGATGGCCAGACTTTCAGCCTCTTGTGCCCATGAGAGCTGAAAGTGCAACTATATTGTATGTATTACAACTGAAAAAACCTTGAAACAGAAAACATTGATAAACACTACCGACAAGGCATTTTAACAAACCGATGAGCATCCTAGAGAATTATTGCATTAGCAGTTAGCTCAACATGAGCCTAAATGTGTTATAGCTTTGAGAATCCCGAGATCTCAGCATGTGGTTGTGAATATTGCAGTCAAGCTCAAGATCCTGACATGCATTAATTCCCGGTTGCAGAGAAGATGGAAATATTGAGCCCTCCACCACAAGATGGGTTATTGTAAATTTGTTAATAATCTGGGATCTAGGAAAAGTTACATAAGAAGTGTAAAGTGAAGTAACCTTGCCAAAGTATCTAGCTCTTTCCTCAGGTGGTAGATGTGCCACATAACCCAGGAAGTCAGCCGCTTCAACAGGCCATGCAAAGATTTGATATCTGACAAGAAAAAGGAATAGGTAGTAGATATTGAATTTTCCTCCCAATATTGATCCAGGGTGTCTGGCAACATCATCTCAGTAACAATCCTGACAGGTAGGTGAATTGAGAGAGAGTGACTGACCCAAGGCCACCCAATGATAGGGTGGAGGTATGAATCCAGCTCTCCAGATCCTACTGTGACACTTACGCAGTGGTGTAGCGCCAACGGGGGGGCACTACACCCTGGGTGTGCACCTGTGCAGAAGCATGGCTGGGGCATTCCAGGGGTATTCCAGGGCAGGGCGGGTGGGAGCGTGGCAGGGGCGCGGGGTGCACGCATGCCTTGGGCACAGATTCCCCTCGCTCCGCCCCTGCACTTATGGCAACACATTCTCTGTGTATGACTCCAGATGACTTTTCTTTTTCCCCCCTGCTTCATCAGACCACATCTCCCTTAACTGATAAAAGCAGGAACTAAATTATCTTCTATACGAGCTTATCTTCTGTATGATTTTATCTAAATTTTGTTAATTTAATTCCTGATAGAGTTCCTATTATAAGTGACTTGTATTTTCCTCATTGTTGCTTTTCCACGTTGGGAGAAAAATTTTGCAGGTCATGAAGTTGTTACAAGTAGAAAATCCTCTGGCAAAATCTGGCAACCTCTTTGAACTCCTGGACTTCCAGTTCATTCAAGGCGTTCTCCACACCTAGGGATATGCAGGGAGCATATTGCATAGTAACAAAATTCTTAGGCTTGCAATTCTGATCACACCTTGGCTAAATGTGAAAACAGGTTTGAATCACAGGAAGATGGAATACAAATTCTGTAATGGAACAAGCTACTTAAGGAGACTGTGAAGTTTTCTTTCTTGGGAAAGTTTAAAAAAAGATTACATAATCAGCAGTCAGGGTTACTTTAGATATAAAATGTCATGTTTGGGGGGCAGACAGTGGGCCACTGGTCAGGGGCATAGCTACAGAAAGTGGTGCCTGGGGCCAGAACTTAAATTGCGCCCCCTGAACTCCACTGCCCCAGCACAGCCTCCACAGGACAGCAGAGGTGCCGAGCACCCCTAATTGGTTTAACTGAAAGACAGACACTGTAGGAAGGAAGGAAGGAAAGAAGGCAGACAGACACTATGGGAAGGAAGTATTGTGGCCTGGTTCTGCATGTCTGGGGACCCCTTGAAGGAGGATTCATATGGGGAAGAGAGAACAGCTTTGGCCCCAGAGGCCCAGGTAATGCCTGCAGGCTCAAAACCAGAGTCACCTGCAGGATGTAGCCCAGAGGCTCAGGGAGAACCTTCAGTAGTCTCTGAAGGACCAAGTTCAGGGACTGTGACAGAGTAAGCAGATTGGGAGCCACAGTCAGACCCCAGTTCTGAGATTACCCAGCCTCCTGACACTCTGCCAGCCTCTTAACTCATCCCCAGAGATCCAGCAGCATCGCCAAAGGAAGCTGCTTGCCAGTTTGCAGGAAAGAAGATGCAGCGGTAGGCTGGAAGGAAAGCAAGCAGGCAGCAAGCAAGCAGGCAGCAGAGGCAGGTGGGCAGGAAAGTGAGCAGCAGCAGAAATGCCCTCCCTGGGCTTCCCTGGCAGGCTGCCTCCGCAAAGGCAGGGTGCTCAGACACCATTTGGTTGCGGGGTGCCTGAGTCATGCATCCGGCAAGATGAGGCAGAATGAGTGCTGGGCTGCTGGTGTTGATCATGGGCGCAGGAGTTGCCAGCCTGGGTGTGACATGCCACCACCTCCCCTAGCTGCACGGCCACTGCTTTGGCAACCTGCACCTCTTGGAGGCCTTGGGCAGAACAGGGGAACATGTCTGCTGGATAAGGCTTGGAGTGCTCTGCAAGTGCCACCAGCAGGCCCAGGCAGGGGAGGGGACTCTTGGAAACTGGGGGAGCTCCCCTCTCCATCGGGAATCAGCTCTGCTCCAGCAGCCACTCACTCTGGAAGTACAGGGAGGACAACTCTAGTTTTAATCCGTTTTAAATCAACCTGGAGATCATCTACTAGAAATCCTGAAAAATAAATAATACAGTAGATTGACCGTACTTTCAGAAACCATATCATATTCAGTAAACAGCATAGTTTGCCGTACCATCTGTTATCTTGTGCAACCTGTTATTATAGGGAGCTCTTGAGGATGCAAAAGTGGTTGGAAATTTCAAGCTGAAGATGCTCTAATAGCCCTCAGTATATACGAGCTAATGCTGTTTCTTCTTCCATCCAAGAAATTCCAGTTCTTATTTTTATGGTGTTTGGATGGAAGAGCTTAACATCCATCGTTCTGTTCACCAGCAACAATGACTAAAGTAAAAACTGTGAAACAATATGCAACTGCTTTGCAGAACTGTAACTGACCATGCAAGGTGTAAATGTTTTTAAACAATACACACATCTCTTGATTTAGTTTGTTAAGCAAATGTACACCTTGTCTTCAAGATACTAACCTTTAAATACAAGGCCTACCAAGCATGGCCATCATTTCTTTGTCTTATGAGTGCATTTGTAGTTGCCATTTCACAGTCCTAATACCAGGGGTGTATCTATAGAAAATGGTACATGGGACAAGCTCTTAAACTGTGTCACTCAAACTGTGCCACCTCCTTACCATCTGAAGCTATACTTGGACATGCTCTTAGGACAGCTGGGCCACTTGGACAATAATGGACCCCTCATTGTTTCTCTCCCCCTCAACCCCCAAGTCATTTCTGCTTGAGTCGTGCCCTGCCAGCAGGCATAAGGCAATCTGAAAGGAGGATGGGTGGGATGAGGTCTGCATGTGTTATTACCCAGCAGAATCTGGGCTACGTCACTGCAGATACCCCTTCAGAAGAAAGGCCCAGCTAGTGGTGCCCGGAGCCAGTCATTTCCCCTCGCTGGCAATTTGCCACTTGCCTGCTCCATTGCGCCCGCCATTTTGTGAAGATCTCCTGGGACATTTGCTCTGCAGGCATCGAAGCCATCTGCTTTTTTACTGAATAAAGTACATGATTGAACTCAGCTCTTCTTGCCAATTTTTGCAATATATAGTTTGGTCATTTTTAAAAAATTTAGATGATGTGTCTGTGAATCTTCACAGACTCAATATGAGAAGCCATGCCTACTCTCATATCGAGCAGCTCTCTTGCACCAATGAGAGTGGTTCTGACTTGTCATTGAAAATGGACTGCATATAAGCCCAGTTGTTTCCGGCAAATCAAATTAAGATAAACAATCTCTTCTGAATAATTTGCTTTGAAAAGTATAAACTGAATCA
Organism: Sphaerodactylus townsendi; assembly: GCF_021028975.2. Classification (NCBI taxonomy): domain Eukaryota; kingdom Metazoa; phylum Chordata; class Lepidosauria; order Squamata; family Sphaerodactylidae; genus Sphaerodactylus; species Sphaerodactylus townsendi. Next base: position 101,170,708 of record NC_059429.1, read on the forward strand.
AATGAGCTTTTAAAAGCAGCAGGCAGGATAATTTGTTCATGGATTTTGGTATAGAAGAGAGCTGCTTCTGGTAATGGACACCAAGAGATCTCCTGCATCACATGTTGTTTTGAACTTTGAAGAGGGGCTGTGGCTCAGTAAGAGAGCCCTTTGATCATGAAAAAGATTATGCTGATGATCATGGGATCTGCCTGGAATAGGGCTTAGAGTAAAAGGAGGGGAATGAAGTAAATGAAAAATAATGTTTGGATCCCACCTTCAGTCCCTTTCAATCTCCAGTGAAAGGTAGGACAATGCATTCTGGAAATGCATGAAAGGTGAGCAAAGATTGGCCAGGATGCCGCTGGTCATGGTACATTGATCTCCAATATCCATAGACCTATGAGGTAATGACATGGGAGCACTACCATCAAGTACTTGCATGTCAGAGGCCTTGCAGCAGATGAAACTAGGTTTTTTCAAGGCCTCATTAGCCCTCCATTCATTTGTTCCTAATAGGGCTCCCAGGTACAGACTGTCAGCCAGTGGGAGCCTGTAGGGGCTAGGACATGAGGGACCACCATTGACAAAAAGCTTTATATCACTTCTGGGGGAAACTTGAAAGTTATGTCACTCCACCCTGAAAATTGCTGGAAACTCTATGATAAAGCTCTTTCCCCTAGATTCTTGTTTTCTGTTTCTATCCCTGCAGTTGGTAGGAGAAATATAATCTTAAAAAATCACAGAGGTTGATAGCTTGATGTTACTTCCAGGGAAAATGTGCTCACCACACACAATATTTCCAGAACTGATTTTTCTACCTTTCACTGGAGATTGACAGGGATTGAGCGCTGGATCCAGCCAGTTATTTTTCACTTAGCTCATTCTCTTCCTTTTTCTGTAGGCCCTATTCCAGGCTGATCCCATGATCACCAGCATAGCCTTTTTGGTGGTCAAAGGGGACCCCATCCTCCCTTCCAGCTTTTCTCCAAAAGTTACATCACATCATCACTCAATAGTACCCTGTAGCTCTTTCCCCTGGAGTCCAAGTCTGGCAACTCTGGATACCCCTTTTGGGATGCTGTAATTCCTTTTGGAAGTCATATTATAGAGTAGATTAATTGAGGAATGACAGTTTTTCATGATGAATCTAGGAATCACTTTGATGAGTCGGTGGCTGTCTCTGAAAAGATCTGTCTCTCTGTATTAGTATAATGCATGAGCACATACCAATTCCTATCACCATACAACTCATTAGGCTTCTCCTAGGTCTCTTCTGTAACGACTGAAAATGCTGACACATGGGGTCTCTCAATGGGGTCTCTCAATATAACTTTATCCAGAACAAACCAATGTGAAACAGAGAATGAAACCCACCAGTATCCCTCACAGCAACTTGCCTAGATCCAGTCTGTAGAAAGAGCCATAAGTAGAATCTTTCTGAAGCCACTACAAATTCTGGAACACTAGAACTGTAATAAAATGTGAAGTGGAGGTTTTAATGTTACAGACAGTACCCTATTACAACAATTCTGCTTCTTGTATAGGAAAAGTCTTGTGGTATATGGGAAAACTCTCATGGGAGAAACAATAGATGATATAGCTCTTTCATAATACCAGCACTGACTTGGCCCTGGCCTACACACACAGCACCATAAGGTAGCAATGGAGTGACAGAATTCTGAGGCTCCTCTCACATTTGTTCTGGGCTGTCCAATTTCAGCAAGACTGTTGCAAGAAGTAAGCATGCAGCAGTGGCTCCCGTTCCACTGAGGTAATACTGGAAGAGCTCTTCTTAGTCAAATCATGAAGAAAATGGAAGTTGGCTTACGAAAGCTACCTGCAAAGCACCTTAAAATCAAATGGCAAGGGCTGACTCTTCAAAATCCTTTTTCTCCCCAGTGAAATGAGACCTTTTCCCTATTACTTTGGCTTTTTTCTTTAAATATATATCTCGATAATTCTGCCAGAAGGCAGCCATGGATTTGTAAAATGAGTCTGTCATAACAAATTCATGTCCTCATCAAGACTCGCTGCTGTGCTCCCTTTCAGACTGGAGCAGTCCCAGAGTAAGGCTGCATTATCTCAGTCATTCCCAGCTCAATAGTGTATTTCTCAAAAGCAATTGCCTTTAAATGTGGCTTGTTATGTAACAGCAAAGCCACATTTACACCTACCTCTAGGATGAAAATCAAATCCTTTAAACAAATAACTCCGCTCTGCCCCAAGGTTCTCTCTCCCTCTTTGCTTTGCTTTTCATTCTATGAATGATCTATCTTGCAATTGTTATGCATGGAAGTGAAGGACATGTTGCAGACAAAACACCAGATATAACTTGAACATTCTATCCCGAAGCAAGAGTTGTCTTAAACCCTGTCTTTGAAGCCCTACAGAAAAAGAGGCCAAGTCTTTGGACACTCAGCCCCTCATCTCATGTTATGTTTCCCCTCTCAGCATTAGAGGTACAAGACCCTTGTCACCTTGGCTCAAGGCCAAGGGTCTACTGCTTTCATTGTTTTCATTAGAGCAAACAGGTGGACAGGCCTGTATACAATTTTGGCTGTGCAAAGTGCCTTACAGGAGCCTTGGAAACTTGCCTAAAACCTTCAGTGTCTGGCTTCTTCTTTCATGGCTGCAGGCCAGCACACAGTGAACATTGAACAGTAACACAACGGGACCCTAGACTTCATCTCCCAACTTTCCAGGAGTTTCCCAGCTCAGAGTTTGCACTTTTGGGTCAGATTATTATTTGCAAGCTGTGGACGTCTTCCTCCTAATTTTGAAGTTTTTGAACAGGGCTGCTGAGATCTACAATGCCTGTCCCAGAAAAAAAAAATTCCCTCACACCATCCAGAGCCAACTCAGAAATCACATGAAAACATGATTTGCCCGGCTCCATGACAAGTTGCTCCTGATTCATGGTGGTAATCCTATGAATCAATGTCCTCAAAAACATCCTATCATTAACAGCCTTGCTCAGGCCTTGCAAACTGAGAGCAGTGGCTTCCTTTATTGACTCAATCCATCTCATGGTATGTCTTCCTGCTGTCTCCAATTCTTCTATGGGCCTAGAGACCTACAATGTTGTGTGCCCCCCCCCCCCCCGGCAGTGGCCCTCACCAGCAGCACTGGAGTGTTTCCTTAGACAAACAAAAGTTGACATCTTTGGCTGTTTCAGATCTAACAATCAGTGCATCTTCTCTGCTGTATACAAGTGCTGTCATGATACCGTGATGTAATCCCAAATGGCACCCAGTGCTAGGGTAGATCTCCAGATTTCCAATACTGGAAAGAAAAAAGCCCAAATAATCAAGGATGTGGTGGGGGAAAACATTAAAAAAAATCTGTATTTTTCTGACTAGATTGCTCCATGATATTGAGTGGAGGGGGATCATCCATGTATTTTTCAACCAGTTGAAGTTGGACGAAAGATGCCAGAATAAATAGTTAAATTACATAGGAAAATGGTATAAGTAGTTTGGGACCGAAGTTATCTACATTGGGATCTCCAAACTGTAATAGATTAATTAAAGATATGGGAAAGGGGCCGAGAAGGTAGGTGGAAAATGTGTGGACAGCACATAATTATGTAGGACAGTCAAGTGGTGATGATGGTTAGGGACTTCAGTTAGGCCTACAAAGAACAAAAGGGCAATATAATGGTGAGGGAATTTATTGCTGATAAGTGCAAGGTAATACACATTGCAAGGGACAATTTGGACTATTCATGCACATTACTGGGTTCTAAATTGACTGTAACTGTTAGGTGGAAAGCTAGGTGTCACTGGAAAGGAGCTATATAAACATCTGCTCAGTGTGGGGCAGCCATTAAAAGTATAAAAAGGTATCAGGCTGCACTGAGGCAATAAGAATAAATCTAGAAATATTAAATCACCCTCCCAATGCTGTACTCAGATCTACTTCTGTCATCTGGAAATTGAAAGAGTCTCTGAGAGGAGTATGTAGAAGGAGCAGGGACAGGAAATGTCTATCAGGCAAGAAAGTCTGTCCTTTCTTTTTTACCAGTCCCTTTTTCTTTCTTTGGATGTATCCATATGAATAAAGGACATTGAAAAATGTTTTAATTATTTCAGTGAGCATGCACATGTACTGAACATGACAACAGTCTTCTTGAGAAGCTTGCCTTAGTGCTAAAAGTTCAGTGTCCATTGGGGGTCCTGTGGGGAATTCAGAAGTGGGGGAAGGAAGATCAGAGGAGGTTGTTTTATTCCCCTCTCCCCTCCAGTCAATGGAGTCTTCATCTGATGGTTAAAGGGGTCTGGCCAGGCTGGTACAGTATCTTTCAGCTTTCTCAGGATGGTTGATCATTTTTCTGATTTTGTCCAGCCACTTGCTTCACCTCAGCCAAGACCATTTTCTCTGTTTGAGGCCTGAGGCTGCACTGACTTCTTATGCTGAGGAGGTTCCCTGGTGACATGAGGGATATGTGTATTGGACTCATTTTTGTAGTTTTGAGATTGGCAGGGGGTCATTTTGACTTCATAAAAACTTTTGTCCAAGATATGAAGACTTCCATCCACAGAAATTCTCTCCAGCCCAATCTGCCAATTTCCCAATCCACATATGGACACAGAGACAGCAAAGACAATTATGCTAAATTCTCCCCTTTTCCTGAACAATAAAACATTGGGGCAGCTGTCAAAGGCCCCTTCTGCACACGCAAAATAATGTGTTTTCAAACCACTTTCACAACTGTTTGCAAGTGGATTTTGCCATTCTGCACAGCTTCAAAGAGCACTGAAAGCAGTTTGAAAGTGCATTATTCTGCATGTGCGGAATTAGCCTAAGTTTCCTTGTGGATGAGAAATGGAGCTTACACTGATATCTACCCCCCCCCTCCCCAATTGACATATATATTTACAATGCTAGCATGTACCAACAGAAATATATATATTTCTGTTGGTACATGCTAGCATTGTAAATGCCCTACTGCTGACTTGATGCATATGTGGTGGTCATTTATTTTCCATCAAGTCAAACCTGACTTATGGTGAACCCATAGGGTTTTCAAGGCAAGAGATGTTCAGAGGTGGTATGCTATTACCTGCTTCTGCATCACAATTCTGGTATTTCCTGGAGGTCTTAAATACTAGCCAAGGTCAGGTCTGAGAGTATATGACTGGCCCAGGGTCACCTAGCAAGCTTCCATGTGCATGAATGGAGATTTTAACCTGGGTTTCCCATGACCTAGTCTAACACCTTGATTACTGCATATGGTCATTTACACAGACTAAAACATTGTGAATACCCTTTATAGGTATAATAAAAATTAGACTAGGCTTAAATTTTCCCTATGCTATAGAACCCCTTTTAAAAGAAGAAGAGTTTGGAATTATAATCTGCTTACAAACTCTTTCCGTTCCTCTCCACACAAAAGGTACCTTGTGAGGTAGGTAGGACTGAGAGAGTTCTGAGAGAACTGTGACTAACCCAAGGTCACCCAGCAAACTTCATTTGGAGGAATGGGAAAAACAAACTTGGTTCACCAGATTAGAGTTCACCGCTCTCAGCCACTATACCACACTGGCTCTTTTATTTAACTGTCTACCAAACTTTCATAAGAAGCTAGGTGGTATTGTTTTATATCTATTTTGTATCTGATAGCATTAGCTAGAATTGTCTTTGCAAGGTGTTGAAAGTTGAACATACTTCCTAAGGCTGAAGAATAGATTAGTAAGAGCAAAGAAATGTATATATTAATACACCATTTTGAAAAATGGAACAGGCATAACCTAGGAACTCTGGAAACCACTTATTCAAAGACTGGCAGTAATCTTCAGATAAAGACTTTTTTGTCAGGATTAGTAAAATGGCTGACAGAAACAAAATGGATGAATATATGTTCAGCTTCTCAGTCCAGCAGAAAGCATCATAAAGTTAAAGGTTATGTAAAGTTCAAGTGACAGTAAGGCTTCAGTAAAAAAAAAAAGTGTAACAAGTGTAGATCTTTGAAGGGATTGGTGGAAAGTTATGGACCAATCGGGGGCTTGTTGCTGAGGCAGGATAATGTATCCAATGTATGAGACTGAGCCTAAATTGGATTTGGAAACCTTTATATGTTACCTCCTACTCTGCATATTGTTCTTCTGTAATGAGATGTCTGAAGAGAAAGCTGTGTGCTTAGGAAAGCTGTGTGCTGTATATAGATTAGAAGTGTTCTGTATAGCTAGATTAGTTTATATTTGTAGTCTTGTACATTCTTGCAACTTATTAAGTAAAGGCCTTCCTATGGAAAGAAGAACATGTTTGAAGAGTGTTTATTTCCATGAGTGAAGAAGGTTCCTGTTGCATTCAAGAAGGCTACACCACTTTCTCCTTGTCACGAGTTCTTATCGTTGCGCTAAATTACCTCTGCTGACATTTTTCTCTTTACAAATGTTGTGACAGAAGAAAGATTGTTTGTATTCTAGTTTCTGACACTGATTTGTAAGCATGTTGTTAGCATTTTTTAAAAAGTTAAAGAGAAGTTACAGTGTCCTGGCATTTGTTCTCTTTGCAAACATATACCCTGAGCATGGAGGAGCAGGCAGGCACGCAGGTAGGCAGGACTACTCTGCAAAGCAGCTTCATCCCACCTCCCCACCCCCTGCAAACAGCAGCTGCTTTACAGCGTGCTGAAAAACTCCATGACTCACTTTCTGGCTACCTTGTAGCTTTCCAAAATGTTTTTCTCCCTCTGCCATGCATATGCAGAGAATATGGATTTTAGCTTCACTGTGGCTTGTTTATCCTGGGTGCTAGTAGCCATCTGAAGAAATCCTATACATTTTAAAAGAAACTTTTAAAAATAAACATCAGCTGCTCCTCAGGCCCACTCCACACAGGCCCGGTAAGCGGCGGTACACTGGTGCACATGACACCGGTGCAGCCCTGGGGCTGTTCGCACATTTGTATGCAGGCGGCCTGGGAGCTGCCACGGCCAGCGTCCGCGCATCCACATGGAGGCACACCACTTAAAAAAAACCTTACCTCCTCTTCCCTGTGTAGTTCTGTTGGGCTGGGGATTGGGGGCAGGAGGCATGCCCCCTCAGCCTGATGGAGCTACACAGGGAAGAGGAGTAAGGTTTTTTTTAAGTGGCATGCTGAGAAGTGGCGATGTGCACCTGGTGCCGTTCACTCAGCACCAGCTTTTCAAAAATCTCACTAAACTAGTGAGTCAAAAAAGTGCCGTTGTGGGGGGAATAAGCCACTGCAGCTGCACTCCAGTAGCGGCAGCCGTGCGAACCCCTCCCCACAACAACATTTTTACCAGCAGCACACCAGTCTTTATGGCCTGTGTCGAGTGGGCCTCAGTTACCACAACCTAGCAATCCAGTATATACCAGTTAAGGGTTCACTCCACACAGAACAAAAAAAGACAGACATTTGTAGGACATCTTCTTTTCGGTCCACATGCCCAAAATAAGACATTAAGGGGATGTCTTAAAGAGAGGTGGCTGCTAATTTGGTTCCAAACAGCAAAGGCATCAGAGGGGGAAAAGAGGCCTTTTCTGCCCATTTCACTCTCTGTCAGTTTCACCCTCAGCTTGTGCCTGGTGTTTTGTGTGCTGCTGAAGGGACTCTCCCTGCCTCCACTTGCTGAAGTAGTATTGCCCCAGGATGTATGCTCTGCAGGCTCTATCCTAAGCACCTTTTCAGCTCGAAAAGTACATAGTTATACTCAGCTCTTCCTGCTGATTCTGGCAATATATAGTTTTCCTTTTTTTAAAAAATTGATGAGCTGTTTTTGTAGATATTCAGACACACATAAGAGAAACTTAGCTACTTGGAGGACCTCTTTACCTCCCACTGAGAAGCATTGGGTAGACCTCCTCTCCGCAGACTTAGTTTTTTTGTACAGTAAGAAAAAACTAAGACAGTCCACAGGGGGCAGGTCTACTCAGTGCTTCTTAATGGGAGGTAAAGCTGTCCTCCAAGTAGCTAAGATTCTCTTATGTGTGTCCGCAAAAGTACAAAGATAACTCCTCAGTTTTTTAAAATAGGAAAACTATACTTTGCCAGAATTGGCAGGATGAGCTGAGTACAGCTATATACTTTTCAGGATGAAAAGGCATCCAGGATCAGAGCCTGCAAAGCAAACATCCTGGGACAACCTTGAGCAAGTGGTGGCAGGGAGAATTCCTTCAGCAGCCCACAAAATGTGGGCACACGCAGAGGGTGAAACTGACAGAGAGCAAAATGGTCAGGCAGGAAAAATAAAGACATATCCTGAGCTCTGCATTCTGCACAGCTAGGCAGAGGACATCTTGCCAGTGCCTTAAGGAAATATAGTGCATTTCAAAGTGTTTTTTTTTTAAAAAAGATGCCTTGAGCTGAAATAAGGCATCTGAGGACATCTTGGGGAAAAAGCTCTGTGGAATTCCTTCCAAGACATTTTTTAAAATGTCCTCAGGACACCTTATTTGTGCTTCATAAAACAGAACATAATTTCTTAACACCTATACAACAAAATACTTATGGTAGGGCAACAGTGCTTTAGGTTATACACCTCTGGCATATTCCTTCCATTCATCTGTGTAGCATACAGTTACAACCATCCATTTCCAAGCAGCTGTGGCTAGAGCTGCAGTTTTCAGGATCCCACATCACATGCCCATTTTAAAAACCAGATGTACACCAGCCACCTGCTCAGTGCCTCGTTCTGCAATGCGTTCTTTCTTAATTCAACAGATATATGAAGTCTCATTAATACTATTGGCTGCTGCTGCTCTGATTCCCCTGCTTTAGCATTCAAAGATGTAATTCCCTAAGGTCTGGTGGTTTGTCATCTTCTAATACATCTAATTGCCTAATTATGTGCTCAAACACCATCACAAAGCATTTTAACATTTCATTCCCTTGTCTTCCTCCCCCAAACTCAGCTCAGGGAGGTTATTTTCTCAGTCTTGCAGAAAAAGAAACATCATTCAATCTGTCAGTCCCAAACAAGCAACAGAAAGTAACTCTTCATGTGTGAACAGTCAACCTATGGCATGAGAGGGATTCCAGGAACAGAAGAACTGGCAGCAAGGGAAGGCCATGGGCCTAGCTGTGGACTAGATTACTATAACAACACTGTATGTGTAGTTGCCTTTGAAAAATGCCTGGAAATTACAGCAGGCCCTGGATACAGTGGGCAGTGTCAACTGGGGCAGGACACATGAAACTTATAATGCTGAATTTGCAACAACTGCACTGTCTCCCAACTGGTTTCCAGACCTAATTCAAGTTACCCATTTTAATCTTTCAAGTTCTGATGCAGGAAACTTTAAGGTCTTTTCTCCACTATGATCTTTGCTGGTATTAAGATCTTCCTCAGGTCCTGTAGCATTTGTCTCCATTGTCTGAGGTATAGTAAAATTAGGGATAGGTTGGATAGGGCCCCTTTTCATTAACTCCAAGTTAATTTGCTACTTCTGTGCTGGTGTTTTGGAATCATGCAAACACAAACCTCTTCCAGAGAGCCAAGGGTGTATGTACATGTGCTTCTGCTGCTTATTTTTTTAGCTTTATGCTCCTGCTCTTGTTTTCCTTCTCCTCTAGTTTTACTGCTAGTTTTGTTGGTTTTCTTCATTGTTTTAAATTTAGATTGCAGTTTTTAAGTTCTTTGGAAAACCACCTTGAGAATTCAATGAACTGAATTTTCAATAAATTGAAAAAATAACCAAAGGAACTCTTTGGCAAAAATAGAGGGTGAGGCTTGGTAAAAACTGAAATTGGCATCTTAAGATGCTCTGTCATTTTGCCACAGAGTTTTTGTAAATGCTACAATCTCTATGATGCCATCTCTGTAACTGGGAATCAGCTGTAATTCCAGGAGATTAGCAACTCAACCTGGCTATTCTGCACATACCCAAGGCTACTATACACCCAGCATTTCTTCTCTGCCAGAATGCCACTTCCTGATATTAACACAAACTAGAAAGGACTACAAAGAGGCACTGGATATAATTTGGGAATGCATGGCAGTCATACAGATGCTGAATTGAAGCTGATTAAAATGGACCCTGCCAACCCCATGTCCAGCCTGGAATTAGCTCCAGTTCAGGAAATAATACTCATGGTTTGAATATATCTTAAACTATGGGCAGTTGTATAATGGAAAGGAGTTGTATTTATTTATCTGTGAGGTTTTCACAATAGTATTGTATATCGTAGCAGAAGTTTTCTTTCCAAATCATGAATTTCTATTCTGTTTTGTTTTTGAGCATAAAACTTAGCAATGTCCCCCTTCTCTTCACTTCAGGCATCTCATATTCCCATCCCATGTAGCTCAATACTTTATGCTGATGATGACATATCTTGCACCTAAAGCAAGTCAAAAAGCAATCCCATCCTCTATAAACAAGCCTCTTACCTAACATGCTCTGGTTAATGTCCTGCACTTTATGCACAGGAACTTAAAATTCTCCATTATTGCCACACACTTCATTCTACATATTTTATTCTTTGCTTAAGCTATCTTGCAATCAAGGCTTCCTAACTTATGCAGTAGAGATTTTCTCCCTTAACTTAAAACATGCTTCTGAGCACAGAGTGAAAGAGGTAGATAGTCTATAAAATAGATTCACAGAAGATGTGACTGAGCTGCTTTTGATACAGGATCTGGTTTTCTTGGCATGCACATTGGTTGATGACTATCACAGGGCAAAAAAATGTGCATTGAGAATTAAGCAGGCACCGGCCTGCGAAACAGTATCTGTTACAAATCTCTCTTCTATTTTTAAAAAAGTAATTCTGTTACATCTTGCCTAGCTAGCTGAAATTATCCAACTGAAGATTTGTTTCTCTTTCACTGTCACCATTTCTGTGAATATAACAGAACTGAAACAGTTTCATTAAAGATATTTTACCTTTGCAATGTTGTTGCATTGTTAAGCTGGGTTTAAGGCACGTGATTGCTATGACTGCTCCTCTGGACAGAATTCACTGTAAGTTTAAGGTCACTACAGAATTAGACTTTTCCTGTATTATGTTGTGCACCCACAATCTTGCAATTTTAGCATGAACAAAAAAGTATTGGGCTGAGCTCGTTAAAAGGCTAGATCAAATAGCAACAGGCTATTTGCTAATCCTTCTGCTAACCCATCCTGAGCACTGAAAGGTATGCAAAAAGTAGACCTTAAAGACAGAATTTAAGAAATTTATTTCTAGGATTTGGATCTCTTTCCCTAGCCAATAGATCTCTCATAGTAGCTTACAAAAACAACTCAAAACAACCATTTAGCAATAATTTAAAAGCAAATGTCAGAATCACAAGAGATAGCTGGTCAAATACGTGTAGAAAATCCTGCAAAACCAAAGTGTATTCTCTACCTTGCCATATAGATAAGATTTCTAATTCTTGTCTCTTTTTATACAGATGGAATCTCTATCTCTTGCCATTTAACCAAATACTGTGGTCTGCTTTAGTCTCTGGGTGATTTCCCACTGGTGATTAATCCTGGAATAGTCACCCGAAATATCCAGGTTTCCTTGCTACCTCCCCACTGCCAAACTGCAGAATACAGATCAGTCCCATTTCTGAAACTCCCTCCCCCCCTCACCCCATACCGGGATTTTCCTGGACCTGCTTGTATATGCACCTTTTTTGGGGAAAAAACACTCTGATGGGAGCTAATAGGAGATGGGGGCTACACATTTGAGGGTCCATAACTTTGGCTCCCATGAACCAAACTTCACCAAACCTGGGTGGTATCATCAGGAGGGTCTCCTAAAGATATTCTGAAATTTTGGTGCTGCTAGCTTCACAATTGCACCTCTGACAGCAGGCATCTCCCCCCCACCCCAAGGGGCAGGCCTAGACGTCTTCACTAGAAACATGCTGCAGTGAGGATGTTGGAACCTGGATGAAAAGGTGCTGATTCTTTTGAAACTTGGTTGTATCTAGATTAAGTTTTCAGTGGGAATTCGGCCTCTGTCTGCCAAATAGAAATAAAGTGAGGTTGGTACAGAAATGATTTAATACTACCTAACAATGTACCAAATAATACAAATCACTAGTTTACTAATGGTTTTAAGCAATGTTATTTTATATAACGAAACCCTTTCTCATGAGGAATGTACTGAATTCTTACGTACACTTTAAATCCTAAAGATATCATATAACATATAACAAATATTTTCCTTAAATAACAAATTATTTCACTTTAATTCTTCTTAAAGTAAATGCCTCTTATATCTGCTTAATTTCCAGATTGAGTTCAAAGAGAGAATCTACAATCAATTTAATAATGAAGAGTCCCAATATCGTGCAGTACTCCATCATTAACTTTATCCATCTTCTTGTAGTGGTCTTTTGTAGCAATCTTGGTAGTCTTAGCAAGAATCTTGTTGTTCCTTGTTTCCTGTTTCCTTCCTCAGAAGACTGTCTATAGAATATTGTCGGGTAGTATTGGTCTCTGTCTGGACAGCAGACCTTTCATAAGATTTGTGGCCCACTGAAATGAATTGTAGAGGCAAAAAATGTGTTTGCTTTGATCTTTCTTGAAATGTATTCATTTTCTTTTGGTTCAGTTTTGTTGTTGCATGCATTATTTGTCCTGGCTGTCAAGTGTTATTGTCCATCCGATTCCATTTGGACAAAATTTTTAGAAGAAATTTTACTCCTCTGCCAAGTGATCCTACTTGCCAAATTTCAGACACATGGGGAGAAGGGGGGGGAAGTATACCAAGTTATATGAAATTGAATACAAAACACATTTTTAATTATTCTATCTTTGCTATCCATTCAATTTCATTGAAAATCTCAGGGACTGTACCCTTTGTCGAAGGGTATAAATTTCAGGCTGATATGATAAAAGATCCCAGTTTTATGAATAATTAAAAAGCTTGATTTGAGATTGGACAGAGGCAGGCATTTCACACCCTGAAAGCAGGCAGCATTACAAAAAAGAAGGCAGCAGCCCCCAAGGCTATTGTTTTAATAGCATATTGAACTTAGGGGTCTTTGATTTTCTTCATTTGCCTTTATGGGTATCTGCTGTTTCCACTCAAAATGTTTGGCTGTGTCTGAGACAGGAGATCACTAAGGGAGAATACCATAGAGAAAATTCATAGCAGATCCAGAAAAAGACATTTCAGATCCACAGAAAAGTGGACTGGCAACCAGACTGAGCTGGCAGGTGGAGACTTGCATCTGGCAATTTAAGATAGCCAGGAAACAGGGCAGAGCAAGGAGGCAGAGACCTACATTTGTCACTCTGTGTCAGTTAGGTAATAGAGCAGAACAAGCCCAGAAATTTGTATTTGATAACTCAAAAGATGGTGGAAAGGAAGAGTGGGCAGAGCTAATGGTTGTCAGGCAGCAGTACCATGACAAGATGGGGTGCACACCTACAGTATCTGCTTCCCCTTGTGCTGCCTCTGCTGACATTCTGCTGATTAGAAACACATCCTGTCAGTTTCATTCTTTTCTGATTTTCTCTTCCCAACCAAAGCATTTCAGCAATGCACTGAAAATACATTCTTTATGGTGCATTACAACAGATTGAGAGGGAAGGGGACACCCAAGGATGACATCAGTTGCCATCACCAGCTGTCAGGAGCCCAGCAGAGGCATCATGTTAGTTGTATGGAGAGATGGGAGTATGGGACAGGGTTGGGGTCACTGAGGAGGTGGGGAGCTTGCCCTCTGGAAGACGCCAGTTAACTGAGCATTCTGGATATTCCTAGTGCTTGATTACATAGATACAATAAGCCTTTGGTGCTCCTTCTCCCAAAGGAAGCTTATTCTGTCCTTGGAACTTCTTGCTTTGCAACTATCTCTGTGCTACATCCACAATTTCATAGGATTAACTGGCCAGAGAGCAACCAAACTCCAAAAAGATACATATGGGCAAACAAACATAACTATCAGCAGAGAGACAACAAAAAAAGAAAACATGACAAATAGATTGATGGAGCACTAATGTAGGCAAACCTTAAAAGTGTGACTCCATTGCACTATTTAAAAGAAACAAAATTACAAATGAAAGAATTGTGGTATTTGAATAGTCATCCATTTAGGGTGAATCTTTTTTTTCCATTCAGGAATTGGCTGTGTGTATACAGGTGAATTTTAGTCTGACAAAGAGCCCTTCTTGGATTGAAGAATTTCTTTGAATTCTTCCTCCTTTTGCACAGCTGCCTTCACCTTTCATATAGGAGGAGTTGAGTGTACATTGATAGAATTTGTACCTGAAGAACCCATCCAATCTTGACCTATTCTATCAACCTGTCATTTCTAACATCTATTCAGAACCCATAATGAATGCCTATGAAAGGCTGGGAATTTGTGTTCAGATCAATGGTAGACTGATTAATTACCTCAGATGTTATTCAGATAACAGAGCTGAGAGCAAAGGCAAAGAAAGAGCTCTCAGAAGTGCTCAGTGAAGTAAACCAAATCAGCTCAGAATGTGTTTTAAGGATAAGTGCAGAGACAACCCTGGCAACAGTGGCATCAAAGAAAGGACACATGCAAAAGCCAATCTCACAATCAACAGCATAAGGCATGGAGGAGAAAAATTTCTAAAGCCTATTAAAAACTGGGAAGCCTATTAAAACCAGATGAAAAAGGGTACAAGGAAATCAAATCAAAAGACAAGAAGTAGCACTTACAAAAGAAGTCTTTGACGATATGGAAAAATTACTTTGCATTCCAACTGAATTCATAAAGTGGCTGTAATTATTATAGATACTTCTACTTCTATAGGCCTTCTTCCCAAGTGTCTACCTAAGATACATCTTTATACCCTCAGTCTTTGCACAAATGCAGTTTGGGACTGAAGTGTTTTTTTCCCATTCTTTGCTATAAAATCTGCTAAATCTGGACTGAGAATAATTCTCAGGCCTTTGTTTGACTGCTTGGGGGATTATTTTCAACACAAACTGACCTTTTTCACTATGTTCCTTTATAATCTAATCTCATTTTACCACTCTTCCTGACTGTGTAGCAAATGCCCTAGTCTGTCATGGGGCGGGGAGTTCTTTGTCTATAGGGAGGCAAATTAAGTTAAAATCTGGGGTGGAGAGTTCATGCAACTAGCATGCCTGCATTTAACTTAGGGTAACCAGAAAGTCAGCAGTGACAGTAAATGACATAAATGAGCCTTGTTCTGGTACTGGTAGGAGTATATACAAAAAATAAAAATGCCCTGCAGTTTGAATTGCAAGTCACAGTTGTAATTTTTAAGAGTCAAGCTCTTCGGCAAAATAGAGAAAAGAACCATGTGTACCTAGAACAGCAACTTTCAGGAAGGGCAGGATATGAATGCAGTAGATAAATAAACTGACAGAATATCCAAAGTAAAGCCAGCCACATTATGAAACCAATCCGATAGGTTTCAGTGGGAAATATTTTTAGAGATTCCCCTCAAATTCCAGAGAAATATAATAAAGCATCCCTTCACATGCATATATAATGCATATAAAGTGTTATCAAGTCATAGCTGATTCATGCAAGAGACTAATAGAGCTGATTTGCCATTGCCTTCTTCTGCATAACCCTGGTATTTTTTGGTGGTCTCCCATCCAAGTATTAAGCAGGGCGATCCTGCTTAGCTTATGAGATCAGATGAGATCAAGCTAACCTGGGCCATCCAGATCATCTCGATTATGTAGGCAACTGAAATTTTCTATTGTTGAATGAGCACAGAAGGGATAACTTGGTGCCTCATCCTCCTTTCCCAAGATTGACAAACAATGGCTGAGTGAGTTTCTGTTCAACTGTTTTAACTTTAACTGTCACCCCATTTGAAAGTTCAACCTCTCATCACCTTCCTTGAATAGAACATTATGCAAATTATAATGCCAACTGCTTATAGGGCCTGTTAAAAGTGTAGAAAACATAGTTTGCATCCCACTTCATGACCATTCTTGTTGGCTGTCATTTTCACAAAGTTCAACAAGGGGTCATTTATATGGGAGTTCAAACAACAACACAATATTATATCCAATAAACAATATGAGATACATTCTTCTTGGGAATTTAATCTTTTCCAGCTTTTCATGCACAGGAATGATTCCATCACTTTCTCTGGAGGCCCTGCTCTTCTGAGAAAACGAACTGGAAACTTCCCATTAGCTCCATCACTGCATGTGCTCACATTTCTGCAAATAACCCCTAAATGTGCCATGTAGATTATTTTCATGCACATCAGCAATCTCTTGTCTGGAGTGTTTAGGCTAAGATCTGTTATCAGAAGAGGTGCTAATTTTGTTTTGATTTTCTACGAAAGGCTTTGCTGATATATCCTGCATTCTCAAGGCCATCATTTTTACCTTTTCTTCTGATGGGCATTCCCAGAGCACATGTTCTTTCCAGAGTACACATTCCTCCTGAAGGTTTTGCTCAAAGAAAAGGAGAAAAAAGGAATTAGGCTACATTTATTTTCATTATTAATTTAGTTTCCTTGCCTTATGTTAGAAGCTTATAGTATTTAATAATAATAATTCACATGCATGTAGAATGCATAAATGGGTCTGGTCAAATACATTTGAAACAATACAAATGAAAATAACACTACAGTTATATGTGACAATGAAATATTATCTCGAATAAAAAGGGGAATGTTGTTTTTCTCCTAGAATGCTCCCAGACTCTGGCTTGGTGTAAGCTAAAGGGGAGAAGACAGAGTTACCCTCTTTCATTTATACTGCTTGATTTCCTCAGTTCTACTACCTTTAAGCCCTGACTGCTAAGTTAATTGGTTGGATCTAGAGTTGCCAGGTGCCCCCTAACCACCAGTGGGGGATGGGTTTGCCAGGTCCAAGTTGGGAAACTTCTGGAGATTTGGGGATGGAGCCTGGGAAGGACAGGTATGATGTCATAGAGACTATGTAACAGGCTCTGTGTACTCAGTGGGGTATGATGTCATAGAGCCTATGTAACAGATTCGAAGTCTTTGTTGCTGTGAATCCGGAAAGCATCCAGCACTCAAGGAGTTAACCTTAGCTGCTTGTGATTGGGTGGTGGCTAGAGAGTGGGTTCTTTAGTCAGGGTTTAGAGAAGGGAGGGGAGTTCGGTGACAGAGTGAGCTAGTGAATGCATGTATGGAGATGGCTCTGTTCTCTGCTTATAAAAGCTTACTTTTGGCGAGAAACAAGTCAGACAGCAGTTAGTCTGAGCTGAGTCCTCAGTAAAATAAGCAGTGACAAACACACTGGTTGATGTATTGTCAAAGGCTTTCGTGACCGGATTCAACTGGTTGTTGTGGGTTTTCTGGGCTGTGTGGCCATGGTCTGGTTGATCTTGTGCCTAATATTTTGCCTGCTTCTTTGGCTGGCATCTCCAGAGGTGTATCACAGAAGGAAGTCTGTTACACACTGTGCCCAGATGTGGACTGGACACAGTGTGTAACAGACTTCCCTCTGTGATACACCTCTGAAGATGCCAGCCACAGATACAGGTGAAATGTTAGGTACAAGATCTACCAGACCACGGCCACACAGCCCAGAAAACCCACAACACACTGGTTGATGATTTAAATTCTCCAAAGGAAATCTTCACAGAGAGAATAAGCAGAATAGGCTTACTGAGGCTGTGGGTATTTTAAGGAGAGAGGAGAGGATTTTGGTTTCTGTTTGGGGACAGAGAAACAAAGGAAGGCTGTGAATCACCACGGGCCATGATTGCTGCTGAGGGTGGGGAGGGGCAGAGTTTGTTTCCAGCCTCAGCAAGGGCGGAAGCAAAGGGGTGGCCATTGCTGTTAAGGGCAGATGACGACAGTTGAAAGTCCGTTGGCCACGTCAGAGGGGAGGAGGGAATCCAAACCTTTAAAGGGGGCAACCCCTTCTTTGTCCCGGCCATGTGCTTTGACTGGCCGACGATTTTCCCACCCACCTCTCCCTAATTACAATGGTTGCTAATGCATGCCAACTTGTCATAGCCATCGGTGGTTTTCGCGCATGGGTATTGATTTGGAAGTGCCAAAGGGGGGGAGCTAGGGAGCTACCCCCCCTTTCTAGGGGTGGCCGACAACAGCAAGAGGCTTCCGCCCTGCTGTGCAGGGCATCTGGGGGAACATCTCTTGCCAGGAGCGTCTGCCCGGCAGAGCCCCCATGGCGGAGCGAAGCTCCAGTATGAGGCATCCACCCACTGCAGCTCTGCTGTGATGCTGAGACGAGCCAATCAGGACCCATGCTGTGCCTCACGTTTCTGTTTTTTCTATTAATAAATACGGCTATTGATTTATCCCAGCCAAATGGAGTGCAGTGTGATTTGTGATAGAGAACTCCCCCCCAACAAAGCTCCAACCTCAGGCGGCAAAGGAAATCCTGCTCAAAAAAGCAGTGTGGGACAAGACACATCTAAGAAGAGGTTGTCTTGAATAGCGTGGAGACTTACTGCTTAAACATTTTCACCCGAGGGTAAACTGTAGTTCTCTCTTAAGGATGTTAAGAAGAAGAATGCACTGAGAAACATCTATGTAGTGTGGATACTGAGTGTAACAAAGTAAGAAAGGACCTAAGCAAACACCTTCATCTGAAAAACTGAATTAAACTGCAACAAAATAAGCTAGCAACATCAGCTGCTTGTGTAAATAATATCTAAATAAACCTACTTTAGTGTTCAAGTTTACTTTGCCAAAATATATTTTTGATGTTATAAATAACAGTTTATTCCAGTTCATCTTTATAATGTTATAAACGCCTCTGGTGCCTTCTTTTTGATTTCTGACTGAAAAAAAGGTTTTTGGTTTTATTTGTTCAAACAGCGAGGCTCTCTGCCTAAAATCTGAACTGAAAAAGCCCACTGTATTTATTTTATTAATAAGGTGGAAAAACCAGAGAAATACAAGAAAAGTCAACCTTCACATGCTACTTTGTTATTTATAATGTGACTGTTCAAATTGTTCAAAGACTTCAGAGAATGGCAGCTGGAATTTTGGAGGGAAAATCTCCTGAGGTCACTAGTGAGCTGAGTGGTATGTGGCAGCCTACAATCCAAATTAGCCATTTTCTCTGTAGTTTGGAAATGAGCTGTAATTCCAGAGGATCCCAAGGCCCACCTAAAAGTTGGCATCCCTAGTTGGATCCCATGATCCATGAATGCAATCATACACCTTCCCTGCATTCCCCACCCGCAGCAGGGTCCTAGGATCAGGGACCCACTGGGACCAATCACTATGCAGATTGGGAGGCTGCAGTAGGGGAGGGAATGGGCAAAATCACTCCCTTAATCCTCTTCCATCAGGGAAGCTGTGCTGGCAAAACAGGTAAAAAGGGTGACCCCCCCCCTTCCACTGCACTTTCCAACTGAAATGGCTATGTGGGACCTATGACCCTAAGAATAAACTTTCCTGGGGTTGGAAACTAATGTTAGGAAGAGAGGAATGTGGGAAAGATCTGTGATGGTCAGTACCTTCCACTGAAACATCACAGCATCCAGCCAATCCATGACCACTCCTGCTGGCTTTCATCTGGTCCCCACTTAACCCGAGTATGATCTTTTGATGTACTTTTGATTGCACACATACACACACCCACCCATGATTTTCAGCCTCCCAAACCATAGAGCTCTTTATTTAGGAAGAGCTGCTTGGCTGCTTCACTACTCCAGTGCCTGCCAGGTCAGAAACTTTTCATGCCAAACAACATTCTTGCATTGTTTCATTTCTAATTTGGCAGAACTTCAGTATGAAAACTTAGTTTTATCTGGATGTTTGGGGATTTTGAAAGTGATTTTAAAATGTAATTTTACTGTGATTTGAGGGGAGGATTGTAGTGGCATAGAATGCCATACAATCTATCCTCCAAAGCAGCCTTTTTCTCCAGGGAAAAAGACCTCTGTAGACTGAAGAGCAGTTATAATTCTGGGAGATCCCCAGATCACCCATGGAATTGGCAGTGCTAGGTTGGATTTTTATCCAGGAGTTGTACTTCATTCTCTCATTTGAGAGTCTTATTACCAAAAAGTCCCGATAAAATATTTGTTGTCTTCATTAAGTTAAAAATAAAGGCACCACATTATTTGTTTTGATTCTTGTTTTCCAGCTTCCCCTGTTATTTATTTGCAAATTTTGTTAATCACCTTTCTGCTAAAAGCACTCAGTGTAATGCACAATTGATTAAGACAATAGAATTCAGATAGTTAAAATGTCAGCACAAAATCAAACAATTTAGGAAGGCTTTTGTTCTATGCCTAAATAGTAGTAATGAAGAGGCCTTTCTGGCATAGAAAGATTCTGGTCTTGGGTCCCATAAGTCTTCGCTTCAGATAAAGAAGGACCATATGTAACCAGGATTCTCTGGCAGATCTTGAAAAATGAGGAGGTGCATATGGAGGAGATGTATGTGCAGATAACACTGATATTAGAGATTTTCACCAACATGCAGATAACATGCTGGATTCTAGCCTCTAGTGAATTTCAAAATGTCCACTCAAATTCTATGCAAATACACAGCCTGCAGTCTGATTAATGTTTAAACAACCGACATGACTGAGACATCAACTTGGACCCAACTTTATTCAATAGAAACAAATGCAGTGCAAGGAAGCATATTCTGAATTACCTGTTTCCTTAGTTTGGGTAGTTTTCAGCTAATTGGCATTGCCAGGTGCATCTACAGCATCTTCACAGCTTTCAGGTGATTCTCCAATGCAAGGTGTGAGGATATGTCCACAGACTCTTCTCGTCTCCTCTACCCAGCTCTGTCCCCAGTGGTGGGATTCAGCAGGTTCACACCACTTCGGCAGAACCAGTTGTTAAAATGGTGCTTGTAAACAACCAGTTGTTAAATTATTTGAATACCACCACCAGAACTGGTTGTTAAATTATTTGAATCCCACCACTGTCTGTCCCCTATCCCACTTTGGCTTGTCAGTTTCAGGGGGCGGGTGAATGAGATCTTCCTCAGCCACCCCATCTCTATCAGAGATTGTTTCCTCCCCCAGCTGTATCATCTTGGCCTTGGTAGCTGAAGCTGCTGCCAAAGGGGCTGCTACTTTTCCCATCCCCCTTTGACTGGGGCAGCCCTCTCCCATCTGAGGAGGAGGTTCTGGAGCTGATTCCAGCTAGAGCTACCCTTTTCTATCTTCTGTCACAGCATGGCCCATTGGCCCTAGCTCATCCCACAACTTCCTTTGCCAAGTTTCCTGGGCCAAGCTGGGGCTGCACTCCTGTCTCAGCATTGTGGTTGTGGTCAGGTAGGTGCTTGGGCCACTCCTCTTACCCTCCTGCATCCCAGAAACACCCCCCTCCAATGGCTGGTGATGAGGCCATGAGGAGATCTGGGATGCCAGACAGTATAAAATGTTATTTTCCCACCGCTGTTATGATCACGTAAAGCCAGCTTGCAAGCATAATACAGTCTGTTCTTGCTAATCTATATAAACTGAGAGAAGCAGACAAAACAGAATGTAGAGCTTGCTAATGAAAATTAACAAAAGGGATCAGGGATAGATTGCAAACAGGAGGGGGAGGCCTGTTCCATCAGCACTAACACGTTCCCTTGGTGCAAAGAACCTTCCCTGAAGCAAGATTTTCTTCCATCAGGGGAAGGCTATTTGTGCAGGAAAAGAGTGTCACCACTACAGAAATGGATCCACGCAATCCAACTATGGTCAGGAGTAGAGCAAGAACAAGACAGCAGGACTGGAAGAACAGCCAATAGTGTAAACAGGAGAATATTCACTTGTTTGGAGCCCAAACATAATTTCCTTGGGCCCAGTATGAGCTTATAATGATGTATTATGTACTTTTGTTGTTTTTAAAAGCATTCAAACCACTTCCCTCCCCATGGGGTTCCAAAGCAACTGATGAAACTCCAATAAATATTCACAACCTAGAACAGATTAAATTATCATGAAAAATTATATTAACACACCCCTCTCCAAAAAAGCACAATCAGGCAGACAACAGTGTTGCAAACCTCTCTGCGAACACTTTGAAAAGCTGCCACTAAAAAAAACCCTGGGATTGGGAACTGGCAGTCCATGCTGTTAGTTAGAAGAGGAAGAAGATCCAGATGAGAGAAACATAAGGGGCATACAGTTTTGTATTGGGAGCGATGTCTTTTGAGTCTGAGAGCTGTAGGCCATGAATATTTTATGGGTTAAAACTAGCACCTTGAACAGGAAGCCTATTAAAAATGTGCCCTCCCACCTGTCCAGTCCTTCACAGACAATCTCATGATTATTGAAATGTAAAATTTTATTTTATTACTGAAAATGTCATAAATAGACATCATCATAAACTGGGCAAATACCTCTCAGGAGTATAGCCAGGATAGGAGTGTGTGTGCAACACCTCACCTGGAAATGTTATGGACCTACCTTGTGAGAAAGGAAGCTGAGAGAAAATGGTCCATTCCACACAGCACAAAAAAGACGTCTGTGGGACATCTTAAAAAGAGGCAAGTGCTGCTTTGCACTTCACACACACAAAAGAAGACGTCCGAGGGATGCCCTAAACAGAGGCAGCTTCTGGTGTTTGTTCTGAACAGCAAAGGCATCAGAGGGGGGAAGAGGTTTTTCCTGCCCACCAATTTTGCTGTTTGGTGAGTTTCACCCTCAGCTAGCAGCTAAAGGTTGCCCGAGGACATTTGCTCTGCAGGCTCCAATCCTGAGTGCCTTTTCAGCCCCCCCAAATACACAGTTGTACTCAGCTTGTCCTGCTGATTCTGGCAATATGTAGTGTTCCTTTTTTAAAAGAGCTATCTCCATAGGTACACAGGCTTATATATGAAAATCTTAGCCACTTGGAAGACCCATCTAACTCCCATTGAGAAGCACTGGGTAGACCTGCCCTCTTCAGACCGACTTGGTTTTTTCTTATTAGGTAGTTTTTTCTTACTGCACAGAAAAACTAAGACAGTTCTCTGAAGGCAGGTCTACCCAATGATTCTCAACGGGAGGTAGGCAGGTCTTCCACATGGCTAAGATTCTTGTTATGTGTTTCTACATAACTATGGAGATAGGTCATTGGAAAAAGAAAGGAAAACTATTTATTGCTGGAATCGGCAGGACGAGCTGAGGACAACTTTGTACTTTTTGGGTTGAAAAGGTGCCCAGGATCAGAGCCTGAGAAGTAGACGTCCTGGGGTAACTTTCAGCAAATAGCAGCAGGGAGAATCCTTTCAGCTGCACACAAAATGTCAGGTGTAAGCTGAGGGTCAAACTGGTCAGGCAGGAGAAACAAGATGCCTCCTGAACTCTGCATTTCACCCAGCCAGGCAGGAGACATCTTGCAGGTGGCTTAGGGGGAAAAGGTGCACTTTAAAACATTCTCAATAAAAGATGCCTTGAGCAGAAATAAGGCATTCTGAGGACATCTTGGGGGGGGGGGGGGAAGCTGTGTGGAGTTCCTTCCCAGGTTGCCTTTTTTAGCATTCTGAGAATGCCTTACTTGGGCTATGCAGAATGGATCAATGAATTAATGCTTTGCATCCAGGTTCATCCTGCATCATCTGCTGTGAAAAAGGACCAGGTGATGTGAAAGACCTCCATCTGAGACCCTGGAAAGCTGCAGCCCATCTGAGTAGCTAATTCTGACCTTGACCCTGACTTAGTATAAGGCAGCATATGTGCTCATGTGATGCAAGAAGAATAACTTCAGAAGGCTGGCCACAGCCTTGGCAGCTCAGGCTTAACTCACAGTCCTTTGGACTCTGGTAAAGTATTCCTTTCTCTCACCTACTCTCCACTCTCAGTGTTTGAGTTGTGTAACTGTTCAACTTCTTAAAGTGTAAAAATCTGGATGAACTGTATCCTGTCCAGGCAACTGGTGAGAGATGGGCAAGATGTGGACTTCTAGAGTGCTCGGGTGCAATTAGTATCCCCATTGAAAGGATCAGATGACAATCACTTCTAGCCTGACCACAAGTCACATTATCATGCTGGGGCTATTATCATGCTCTAGCGTCGCCCCCCCCCCCCCGCTGAACTTTATAGTTTAATGGTGTAATGATGTCACTTCTGGATTGTGCTGGATGCTATGTAGTCATGATGGAGATGCCAATAGCCCCTCCCTTTTGTCTCCCTTTTCTCTAGGTATTTCTTCCATGCTACCCAGCTGAGTGGCCATAGGCAATGGAAGCTGGAGGTGGAAGTTTCCTCACCCCCAGCCAGAAAAGAGTAAGTGGACTTGACGTCACCTGCATACTAATTCAACCTTAATGATTCGGAAATCATTAATTGATTCTTCCACACACAGAAATATCCTATCCATCAGAAATATGACTTGAATACTATAAACTTAAAATAACATGTTTTGATAAAGGCACAAAAATCTGCTTCAACCAAGGGACTAAGAGCATGATCCAACCAAACTGAAGCACTTTCAAATCTAATTCATTTCAGTGGGCAATGTTAGCATTTGATTACTTCTCTCACATTGTAATTAGATTTGAAAGTGTGTAGCATGGGCTAGATTATGCCACGACTTGTCTGTTTGGCATGAACTTTCAAAGGTAGCAGTCACATGACTTCACCAGATACATGAACTGGCCTTAATAGGTATGTTATATATTTAATGTCTTTTGGATCTGTGGTCTCTGAACCCTACAGTTTGCTAAACCAAGTGTATATTGTTTTATCTCTGTGACTTTTTCTATAATTATACAACTTGGAAAATTCCAGAAATGTTTAAAATTATTTTCAGAATAGTTAAGGGAAGATGCTTTTGAAGTAATGATATAATCCTCTCTCTTGAAAATAACAATTTGGCCCTAATGTTGAAACAAAGTAGGCATAGTTTGCTTATTTTTAAATTAAATTGGCCAGACTACACAATGTTCTATTAAGTGTTCTGATTTTACAGGCTTTTGGGAAAAGCTCTGCTTTTTATTAATCAAATTCAGTCCAACTTTTTAAAAGGACTGTGTAATAGAAGTCTCTTTGTTGCCGTTTGGAGCAAGAGAAGCAAACAAGTGGTTTTTAGAAATGGACCCCTATCCTGATGTTAGCTTCGTTTCATCAGCCTTATAATTTAAAGTATATTTCACTCTGATTGCTGTCTCTATTTGCTTCAGAGCAGTAAAAGACCCTACTTTTATCTTTCATTCCAACTCTCTTATAGCAGCCTCTCTGTATCAAGATTTCTCTAGCCTGCACAGTTTTTTCCCCTCCTTAATTCACCAAGATGCTAATTTGAAGCTATTGAAATCCTGGTATAAATAATACATAACGTTGGGGAGCTATGATGCACCTAAATGGGATAATGCACTTAGCTTGCCTCTTCCTCCTCTAGGGACCAGACCCTGCATCTCAAATAACTCAACCAAACAGGAAAAACTTATGTTGGTGTGAAAAAATATCTCAGTATCCCAAGTTGCTGTGTACTACAGGGAATCCCACTGACCTAGTAACATTCAGGCATTCATATACCATGTGTATTTCCCCCCAAGGAATCTGCATGAGAATTCTGGGACTCTGGGACCAATCCTAAGTAGATCTACTTGGAAGTAAGTCCCATTTCATTAAAAGGGTTTACTCCCAGGAAAGTGTTTTTAAAATTGTAGCGTTAATACATTTGAAAATTTGGGGCAAGAGTAGGGAACATTCTGATATACCAAACAAGAGGGAAATATGCAAGCCAACCAGGAGATTCAAACAGGTTCTTTTTATTCTTTTTATTATTTTTATTATTATAGCATGAAAAGATTTAGAAACACTGGATTTATGTCTTTAAGCAAGAGTGATTAAAATTTTGAGCATTGTGATCAAATGGTTATGGGATATTTTTGTTAAATGGACGCCATAAACTCTTTTGGCCACACACCAGTCAAATGAACTTGTTGATTCATCTAACACAGGCTCAAACTATTTTGTGACTTTTAAACAGTTAGGTCATAATTCCCAAGGCCCAACTCTCATTTTTTGCAGTCACTCAGGCCGTTTCCGCACGTGGGATTAAAAGGAGCTTAATGATGACGCCAGAATAGTAACGCGATCCGCTCAAAAAAAGCGTTCGCACAGACAGGCGGAGCTGCGTGGGTCAGGAGCCCCGCAGAAATGTGACGGTTCGCACGGAAGCGCTGCGGAAGCGGCGTCTCGCCACGCTCCGTTGCGGCTGCGCACTCGCGAAGCAGCGTGATTGGCTGACTTGACTGCCCTGATGTCCTGCCCGTCCCCCATCTGTCATTGCCTCCCCTCCCAGCTACTGTCAGTCCCAGTTCATGTTACCTGTGAGACCAGAGTGTGTATGGGCAGCCACCATCTGCACAGGCGACATGGATCTGGGAAAGTAGCTTGACCATGCAGGGAAATCACCAGGGACAAACGTGTGTGTGTGTGGGGGGGGGACGGTGACCAAGCTTGGCTTTTTGGCAGTCGCCATTGTTGAGAACGGCTCCGTGGTGGCGGTTTGCACGACTGTGGCATCGGTGCGTCACATGTGGAAAAAGAGCGCTTCGAAGCGTTTTTTGAATACGGCGTCTTCACGCCGATTAAGCGTTTTCGCGACGGCGCGACTGCGCACCTCCGCCACTATGCGTGCGAACGCTCTCGCTCTGACGTTTCTTTTCCCGTTTCCACGACGTCATATTTCGCCCATGCGGAAACGGCCTCAGGAAATGCAGGGAACTGACTCTAAAAGAACTACCAAGGCCTGATTCTGCTTTAGACTAAAGCAAGAGGGGTATGGCTTCAGCCTTCACCTTGTGGTATATCTCTGAGATGAAATGACTCATAGGGAATTATCTACCCCATTTTGGAGATCCACATACATGGAATACTACATATGCAGCTCCAGGGTTGTTTCAGCTCAGGAAAATGGTACGGGTAGAAAGCAGGAGACCCTCCTCTTCCCATGCCACATTTCCAAGCCAAATTGGACCTCTGCAGCTTTTTAAAAGGCAGTTCCCCACGGCTCCTATGTGATTTTGGAGAATATGAGTTGGGTCCAGGGATGTATGGTCTGACTCTTTAAAAGTCATAATGCCAAGTTTCATCCTCAGTAATGTCTAATAATCTCACTGGTAGTAGTCCAAGGTGTCAGATAGAAAAGATTTTCTGAAAATGGTGTAATGAAGTGAACTTGGGACTTTCTGCATGCAATACAATGTGCCTTGACCGCTACCAAATAGGTCTTGAAATTTCTTAGTGTTCACAACATCAGGTTCAATATTCTCCACATCAAGTCACAACAGACTTATAGTGACCCTACTGAGTTTTCAAGGCAGGAGTCAAAACAAAGGTGGTGTGCCATGGCCTGCCTCTGTGTAATAACCCTGGTATTCCTTGGTTGTCTCCCATCCCAGTACTAACCAGGGCCTACCCATTTTAGCTTTCAAGAACTCGGGAGATTGGCCTGGCCTGGGACTATCTAGGTTAGGGTGTTTATTCTGCATTGAGAATGTATTTGATTTTGCATCGCCTATTTTGTTAAGGCTTCTTTCCCTTCATCTTAGAAACTGTGGCTTGACAAAGGTGTTGAAAATTATTTATTAGACCCCTAACCTCCCTCCCGGAACTGTCGTTTCGAGAGTTTTCTGGGAAGGAAGACTGACTGCTAAAGCGGTTTTAAATCTCTAATGCAAAGGTGATGACAACGTCTCATTGTTTTATGAAATCCTCTGACCTCTAGAAGGTGCTCATACATATTATTCTTAAATCCCTTAATAATATGTCACACCACAGTTGAACAGAGTTTGAGAGAGGGAGGGACAGCTTAGTTTTGTCAACAACTGACAACAACTGATGTATTTTCGTAATACATCCAGAGAGATTTTTCTGTGTTAGTCTGATGCAACAAAATAGACCCAAAGTCTAATAGCATGGCACCTCAAAGACTAAGAAAATGGATGCACACTCTGGCCAATTACACACGTGGTGATACTGCATGGTGGAAGCGAATATCTGCTGTGGCAAGATTTCTTGTGTGGATTTATTTCCTCTAGCTCTGCTTTCACTTTCCACTGTCTCCATGGCAAGCTAATCCACTTGTAGCACAATTTTAATTTTGCTTCGCTGCCAGAACAGGACAGATTTGCCAGTGGGCACAGATTGGCCCGGCCCTCTTCCTCTGTCTGCAGCCAGCCTGCCTAATCTTACCCTCCCTCTCCCTTGTTTTGCTTTGCATGCTTCCCCCATCCCTGTTGCTAACTATTTCCGGCTTCTTGTCCTGCTGTATCAGTTCTATTGTCCATGGCGTCCCCACTCCTGCATATCTTTAGATTTTTATATTAAAAAAATAAATAACCATATTAATAGATAAGAACATAAGAACATAAGAACAAGCCAGCTGGATCAGACCAGAGTCCATCTAGTCCAGCTCTCTGCTACTCGCAGTGGCCCACCAGGTGCCTTTGGGAGCTCACATGCAGGATGTGAAAGCAATGGCCTTCTGCGGCTGTTGCTCCCGATCACCTGGTCTGTTAAGGCATTTGCAATCTCAGATCAAAAAGTTCAAGATTGGTAGCCATAAATCGACTTCTCCTCCATAAATCTGTCCAAGCCCCTTTTAAAGCTATCCAGGTTAGTGGCCATCACCTCCTCCTGTGGCAGCATATTCCAAACACCAATCACACGTTGCGTGAAGAAGTGTTTCCTTTTATTAGTCCTAATTCTTCCCCCCAGCATTTTCAATGAATGCCCTCTGGTTCTAGTATTGTGAGAAAGAGAGAAAAATTTATCTCTGTCAACATTTTCTACCCCATGCATAATTTTATAGACTTCAGTCATATCCCCCCTCAGACGTCTCCTCTCCAAACTAAAGAGTCCTAAACGCTGCAGCCTCTCCTCATAGGGAAGGTGCTCCAGTCCCTCAATCATCCTCGTTGCCCTTCTCTGCACTTTTTCTATCTCTTCGATATCCTTTTTGAGATGTGGCGAGCAGAACTGGACACAGTACTCCAAGTGTGGTCGCACCACTGCTTTATATAAGGGCATGACAATCTTTGCAGTTTTATTATCAATTCCTTTCCTAATGAAATAAATCAATACTAATAGATGGATAAATCAATACTAATAGTAAAAAAATAAAAATAATGAGACTAGTCGATCAGTTCAAACAGCCGATTTCCCTTCATTTGATCAACAAACTGGGATGTCTCCATCCTCATAGTTTTATACACAAGCAATCAGTGATTCCAGTCCCCACCGGGAAAAGCCTGTTGGTTTTTTTGCTTGGGTTTACAGCACATTGGGAGATAGACGATCGTGAACCTGAGGAGCATAGCGAATAGTAGTTCAGGTTGTCCTTGTGCAGTTGTGGAGTTTGCACTCCATCATTACTCCCCACTCATTTCCCACCATTAAAAGACAATCAGTGTTCAGGCAAAGCGTACAGATGCCATATTCAAGACTTTTCATCTTTTTTGTCTTTATGTCTATATATCAATCTATCAATAGATTGATAAATTGATAGATAGATTGATAGATTGATCTACTGATAAGATTAAAGATCAAAATTAAAGATTATATTAAAAATTAAAGCATGCATGAGCAATAGAGAACCTGCAAAATATCATTCCCCCTGGACACAAGCCAAAAGTCAGCTGATGGGTAATGCCTGTCCTACTTCAAAGAGGGTGGTAGATAATAATATTGAACATGCCCTGAAACAAAGACTCACCAGCCAGTTCTCTTTGAAGTCATGGGAACCTCGCCATGAATAATCAGCCTCTGTGTATCTTATGGGGAGTAACTTCTGATTCCTGTTTTTTTAGGAATAAAAATCTGTTAGTCTTTAAGCACTATTGGATTTCTGTTTTCCTTTCATAATGCCTTTATTCATTTTGATTTAGTGACTAAACTATTGGAATGGTTTAAGGTTTGGGCTAAGTCATTTCCTGACTAAAGTTTGGCTATAGGCAGAGCCCATGCATCATTAGTAACAGCCTGTTACAAACTAGGGTTGGCAGTGCTGGATTGCGAAATTCCTAGAGATTTGTGCCTGGTGCCTGGAGATAGTGAGGACACGGGATAGGAGGGACCTCAGCAATGTATTTACCATACAGTCCACCTTCCCAAGCAGCCATTTTCTCCAGGGAACTCATTTCTGTAGACAGGGGATCAGTTGTAATTCTTGGAGATTACCATGCCCATAAAGAGGTTGGCAATGTTTGTGAAAATGTAAAACATGTTTCCCTTCATATCCCCTCAAAATAAAATTACATGAGATAAGAGATTGTAGTTTTTATTTTTGAAATTATATAAATGACCCTAAGGTCATAACCTGGCAGCTTAGTCCGCCCTCTCTGTTCCCCCGGCCTCATCCCCAGGTCCTGGTGAATGTGCACGTGTGGGGCATAGGAAACAAGGAAACTAACTTTGTGTGGCTGGTGCTATTCCTCATTATGAAAACAGAATAAAAATATATTGCTAAGTTGCCCAAAATGATCATATTGTCCCTTGTAAAAATATGTAGGAATGAATTGTTAATTTATTTAACACACACACACACCCGGCCCACACACACAAATACAAAGCATTCCCTGGGCACAGTCAAATATTTACTGCTCCAAACTCTGCCTTTTGGTGAGGTCTAATTAGCTTCTCTGTCAATAATTTATACAGTCAAGAAACAAGACACCTGAGGCTCCACAGAAACAATTCTCTTATTAAAGACTTTTTATTTATTTATTTGTATTTCCATTTGTCTTGATCTTGGAAGTTGCACTTGATCCCATCCTGATAAGCAATGCTCACAATAGTTTTAACAATAATTTAACGTTTCTCCAGTAAACAGAATATTCTATTCTATGTTCAACTTCACATAGATAGCCTCCCTGGGATATTTTTGCACCTGCATTGTGTGGAGGTCAGTGAGACAGCAAAGAAGTAGTGGCTATTGATGTAAATAGTTACTGAGGAGGAGGCATCACACAACAGTCTTGGAGGCAGGTGTGGCAAGATCTGCACTGTGCATTTATAGTCAGTGGTATCAGTGGTTCATGTTGTGAACTGTTGGGATCATAGCCATGCTGCTGATCTTGCCTTCTCTGGCTCCAACACTGACAAACTATGCCCACAGGTTAATGGGGTGTTCTCCCTCTTTGTTGCCATTTACAGCCTTCACACCAGCTCAGCCACCACCATGGTCTACATTGCCAAGTACAGTGGAACCTCGAATTTTGTCCATAATCCGTCCGAAAGCCATCGAAAGCCATCGACTAAATCCAGTTAATTCGTTCGGAACACCCCAAAATAATGGCAAAAACACATTTTTGAGTAAAAATACAGCGTTGACTGAATATAAAAGACAACTTCACATGATGAACAGACCATTTCAAACATTTAAGATGAACATTCAACCTGAACATGAACATTTAACCTGCAGAAACTTATTCTATAGAAGGAAATTCTGTCTTATGCACACATTCTGGGGTCACTTCCTACACACACACCCTAATTAAAGGAGCCAAAAAGTTCACCCATTTCCAAAAGCTGCCCCACACAACACTAACTAAAATGAGCCAAAACTTTACTTTCTCCACTTCACTTTCTCCAGCAGGGCCCCCCCCCCCCACAACTAAGCACTGCACGTCAAAGGAGGCAAAATGAATGTGCACAAAGCAGGCAAAGGTTGCACCCCCTCGCCCCACATACACATCGCTTAATTACCTGGCACTAAGTAAGCTTTCTCACAACAGAAACTCTCAATACTGCACAGTAGCTCTGTTCTCTGCAGTTCTCAGCAGTCCCTTTGGTCCCATTACAAAAGGAAAGGGCAATTAGTTTCACTTTCAGCTTTTTTGCACCAAACGAAATTCGAGGCAATCGACGAAATTCGAGACAAATTTTCAGGGGAAAAAACTGATGAAATTCAAAACCGATAAAATTAGATGTCAACTAAATTTGAGGTTCCACTGTAGCTCTAATTCACTTTAGCAGTAACTTCAGCAGTCAGCTATCTCTTTGCTGTGATGTACATATTGCCAGGTCAGTATATATCACACCGTTGGCAGTGCAGACTGAAGCAAATAACTCTATTGCTGAAGTTATCACAGGAGTGAATTTTTACTGGTTGACAGTGTGCACAGCTTCATGTTCATAAATGTGCCATTATCCATAACCACACCTTTTAACACTCCTCTTCCTTCCATTTATGTTCTTTCGAACTCACTAGACCATCTAGTAGGTTCATCAGGGAGAGAAGGGGGAACAGAACAGCCTGACCTCATTGGGTCTGAGAAGCTAAGCAGGCTCAGTTCTTGGATAAGGGAACCACCAAGGAAAGCAATGGCAAACCACCATGCATCTCACTTGCCTTGAAAGTCGACTCCTGGAGGTTGCCATAAGTCAGTTGCAACTTGACAGCATGTATGTATGTATGTATTAGATGTTCAGGATGGCTTTTTTTCTCTCTTCACATTTTAAGAATCAGCAGTGCTTTTACACACACTCAAATAATAATGTATGCTCAGCAGAGTTATATGGAAATATCTAGATCTGTTTCTTATAGTACAAGTTGTGATACTGTTGGTGGTAGACAGAGACCCTTGGGAAAGAGCAAGGTCATATTCCTGTAGTCAGTGAACAAATAGCAGCATTAATCCTCTTTATGGTTAAGGAATTACTTGTCTTTAAAAAGAAGCCTATATTCAGTTCCTTTCTCACTTTAACTCCTCTCTGTGTGGTCACCACAGGGGCAACAGAGGGTTTTAAAGTGCATCTGTTAAGCTGAAGAAAGTTTTCATGAAATATACAATAATAGAATACACCAAGAGTATTCATTGTCCATGCAAAACACTGCAGCAAGCTGAAAATTGAAAATGTAGGGATTGCATAAAATAAATTAAATTTAGTACCAAAACAAACACAAGGGTTGGTGTACTGATTGCATTATTCATCTTCATAATTAATTCAATAAACCCTTCAGTTTATATATCTGAAGCTGCCATCAAGTTTCCACACATGCCTTAGAATACCTGAGAACCCAAAAACAGGTGCCTAGGGAATCTGAAGCCCAGCCCACTTTGGCTGCTACATTACTGTCTGCAGGTACATCTAGCAAGTACTTATAACCTCACTGTGTTTGGCTTAAGTGTCATGTAAAGTAGTCTTGATTTGTAGGAGAGACATAATCTCCACCCAGTCCAGTTTCTGTGCAAGTATCTGGTCTGTGAATTTGGCAGTGAATGTCATATTATTCCCAGCAATTTCAACCCATCTCTGCTTACCATAGTTAACTTGGATTGTTGAGGTGGCTAATAGGACAAGCTTCATTTTGATAAGTTTTGTTCCAGTTTATGTTATGTCCTAACACAAAGGTGAGACATGTGGTAAGACATAAGATGGGGTCTTGAATTTTCCCACTGGAAACCTTTCTATGAGATTGAGTCTGCACAGGGAAATGCCAACAATGCAATGTTACCATAATAGAATCCATCCGCCTCAAAAATAGGAGAATGAACTATGTGAATCGAGGAACACCTGTTGACCTAGGTTCATACTTGGTATTGTATGTGGTGTGTATGAATGCTGCAAATTTCACATCAAACATGCTCAGCAGTTGAACTTGCATTGTTTGATGGTGACAATCAGAACTGATCACCAGGCCCATTTGGTTCAGCACCAAATGACACAAATGCTTGCCAAGTAGGTTTGCTTCTTCCCCTACCAAAAAGCTTTGCACATACTGCCAGTCAAGGTTGCATAACTGATTTCCCCTCAAAACTGCACAAACGTAAAATATGGCTGACCAAAGAGATCATTAGCTGTTAACATAACTAAGCAATATAGCAGTGGAGGGCGGGGGGGGGGGGGGAGAACTATGATATTGTGTGAGAACAGACTTAGGTAAAAAGATGATTGGGTTGTTCAGCTGGCTGAAGCAATTCATTGAATAGCTGTAAACTGATCAGCAAACAAACCAACAAACCAATCATCCAGTGAAAAATCAGCTCCCTGTTAACACCTGACGAGGCTGTAAACAGGACAAGAGGCAAAACTAGGTGTTCAAGCATCCCTGGTGGGGAAGATATGCAATTTGAAGGTTCACTCCTGAACCCTGTCATGTGTTGCAGTAACAAAGTTTTAAGTGCTCTGTGGAATCCTAGAATGAGAGACTGCAAGTTACTATTGAAATCAGTTACGGGGGGCGGGGGGGGGGGGAGAGAGAGAGAGAGAGAAGGGTTGTATTTGCAAGCATCAAATTCAAGCTCGAAACGTGATTTTATTTATAAAGTGCCAGATCTGGGTTTGATGTGCAGAAGGTGGATTTTGAAGTAACATATTGAAATTTCTCCCTCTGAAACCTGGCAAAGAAACTGACATTTCACCATGCAATGTAAAACTTCATGGTAAAACCTACATGATAATCTTTGAAACTCATGAGAAAATATGTTATACGTTCATCTTGCATAACTGTTTTTGGCAAACCAAATTCTTTTCTGCTATAGTTCTCCTGGTCAAAAATTTTGCTTTGGTTACAATTAAAGCGGGGGTTGGTTGGTTAAAATTCAATTTAGGGTAGCTCTAAATGTACCATCCCCACATCAGAGGTCATGCCTTTCTGTAGGCATGAGGTGTCTCGTTGATGCCAGTATGCTTGAGAAGTGTTTACTTCAGGAAAAGTTTAACCACATGCTAACTATGCCTCTGTAAAGAGGCCTGTGCCAAATAGAACTTCACGTATAGAATACTGTGGCTTCTGTTGTGGATACTTTTATAATTAATCTCACCAGTTCTACCTCTTACAGCTAAAAAATCATAATAAAATACGTTATACAGAAAATTGACCTAAAATATGTGTTGTGTTTGATACAATATTATAGAGACAATGGGGAACTATGTTTAGAGTTAGTCTCTAAATATATGTTGAAATAAAACTGTATACCCCTGTGCTATTAAGATGAATGTATCAGTGGAAGTCTCAGCATTGATATTTGATATATACTGTCTTAGTCACAAAAGACTGCATAATTTATTATGACTAATTTCTGCATCTAGAAAGTAGAAAATGTGACTACTCTTATTTAAATGTTTGATGCTGAAAAGGGGAATATGGGGGAACTATAAAACTTTGTCTCTTCCCCCCCATCAAATTCTTCTTCCTTTTTTTAAATCTCTTGGCAACACTTTCTGCAATTAAATAGCTCCACAGGGATGCCATATGTTGCCAATAGCTTTACACTTCTCAGTAGTGGGAGGCTGGAACTCTTTCCAATAGACATGATAGGATCCCATTACAAAATTCTTCTCTAACAGAAACAGCTAAATGTTCTATCAAGGAACTAAATTAAAAATAGACCTGCTGGAATGGTTATCTCCCTGAAAGAATGCACTTGGCATGCTGAATAACATGGTACATCTGGTGGCACATCACTCGAGTGTGCTCCTGCATTAAGCTTGAGAAAGGAACAAAGCAGCAAAGCAAAGCTACAGTCTGTGCTGTGCGGTTTGGGCTCAGTGTTACTCCTCCCTCCAATTTCTGGTCTTTGGCATGCACCTTTATTAGAATAAAAGCTTTTGTTGCTGATGACAATGAATAGAAGGAACATTAAGCTGGTTTTTACGAGCAAGCTATTTTGCCTACAAAAGCTGATAGTTTTAAATTAGTAAATTTTTCTTCAAGTGGAAGAAAAAATAACGAAGAATGGCAATTGTTTTGCTGGATCAGACCAAAGATCCATCTAGTCTGGTACTTTGTCCCCAACAGTGACCAGGCAACCCATAAGCAGGGCACATCAACAGTCAACCCTGAGCCACAGCCATAGAAGCATCTTTTCCCTAATATACTCAGCAAAGCATGTTCTTTGAGATGAGCTACTGTGTGGTCACAACATCATTATGGGACAAATATAATCACATGAGCCCATAATAATAATGTTAGCTTAGATATTCAGAGAGTATGCAAACACAAATTAACATTTCAGGTTCTGTCAAAACCCAAATTTTCAGCAGTATAGGTACTTTTAATTCTAACTTCCACCTTACATATTCATTATTATTTTATATATATCAGTACAGTGCAATCCTAAGAACACTCTCTTGGGATTAAACCGTACTGAATATAATGGGACTTTCTTCTTTGTAGACCTGCTTTAAAGTGTTCCCTGAATGACTGGCTCTATATATTTCTTCATGGATTGCTTTCATAATTTTCCATCTAGTTTGTGTAGCATATATACATTTGTATTGTTTTCACTTTATATGAGACTCAACTTTTTAAATACCGTCTGGTGAGAGTTATAGCCTTCTTGATGCGGCTGTTTAACTATGCTGGCAACTGGCATGTGTTTTATTTGAGCATCTAATAGGACTAAATCAGGAGTCACATTACCTCATATCAGTTCTTTGACCAACAATGGTTATTGCCTAAATAACAGATGGCTTGGGAGCCTCTGGCAGCAGAGCTCCTTGAAAGGAGGGTAGGGAAAGACATAATCAAGAAATGAAACATATATTCACACATCTACCAGAAAAGACTGAGCATCCAGAACTACTGAGTATGGCACTTGGTCTTGTATAACTCCCTAAATGCATTGGAAGAAGGATGGGATCCCCCTGCTTTGATAACCCTAAATGCATAACAGCCTTTTATTTTCAAAGCTGCTTGTGGAATATAGATGCACTGATCCAGATATCTAAGGAGGTTTCACCCATAAAGTCTTGTAGTATAGTACATAGATGATACACTTTTAACAAGAGGAACACATATATTTAAAGAAATGAAAATAGTTGTGGCTGATAAGAATTCAACAAGTTAAAGGATATAGGTTAATATTAAATTTATTAAGTTGTAGATGACCAGGCAGAAGAAGCTGATGGACAGAAAGAGACATTCTGCTACAGCTACATAAAAATTCCCACAGCTCCCTACATGTCACAGTCCTTCTAACAAACTCCCTGTGAAAGAGAGACAACCCTCTTCATTTTCAGATCGGAGGGAATGTTGTATTGACCCTCATTGTGAAGTACTTAGGTCTGTACAGGCAGCATCACAATGTTACTAGCAATTGCTTTGTCCATGCCAGCCAATCACTGAGCTTAGAAATGGTCTGATATTTGCATACATGACAGTATATTCCTATACCTTGGGTGAGGTCCTGACACTTGTAATCAGGGAGGTGCATAGAGACGAAGCAGATTAAAACCATGCCTGCTACACTTAGAAGAAAGAAACATGCTTCGACACTGAAAAGACAGAAGCCCAAGCACAGAAAGACTCAGTCTGTGAAAAAGAAAAGCAGCTTCCAGCAAAGGAAGCAGGCAAGGCCAAAACCAGTGGCAATGACGCATGGAAAAAACAGCAGTAGGAACCAGAACTCTCCCGCCCTGAATGATGCTAAGATCCTGAGACAACTGCAAAGGTCCAATGAATATATGACAAACACGGCCAGAGGGATCATGATTTCCTTTGTGAAGAACCTCTACAGACGGGTGTCCACTGAAGCAGAGCGCCTCAGGAAAAAGAGGAACCGCCCCAGCATAGGCTCTGCAGAGATGCGGACTGCCTTAAAGAGTGTGATTCCCATTAAACGTAAAAGGAGCAATGAACACACTCACAAAAATGCCGGTGCTCGCTCCATCACGACTCCGTAAAGAAAAAATCCCTCTCCTTCACCCTGGGGTAAGAAAGAAAAAACATGAGAAAGGGAGAAGGGAGAGGAGTGAATCTTGAACACCCCAAGAGCCCTTCTGATATTGACAAGAGAGTGTGTACTTTAACTCTTAACACAGATATTCTTCACGTATAGGATGGTGTTTCAAGGAGAACGTTGGATTGACCAGTGGAACTTGGATTCAATTTAAGAGTGCAAGAGACATCCCTATCTGGAGCAACATATTTACTTTTGGGTCTCAATGAGTGAGAGAACTGCCATGATGGGTAGAAAGTCAAGCAACAAAGATGTGTAAGAGTTGTCTGTACCTGGAAGAAAAGTCTCCACTTTCCATACATTGAGGATAAAGATACCATTTTTCTTAAACCTGAATCAACAAGATAAATGTTTTTGGGGAAGATCATAACAGATGCAGAGCGTGCTAAAACTTATACTTTTTTGAGTAAAAAAATCTGAGACTTTTGCCATCCTTTAAATATTGAAGAATTGTGTGTGTTACGTGCTAATCAGAGGGGCATTATAATAAAACCATCATTGAATATATTGGGTCTTGTGTTTTTGCAGTATTTTAATGCTAAGGACCCTGTAAGTTTTATGAAGTAAAGTTTTGTGTCAGCTGAGTTTAAATCTGTAAGACATGTGGGTGTTAAAAAAAATCTGTCTTTGTAGAATACGCTATTTGAAATATTTATTTTTATTTTAGAAATTTATACTCTGCAATTCTCCCTAGTAGGGCCCAAGACCATTTCGTTACACCATTCTCCCTTCCTCCATGAGATCATCACAATACTGTCATGTGTGTTCGACTGAGAGAGAATGACGGACCCAAGTTCACTGAGCAGTCTTCTCTGGCAGAGTGGAGATTCCACCCTGGATTTTCTAGATTCTGGTCTGGTACTTTAACTGCTCTGTTGGTCATAATGTACTGCCTGTGCCTCTATAGAATACGTATAGAATTTAGGTCTTAAAAGACCCCAAACCCCAAAATTTGTAGTCCTGACCTCTATAAGCTGTTGAACTATCAAAATGATCTCTAGCTCCCTTAATGTATGCTTTTAAGAATAATTATTAATTTTTGGCACCACTGAGGGCAATCCACATCCATTTGATGTGTGATATGGACTGTACTAGAATTTGACATCCAAGCAATAACTTGTAACATCCACAATTTGAAGAACTTCATGCCATTTTGAACCTTCATTCTGGTTTAAACTCTAGCTGTGATGAGAGTGCAGGGGCATGATTCATAAATATGAAACCTGCCTGCTTTTATAGCAAACCATAGTTTGTTGTAGTGTCCAAATCACTTGATTTGAATCAAGATTAAATATCCTCCAGACTTGTTTAGGTGATATTGAACTTCTGTCATTACATGTGACTCATACCACTGAGAAGGCAGCCTATCCAATATGTTTGCGGTCCAAAATATCTTGAAATTTCACTGGTTTTTCATTAGGCCAAATTTTATTCACTTCAACCAAAAATATAAGTGAACCACATTTGTGTTTCATCATCTTCATATTGCCCACATTTTACAAACCCCTCCAAAATACTGTGAAATGTTTTCAAATTATGTTATACTCGGGGCATGACCAGAAGACACATGATGTTGTGACCTTGATAAAGGTGAACAGGTTTTGGGTTTTGCTTTACTGAGGAAACACCTGAGAACTATGTGTGCTGCTTTCAGTTCCTTGGAGCAAAGGTTGCATATGAATGTAATAAATGTCATGCGAAACCATGCATTGCTTTTAGATGATAGCAAGAACAAAGAGATGGTTCAATTTGTGTATCCCACTAACCAATAATGAAAGCTTGTTATAAACCCTCTGTAAGCTAAGCTATAAGAGGCCAGACCAGAAACTCCCCTTCCAGTTCAAGGGAATGATTATTCCTCCCTGAAGCAACACCCAGCACTCTGATTTGGGAAGCTGTTTTCTTGCCTTTCACATGTTCTTAGCCTATACCAATGATCTTTTTTCTTGCACATTTTAAAATCAGAGGACCTTTACAAAAATGCTTTTATGTCTGTTTCAAGAGCATTGCTTTGCTCAGGGGGTATGAGACTTGACATTAAAGAGAGAGGGAGAGAGAGAGAGAATTCCATTAGGCTCTGTGCACTAAATCCCAGATTTTACAGAGACTTGTCTAAAAATATCCAGGTTGTGAAACAAGATAGAGTACAATAATAAACACTATGGCTCCATTGTACTTTGGGGGAAATAATAGCAAGTCTTAAGCCTAATCAGATAAGATAAACAATGGGAGGAAATAATGGGATGGATGCTCTTTTTCTGTTAAGCATAACATGGGGAGGCTCTTTTCTACATCCTTATCCTTTGGCATGCTTTTGCATCTCAGGGCTCTGATGCTTAAGACTGGGAGCAAACAAAGGTATTCAATAGGGCAGTGGTGGCGAACCTATGGCACGGGTGCCAGAGGTGGCACTCAGAGCCCTCTTTGTGGGCAAGCGAAAACAGAGTTCGTCATGTGGGGGGCTGGCCTGGGCCACTGGGCTCGATTATTAGCATTAAACCTAAGACCTAGTTTTGGGGAAGCAGTGTAGGCAACCCCATTAAGTGCTGTTAAACCCCACTGATTTTCATTTAAAGAACTAAAGCGCAATCCTTTACCTGGGAGTAACTCGGTTGCTGGCAATGGGGCTTGCTTCTGACTAAACCCTCCTAGGGTCATGATTCACCCGTTCGAAGAGTTGCATAGTTGCTTCAAAGCAAAGCCACCGACTACCACCAAGCTTACTCTCGAGTAACGCACACC
Source organism: Sphaerodactylus townsendi (assembly GCF_021028975.2). Classification (NCBI taxonomy): domain Eukaryota; kingdom Metazoa; phylum Chordata; class Lepidosauria; order Squamata; family Sphaerodactylidae; genus Sphaerodactylus; species Sphaerodactylus townsendi. Next base: position 101,210,899 of record NC_059429.1, read on the forward strand.
TGAGAGCCAACCGTTTTTTCTAAACTAAAACCTCAGTATTCAGGCTAAATTTCTGTGTTGGCACTTTGCGACAAATAAGTGGGTTTTCGGTTGCAGTTTGGGCACTCTGTCTTGAAAAGGTTCGCCATCACTGCAATAGGGCCATGCCACCAGTCACTGATCAGACACACACACATGAAGCTGCTATACACTGAATCAGACCATTGGTCCATCAGGGTAAATATTGGGGTGCTGTGTGGTTTCCGGGCTGTATGGCCGTGTTCTAGCAGCATTCTCTCCTGACGTTTCACCTGCATCTGTGGCTGGCATCAGATGCAGGCGAAACGTCAGGAGAGAATGCTGCTAGAACACGGCCATACAGCCTGGAAACCACACAGCACCTCAGTGATTCTGGCCGTGAAAGCTGTCGACAATACAAGGTAAATATTGTCTAACTGGCTAGAGTTCTCCAGGGTCTTGGGCAGAGGTCTTTCACATCACCTATCTAACCATTTTTAAACTGGAGATGCTGGGGGTTGAATCTGGGCCTTTTTCATGTCAAACAGGTGTTCCGCTCTGAGCCGCAGCACACTCCCCAAACCACACTTCTTCACTGCTAGTGCTGTCTACACTGGTACTGAAGCAACTGTTGTATGTTCCACAATCAGACATGCAGCTATAGCTGTATAAAAGAATCACATTGCTGAAAGCAGGGAAGAGGTGGGGCTGACTTACCTTAAGTGCCAGTTTAGTTACCCATCTCATCTTTACCACGCCCCCCCCCAAAAAAAAGATCTATGGAAGCAGGATGGGGGGCTTTGTCTTAATGGTAGAGCATCTGCTTTGCATGAAAAATCCCCAACATCTCCAATTATCAGGATCAGACAGATGTGAAAGACCTCTAGCTGAGTCTCGGGAGAGCTCCTGTGAGTCATAATAGTAAATACTGACCTTGATAGAACACAACCTCACGTGTTCATGGATGGCACACATAGGAAACCACTCATTTTGTTCTCATAATCTTGAGAAGCAGGTTACGCTGAGAGACAGTGATTAACCCAACTCCATCCTGCAATCTCATGACTAAGCAGGGATTTGAATCCATGGCTTCCCAATCCAGCCTCAAACATATTATTAGCCACTAGACTGCAGTGATGCTCAACACTTACTGTCTTTAAGGGCTTATTGGAGTTATGCCTGGAGGCTGACATAATCCTGCACTGTAGTAAGTGGTTCACAAAAGAATTCTTTGATGGGAAGCCAAGCCAGACCTCCCTGCCTCCCTTGCCAGTGCCATTACTATTTCACACACACAATCAGTAGCGCACAGCCCACTTGTAATTTTTATTCAAGTACAAATTTGGTTCAGACCCTTGCGTACCCATGGCAACGTCACTGTTCCAATAGTCCTTGGCCTGATTCACATGTGCCTGCTCTTCTCCTGACCGTAACATCAGCTGAGATGCAATCGGTGCAAATGGACCATCCCAGACTTAAAATCACAGGTGGAATCTTTATGTAAATTTACATCTTGTCAAATACATTTTTCAGTATAGTCAGATTAGGTGTGCAGCTGCCTGCCATCAAGTGTACACATCTTGCACACCCTTTTGCGCATGACAGAAATCTGTACAGCAATGTGCA